>NC_079152.1:127425979-128051479 GCF_947563725.1 Argiope bruennichi
ACAAGATCATTGAAAGGAATTAAGTATTAAAGATTAAGTAAGAAAGATTCGTCTCTCATACAGATACCAAAAAATTGACTTGGCAGTTGGATTGCATACATAATCAAGACATATATTTTTCGAAGAATTCCTTTATTGTCCAAAGGATGGAAAAATATTACAGTTTATGAGGGGAAATATTTTGAATGAATCAACATATGATTTTTATAACAAACAATTATATATATATATATATATATTTAACTTAAACCGAGTGCAGTCATATTTAAGCGTCTAATGTTTCTTATTCAAGTTTTTTAAACATAGATATTTAAGAAATAATATACATCCAGTTACTCAAATAGAAAGAAAAACATAGTTTTGTCAAGTCTATGTGATGAAAGCAAACACATAATATATTATTAAAGGAGTATTTTAACACTAAAGAATGTTTTGATATCATCAGATGCAATAACATCGAAATCCCAATGATAGGAAATGTTCCGATTGATTCTCTTTGACGATTGAAAAATTTATGAACTTCAATAAAGATAGTTACAAGATATTACAAAAAATACTGACTATTGTTTATTTTGCAGCGAATGTATTCTATTCTATTTGCACAATATTTTTTGATGTTAAACAATATTCACAATATCGTATAATATTGTTAAATATTGAATAATGTTATAAAATGTTGCACAATATTGTTTAAAAAGCCTTTCTAATTAGGTTGTAAAAAAATTGGATAATCTTTCGATGAATAAGAAAGTATTTTTCACTTATGTTTCAATAACATGCACGTTCGAAAAGATATGTCTTAAAAAGTGATTTTTGTTGTCTTCTCTATACAGCGGAAAAGGTTTTCTTTTTTGTCAAGCAAATTAATTAATTAATTCATTATCATAAAATATTTTTGAATTAAATTTAATAACAGATTTTGCATAATATTACTCATATCTTGAATAATGCATGTATAGAAAATATCTTCAAGTCAATGGAATCAACTTTCATGATAATTAATTCGGGGGAGGAATCCGAAATCCCCAGAAGAATTTGAAATGTATTCAAACAAAACTTCTGATAATGATGTTGCAATGTTTTCAAGATAGTATACTGCATTCAGAATATTGAATAATATCGTGGTGATATCGTATAATACGAAATATGTGTTAATAGGAAAATCAAGCATACCGATACCAGTCGTTTCTACAGAACCAGAGTGGATCAAGGAAAAGTGAACGATGCACCAGGTGTAGTATATATCAAAAATTTGATGTTATATTAATTCATAATAACATATTAAGATCTATATATGAATAATGTCTTACAAGAAGATCGAAAGAAGAAAAATAATCTTAGAGAGTAACTTGAAATAAATAAACAAATTACTTATAGCCCCAAACATGATACACGCTTCACATTATGTTTTCAATCAACTGTATTGCTGTGCTATTTCTGATATTTATTTGATTTATCTTGTGCTATGCGCTTCGCCAGCTATATATATATATTTTAAATTTAATTCACTAACAAGAGTTCCTTAAGGCTATCACTTTTGCATTTCGGATTATATTTCTTAGTGTCATGTAGTAGTTTAGTAAGAATGGCTTGCCTTTTGTGAACTTCACCTATTTTTTTAAGTCTGTCTAAGAAATCGTTCATTGCAATCTATATATTTCTTCAACAGATAAAAGTTGAATAATCCAGAAGTCCACTAAGATTTCTGGATTATTTAAAAAAGGGAGCAGTAAGCATATAACTTGATAATAAATAATAAGTGAAATATAGAAATAAATAAAATAATGCAAAATCATTTTTAATAATGAAAGTAAATGAAATATAGAATTCTCGGAGGTTTTCGAAGTAAAGGTACTTATTATTTTCTTTAATATTCAATAAATCCATTTATGGATAACAATAATAACATTCAATAATATATCACAGTATAAATGACAACAATAACATTCATTAATGTATCATAGTAATATTAGTTTTTTTCGAGAAATTAAAGAAATTTTTTTCGATATTTTTGAATTAGATGCACGTGCAAGCACTGAGTTTCTAGTATTTTATTCGCTTATGCAAGTAGCATGAGAAAACGGTACTTTTCCAACTTGACACTGCAGCTGGACTTACGGTAAATTATGACATTCCGTTTTTGAATTATTTTATAAATAATTAATCAATTGTCTTATTTGGATAAATTTACAGCCGAAATTAACTGAACAAGTATCTTTTAAAGCGAATTACTTATGTAGATATTTTCTTACTTCCGAATTTATCTCGAAAATTTATTCTATCACCTATCTGGTCCAAATATTTTTTATCTTGAATACGAAGATATCTAATGTCTGCTTAAAATCGCACTATATTACTTTTTTTTGTTTTTTTATAGAATATTAAGATATTATAATTCTATTAGAACATTAATTAGCAGTTAATATAGGAGTCTCTCAAAACTTCAAGAAAAAAATTATAATCAGCAGAGATTTTGCTGCTTGAGAAAGGGTTCGACTACTACCATTAATTTCACATATTATACTATATTGGGATTTTATAGTAAGTGTATTAAAATAATTTAAACACAATTTCCAGACAAAAGAACCAGTCTGTAAAAATATAGACAACCCACTGGCAACGATATTATCTACTGAATGTTGATTGGTTTATAAAGAAATATTTGTGGTGAAATTTTCAACAGTTTTAAATTACTTTACGGCTATCCTATATACAAACTATATGATTTAAATAGCTTGTATATAGTTTAGTTTGCATCAATTTTCATCAAGAAATATGAAATTTTTACCATATACTGGATTATAATTGAAGAAGTTTTCTTCAGAAAGAAAGATAATTCCTTAATAATGAGTTTAATAAAATTAAGGAAGTTCGTGATTCTTCGAGAAATATAATGGATGTGTGTAAAGAATAATTTCCTTCGTTATCTCTATTTTCGTATGAAAACTAAATTAAAAAAATGAATGATTCTTATTTACTTTGACTTCTTTTTACATTTTTTTTTAATTTTCCGTTGAAAATATAAGACCAAAATAACCATTTTTATCATAAACATCGGTATGATGCTTCATATAATCTAAATAAATTGATTGTTTTGAAACACTTTATAAAGATATATTTTACTACATTCCATTATTAAACGTACTAATATGTGTTGAAAAAATAATTTGTAAAATGAATAACTTTTGATTTTTATCAACTTTTAACAACAATTTTTATTCCTAATTTATTTTTGCATTGGTTTTTAACTTTTGCTAAAATCTTCCTTTTTTATTATGCATCGACGTTCTTCAGGATCAACGAACACTCTTAAATATTTCTATCAGAAAATAAGTGTATAAGAATGGTGCCTTTTTTTAGTCATGGGTACCACTAGATTACTCGCTCACCTTTTTTAGAGTAAGTTCACGGATGGGAAGTTATTGATTCCATTGTCAAACTTGTTACTTTGTTAAGAGCTGTTATGCTATTTCTTCGACAAAGTACTTCCGAATGTACTTTTAGTGGATTAACTTTGTCTGAACCTTCTTTGAAAAGACGCTTTTGTGCGTTTTGTTTCCCTTATCCAGGAATAAAAGTCAATTCGACTTGCTTGATGGTTAATATTTTTATTCCTTTTCAATGAATGTTTATTCGGCAGTGGGAACATCGTAAAGTTTCTTTTATATGAGAAATAATTCAATTACTCACTAGGAAATGCTTTTCTTTATATTTGGTTCAATACTTTGCATTGTCTAGAAAAAAGTAGAATCCGTCATTCTAAAAAAGTAATAGCAAAATATATGCTATATTTAAAGGATTGAATCTAAATATTTAAATCTTTTATCTATTTATTTTACCAGCCATTTATAAGGTAACTTCTCATAGATGGACATTTGTTTGAATTGTTTCTCGAAAACATTTAACCCCATTTTATGCCAATGAATTCTTAATATGAATAATTCTTCTATGAATAAACTATATTCATAGATATTTATGAAAATAACTGGAAAAGGCCGAATAGTCTCTTAGTCTGAAAGTATTTTATTATTAGTCTAAACCATCAGGAGTGGTCTCCCTTAAACTTTATAGAATACTCTCTAATAAATTCATCATGCCAGAGAACGCTTTACATGGTGCTGGCATGGAATAGCTACGAAATCTTTTTCGCAAGAATTTGGCATCTTTACTGAACCTATCGCGTCATCATTGGCAAGTTATTTGGCAATTAATCTCTAGTATGCGGTTAATAATATGCGGAAATCGAGTTTGTGATTTAGACTCGTTTTTCTCAATTTACTGAAAACAGATATTTCTTACAAATATTACAAAATTATTTGTAGTCACTAAGTCCTATAAAGAATTGGATAATTTAAGTCAATATATTTTTGATTTATAGCCTTAACATGTTTTTGAAAGTACAGACTAACAGACAGTCAACTCGTTGTTTGATTAGGGTCAGAATTTGACAGGTATCTACACTATAGATGTTAAATCAGTGTACCGAAACTTATTAATATGTATGTCTTCATTTTGTAGATATTGTTTTAACATATATTCGAATGGCCGGATAGATGAACTTCCTTTGAACTGATTTTACTCAAAATGTGATAGGAATCTGCAAATTTGATGTAATGATCGTATGTTAAATTTCAACCACTTCACCCGAAGCGATTTTGAGTTATCTTTGCCACAGACATGCAGATGGACATTTCCCAAAAATATGTTTTTCGAATTCAAGGAAGTCTAAATTGTAGAGATTCGTCGAAATCTCGAATTACAATTTTTTTGTGATTAATACACTTTTTCTATACTACTTATACTAGAAAGTAATAGGCTTAAAACTATCGAAGTTTTTCCCAGCTTGATATATCTTTTAATATTCTTGGTTTAAGAAAATGAATCAAATATATATATATATATATATATATATATATATATATATATATATATATATATATATATATATATTGGTTTTCTCTGCAATATAGCCAACCGCAATATATGAAAAAAATTAAATGGTTCGGAATAACTTTTCTTCAAACTAGATTTTCTCCATTTTGATTACTCGTAATATATGCATACTTCAGCTTTATTTTGAACATCCGAACTTAAAAATATCATTAGAAACTTATTTCATTTCTACTAGAGATTACTTTTGTTACAAAACATTTTACAATTATTCCAAGATAATATGTATATATTCTAAGTATATATTGTAAAATATTTATATATATTCTAATTATATTCTCTAAAATATTTATACATATTCTAACTATATTCTTTAAAATATTTAAAATCTCACGTATTCTTTGTGGCACACTAGCAAATGCCTTTTGAGAATTCTCCCGTTTTGGTTTTTCAGTTTTTAACTCAGGAACCAATCCATTTACTTTGAATTCCCATTGCTCTCTTTTTTCCCCTTTCTATCTCACATTCTTTTTTTTTCCATCGTAACACTTTCAACTATAAAGGAAAAAGAAACAATTTTAGTATTTTTCTGAAATTCTACACTTCCTTCCTTCAAAACTGCCTTTTTTTCATCTTCTCAATAGTTTGGACTGGTACCATCCTCATCGATATTTCTGAAAATGACTAGAAGGAACCGGATGCCGCTTAAAACCTCTTTCATTTTCTATTCGATGTAGGAAATATGTTTTAACAGGGAACAATTTTCAAAGAGTGAGTCCCATTTTTTGAAACATTCCGAGCAAATTGAGAACTATCCTCATGCATGAAAAAAGAATTTCAATCCAAAACGATGCCTGCAATAATATACACTTTTTATAATGAACAGAATTGATTCTGCTTTCCAAATATTGCATCGGTTGAACTCAATATGTGAAATTTTACTTATTTATTTTGCTTTGAAAATGATATTCGAAATCGCACAGAAATAGGCTTTTACTTCTAGCTTTATTTATTTATTTTTTGAATTGAGGAATTTTGAAAAAGTTTATTCCGTGTTAAGGTGAATAAACTGCATCACATTTTTCTTATACCCCTTCCTTTTTATTGTTTCTATTCTCACTTTATATTTGATTCCCTTTTTCATTGTATATGATATTATTACCTTTTATTTTCTCTTAGATTCTTCTATGTATTATTTTTATATTAAAGGATATATGGTATAGAAACCTAATACCATACGATAAATAAAAACAATACATATTTTTCACTTTCTATTTTGTAATTAATAAAATGAAATAATTAATAAAATATTAATAAATTAGTAGATAAATATATATTTAAGAAAATTTAAAGAGGATAAATTACTTAATAGGAATATAATTATAAATACATTACATTTTTACAAGTTTTGTATAAATGTATCAGATTTTGATACCATTTTAAAATTTTAGCATATATAATGCTATAACATCTAATATAATTTTGAACACAAATTATTTATTTTAAAATTACATAATTCAAGAAAAGTGCTTTTATAAATAGTCTTCACTTCGATTTTAGATTCATATTTATTGCAATTCACTTTTATCACTTGAAATCTTTGATAATTTAAAAAATTTAATCAAAATTAGTAACTTTTTAGGAAAATTAAATGCGTTATTTTTTTATCCTAATATAAAGTAAATATTAAATTTTTAAAAATGTATATGAAATATCAAGATAGAAATGCATAGATTATGATTTTAGGACGGATATATCTAAAATTTTGAAGAATTATAATTTAATACCTGAATTCGTCTTCCCATTCCTCTTAAATGTACCTATATCAAAATCTTACAAGAGAGGACGCATTAGTTTTGCTTTCTCAATTCACTAAGCTTTTCGAACACCTGAGAGCAGAAACAATATTGATTTCTTAAATATCATATTACGAATTTAGTATCAAGTTTTCTCTCATTTCAGATATATATTAGTTAAAATTTAACTCCATATCGATATTAATATATCTAATTGTTATATTTTCATATATATTTATAAAATAAGGTATATGATCATGTAAAAACATTTCTTGTACGTCCTGCTAGGAAGGCGCAATCGTATTGTACTAGAAACAACTAACGAAATTTAAAATGAATAGAAGCAGGCAGGGCTTCAGAAATTGCTTTACTGAAAGAGAAAACGCAACTTATTAAGAGCAAATCACTATAAGGGAATGTATATACATCCTGATGTGACAAGAACCTATATTTACTAAATGAACTGCCGGGAAACTCAGCTCACACTGAGACACATTTTTAAATATCCATCTATTACCGCAGATATTTTATATCTTGGCTGTTTACCGCTGATGGATCCACTTCGGGAGATCCTTTACTGATCTGAAGCACCAAATCTATCGGCAGTGGCCATAAAGACCTTTGACAATATCTGAGACTTTCTTTTCTCGCATTGTGCATTTCTATGGACACGACGACGACAACAACATCAGAAAACGCAGTGGAGCGAGTAGGGAAAAAATCATATGTATTTAAGTTATTGGAAATATTAAAAAGTTTTACATTCACTGCAATATTGGTTTGAAAATGTAAAGGAACTCATTTATGAATGCTGTCAATTTGGACAGAAATTATACAGATTCGAGCTATTTTCAACTATTTTGATTATGAGAATAGGATATTATGCTGAAGGTATCTTGATACTAGATATTCTATGTATCCTCATAATAAATAATGTGAGAAATAACGGACTAATAAGAGTCTGTCTGGGAATTGTTCATAGTAAAGCATATTGCTCCTGAAAGCATGCAATTTGTGCCATATTTACCCACAGACTCCAAATCACTGTACCTACAAAAATATCACTCAAACCTCTTAGTCTCAAATAATCCTATATAATACTTCTCATCTAGTTTGTAAACTGCGTTTTCTTGTAGTATCTGGTCGTAGTACTGACATTAAAAGCTTGGTAAAAATTATCTTTTGTGATCTGATGAATTTATTCATAAGATTTTCATAAGAATTTATGAATAGTATATTTTCTAAGTTAACCATATCGCGCTCACAACTTGGATAATTCTACCACATATTTAATTATAAATTGTCAGTTTCAAAGAAGAAGAATTTGTAGTTACGATTTATTTTAGTCATATTATTGATTTTTAGGTGTTTAATCATTTACTCATAGCTGTCATTAGTTATAATTTTCCATTATAGTCACAGGAGCTACTAGATGCCTCAAGTGTATAATACATTATGAGTTAGAAAAAAAAAATCACAAAAAAAATATGTTTTCAAGTAAAAAGAAATTGATTTGTCACCAATTACAATTTATTAACTGATGAACGGCCAGATGATTGCTATGTCTTGAAGCACAAATTCTTATGCTAAATTGTAGTTTTCTCATTTGTACGTGCAAATTAGGACTAAAATTTGATATAATTTTATTAAATATCAAATCACTTTGGTTAATTGATTGGAATGGTATTAAGACAATTAAATTATAATATAAAATGAATGTATTAAAACCGAGAAATATTAGTCTCTCATATAATGATTTTCATCAGTTATTTATCAGTGTAATTTTCTTCATGCTAATTAGTATAGCTGGTGTTAAAATAATATGCATATATTACTTTTTTGTATCTATTAAAAATATTATTTCATCTCAACATCTAAAAGATTTTTTTAAATTAAATATCGCTGTTTTGAACAGTAGTAAAAAGTGATCTAATTTCATTCCTTGTTTTGAATAAACAAATCAAGAATTTATATAATAGGAAACTACCATAGATAACAATAAAGTTATAAGCTCTATGTATCATATAAAAATGTTTTTAACGAATGAGGAATCAAACATTTTTTTCTATTGTTCTTGTATTTTGAAATCATTTTTGGTTGGAATGTTTTCATATTTGGGAATTTTCTAAATATTTAGACTGCATCATCTTAAAAAAAAATACATCTAGGAGAATCATTTTTTAGGAAAACTGTTTGAGAAAAAGAGAACTTAATATTTGTTTTAGATTAAACATTTTTCTTTCAATTAAAAAAAATCACAATTTTCCAATTTATTAACTAGTATTGATATGGCGTTAAAGCTATAGTTCACATTTTATTTTTTATTATAGATCAGCGATTCTCAACCTGTGGGGCGCGCCCCCCTAGCGGGGCGCGAGCACACCAGAGGGGGGTCGCGAGAATATCCAAGATAAAATATTATTAAAAAAATTGATCAACTGACTAAAGGAAAGCACACATACACATAGAAAACAAAATACATTTTGACATATTTAATAACTTATTGAAGTAAAACAACATACTAAATCAAAATTTACTTAATTAAAACATACTAAATTAAAAACAAATTTAATAATTATTAGTAACTTCCTTGAGCCTGTCTTTCAGAGCAAAATTTTTCGAAGAAAGGCTTAATATTAGAAATAGCCACTCTCAGTTCTGCCGATATCTATATTTTGTCTTCAAAGTAGCCACAGCAGAAAATCCAGTTTCACAAAGGTAGGATGTTGAAAATGGTAATAGAATACGAAATGCCCTTGTTTTTCGTGCAATTAAAATCATCCTCTACTCCTGCCCAAAATTCAAATAGTGATTTATTACTAAATTGTCTTTTAGTTTCGCCACTTCTCGTGAAGTCTATGAATTTTTCTTCCTCATCAATTTAGAGTCCTTCGGGAGTCTTATGAGATGGATCGCTAACCCACTCGTAACTTGCTATCAGTTTGTCGTTAACAAGAAAATATCTTTTAAAATTCTTTGCCAGCATGGCTAAATGATTTTCAATGATTACAAAAACAACTTTTACATGTTCTTCTTCACCCTTGTAAGTTTTAGTACAATCATCCACATTTGCAAACATTGTTAGGTTTTTTTGCTTTAAATTTCTGTTCCGCAATTCCATTTTTCTACAAAAAGCATTAACTTTATCACTCGTATCCAACATATGTGTATTTGCTCCTTGGAGTTGAAAATTCAAGTTATTTAATTTCTTGAATATGTCGACCCTTTAGTTCAATTTCATCACAAACAAACCATCGCGAAAATTCTCTACCTCCGGTCTGTTTTCTTCTTCTAGGAAAATGGCGATTTCTTCGCTTAATTCATAAACACGTTGCAAAAATTTCCCACGCGATAACCATCTTGCCTCGCAATAAAATAGTAACGCTGAATGTACTGAACCCATGTCTTTATAAAGTGCGGAAAAGATTCTCGATTTCAGGGTCTCATTTTTATATAATTTACTACGATTACAACCGTAGTTAACACAAAATTCAGACAAGGACTCATTTCTTTCAAAACCAAAGCTTCTCTGTAGATCATGCAATGTATCCAGACCCACTGAGGCGATTTTTGTTTTACAAGTGCTTGTATACCTTGGAATCTTCCGGACATTGAACGAGCACCATCGGTGCATATTTCGAAGCAATTTTTCCATTCTTGTCTGCGGCCAACATTTTTGAGCAAATTATACACATGGCCCTTTCGTCTTCATTTACTTCAGCACTGATAAACCCAAAATTTAAGTATTCTTGAGAATATTTTCTTGGTTTTATTTTCGGAACCACGCTTGTCTGTGTATTTGTAGATGCTTGACTATCGTCTAATTCTCGCTTACTTCCGCTTAAAAATTTATCCACGAGTCTGCATACATCTACTGCCGTGAATATTTAATAATGCAATTAACACGAAAACATATATAACATACACATTCACGATAGATTTGATAGCGATAGAAGGATCGACTCGAATGAGACTGGCAGGAATAGAAAATTGCGTTATCGAACATTTTCCTTCTTTCTATGAGAAAACATTTGCTTTGCGCCTGCTCGAGACGGCATCGGTCGTGTGGATTCCCTTCCAAAAACATAACCTTTTTTTTTGTTTGTTTAATCGTTCTTCTTTTTTAATTTCTTTTATTATTCGAAAAAGTGTATTCCCAGTTTCTAAATTTAGCTCACCCCGTCTAGCTTAGCTTTCATTAACGAATTTTTCTACTTTTATATTCCTTGAACGTTATCACCCTGTTTGGCTTTCATTTTAAATATAATATTTAAATTTTCCCTGTTTTCATTCGCTTTATCTCTTCACTATCCGCTTGGCAAAATGCTAAATGTGGTTTTTCGTCAACGTTGGCTCGCTTTTACTCTTGTTTTGGCTGTTAATTAAAAATAATTTAAAAACAGAATCCAAAATACTCAATATGCATTATTGCTGTATACATTTTATTGTAAGTGGGGGGCGCGATGAAAATTATGATTGAAAACTGGGCCGCTAATATTGAAAGGTTGAGAAACGCTGTTATAGATGAATGGTTAATTATTGCATTTATTAATTTTTATGCAAATTTATTAGGTAGATTTATCAATGATGAAAATATTTCGAAGAATAATAAAAAGTTAACTTTTTATCAGCTTTATAGATTAAAAAGTTTAAATATCAGTCTATTTCTTAAAACAATTCACTAAATTATTGAATAAAATAAATACATTCCATTTACCTTTATTTTGCAAATTTCACAAATTAAAATGAGGATCTAGTATAATATAGATATATGATGACTCTTTCAATTGAGTAAACTATTGAATGAAATGAATATATTGATTCACTTTTCTTATGAAAGCTTTACAAACTAAAATGTTGACCTCTCACAATCAATGCAAGATTGAAAGTCTCATTTATGTATGTCAACCACATAAAATAGGTTATGTTACTTTGATTACTTTTTCCCTAGTTTATTTGACTGTCAGTATAAAAGTTATTTAAAATATCGTATTCGGAGATTTAATTCGTTTCCTCGAACTTCTATTTTAAATTTGTTTTAAAATCTTATATTTTTTATGTAGTAAAAATATCTATACTATGTTCTAAATATTTTGTTGAAAAAAGTACCTTTATTTCGATGCATTCAAGATTATTGTAATACTTTACTGTTTCTACTTAATTTCTTTGTTACTAAAGATCTATAAATCTCTTTAGGTTACTTTTTTTGTACAAAAGAGAAAAAGAAATCAGAATTAACGATTTTGACTTAAAGTAACTAGAATTCAATTTTTTCTCATTTATTTTTTATTTATTGCTTACTCTTCCTTTTCAGATACCGTTTTATATATTTTGTTTACCATAAGTGCCATTCATCACATGCATTCAAGTTCAGTAAATGGTTTAAGCACTTTTTCATAGGATATGTGAAAAATCACAAAAAAAAATGAGGTTAGTATACAGGATTTTTTTTTTTGTAAATGACAAGCAGTCAATGTTGTCTCTCTTATTTGCTCTTATATGTTGTAAATTTGGTTTATAACATTTGTATTCTCAAATGTATCCAGTAATGTTGGAATTAAAAACACATTTACGAATTGCATTTTTATTATAGTATGAAGTTCTTCGTACAAAAATATAGCTTACATTTTGAATATGTAAACTAATTATAATAATTGCAAAGACTTATAAAATTTATGTAAATATTTCTTATTTAATCTAAATTTTATGCCTTTATATAATGATTTAACTGTATAAAATGTGTTTATAATATTTTAAGTTAAACTAGAATATGTATTACTTACCAGAACTAAATGTAATTTGCTTGACAGTTATTGCATATCTTGCGGTTGGTCTTGGTCCCCGCCTACCCGAAAGGGTGTAAGACCTTGAAAGTCGCCGGTTAGAGAACCATCATTTATTTATTCAAAGACTTACAGTATCCGTCAGAATATGGGCGATAAATGAATGCATACATTATAGTTCATTTGACTAAAATAAAATATTTAAATTAAATAGTTATCAAATCAATTCTGGGTTCAAGAGACTAAGTTGAAAAATACATTGAGAAAGTAGTAACACACATAAGCATTAAAATAATATTACAATGTCCAAAGGATGGAAGGCACAGTATACTGTACAGTAATATCAAACGATGTACCAATATCAAAAATCATAGATCTGTTCCATAAAGTGAAAAACAAGTGAATAATCAAAATACGAGGTGAAAATGTAAAGCAGATCTAAAATGACAAACACATAAAAAAAACACCACTAGAAGGTAAATCAAGAATATGAGTAGTTTTAATATTCTAGTTAATATTCTAATAATAATATTCTAATAATAGTTAAAGTTTTTAATAGCTATAATCCTACATAAAAAACAACAATTAGAAGCTAATATATGGAGGTTGCAAATGTTATCTCAACTGACATTTAAATTAGAAATGCTATGGGCCTTTAATACACTTTATATTTCAAATGCATTCCCGCCATATGCGGTACGCATTCCAAAAAGTTAGGAATTGAAGTAAAACTTTATATATATATATATATATATATATATATATATATATATATATATATATATATATAAATTATTCAAGCTAGCACAAAAAAAAAATGTCAATTTTTGTTAATGTAATGTTCACAAAATCTTCTGTTTCCTTCATGAAAAAGATTGCAATGGGATTCATTTTTTTTTCTTTCATGTAAAGAAGAAGAATACATAATTCAAAGATTATTTTAACACTCATATCATTACTTACGCGCAAGGAAAACATTCTATAGTATTTTAGTTATTGTATTTAATTCAACCGGATATTAATACTAAAACGATTTCCACAAAAAATATCATGTACATCTGTTGTGCGCATTTTATTGTGGTTATTAATAAGAGTAGTTTTTTTTTCTTAAACAGTAATAATCAGAGTAGAAAGAAGTGGCCAATCAGATCAACGGCATTTTAATTCACTTTTATTTAACTTTTTCTTATTTCATGATTGTAAAACAAAAATACTTTAGTAATGGACTTTTCACCCATTTCTTGATAAACAATAGCTATAAGATTCTGTGCATTTACAAATTCACCATGGCATAGATTTGCTTTGCTTATGTTTTTTCAGTAGCAATAAAGTGAAATATAGATATTCTCAAACTGCAAAAAGAAGTAAGTGATTTCATGATTGTTGAAGTTTTCGTTCTTTGAAAAGCTGTGTTCTTCCACTTACAGTATATTGTTTTAATATTTTAAGAATTTGATAATCTAATATCTACAATTAAATTTCGACACCTTCTAAATGCTTTTATTTTGTAGTAAATATCAGAGAAAAATCATTTTAATATTTCAAAATAATGTTTAATAATGCCTTTGAAAATAAAAGTTTAAAAAGTATAAAAAAATCAAAATAAGTGAGATATTTTTAAGATTTTCTGTATTATATATATCTATATTTCTTAAAAAGTATAAAAAAATCAAAATAAAAGAGATGTTAAAAATAAGATTCTTATTTTCTTTATTATATATTTCTATGTTTTCTAGCTTACATAAAAAGCATTTTTTTTTTCAAAATTAAGGATATTGAAACTTTTTTTTCAATCTCTTGCTGCTAAAAAGAATTTTGAATGATGATTATAAAAAAAAGTTTTTTATTACTCATTACAAAAGTTATTTTCAAAATATGATTAAATTATATTTTTTCTTGAATTTAGAGTAAGCCGTGAGTTTTTAATATTTTTGTTATTTTATTTTTATTTTTAATTATTTAAATTTTAAGATAGTGTAAGTATTTTTCTACAAATAAATAAAGCCAATTTTAATAATTTTTAAACGAATTTTTTATTAATTTTTTTAAACACTTTAGATAACATTTTCTTATCACACGCAGTTTTCAACCCGAAATATAATCCAGTATCTGACAAGTTAGTCATTATTTAAGTAATGCATTATAATATATGTATTTAGTAGCATCATATATTCTTTGAAATGTTTTAACATAAAATTTCATATAGCTATTTCGTAGTTCAGAGAAATATTCGACTTTGTACGTTTTTCGTTTTGTGATCAAAACGTTTTCAAACATCAAATTATGTTTCATATTTTATTAGATCCATATCTACGCAATATATAATTTGTATGTAAATCTACTTTTCGCCTGTCACCTGTTTACAGTTTTATATATTTTTCTCTTTTTCCCCAGGGAAATCACGTCGAATTCTGACTGAAGATCGACGGGGAAAATGTATCAGTGCCTTATGTTTGAAAACACTTACAATTGCTCATTTAATAAAGATAAATATTGAATAACATTGTTTATTTTCTTCATACACATTTCATATAAATAAAAACAATCCTATTATTCATAAATAAACCATAAATATATGCATTTGTATAAGCACATAGAAAAGAAAATAGAAAATAATTAAAGTGAAAAATATGGAATTTTTAATGAAATTATAAAACAAATGCATTCAAACTTTGTTTCCATGAAAAAATTAGAAATATATTAGTATTGGATATATTTTCGAACTGAAAAATTCTTTGCTTCATGAAATCAAACTTAAATAATAATAAAGCATTTTTTAAAAACTGCTGGGCGTTTAAGTGTTTTTAAAACCTATTTTGTAATTATCCAAACTTCAAACTTTTAAATCTTCAAACTTTTAAATCTTTCTAAATATACATTTTTTTAAAGGTGTACGTACACACTAAAAGATTTTTTTTTAAATTTTAACTTTAAAAATATAGTTTTTCACAGTAGGCCATTCTGTTTAAACTCATTTCTGTGAGAAAAAATCATATTACACTAATTATTAATAAATTAAATAATATTTAATGAGCTAATTAGCATATTTTTTTGAAACATATCTTATATTCTAATTTCTACAAACACACAATTCTAGTTGGAAAATATGCCTACTATTAGTCTTCACGTTTTCTGCTTCAATCAAGTTATAAAAATATATTGTTTTTTTTAACAATTTTTTCATTAACGACGAATAGAAAAAGCAGGATTTTTTCTGTAATTTTAACTTTTAAATAGCTATTAAACATTTATTTCTATAAATATAACTTTGATTGAGGCACAAAACATCCACAGTTTCATACAGATTATTTTGATATATAAATAATTGTATTTGGTTAATTTCTTGTTGAGTTATGATTGTTTGAATGAAGCAAAATTGTGGAAAAATACGGTTCTTCATAAAATGAGTTTTAAAAAAAACGCAACTAGAGAAACGCACCTCAAGAAAAACAATTATAATTCAAGAAATTTTCCGAATATTGACAACATTTTGGTATCGTTTGAAAGCTAAAGGATCAGATGACATTTTGAAGCAATAAAAAATATCCGATATTTCGAACGATTTTTGAAGTTTCAAGTGTGTACGCACACCTTAATCTTAATAAAAGTAAGCACAAAAACCATATTGGAATAGGGAAAAAATAATTACCAGATTGTGTTTATACAAAAGTGGAATTGTTTGAACCAAATTATTTTTATAAAAATTGTTTACCTGTTGCTGTCATTCAATACATGGAATCATATCCTAGGGTTTTTTTATGTGTGCAATGCCGCATTTCTATTTAATAGAATCAACGCCAATCATAAGAAAATTGCGAAAAACAAAGTGTAGAATCTAGAGACTATAAGAGAAATGTAATGAAACGTCCCGTTTAAAAATCGCTATTAAATTGCTTGTTACTTTAATTTCCAACAATAAAGGAGGAAATAAAAAAAGAGATAAAAAAAGTTGCAGATAATGAATAACAATAAAAGGGTGTTAATTATTTAGAGCATGTAGCCCAAACAGACGGATGAGTATGCAATTTTTTTATTAATTTAATTTTATTTTGATTGTTGGTTTTCGAAACTCCATTTATTTTGAAACAATGGCATTTTTCATCAGAAATAATTACCTTTAAAAAAAGGAAAAAAATTAAAACGATTAAAGAGATTTTGAAATATGAAAAAAGCAGTAAAAAAGTTTGAAACAACTCAGAAGCTAGGAAAGCAGAAACAACTATTGGAAAAAAAAATGGAAAATGTTTTCGAACGTAGAGATATATGTAAATATAAAAGAGACCCATTCAAGCAAAAAGATATTTTAGAATTTCGATACAGAGGTAAATCCTACACTGATTGCAAGAACTTTAAGATCTCTTAGGAGTCTACAGATCAATATCTTATTTTTTATGATAGCTGGCATATTAGCTGTACCACCAGAGCTTTTTCCTCTGGATGTTAGAGACACAGATGATTAATACAGATAAGCATTTGGATTTTATTTCTCAATTAAAATGTTTGTCTGCCTACACTTCACCTCTTAGTAAATAGTTTTTATGCATTCATCTATAAATATTTTAGGCACATTGCCAAATTTGACTCAAAATTTTTTTTTGCCCATTTTCTCCTAGAAGTCAATATATCTATATTTTAAGTGCATTTTCTTCTGCATATGAGGGACACAGATGAAATATTAATGAATATTATGATTTCCTTTCTCAGTTTTCTTACTAATTTGTCTCTCATCAGTATTTAAATGATTTTATTGCATCCATCCACAAGTAATTGGAATTTTTCCCAAATTTGAACTATAAAAGCAGAAAGAACAAAATAAAAATAACTAATAAGTTATAATATAAATTAAGAATAAACTAAAATAAGAATATCATATCCAAAGCTGTCAAGAGGTTGTAGATCTTTCAGTGACTTTTAAAGAAAAGAAACACTTCCTATTCTCAGTGCTAGAATATCGTTTGAATATTTCGAAATGAAAATATTTTTTAAATAAGTAATTGCTTAAGTAATTTTAATTTTTAAGTATATTATATATTATAATATAATTGGTTGTTTTGAAATAAATATATTTTGAAAGATTTTACAATGAAAATAAAGCTGATTTCCCGATTCTCAAAAGATTTCTCAAAATATAGTCAATATAATTACAGCTTTATAATGACAGAGCACAATTGTATACAAAATGATTAATTATTTAAACGATCGAACAAGGTTTTGCATTTTTACCTCCCGAAAAAATAAATAAATAAAATCTAAAAAATATTTTGATTTATATTTTCTTAAACTTCAACTGATAATATATTTTTACGATCTAAGAAGCTTGGATTTAATACCAAAAATGTAGGGAAAATTATTCAGAGCTCAAGTTCATTAGGATAAAATAAATGGTTGCTCAGAAGGGTAAAATATTTTATTGTGAAACCAATTCTGTCGTTGCAAATTATGGTTTAAAAATAAGAAATAAAAGAAAATTAATTGTAGTAGTAACACTTTTAAAGATAAACTGAATGATTGAATTTCTTTTTGAAGAGTAAGAAAATGGAAACCGTAAAGTTAAAATTTTTTATGAAGCTAATTTATTAAGGAAGTAATTTTTGACAAAATAGCAAGTATTTAAGAAGATACCTCGCATTTAGAATGCATCAAGTTTGATTTATCTAAAACACAAATACAATTATCCAAACTATAAAGCTCAACTTTTTTTATAAAATAGGATAAAATTGAATGGCAAATTTGAAGATGAATTCGGCCTGAAAACTTTATCAAGTAGTGATTCAAACCAGGACTGTTTTTAAAGATATGTCCCCTCGTCACACAAAATCCCAAGAAATGGAGTTTTATTAAGAAAAGAATTAGTATAATCCATACATTAACAAAAATACCAGGCATTAAAAAAAAAAAAAAAAAAAAAAAAAAAAAAACCTAATTTTGAAAACGAACCCAAACCAAAATTTAAAATGCAAATCGAATAAAATAAAGCTAAGTACTATCACAGCAAAATGCTAATTTAAAAGTAAATTAGACAATAAATAAGCACCAAACTGTGAAAACCACCAAACGCTCACAAGTTTGAAATTTAAATATAACTGTAAACAAAACATAAAAGTGGAATTTAAATATCCTTCAAAAGGATTTGTATTAAAATCAAAAGGAGAAAACTAAACATATCCTTTAAAATGAGTGTAACTATAGCATTCAGAGATAATTAAAGTTGCTTTGAAATTGATTATTTTTAGTTTGGATCAATTAAGAGTAATTTTTTTTTTTCAAATATCTAATATATTATTTTAAGTACATTACACTTGATAGGAAATTTGGAACTCTTATATATTACCAATTGTAATATATTCATTTTCAATTATATTAAGTTCAATTATATTAAGTTTAATCACTTATTTCCGGAAGATTATCATGATACATAAGTAGATTTCCTCATCCTTGTTACTGTAGCAGAACGGAAGAATGCATTGATTATCTCTATATTTATTTAAGCGATAATATAAACTATGCAGTGATGCCATTAGCCTATTTGTTTCTAATAACATTTTAAGAAAATTTATAGCTTTATTTGCTAAAATTAAAAATAAGGGAAACAATATTCTGTAACCGTTATATTACCTTGTAGTGTCAGTGCCTGCAAATGCATTTTTAATTGTTTTTATCGTTTAGAAATATCTCCGCTCCAAATCGATATGTTACAAAATTTTTGAGTACTTTGAGTCATTCACTTTTGTCACAAATGTCGCCAAGTTCCAATTGGTCACAAATCGGTTTGCGACCAAGTGAATAGGTTATCGAACCAATATCCATTCAGAAGGCTTAGTAGCTATCTGAAACCCCCGGGGGGGCACCTCGAAATGAGGATGAGATGCTTCCGGCATGGTTGTTGGATCTCGTCACCCTGGAGGGTACACTAATAGACGGGGGATCTGACTCCTCCCATCGATGACGGGCCGTACTTCATTCGGGGAGGGTTGTACCGTGGCCGGTGATGGCCCTTAGGACTCAACCACAGTTCCCGCCAATGTTGCTATTGCGGCGGTCCGGTCATTCAGTTTTTATTGTTTAAATCCGTGTGCTTTCGTGGCGGGTCGGAGAGTTAGATGACTGACTTAGGAGCTATCTGTAACGGTCTGCTTCTTACCTAGAAACCAACATCTTAAGGAAAAAATATTATTTATCAGTAACAATGTTATTTAAGTGTTAATTTTTGAATTATGTATTAATGCGAAAATCTTATTTGCAGGATAACAAGTCTTTGCGGGAAACTGATAAAATCCGATTTACCATTTATATTATTTTTTTTTTCAAAATTGATGGTGCTAAGTTTTCTATATATTATGGACTTCAGAGGCCCATACTAATGCTTTTTATAATTAGCAATGATAAAAGAAATAATGAAGCATTACTAAGAAAATTAATAAACTGAGTTTCTGCTATTTCGTTTATCAAAACGAAAAATATCAATATAATATTGCTTGCTGAGAAGTAAGTGAAATAATAAGAAATTCCACTCTGAAAGCAAAGCATCAATGCAAAACATGTAAATAATCCGAAAAACCAGTAATCAGAGTCAATATTTTTCAAAATTACGTTAGTCGTAATTCTACTTCATGAAGAAAATTAGCATTCAATTTATTAAGATTAATATTCTATCAAGAAAACTAATAGACCATCAGAGTTAATTAAAGTGTATATACTATTATTTTAAAGTTAGAAATAAACAAAGAAGTGCAAAAAATAAATTTTTAGAATTTATATTATGAATGAATGGAAAGTTTATATTTGTCTGTTTCTAGTGAATGCATATATTGAATCATAATACTTAAGTATATAAATAAAATAACCAAACTATTGAAGGCAATTTCAGATCGTCTAAGTAACTATGCATTTAATGAATTTTACTTAGCGCAACTCGAAATTTCACTTCATGAAGAGGAACTCAAAAAGAATTATATTATGCATATTTTTGCTTGATTCAGGTGACTACAAACTGCAATTTCACTGAAATATTTCGAAATCATGCTTACCAGACAGAATTTCTGTATTATAAATACAGGACATGACTTGTTTTTCTTTGAAGTCTGAAATGTTACTATTTTTATTATGATTAAAGGCAGAAACCAAAATAATGTGGCATGGCACAGTAATAAATTGTAATTTTATGTTCATATAAAAACACTTGTGCTAAATTCCATCTAACAGTATTTCATCATCTATTCCAAGTCCACAGTATTTCATCATCTATTCCATGTACACAGTATTTCATCATCTATTCCATGTACACAGTATTTCATCATTAAGATCATATGTGCCTCACGTGTCCTTATGCGAGTTTTCGAAAACAAAATTTCCAAATTCCTAGAGAAATAGATGAGCTAAATAATTCTTTTTATTTTTGATATCATAAATAGGGAATTAATATTTGACACTGATAGTTTATTTAACTATTTTTTTCTTTATTTAATATTTCAGTATTAATATAAATATAAATAAATTCAGTATCAATATAAATATAATTATTTAATAGATTTACTTCATAATTAATAAGAAACCAATAAAAAGCATTTTATATTATTGAAAAAAATACGCACAATTTAAACTTCCGCTTTGTAAAAAAAATTAATATACAAACTAAAATGAAGCTCAAATTCTTTCACGACAGTTATTTTATGAAATAATGACTCGCGCTGTATATATTTAGCAAAATTAATTCACGGTAACTTAAATAAAATAAATAAAAGATATATGTTAGTTGAATATCGTAATCTCTTAAAGCTTTTCTATATTACATTACTCGAGATATATATAAAAAAAAATATTGTAACTGTCAAAAAAATTCAAACTCAAAAATTTGACGAAACTCACCATTTCATATCATTTCGAGCGAAACATATTTTTGAAATTATGTTTGTTTGCCGCTGTTAATGATTTTGAACACGAAAATGCTCTGAAGTTAATAAATGTATATGGTCTCTACATCAAATTTCCATGTTCCTATCGAAATTTGAACAAAATCTATTCAGAGGAGCTCTGCATATCCATCTGTAGGAGTACAAGTGAACCTAATAACTGCAAAACTTAAGAGAGTTACGTGGATAAAATTTGGTGAACGAATTTAATATCTAAATATTAGATGAAATTTTGTGTTATC
This sequence comes from Argiope bruennichi, assembly GCF_947563725.1. Classification (NCBI taxonomy): domain Eukaryota; kingdom Metazoa; phylum Arthropoda; class Arachnida; order Araneae; family Araneidae; genus Argiope; species Argiope bruennichi. Next base: position 127,447,600 of record NC_079152.1, read on the forward strand.
AAATTCTTAATCTCATCTTTTGTATGGTTCATTTGCTTATCGGTCTATTGCTTCACAAGCATGTAAACGCGATTGCTCAAAGCGTATAAATACATATAAAATCTAGTGCGAGTTTGTTTGTTTTTTTCTTCATGTCATTTGTAGTTATGTGTCTAATTTTAGCTTCATTCCATTGAAAGAAAGTTATAAATACACATTTGGTCTTTTGGCGCTTGTGTATCTTCCGCATTCCAGCGATTAATTGGCAAAGATCAAGTGTTAATGTGCTCTTACGTAACTAAAGTTAGCAAATAAGATAGATTAATCATGCATAATTTATACCATATACACAATGAATTAGCTTTGAAATTTTTACGAAGGCTGTTTCTGCAGAAAATAAAAAATAATACATACACGCAGAGAGGGAAATTCTCTCTCTCTCTCACACACACACAAACACACACACACACACACACACACACACACACACACACACACACACACACACACACACACATATATATATATATATATATATATATATATATATATATATATATATATATATATATATATATATATATATATACATACACATACACATACGCACACACATATATATTTCTTATTCAAACTAAAACCAAAAAAGGAACAGGAAAAGCACCATAGTATTTAGAGAACGCAAATACAGCTAATTCTAAAACACAGATGAATTGAGGCAAAAGTATTAAAACCAAGTTAACAGGAAAAAATCAAAATTAAACCAAATAAAAAAAAGTTGAAGTGTAACTAAACGCTATTGAAACAGTTGTTTTAGCTGATAGAGGAAAAAATATTTTTTTATTATGTACAATTTTAGGTAATTTTAGATATTCGAAGTAAATATCCAAGAATTTAATCACAAAGAATTCTTTGTAAACATTATTTTTATTATTAAAAAGTAAATCGTTTTTACCAATATTAAGCTTACATTTAATTAGATCAAGAATTATACATTTTGTGTACGAATTTTTAAACTCTAAATCCCCTAATTTATTAATTAATAATCATTTAATTTTATTGTTTCTAAGACCAAAAATGTATTTCCTAATTTTGTGAATGTTTTCACTATTGTGTTCCAGATTACAATAATTTTGAAATTCCTCAAATATAATTTGAAAAGTGCCACCTTTTCCTTTACCTCTTTTAAATCTTTCAGTATAGTTATCTTTATTTAGAAAGTTTTTAAATATATTAAATTTGTAATAAATGCAATTATTGTATAAATCTTTGTATCCTTCCCCATTTAATTTAGTATTGAGACCATAATAAATTACAATTATGAATAATTTCTAAAATCTTATCTTTTGTTTAATTCGTTAACATTGTCTTCTATATTGTAGACATCTATATAATAAAAGTTATGGTTTTGAAAGTGTTCCAATTCAAAGTCAGTAGTCCTATTTTTATAAAGTTTTTAATATCGGATCTATGATCATTAGCAATTTCGATTTTTAAATCCAGAAAGGTATCCTCAAGTTGATTTTTATTTGTTTCTATTCTAATTAAATCTTTTGGATAGCAATTAGTAACATCATTTGTATTGTCTAAGTTTATCAAAAGTAGTTCTTCAATATACCTCCACGCGTTTATTAAATGATATTTAATATTTTTTTCTCATAGTAATGTAGGAAAATATTAGCTAAAGCACTTGAGAAAGCTGTTCCCATTAGAATGTCCTTTACTTGTTTAAAAATTAATTCCATTAAAAACGTAATTTTTAGTAACATTAAAATTACATAAATCTAGTCAGTTATTTTTAGGAATAACATCCTCATTTAAATATTTGTCATATATAACAGTACAGACCTTTATAAAATTTTCATGAGGTAGATTGGTGTATAAATTTTCGAAATCATAAGTATTAATTTTATTAATGTTGTTAGCTTTAAGAATATCCAGTACTTCTTTGTTATTAGAAATTATAAAGTTGTCTTCATCTTTGATTTTGTCCAGGATAATTTTTAAGTATTGAAAGAAATGTTTTCATGTATAGTAATTATAACTGCCGGTGCTACAAGTCACGAATATGAATTTTAATCGATTTTTATGAAATTTAACTGCTGGGAATAAATATATTTTTGGGTCACGAGGAATCGTTATTAGACTGTTTAGTCTGCATTCCTTCACAGAATAAATCCCTTTTTTTTGAATCCCTGCCTGAGGGTGACCCTTGAAAAAGTCTTCAGGCCGGAATCCTTTTTTATTTTGGCGCAGTTTGGCCGAGATTGGTCCTTGCGCCAAAAAACACTTAACCAACCAACCAACCTTTTTTATTTAGTTTAATTTTTATTTGGTTTAGTTTTGATTTTTCCCTATTAACTTGGTTTTATTACTTTTGTCTCAATTCATTTGTGTTTTAGAAGTAACTGCATTTGCTCTCTCTATACTATGGTGCTTTTCCTGTTCCTGTTTTGGTTTTAGTTTGAATAAGAAATAATTTTTATTTGCGATTGAGAAACTATTTAATTTCGCTTTCAAAATATTTCTAACTTTAGATCAACTAACTAAATATCAAGAACGACATTTTCAACTTTCAACTTTATGACAATAACTTTTCAGAATCAACTTTCAAACTTTATATCAAGAACTACATTCTATACGTATAAACCGTCGTGCAGTAAATCCATTAAAAGAAAATATCATTTGAGAAATGTTTTTAGATGAATTTCAAAATCGATGATGGCTATGGTAAGTATTATGTTACCTTAATAGTTAGAAAACCAAGCATTTTCTACAAAAGTATAAGGAAATAAAAAGTTAAGTTTCATCTTGAACGATCTATTAGTAACATGCAAAGCTCATGAAAAAATGTAGAAATTATAGTAGCATATCGAAAGACTTCTGCTTCATATAGTTGGATGGATTTTATTTTTATTATTCGTTTAGTATCAAGAAATTTCAGGTTTGTTTTACTCTTTTATCGTTGAAAGCACTTTTCTGAAAGGATAGGAATTTTCTGCTTTACGGTCAATAATTCCAGTTTGAGATTCGTGAAGAAACAACTCATTTGGAGGTAGGCTTTGGCGCAGCTAGATAACAGGTGCTTCTGATGATCAAGCTTCGATTCTCTTCCGAAAGTCTTTGTGTCTCAGACAATTGGAGAGGTACTTTGTCTTTTTGGTGAAGTAACTCACTGATCTGTAATTAGGATTAAATGTTTCCACCCTTTTCAGACACTTTCAATAAATGGCAAATTTATTGGAAATAAATGTTTTATTGAATAGTTTCGTTGTTAAGTTTTTAAGCCAAATGGTTTTATTGCTTGGCTTACTGTTTATAGATTTAAAATAAAGTATTCGGTTGTTTTAAAGGAGTTTTAATTCGAAAAAAGATATAGAGTAGCATTAGAAAATCGTAGGATTAAATTATTAGTTCCATATATTCAACAATGGGCATCCAAAATAATTATATATCGATGACACTCATCATTCTGAAGTCATATTACATTTTGAAAACAGACTAAATTTTTTTCTTTGCTATATTTTATAAGCACAGTTAATTCACCTTCTCAACAAGATAGCAGAGATATTAGATGTTCCTGTAAAATCAATGAAATATACTCTTTTATTTAGTCCTGCAATATCAATTAGAAAAAAATCTTGAGGAAGGGATATGAATAATATAAAAATATATACAAAAAACTTTTAAAATATGCTTTTCCGTCGTGTAATTTGAAGCCCATGGGAAGATAAAATTATAATGTTCTGTATGAAAGAATAACAAGTGAAAAATAACCATTCTTCCCTAAGTATAATTGAATGCACATTAGTGATCTTGATTTTTCACAAGGATTTGAGAATAAGGATTCATATAATTTAGTCATCTACATGATAAACCAGAAAAAAAAATGTATTAAGGCATGCCTTGTGCAACAAACTTTTTTTTTTTTTTTTTTTTGCGCAAGCAGTTGCGATTTCTGAAAAAAAAATAATAATTTTGCAGATTGTGGCAACGAAGACTCTGATTGGTAATTAAAGTTGCCTTAAAAGAATTCGAAAAATCCGTGCACCTTGAAAAATTTAAAGAATGATCATAACGTCACAATACCAAGTAAGCAATATGCATTGAGAGATATTGGTTGACTTTTTTATATACTTCCATCATCAAATATCACTATTAATTCTGTTTGTGGATACTTCAACACAGATATAATTTAGAAACGAAAATATATTAAAAACTATATTTAAAAACTATTTTTTGATGCATTATTGTAATAATATTAATTCAGTATAATGCTTGCCTCTGATTTCTACTGATGTTCCCGTAATTTATGTTACAAAATTAATCTATTCTTTTAACACTGCTGCCCTTTTCGCATTTGCGATGCAAATCTAACATGAATATGATTCGAATATTAAATATTTACTTCAGATACTTATATTCTTTCTGTTTTCAGATTATTATGTCTAGAGATAAAGTAAACGAATTTATTTCGAAAACTTTATATAATCGGAAAATAAATGTCTAAACATAACGCTGAGGTATCTAAAATTAAAAACAATGGATTATACCATTTTGAAAACCTTACGTATTTTAATTTTCTTAGTTTGGACAAAATATATTCAGTATTGAAATTTGAGATAACTTATTTTATATTTATGATATAATATTTTTTATTTATTATTTCTGTTTGAAAGACAAAGCCTCAAATGCGAATCTCTATTACTAAATTTTAAATTAATCATAGAAGTTGATATTTTACCTTTCGATTTTATTTCATGGCTCTTCATTTCTAGTTAGATATTGTCTTTCTTGCAACTTTTTGATTTCCCTAATATAACTTTCTTGTAAACAATTTGTTTTTATAGCATTTCATATTCATTGATGGTCAAAAAGTAAATGCAATGTAAACAAGACTATTCAAATAATTATTATACTCGTTGTGTGTGTTCTCATATGTTGAACAAAAGTATCCACAGCTCATCTACAGGTCTTGCAATTTAATATTATTTTTTTTACTACTTAATTAATTGATTTTTCTAATTGATTTAGTAGGATATATTGTTTTCATAAGAATGGCGTTCTGGTAATTATACTCTTGGAAAATTTTAAGTACACTTTTGAAAAAACAATGTCGATACAGAATGATGCTAACTGCTATCAAATCAATATAACCTGAACTATACATTAATACAATTAGGAAAGATTTTCGAAAAAATATATAAATTTAAAAAATGCATGAATATAGCATAGCGTTTTCCCTAACAAAGTCACGATATACCTATAAAATGACTTCAGACAAACTTTTTCATAAGTAGTAGAAAAATGTTTTGAATCAGATAGACCTGAACAGAAAAGCAGGAGCAATACAGTAGAACTGTTCTGCAAGATCTATCTGAAGTCTGTATATCATGCCAGGATCATTTGGAAGTTCTTTTTAGGTTGTAAACGCTTAAGACAGTGAGGGCTAATAGCATTAAAAAAAGTTTTCTTCAATCATTTTTCTTGTGAACTTCTGCAAAACGTACTTTTTAATACAAATGCTGTTAAAAAAATCGAATACGTAGTTTAAATATTTTGGATACATTGATCCAATTGGGTTTAAAATGCCATGCAGAATTTTTATTAATGACATGTATGAGAAATGCCATGTTGGGATTAAATGCCATTTTTAGAAATTATAATATTTTATTTAACTCTTTATTTGATACAAACGAGCGGATGGATATCATTTGTGTTCAAGTTAGAAATCAATTTCCAATCTTTCGAAACCTTTTAACTGCTTTTATTAACTTTTAAGAATTGAAGATTAATATTTGGGAACTGCATCTGCCGTCTATCAGATAGTCACGTATTCTGATGTATTTTTTTTCTCTTTAAAGAGTTTATTTTTATTGAGATTTGAAATTGTAGTCTTTTAATGTAAAATCTGGCATATGAGAGTATTTCCAGAAGAAGGTATGAATGATTGTCTGGAACTGATTTTCCTTATCAGTATAAGTGTTATGCGATGTATTTTAGATTATATTAACCGACGATAATCATAGGAGCTTTAGATGTTCTGCAAAAACTTTTTAGAGCTTTCTAGTGATCACATTGGATTTTTGTTACAAAGATTCACAGAGAGCCTGGAAGAAAAAATATCAAATTTATTCTGAACATTTTTGGAATAAATGGCAAGAATGTATTTACCGACCACTAAAACAAATAAATATTCGTCGAGATATTCTTCACCGATTGTCTATTGCGTAATATTAGAATGCTGGCAAATACAACACACCAGAGTATTGACTTACCAATTTCCATTATATCAGGATCACAAAAATTATTACCAGAGGAAACGATTCTACCTATTTCTCTTAAGAGTATTATCGGTCGAATGACATACCAAATATGTAATAACTCCTGGAAAAGATGGGAAAAAAGATATTATTTGTATCTTATCATAGCGTTTAGAAAAGTATAGCGTTTAGTAATAGTATGAAATGCGGAATTTTCTCCAGAACGTTATTACTTGGGAAGACAATGAGACTGAAAAGAAATTGTATTTCAATATTTAGTTTCGTTTTTTTTCTCTGTTTTCTCCTTTCAGTGTTTTCTATTTGATATAAATCTATCTTAGAGGTAACAATTTGTACCAGGCCGATTACTTCTAATTTGTATTTATTTGAATGCTCTTCTATGGATTTGCAAATTTAACCATACAGTGCAGGAATTTTTTTTTCTTACAAAAAATAGGTGTGATTTGAATAATGAATATGATTTAAGAAAACTATCTAACAAAAAATTTAAGTACTTTTTTTCAGCGAAATTTAAGAAAAAAAAATTAAATGTTCCAAACTTTATATTTTAAATATTTGACATCGATAATAAGCAACGATAATCAAAATCAATAGATAACAGCTATTATAAATTAAATGATATCCCATTAACACCAATCACATACAACAATTCCACAATTCTAAAAAATAAAAGTATATATTTTTTTTAAATATATTTTTTACGAAGGAAAAAAAAAAATTGATTGTGTTTTTAACATTTCTATTATGGTCTCAAACAACAGTCATCCCAGTGTTTTTTCACGTCTCCAGTTTGAATATAATTCTAATATCGCTATTATAATCTATTGATTTTTTTAACAATTTTTATCAAAACGCATTTAGAAAATGATTCCCAAACGTTAATTGTTACTTTTTGGAATAGTCTTGTGAAATGGAAATAAAAGCATTTAGCCAAATGGCTACACGATGTAGAGAAGTATTAATATTATTTTTATATAAATTATTTTACTTAATTCTTATATCACTCATTTATCATTATTTTTTACAGAATGTACTAACTAAAGTAATTTACTCTAAAATAAAAATGTTTAAAATATTAAAATTTAGAATTGTATACGAAGAAATGAACTTGGGATTTGGGGAATTGCTGCTCCTAATTCCAGACCTAAAATAACTGAGAAAGAAATATTAATATTATTTCGTTATGCAATCATCGAATTATCTATTAAAGTATACGATAAACGTAACAACATTTTAGGTGCAGTAGAAACACATTTAATGATGTGTCTTTACTGAAGCTTCTAATGTTTAACGACATTCAGGGCTGCCGCATTATAAAATATGATCCTTTCTGAACTCAATTCTTATTGCGGGCAAGATGTGTTTTCAAAAGATTTAGGTGGTATTGTTAACATTTATAAAGATGATTTTAAATCTCCGTCAGCACTCTTACTTATTTGTATTTTTTTTTTCTTACCATCACAATAATTTTCATCATAGTTTTCAACATCGTAATAATTAAAAGATTCACCCACCTATTCCATGTTTTTTTTACCTAGTTCTTTGAAATTAATTATCAAAACAAACTTTCGAGTAGGGATTGCAATACCGGATCGAAATTTCAATACCGGTATTCGGTATTTTTTAGATCTTAATACAGGGATACCGGTTTTAATACCGGTATAAGAAATTTTAGAAAAAGAAAGAAAACAAGGTGTTTCTTTGTTTTATTTGCCAGTTTTCTAAGATAGTGTAAATATCACAAAAAATAATAAGTAACTTATAAATTATAGTAGTATATAAAGAATCACACGAAAGTAAAAGAACAACTTATTTATTTAAATCACAAAAAAAGTGTAAATATCACTATTCAGTCAGTGGTACTATTACAAATTTTTGAAATGTGATGTTAAAAAACATAATGCATCCATTGTACTGTCATTAAGCCTGAAAAGTAATTTTGTGTAAAAATTACCAGCTGTCGAAAACGCTCTTTCGGCATCTACGCTAGTTGTTGATACTGTTAGCAATACGCGATATACTTTTTTCAAGTATTTACCTCTAAATCCCTCATCTTCAAATAAATCGATTTCTCGTCGGAGAGTGTTGGATATAGCTGATTTCTATGTTGTATTTTGGTTCGTTGATTTTTTTTATTTATCGTTAATTCTAATTTTTGTTCAAGAAACAATTCCTTTTCACTATCGACATTTAGTGTCATCATAATCTTCGGTAACTGAACCGAATTCTTCTGAATGCGGATAGGTTTGTGAGTAAAAAATTGTAAGAAAATTTACTATAAACTTAATCAGATTTAATTATTTTTTTTCTTCTTTTTCATTTTCATTTTTAAAATCATTATAATTATGTAAATACCATAAGACATTTTCTATTTCGGTATGCCTTTCTTCTATGCGATTATCAATGTAATATATAATTCTTCAGATAGTGATGTGTGCTATTCTTTCATGATTACAACATGAAATTTATTGTTGCATTAGCTGTTAATAAAGTAAAATATCTCCGACATAATGCCTCCATAGTCAGTTTTATTGGAAGTAGCACTGATATAGTTCTGGATATTAAGTCGAATTCACTATCTGAAAAAATAATTTACAAGTTTAAGTCGATTATTGCTTTTTAGATTGGATTTCTAAATTTCAAAAATCGTTCCATCATTAGGAGTAAACTTTCCAACGTGTCTTAGAATCTATTATTAACATATATTCTGTTTTATTTTCAGTTAGTATATATTTTTGTAATATGGCATTTTTTTGTAGGGGAAAGTTTAAATATCTTAACACTTTTTCGAACTTTATAAATTATAGAAAGCAATTCATGATGGGTTAATATTTCATCCTCATTAGCAATATTTTCTTCCACAATTACATTGTCATTATCTTCATTGTCAATATCACTCTCATTCTTACTCTCTTCAATGTCGGAATTCGAAGTTTCTATATCCACAGTATTTGGACTCTTCTGTTCTTTATTTTTTTGGTATAATACATCTATTACTCCTAATTGCATTCCATGAGCATAGCACAATTGCTGATTTGCACCAATCAGCTTTCCAATTTTTTTCATAACTGTTGCTCCATTAGTCGTTATGGATACATATTATATAGTCGTTATATTAGTAGTTATATTAGTCGTTATGGATTCTTTCAGGATTAATCCATGTTTCGCTAATTTAGATTTAAGCAATTAATTAAGCCATTTATTAACTAATTAATTTCGCCCGTTATGGAGACACAAAAACAAAAACTTATACTATTTTGCTATGTTGGCGATCCCTGAACATATAGTGGAGACAATTTAAAAAATTTATAGTAAATATCAAAAAACCGGTATTTAAACTTGTGAATACCGGTATTACAAAATTGTAAAATGGCTCAAAATACCGGTATTGCAATCCCTACTTTCGAGATCATTGTACGTTCATTGCCAACGAACATACAGAGTATTTAATTTAATTTTCTCTATTCGTTGAAAAATGCATTAAAGATATAATAAAATTCGACTTTCGAAACTCGATAGCTTATTTGTTGTCAAATATTTCTAAGAATACAGCAATCTTCAAGGCATATTTGCCTTATACTCGAAATTTGCAAGACATTTCGGCGTTCACATTTCTTTCTGTTCATGAATATACCGTGTACATTTTAACAGATAATTATATAGTAATTTTTATTGTAAGTTCATTGACAATGAAAAGATAGAGCATTTATTTCAAGTTTCTCTGTTTGTTGAAAAACGCATTAAACTTTCAATTTCAACATGACTTTTAAAATTCCTTTGTATTTTTCTGTTCTCAAATATTTTCAAAAATAAAGTGACCTTCAAGGCACTATCGCCTTTTACTAAAGATCTGGAAGATTGTTTAGCATGAATTACATTTTCTTATTGTTCACGAAAATATTATTTAAAATATTAACATGAAAGCTAATCTTGCCTGTAAATACTTCTGAAAGAATTTTAAACACAAGGAGCCTCTACAGTGATCATATGCTAGCAGGTTTACGGCAACTAATATCTTGCATTATACGATAGAATATATCCTTTGATAAAAGTATATCAAGCTAAGTCTATGTTCATAATATATTCTAAACAAATATATATACGTTGAATTATACATCTTTTTATTTTTGTCCCATTTTGCTCAAAATTCTGTTTAGTGCTTTTTAATCTATACAGAGGTAATTGTAGAGGGGTTTTGAACAGTTTTTGCCAGACGCGATTCTTCAAATGATTGAATCATTATATCTATCCATTAAAATCTTTCATGTAGAAAACGTAATTTACGAATATGTTAATTTACTTGATTTAACTAAATCAATTCTCCGGCAATAAACAAAATATTGCTCAAATGACATTCAATAATTTTTTAAAAATATTTCAGATCTTATAATGCTGTGAGATCCCCAGATAATTACCTAATTTAATTACTACCCATTTCATTATCCAACCCTATCAGTGACTTCAATAACTTTCCGCATTCATTTGATGATAGATATGAATTCTAAAATTATCAGCTATAAACAATGAAAACTATTTAAATTCTTATTATAAATATTCGTTTATAAAAATAATATGCCTCATATTTGAATACTATTCTAAATTACAAAAAAAGCAAAAATTCCAGAAGGCATAAAAAACACCGTGAAACTTTTGCTGTCAAAAAAAATGTATCCTCTGTCAAAATTGTTTGACTTCAGTGCATTAAATGATATATGCCCCACTTATTAAGATAATTAAATGTTTTTATAAATTAATTCTTAAAAAACAATTGAGCAGTTTAATGATTAGATTGAGAAAAAATAAACTGCAGAAAATACCATTTGCGAAGAAAATGAATGCAATTTCATTTCTTTCGAAACCATGATTAAAAGCAATATCATTTTTTTTTTTTGCTATTTTAAGAAGCATTTTTATTTTGTTTGCTTTGAAATTAAGCAAGCATACATTGAGAAACATTTGATTTAATTGATTTTTTTTTTGCTTATTTATTTTTTAATTAAATCGACGAGCTTTGCTTCAAGGGAAATTTCACATATTTGAAAAACGTTTATTGCCTGTGTTTTTCTCTTTACATTTAAATGGATTTCTTCAGTTGTCAAATTACCAACTTTTAAAATTGTTTATTTCATATATATGAATTAAAAATTTATTTAAAAGCTCTTCTCGTTTGTCAGGTAATTATCCTTTGATGTATTTTATTTCATTTTCGCAAAGTTCTTCGAAAATAATTTTCTAAGCTACCCTGATGAATTTTATGAAAACAAACTTAACTTTTAAAGAAAATACCGATATAATAAGAGTAAATTGCTCAGGAAAAAATGTGTTTCTAATTTTCATAAGAGAAAAGTTAATGAACTTTTAAGCTCCAATGTTTTGTGTTCATTCACCTTTACTTCATGGAAAAGTTATCGTACTTTTTTCTTTCATTTTTTAATAATTTATTTGATAAAGGAAATTTCTTGGATTTATTTTAAAGGTAGTTTCTTAAATTTTTAATTAAGATATCAAAATTTTAGTAAATTATAATTTTGTTTTTTGCAATTTTAAAATTTATGAACACTAGTTTATTGATGTGAAACGAAAATAAGTAGGAAAAAAACTATTAACAGCCATTTTCTAAACAATAAAGAAAGAACTAATCAGTATATGCAATTTCAAAGGATAACCATATCAATATATGTTAGTATCTATCATCATCTCATCAAAATCTAACAAGAAATAATAGATTGTAATCAATCACTTGATTCCCATATTATTATTATTCTCTATCCTGTATGAATAGTTAAATATGAATATACTTCAGATATTAAATTATATATATATATATATATATATAATTTAAGATCTGAAGTATATTATATATATATGAAGTATTAGTATATATATATATATATATATATATATATATATATATATATATATATATATATATATATATATATATATATATATCCTAATTAATAATAAAAACCAAGTAAAAAGGAAAAAAATAGAACAAAAACTAACCAAATAAAATAAGAATCCGGTTGAAGATTTTCTCAAGGGTGACCCTCAGGCCGAGATTCAAAATAAGGGATTTTTTTTGTGAAGAGTCTGACCTAAGTCCAACAATATTGACCACTCGTGATCCGAAAATCCCGTGAAATTAAGGCTTAAAAGATACATCACTTTTTTACAGAAATGAAACAAAACAAAAAATGAATAACATAAATGAAACACATAAAGAAAATGAATAACATAAAGAAAGAAGCAATGATGCAAACTGACATCCGTTCACAAGTGATAGGAGAGCAGAAATATTTTTCCCCAGTGATTATATACTATGAGATTTTGACAGGAATTTCTTTACACGTGTCGATTTAGGTAAGGGAATTACAGGTATCTTTTAAAAGAATTTAAAAGCTGCACAGATTTTTAAAAAGATTAAGAAAAAGCTTCACAGATTTTTATCCCTTCACCCGGAGTGTAGATACTTGTCGATTTCAGAAGTTTTCATAGCTCGTGTAGCATTAATTTAATAAAAAAGATGGATCAGGAAATAAGAGGGCATTTTAGAATTTAGTTAATATGGGTTAAGGTAAGATAAAAATTAGGAAATTAAGTAGTATTTAATTTAGATTTATAGATAACATTACATATGTGTATCATTACATGCTTATTTCATTAGACTTCATAGTAAATATATAAAATATAGTAATATTATCTTACAGTGATAATAAGTATAGACTATCGAACGAATCAAAGTAATAGGCTGTCTATTAATAATCGGTAGCGAAATTCCGTGTTTCTGAAAATTATAATTCGATCTCAAAATATATATTGTTTTATCCTGACTGATGTATTAGATAAATCAGTAAGTTTTGAATCTGCAAAAGGACTATAATTCAAAACTAGTAAAATCCCTCGAAACAATTTCAGATTAGGAAGTTTCGGATTACGCGAATGTGATTCAGATGCGCATTGATTTCACTAATGGAATAATCGCACTAAAATGGCCAAATCCATTCATGTTAATAAATTGTGGATTCAGAAGTATATAATCCTTATTAGGAGATGGAGTATTTAAATGATATCTGGACAATTGCACGCAAAATTATATTCGAAATTATGTTTAAATGTATTATGTATCTGCGTACTACATGTTCTGGTTCAATCCATATTGGACCACTCATAAAAACAAATATAGTAAATAACGTGAATTTTTAAAGACATGATTAATGCAAGGATCTTACACATATAAAATGGAAATTTTTAATATATATATATATATATATATATATATATATATATATATATATATATATATATATATATATATATATATATATATATATATATATATATATATATATATATATATATATATATATATATATATATATATATATATATATATATATATATATATATATATATATATATATTTAATACAGAATTTCCTATAAATAGGACTGATTAAAATTACACTACTAACTACACTTACAAAGTTTGACTAATCTTACAAAAAGGATTTTATAAATGGAAATCCAAAAAACAGTCTCTGCATAGTCTAACATTATACATTTTTCAAATTGTAATATGTTTATTTTCCTAGCAAGATTTTAATTGACATCGTCTTAGACTACCATATAGGTTTTTTTTTTTTACTAATAAATGCTTATGAATTAACAAGTGTTTTTACTAATAAATGCTTATAATTTAGGAATTCTGCAAAATACCTCTTTGCCTAGTGTTGTTTTTCGGAATTTTGTAACTTTTTATTGATTCCTGTGCCCTAGCATGAAAAGATAAAAAAGATACTTTGTTCCCTGAATTCACAGAATGCGCTCTAGAAGTATGATTTGAAAAAAAAAGGTGGATATTGTGCCGTTGTCCTATTTACAGGACAGCTGGGAAACACATGCTAAATGCCGATAATATTTTTTTCATAGATATTTTTAATGTTTTGAGCAACACTGATGATCTACTAAAAACTATACGAAAGATATTAAGAAAAATAATAATTTTATTATTATTAAGGGGATTAAAACTTTGACAATATTTTATAGATGAATTTAAAGCAATTTCTTTTTATTAATTATTTTTTTTAAATTCTATTTTCCCCACTAATTTATTAAATATAATCTATTTATAATAAGTTACAAAAAGTTTTAAGTATATTTTAATTTTTTATTTTATTTTATTCACATTTAAATCAACTGTCCTATAAATAGGTCAGCGGTCCAATATGGGTCAAACGTATTTTATAATATCAACTCCTTTTTAATAAATCTAGATAAATAATACAATATGACCACTATTCATAAATAATACTATACGAGGGTTGTTCAAATGAAATTGATAATAATTTTTAAGGTATTTAAAGTTAAGGTATTTTAAGTTAATAATTTATTAAAACCTTACTTCTTGCGCAATGCATCTAAATTTCAATTTATGCATTTTAAAATTTTATTTAATATTTATTTATATTTGAATATTCCTCTTTAATATTTTACTACAATTGGTAATATTAATATAATACAATGATTTTGAATGCATACTTACACTTTTTCAATTTGAAATCCAAATGAATGGAAAGTATAATTTTCAGTGGTATAAAGTAACAAGTGAATTTTAAAATATTACTTTACTTTATCGATATAAAATCTTATTCTACAAATTGGAAAGAAATTATCGCTTTTATTTAAAAGCTCGAATTACGATTCAAGCAACATAAGAAAATATTCCTTAGTAAATTTCCTTCACTTTAAGTTATATATTTTAAAGATGTTTCATCCATTCAGAAATTATCATACAAATAGGAATGATTTATTAAAGTTAACCAATAATTTATTTTCAATTGTAGAATTTATTTCGATGCGCATATAGGCATTATGCTGAAAAAACAAAGTTTGTTTTGTTTTTGGATCATACCCAAATTCAACGACTAAATCATGATTCTTTTTTGTCAAGAACTTTTGCCAAATAGTTCGAATTCAAGCAAAATATTTTTTATTTGAATTTCTGAATAACGAAAAAAAATGTCTCTATGATTTTGAATAATAATAAAAAAAAATGTTTTTAAAATATATCTATCACAAAGATATATAATTTACCTATAAATTATTTATATTGCTATTTCCTAACTTCAAGTCAAAATAATATCTAGTTAATAACAATTAATTAGAGATGTTTAGTAGAATATTTTTTATGAAATAATGCAAAATGCAGAAATAAAAAGACATGAAACTTCTAATAATCTTATTAAAATAAGGTTTACTTTAATGTTCTGAATTATCATCTATACTTTTAGACATTTATTATGGAAAATTAAATATAGTTGATTTAATACCAAATCGTTACATTAAATGAGTGATAAAACAAAATAAATACATTTTATCCCAAAAGTGTAAAATTTGCGTTTAGCATATTTAGTTCGATAAATAAATATTTGTTCATTGATGCTTCCTTTGTTTATCTGTCGCCAAAATATTGCAAAATGTCAATAATTAAATCTTCATCTCCCTTTTATTAGCTAAAATAAAGTATATCGATGATTGCATTTCATGACCAAACTATATAATAAATAAAAATGTAATTAAATATCTATTTTCGTAACAACATGTTAGATTTGAGTGTTAAAATAGTGACTAAGTAAAAGGCAGTATATTTCGTCAGACTACTTTTATTCTGGATACATTGATTTTAATGAGATGAGTAGACGTGACATCATTTTGTATTAAGACACTTTATGGAAGAAGTTGGGGTTCAACTTCACAGTACCGAAACTTCACTGGTAAATAAAACATAATCTTCCATCAATTATTCTAGACGGTTGTGGAATGTTTTCTGGTTTTCTTATCCACAGACCTATATCAATTCACCTAGAAGAATAATGGAAATTGAAACATTGTGGGAAATTGAAAACAAACTAAGGATCCCTCTAAAAAATCCTTTACAAAAGCAAAATAATTAAAACATTATTGTATGAATATCCAAATTTCCCACAAATTTCAGATATGTGTAAATCATAGTACTGTGGGTGAGTTGAAAAACCTAAATACCATGAAATGCCTGGAAGTGGAAGATAAAATTTTTTCGAGAGATTTACACTTTAATGAATTATAATTGCAAAGTGTCAAACAATCTATCTGCAGTCTCAAAAGACTGTTAAAAAGACAGTCCATGACACTCTTGATGCACTTTTTTATCCTCCGTTCAGTCATTTTCAAAGCTGACATTATATTTAAGACATCATACGATGAAAAGGATGCTGATGAATGAATTTTCCTAAAAATTGATGCTTCAATCAGAAATACAGATTAGGCGCTGCAGGATTTAGTATATGGCAGTAAATGTAACGTATTGTTACAAATCTGTAATTTTGCTACCCGGTACGAATAGTGTCATCCTGGGAAAAACCGTTAAAACCCTTTTGTAAGATCTGTCCTGTACGTCAATGACCTGTGAGCTTGGCGACCATTTGGCGACTTGGCGACGAATTTGGCGAGTTTGGCAACTAAATGGATACTACTGGAAAGTTCGAGAACTTTCACGATCCATCCACTAAGACCCGAGATACAGCCAGGTACGCCCTGATTGGTCTGAAGATTCCAGCCCCGCCTCCCGGAACTATAAAAGACAGGCAATCTGAATCTGAAGAGGAAGTCGTGTGTATCGTCAGAAGAAGTTGTGTGGATCGTCAAAAAGCTGTGTGTGTGAGAGAGGAGTCGGAGTCACCGACAAATAAGAGAAATTAGAGGATGAGACAGCAAACAAACTGCTTAACTATAGCAATTAAATATGCTGCGCTATTACAATTGATTAGCGGTATTTGTAGCAGAAGAAAATTTTTGTAACAGTATTATATGAAAGATATAGTATCTCGAACGAATACAAGAACATTAATGACTTGAAGAAAAGTTTACTGATTAAATTTCTAGCATTAAGGATTGTATCCTTCAGAAAACTAAACAACAAACTGAAAACATCCTTCATGTCATTTTTTATAAATGATGGTGCCCATAGAGAAATTTACTTAGTAGATATATTCAAAATCAATAAAGCAAGTCAATTAAAAATATTATATACTAAAATAATAATTATAACTAACAACGTTTAAAACATTGTTATAAATCATTTTTTTTATAAATGATGGTGCCCATACAGAAATTTGCTTAGTAGATATATTCAAAATTGGTAAAACAAAGTCAATCAAAAATATTATATACTAAAATAATAATTAAAACTGACGATGCGTAATACATTGGTATAAAAATTTTAAAAAATTACATAGTCTGCTGAATATAGTTTAAAAATGGATGACAAAATCAATATTATTACAAGAAAACAAGCAAGTTTGCGTTTAAAAGGGCCTGCTATTATGTACATTTTCAAATTAAGTGTTTGGTATGTATTAAAAACCATGCACTAAAAGTGACATATCAACTTTTGATTGTCGTGGAGTACTAATTTTCTGCCGAGCAATAATCCATGGTATTTCGTCCATATTTATTATAACTTTCTTTCCATGCATATGCAGGTAATAATTTTAGTATATACACTTTATAGAAATAACTATCTACTAATAACTCGAACATAGGTTTTACTTTAAATTTTGAGTTCTCTGGGCTCTTATTTTTCCACGTTTTCTCTCCACGTATCGAAATCAAAAATTTCCAATCTCCACAAATATCCATTCTTAAGCTCGAAAAATCGAAAATAATTTCATAATACTTTTTCCCTATTTTTTGCCTTTCTGTGTCAATGTCAGTTCGCTGTTATGATTTTAACAAATAATTAACAAACATATAAAAAAATTAAAATCTGTCATTAATTATGGATACAAAGGATTAAAATATGATTTTCAGTTGTCCACGTCCGATCTTCTTTCTCAAAAGAAACATATGAAAGGAATTACTATAAATATATTTTTTCAAAAAAATAATACATTAAAACTCTATTGTTCTAATTCTTTACAACATTGTTAAATAAAAATATATCTAATCGTTCATTCAAAAGACGAGACCACGCATTTAATTATAATTGAAATACAGTTTTTATAAAAAAAAAGAATTGATGTAATGTTTTGACGAAAGAAATGAATAGCTTAACATAAAAAAATAAAGCAAAATATAAAAATATAAATGAAACATAATATGTTTCTTTACGATAATTAGTAATCAATTGCTGAAAAAAAAAGAATTTTCTTTTCTTCCCCAATCATTAAACAGACGAAAGGAATGGAACAAAGAACGGGAAGAAAAGAAAGGAAAATTATTTGCTGCTTCTGTGATTTCAAATAGCACTATCTGAAACGATTTGGAATATGATATTTTATAAAGAATATAGTGTTGCAGTCTCGTCCTTTTGTTGTTTTGATATAAATTTGATCTCAAAAATATTTTACTTGTATATATTCCCAATTACCAGTGACATATTAACAGTGCTTTAAATTTGTTTTAACAAATATCTGGATTTATTGCATTTTTTCCTCTTTTATTTCATTATCTTCTTCAATAAAACTTTTAATAGGGGCAAATTCATCTTGACATCTCTTTTTTTGATAGACATTCTACGTGTTCCTGCCTAGCTGAAGGAATGATGATTCTCGGGCTTGATTTATTCGTAATCTGAGTTGATAAATAAGATATTGAGGAACAATAACACGCAACCTTCATATTTGAAAAATTATATTTAAAAAGGCTGATCCATACAGAATCTTTCAAATGATGTAATAAATTTCCTCAATAAGGAAAAAAAAAATACAAACATATTTCAAACGAATGCGGAACAAATATACATATATGCATGTATAATCAATTGAAAATGGGCAATGATTTTTTTTGAATTTTCTAAATAAATAGATATATATTAACATTGCAAAATTTTTAAAAGAGATAAATCAGATAAAAAAAATTATTTAAGATTGTGTTGGTATTCTATATTAAATGGTTGGTATTATATACTACTAAATCATCCTTTAATATGTTAGCTTTCCCAACTTAATTTAATGCAAGAATCTCAGTAAATTTAGAGTTCTGTCTCAAAGACTGAAATTAAGATTATATATATATATATATATTGCAAAATGGCTAACTCTCATTAAAAAAATCTAGTTAATTAACTGAACTGAACAAACAACCGAAGATTTCTTAAGATTTTATGTAAATATATTCATTTCTTATACAAAAAAAAAGTTTATTTGATTTAAGTGATAGTAAAGTTCCCGGCACTCCCAACGTGTATTTCTAGCTGCTATTCCAAAATGGCTCTAGCCTCCTCTACGCCTAGGCCTGAGTGATCATTTTAAATCCAGTTCAATAAAAGTTCATTTGATTTAAGTGATAGTAAAGTTCCCGGCACTCCCAACGTGTATTTCTAGCTGCTATTCCAAAATGGCTCTAGCCTCCTCTACGCCTAGGCCTGAGTGATCATTTTAAATCCAGTTCAATAAAAGTTCATTTGATTTAAGTGATAGTAAAGTTCCCGGCACTCCCAACGTGTATTTCTAGTTGCTATTCCAAAATGGCTCTAGCCTCCTCTACGCCTAGGCCTGAGTGATCATTTTAAATCCAGTTCAATCTTAATAATCGTCCGGATCAATCGTGTTGAATGTGTAGAAATAAATACAGGAAACAATCCTACTCTAGATTGTTATATATTTTCATCCCTCGGATACCACGTGGCCTTTCCCCTCCTGACTGACTTGCAACCTTCGTCGTTGCGAGCGGAGCGGGTCTTACAGTGATCATACGGAGGTGCGGGGGGGGGATCTCAAATACGGAAATTAGAAGTTTTTGGAAAGCTGACTGACTCTCTAAGCCCTAGTGGGTACATAAACAGTGCTGGGTTGCTCCCTCCCATCTATGACGGGGCACCTCCTACGAAAGGCATTGTACCGTAGCCCGTAATGATCATTAGTACTCAACATTAGTTCTTGTCAATGTTGTTGTGGCTGTCTGGTCATCTAGATTTTTCAGCGTGCTTTCTGATGAAATAATCAGCTATAATTTGACGCATAAGTGAAATGTAACTATCTTTTAAGCAGAACGCTATCCAAGAACTTGTTAAGGCATTAATGGCAGCTTAATTTTATTTTAAATATAGGATTTTCAAATTAAAATGTTTATTTTTTCATTATATAAAAAGCTTGTTTAATTTTTCTTTTGAATAAAATGAATATATAAATTATTTTCTTCCCATTTCCTTAATCAAATTGATAGCATTCAGTACTTTCATATCGAAATTGAGAATCCTGAATAGAAGAGGTTAATTAATAGATTTATTTATATGTGTGTGTGTGTGTGTAATGATATACTGTAATTTAAATCCTAATTAATTTACTATTTTTTATCTTATTTTAGCGCATATTGTCTTTATTCTAAACTGTTCTCTTATTTTCTAACCGAATTCCCACTTTTTTGTTTAATTAATTCTACACGCGCCTGGTAATCTGCTGACTTCAGAATTTTCCCGCGCTCCGAGTGAAGAGATAAAAATCCCAAATTCTTACAACATTCTTTCAAATACACCTAATATTTCCTTTCCTAAGTCGGCACGTGGAAAATATATTCTTATCGAAATTTCATATTAAAATCACTGAAGAAAAAATTTCTGTTCTTTCTGCACTCGTATTGCAATGCAAATGAAAGTCAGTTTTATTATCGCGTCTTGTACATAAAATATATCCCGCAGTGAAATAAGGCGAAATCAAAACTTCAAAAGTCTCTTCTATTCGGCCACACAAGTCCTAAAATATGTTTACACACACACACACACACACACATATATATATATATATATATGTTAAAGATATAAACTTTTATTTACAGTTCAGAAGTATAGAAACGTCTATTTGAAATGCTCGTAAATGAAAATATAAATATAGTCCCAAATTTCATGCCAAATTCTGAACTATGAAATAAAATTTTTCTTTATATTTTAATCAAGAAGCAATTAAAGTTTTAAGTACAACCGACTGTCTTCGTTTCGAATGCTATCTTATTATTGACAATAAAATAATATATTTGCAATTCATTTCTAGTGAAAAATGCATTTCTAAACTCTCAAAGTGTTTTGAAGTACTAATATTAATCTGTAAAAGGTGTATCTTAGCAAGAAAGAAATGCATTAGGCATTAATTACAATTATATTATTTTAAATTATCTTCAGGAATTCCTGCCATTTTCTAAGATTAAGGAGAATTTTCATAAATCATTAAGTTTCTAGAAAGTTAAAACTTTAAAAAAAAAACCATTTTGCGATGTTAATTGATTGTTGAAAAGAATAAAACTAACGACACGGGAGGGATTCAAATATACAGAAAAAAAATTATCAGGAATTTTATCTTTAATTTTCACTAAATAGAAATCTTATTTATATTGCTATTTTCTAATTGAGCAGGATGTGATTTTTAACTTTTTTAAATGAATTAATATTGAATTATTTTTGAAATATAAAGATTTTATTCTGATGTAATTGCATTTCAGTTTGTTTTCCACATTACGTTAAATCATTCATGAGGTTTCTACTATTTGTTAAAAAATGATTTTATTGTAGTTTTTTAATAATTTAGGTATGTTTTTATATTTACCATTGATCTAATAATAAAAGAAAAGTCAAGTTTCTTGATATTATATTTTATCCATATCAAGGCTTTCTTTATTTCTTCTTGACTTTTCAGAGAGAAAAACAACAAAAAAAGGCCTCAAGTTTAATCCTTCAAAAAATAACTTCCTTTTGTCTTTGAGACTTCCAATTTTTCCAGTCCCAAAATAAGCAAAATGTGAAGAGGTAAAAAAGGTATTTGAAGGAATTTTTGTCCTCGGACAACAATAACGGAATGTTAGGAATTTAGAAAAAGAAATTATAAAGAAAAACTGTTCCTGCCCCTCCCGAAACTATTCCAAAAAAATTAAGCCTTCCTTATTTCCTTCCTACATAAACTGTTGTGAAGTTACATTTCTTCTAAACTTTTTACTGCAATTGTTTTTTTATTCACAGTGGATTATTTTTGATCATAAATTGGAGAAAAAAATTGATGCCCTCTTTGCCCCTTAAAATAGAAATTTATATTTCTATACAAATTTCAGATACAACAGATACAAATACTCAGGCATTGATTTTTGGAATAAGTCAGGTGATTTAAATTATTCTTATATCCTATATATTATATATATATGAGTGTGTGAGTGCTGTGTGTGCACCAGGAAATTATATACGGGACCCCATAAAAGATAAAGAAGCTCTTATTTCCTTAAGCATTGTATCAATATTTGCCGCATTGAAAAGAAGCAGTCGACTCTCCATGTTCGAATGGTCATAGCACTGATCCCATAATGAAGTGATTGTAAGTTCGAATCCCGCTAGAGACAATGTGATTCACAGTTTGTGTAAATATTCAATTCCTTGATTTTATGCTTCCTTTTATTTCATGTTCCAGGAGATTCTGGACATTTCTGTAGTTTACCAGACAAGTGCTCTGGACTTTTCTTACTGTCTCCAGAAAAGTATTCTGGAGCGTTCCCTGCTAGTATAAAAGCAGAAGATCTGTCATTCAATGTGTTCAGAGTTGAGTTAATAAATTGGTTTAGCTCTGCTTCTTGTGTCTGTCATTGCGTTCCACACTTAAGTATCTACGTGACAATAAATAAATGCTTTGATTTACAGAATTATATTAAATAAAGTGATAAAGTGGTATATTTTTAATACACTTTGGAATCTATGGTCGTTGATAATAGAAAATTAATGTAATTAAATGTTTGTAAGATTCTATATAATCTAAAATATACAAAGAGAAAGTAAGATTGCAAAGAAACAAATTAAAAGTCTAACTCAAGATTTTGATGGATCTCCATGTATTTGACTTCCCAAAGTCTAAAAACTCCCTTTTGGAACAATATCAGTTTGTTTATTTATTCTTTTGGACTGGATGAATTTTGAAGTATAGTGTGGTGTATTTGCATTGTATTTGAAAAATTCTATCACATATTTTACGAATTCCATTTATATGTAGTTTGTCTGTTTGTCTAAATGCACGTGAACACTGTTATGTATCTGGCAACAGCCATATTAGAGAAAGGAACTGTTATGTATCTGGCAACAGCCAGATTAGAAAAACCTTCCAGTCTGTGTGACGCGCACGTGTTGTTTGTACCTTTTTGAGTTCCGTAGTTCTTCGTATTGTACTTGTTCGGTGTAGTTGTTGTTATGCTCGTTCGTGCCTGTGCATCTTAATACTAATAAATGTTCTTTGCCTGTATGTAAAACGAATGGTATCGTCTCTCGGTCTACCTGGCATACATGACAAACAGAATTAAAAAAACGCAAAGATCTGAATATATATGATTTTTATCACGACATAATTGAATCTCTATGAAATCTGGAACAAAATCCGTCAAAGCGCTGGTCATCTGCTGATCTGCAAATTCGTGTCTATGTAAATGCAAAAATATTGATAATGTAATTTTTATATTGAATGTGTAAATGCAATAACATAAAAATGGGATTTTTCTGAAGAAATTATATATAAATATATAAAAAAAAGTTTGATTTTATTGATCGAAAAGAATCTTTTAAAAAATCAATTTCTGGATATTTTTTATTATAAATTTATAGCACAAGTTTATTTACATCATACATGATCCAAAATCATTTATTTTAAGAATAATTTGAAAATATATTCCTGTAATTTACATAAATGTACTATTTTTAAAGGATCGTTTCATATATATGTGTGTTAAATTATTTAAGAAAAATTTATAATTCCGAAGAATTAATTCATTCGTTAAAATATTTTTTTTAATTTTCCATTTTTTA
Organism: Argiope bruennichi; assembly: GCF_947563725.1. NCBI lineage: Eukaryota > Metazoa > Arthropoda > Arachnida > Araneae > Araneidae > Argiope > Argiope bruennichi. The sequence goes on from NC_079152.1 coordinate 127,471,662, forward strand.
ATTTTTCCAACTGAAATATAAATTTTTACATAACAAATTAGTTTAATTTATAATCTAGATCCACTTATCTTTGTTTATTGCATAAAATATTTTCCTACAAATTCTCATGAAAAAAATGTTAAATAACTTGAAGCGTCCAAAAACAATGTAAGATAATTTATATCTTTTAAATTTTGTAACTTTTTTTTCCCATTGAAATCTTTTTAAAAAGTTTTGCTGGAACGATGTAAGAGATAATTTAGATAAATGATCTTTTTGAATTTGTTTGCAATCTAAACTTAAACCAAAGAAATGAAAAAAACACAACTTATCTTTAGAAATAGAAAAATATCTTATATTAGTTTTAAAAGGATACATCACTATTTTAAGGATAAAAATATAAATGGACTTCTTCAACAGAAAAGAAAAAAAAAATTGTCATCAATGTTATTTTTAATAATATCTATCATATAAAAATTCTATCTTATATAAATAATAAACACATTTTCTTATATAAATATTTGGTATTTCTCTTTTAACTCGTCTAAAAAGTTACAAATTTAATACCTTTAGAACGTAATTCCATGAGTAATATTTTTACATAAATGGATGTTTTATATTAGCCATGTATTCTTCTATTTATATTGAATGTTTAGATAGAAAACTGGAAATATTGATATATATGTAGAAATTTTCTATAGAAACAGAAAAGGTATTATTTTCCACATTTTTTATTCATTGTATAATAATTTCTATAGAACTCTTAAAACCAATATGGCTTCACCAATTTTTATTTTCTCAGTAGTAAGAATTTTGATTTCTCATGTGACCTTTCATTATTAGAAGCATGGAAAAATATTAACTGAATAATTTACTGTTTCCAAACTGAATTTCTGATTTTAGCTTGTTAAAGCTTACATTAAAGTCGTTCAAATTCTGCTATGATTTAAAATTATAGAAAGCTATTATCTATTAGTTTTCTAATTTACAAAGAATTTGCAAAAATTTAACTTGCATATTTATTTTATATTCTATCTTAACGTTTTTTCTCCGCTATATGTTTTACTATTCAACATGAACATACAGAAATCTAAAAAAAAGAAATTTATGTCCTAGTCTTTTAATTCCTTTCCTTGTAGTATATCTTAAGCGTTGCTTTGGTTATTTATGTAAAATATCTTGTATATATTCCTAGTGGCTATGGTGAGTTAATTAATTTCTTGTTTGCAAAGTAATCACTGTAATTCTGAAGATTACATGATAATCTCCCGAAATGCAAATTTTACTATATAAAAAAAATAATTCCTTCTATTTTTTATTTTTTTTTCTAACCATTCGCTATTTCCTTGATTTTAAAACAAAATTATGTTTATATTTCAGTTTTAATAACAATGCTTAGTTTTTTGAGAGAATGTTTCAGCATTACATGATTTTCAAACTATTTTTACATATTACATATTTTAATAAGTTTTTAGTTTGAATCAACTTTCTTTGGCTCTTGTTAAGCGCTTATTTATTTTTGAAGAATTTAAGAATTCAAATAATGGAGTCGGAACATTTTGAAAATCAAATCAAATTTCTGCAAGAAGAAAAGCATTTCATTCAAAGTACGGAAATATTTTTTATTTTTATTTTTATATCCGATATTTTCCCTTGCATTTGAAATACATAAATAATTAAGACTAAAACAAAATTCATTCATTATATTTGTTTCCAGATTTTTCAAAATATGATTGTGAATCTCAATAAAATATTTACACTTAATTAATATTTTTAATATTTAAATTATTATTTTATTAAGTCCTTAACTGTAACGCTCTATATCTATTAGAGCAGAGTGTTACATTACATATATTTTACTATCTAAAACGAAGCCATTTGCTAACGTTTTGTTTAAACATTGCATACGTATCTAGAAACTGAATTATTCACATTATTCAACTCTTAACTATTTTATTATTATATATCTACTTAAATTGCCTTTCTTATTTTTCTCATATAGAAAACGTGAACCTAACGACATTTTTTTGCGAAAAATAACCAGGCATTTATTCCTTTTAACTTTTATGGAGCATTCAAGCCATTTGATTTCTTTTCCTGGAAATTATTACTGAAAATTCTGACAGACATATGTAATATACTATTTAGTTAAACTTTTGCAAATACTGCAGTGATACAAAAACTAAACTGGGAAAATTTGACTTTCTGACTTTACTTTTTAATAAATGGCATACGTATTATTTAATTTATAAATATTTTCTGAATAGCTTCTGAAGACAATGCCTAGATCAAAAGTTGATTAAAATAAAATAATTCCTTCCAAAGAAACTGACGTATATAATAAGCTTGAATGAAATATATATATAATTTTCCTGAAAACCAACCATATATTCATGTATTCCACATTAGAACAAAATTGTCAGTGATGTGCTTTGATTCTATGACTGTTGTATGAATAAACATTCCAGCTTTAAGTATGGAGAACGCTTATGTTAAAGAAATTCTTCTTTTAGGTTCAGATACTTAAAAAACAATTAGATTAATATTTATTTTTTTCAGTTTGCGTCAGTTTTACTTAACACAGAATTTCTAAATTGATAATTCATATTAGTTAAAGCATTTGAAAATGAGAATGTAAAATCTCATCCAAATTTGCGGAACTCGAATTTAAATTGCGAGAATTTTAAATTGTATTAAAATCCTGCTTGTTTTACAAATATTTTATTACTATGATTTATTTTATTACATTATTACATTATGTATGTCCATATACATAAATATCCTCGGGAATAATCTAAACGTATTCAATCAAAAGACAGATACTTTGCATATCGCATTCACTTTTTAATTCTAAATTTGTTTAATGTGCTTTATAAGAAAAACAAACTAAATTTTAAGTTCAAATGTCAAATTACAAAATAAAAACTGCTCATGGAAAATATTTTTTTTTCAAACATCAGTTATTTTCAAGAACTTTACATTTATCTACGTATTTCTCTATGTATTGCATACAAAACAAGCTGTAATAGTTTCATTTTCATGTAAACTAAGAGATAAAGGACACAAAGCGTTAAAGAATTCCGGAAGCTGAAAGACCAAGAGGCAATTTCATTACTCACTTTACACTTTCTGGAATAATTCTATCTCATTTTAGTTCTTCTATTTATCTAGCACTGAAATATTTTCTTAGATTAAGATTCTTCCTATCAAGATTAATTTTCATTGCTTTCTCTGATAAGCAAAATTCTTCTTTTAATTATATAAGATTTAATTGCAAGTTTAATTACTTTTTAATCAGGAATAGCAACCAAAAAGAGCTGCAACACTTTATCAAAACTTCCATTTTTTACATTTCTTTTCTGTAAGATCTCCTCAATGTATTTATGATTTCTACAATATTATTTTTGCAGAATTATTTTTCTGTATATATGTAAATTTTGAAGAAAAATTGTAATACTTCTCTTTTTTTATATATACTGCTAGTTGAGCAAGTGCCAATGCATATTGGTGAAATGTTGTCCATTTTATTCTAAGACATTTATATTTACTTTTTAGTTTGAAAGACAGTGTTTTGACTGGCTAGACATTTCTGATGGATTAACCATAACGTTTTTTAGTATTTTATAATAGATTCTACACTATATGTTTTGGGAATGCGCGCATCTTTTTTTGTAAATAAATGCGAAAATGAAATTTTTCTTTTAGATTCTACAAATGCATTACTAACTTTGTTCATTCCAGATTGTATTCAATTTAAATGAATATAACAGATCATATATCATTATTGAAAACTACGCATCTATATCCCCGCATATATCATTTATGCATAAATGTCTAATAAAAATAGATAAAACTGAAATATTTTGATAAAATAATATGTTTCTCTCTAATTTTCTCATATATTTTGCTATTTCCTTTTCATATTTAATTTTACGAGTTGCGTCAAGATAAAATTGAATAAAAACTAACTAAGTTAAAGGAGAGAACTCCAATAATATTTTCATATATTTAAAGCTTAGTTGGAATATTAATATTAAACCTTAGTATAAGGGAAGGTTAAAATTTTTAAATTCCATTTCCAAAGAGGATTTGAAAATAAATATGCCCATAACTCGGGGAGATAAGTTTTGAAGTTCAGTTTGAAACTTAATATTCTTTTCTCCTCTCTTTAACTATGTCAAAACTGAAAAGTCTCAAATTATATTCAGAGAAACTACGAAGGGTGCCTAAGATATCTGGATAACATTGTGAGTTTTAAAAAAATGATTTATTCAATGTCTAGAGACTTATCTAGACGAGTATGCAGGACAGGGAGGTTTTCTGAAAACTTACTTTATAAGTGTGAGCTAAGAGGTGTCTTTTTTTGTATAACAATCTCTTTTGAACACAGGTTAAACCATCTCTGAATTGTTGAAAGAATTTTTGCGCTTTTTCTTTAGTACTAATGCACTTAATGTTCAATTATACTATAATGAAAATAAATTATAATTATTAAAGATTTTTTAAAAAATTGATTTAATTTTTTAAAAATAAAGTATAGCTTATAATAGCCATATTGCCTGAATTTTCTATTTAATCTATCGAAACGAGCATGTATTCTCATTAAACAATGAATATAATATAAATTCATATAAACTGAAACAGAGAGATCCTTTCTGTGGTAGTTCACTTTCTTTCGCAATAACATAGATGACTCTAAATATTATAATTTTCAAGTATAAGACGAAAGACCTTCTTTCATATTCATACTCAAACATATATCCACATTATATCACAAACTGGTAAGATACTTGAAAGAACTTGATATCATAATATAGGAATATAGGAAGCTAGGAATAATATAGGAAGCACTCTATAAATGGAAAATACATTAATTACGTGGTTCAAATACGTTGAATATATAACTTTCCATTAGGAAATGCAACTTTTAATAAAATCACCTCACAATTTGTAAAAGCGTGATTTAATTTGAGAAAATGATTTTTGAAGTAAGAATATATATATATATATATATATATATAAAACCTTAATCAAAATAATAAATTCATTCTTATTCTTCGTCATTTGATAGCACTTCTTTAAATTCGGATTGCAAATTAGCAAAACATCATTATATTTCTCTAACTATATATTTACTGTAAATCAGTACGTAATTAATCATATCTTTGAGATATTTGCTCATCGATATAACATTTCTTGAATATTTACAAAAAAAAAAAAAGCCTTCATACACATAAAGCCTTTTTCAGAAATTTCAAAAAAATCTATTAAAAGTATAATTTTAAAAAGTGTTTTATGCAGTCATCGCTTAACTGTTAACATAAAATTTATAAATGTTTATCATGGTCTAAGTATTATATATATTTATGACATATATGTATAATTTATGTATATACATATATATAGTATAAGCATATATAATCAGTATATAACAAAATAAATTATGTTTATATGTACCATTTATTATTTTAATTCGAGTGATTATATATAAATGGAATATTAAATGTATAATAGTTAAACATATTTTATGCAGTTATTATTTAATATATCTATATTTGATAAACACTTATACTAAATATGCTATATTTAAATATATAGCTTCGAGGCGAGTTTTTATTATAAAATTCATGTCAGAAAATATCCATTTTGTTTTCCTTGATGACATAATTTTTAACAATAAGTTTTAAGTTTAAACTGCACAACATTTTAAGACAATAATAATAAATTATTTATTGGTTTTATTGATGTTTTACTTTTATTTAACTGTTGACATAAAACTGCTTGATCAGTCCGCAAAATTAATATTTAGACAAGTATAGGTAATAATAATATATAGGTACTGTAAACACTTAATTCAAAGCTATAAGATTTCTTTCCAGCATAAATAACATTTAGACAGATCAGTTATGAAAGTTTATAAACAACAAACATTTAATATCATCCAAAATTTATTTAAATGTTCTTTCATTCTTCTTTATCATCAATTTCTATACATATAAAGAGAAAATAATGTGCATTATTGATGATCCAAGGAAAATGTAAAAATTAAAAATAAGATAGTTAATATCATGTCTATTTCTAACGTACAAGTCTCAGTTTCTTAATATTTTAAACTGAGCTCTTCCATCTTCCAGCCGTATGTGGAATTTCGTAATTTTTATAATAGGTATTAAGATTTAAAAATGTAGTCAGATTTTTTCGTAAGTATTTAATTTTTATAACAATTGACATAATTTTGCGTTAACTGCATATTTATTTTTTTACTTCCTTAATTTTATTCATCATTTCAAGAGCTACATATCGATTAATTATGTAAGAGTTTTGTGATTTATCGATATATTTGCGTAAAGTCTTTCATTCGTATAAAGTGAAATGCCTAGAAATGGGAGCCATCTGTCTTGGAAAACTTTATAGATTTGTCATCCCTCTTTTAGGAACTCTGACTGAAGAGCAAAAGCGGATAAAAAAAGGTAGGTTGACAAAGGTTTTGTTGTATGAAACGAAACAATTCTCTAAATATTTTATGTAGAAAAATAAAGTGCCTTGGAAATGCCGAGGAAGAAAAAAAATGAGAATTATTTTGGGAAGAGGAAACTACATTCTTTCCCACTGTTCTAATCTGAAATCTGGTGAAAGCCCCTGAGACAACTATCAATTTTTCAAAATTACTTCGAAATGGAATACATTTAGAGATTATTTTGCAAAAACGTACTTCAAATACCTAAAATAAAATTTTAAAGATTATTAGAAGAGAAAGAAACAGGAAATAATTTTAAATTTGCTCAGAAGGTTTGATTCAATTTTCAAAAGGCGAAATTAAATTCATCACATGTTCTTCTTGAACAATTTTCGACTGGCCCTACTTTTGTATCATTAATTTATGAAGGTAACTTTCATAAGGTAATGATCGCCAAATATTAACATCAAATCTAAAAACTTATTAAAAACTTTTTGCTTGAAAAATAACTTGGGTTTTGGTAGTTCACAGAATAGTTCAATGTTTATTTTTATAATATTATATATTAAATCTTCTCATTGTTCTTCTATTTAATACACGTTTTTGTTAAACAGTTGATACAGAAATTATTTATGTCTTACCATATATTAAACAAAATTTTTCTTGTATTAAAATTTATTTGAGAACATAGATAACCTTATTGACCTACAAATTATTATTTTCTTTAAAATATAACCCTTTAAACTGCACAATGATAAAGTTTAGCTGTAATCCAATTAGCGTTAAATTGATAAAACTGGAAAAGTTCTTTCAAAAATAGTCATTTCTTTACATCAAGTTACATTATTCAGGAGAAAATTTAAATTTTTATTCTCATTCATTTTTAGCTTTAAATTAAATTATTTATTTAATTGTATTTGTTCTAATAAAAATAATTGTTCCAATAGCACTGCTCGCAGCATTGAATAATAGTTTAAATTATTCTAACACAAAATTAAATTGCACATATTACAAATTTATGTTAAACGGTTATATGTTGACGATAGAATTGATCTTATTGATGTCACTTTTTTATTCTTTTAAAATAAAATAGCTATAAATTTAGCTGTTATTAACAAAAAAGAGCAAATTAAAGCATCATTCCTTACCAGTGTAAGTCGTATTTAAGATAAGAAAATAATTCTGCTTTTCCATGAAGATAAAAATACAGAAATAGAATAAGAACAGAACCTCAAAATGCAATCTTCTAAACAACAAATATAATTTTCAAATAGCAATATCCTGAAAATTCAGCATTGAAAAAAAAAGAGAAAATTCTTCTATGGTAATTTGAGAGTTGATGATAAAAATAACGTATTTTTTCCTATGATCTAAATTTTACACTTTAGGTCTGGATAGAATATATTTTATTACAAAAACAGTTGCATATTAAACTTACTACTAAAATTTCTAAATATTTCTATCGAATATTAACATAAATTGTTTCTTTAGATTTCTCCGAATTTCGCAGTTTACGTCAAAGTATATAGACATTTCATTAAAAATAGCGAAATGATATATGTCAGTATTATACCAATATCATAATATATGAAATAAACAAATAAACATATTTAATTCAATATTAAAATTCTTCGCTTTATTTTTAGGTAATCATTTCTGCATATGACGAATGGATGAAAGTGAGACAAAAAATCGTTGTCAAGAAAGTTGACGATTATTAACGGTGTTTATATAAACAGTATGACTGTTAAACTATCTGAATTCTTGATAATAAGAATTCCGAAGTATGTCCTAAATCAATACGCATTTAATAATTAAATGAAATTGCTTAAAAAGGACAATAGTATCTACCTCTAATAATAGTAAGAAGAAGATTGTGTTAGTGCATATGTTTCTGCCTATATATTTACGCATTGTATTCTATATAGACTGTCTCATTTGGAATTACCAAATTTGGCACAATTTTCTTTAGAGGGAGGAAATGTGCACCCCGGTGAATGTTTTTGGAATTTTGATTAAAAAGTTAAAAAAAAAACTATTTTTGACATGTTTTGCGCGAACTTCTGAAAACATTATTGCAAAAATTAATTCTATTTCAAAATTTTAAAGTAGTTTTAATGATCTCCATCTAGTAGTATATTTCTTTACTTGAATTTTGTCATTTTTTAAAATTATAATATTTAACAAAAAATTCCAGTACTGCATATAAATTCAAGCCATTTTAGATTGTCTCATTAAATATTTGATCTCATAAATTGTCTTCCATTGTTGAAAGACAAAGAACTCTGTTTAATGTGTACGTATTTTGTATAATGAATAAGAAAATGAATTTGCAATTCTGCGAAAGATATCATATGAATTAAACGAACAGTTATGTTTTCAATACTTATATGATGCTGTAGCACTTCTCAACAATATCATGGTTCATGTACATATTGAAAATAAATATAAGAATATTGCAATAAAAAAATTTAATATGTTTGGCAATATGATCCGTAAAACATATTTAATGAAGAAATTTAAGAATATGAAAATATGCAAAGATATTTATTTAAATTAGTTACAATCGATATTCCATGCGAACAATCTAGTCACTCTTCGTAGTTATGCAAAATAAACAAGAATTGCTGACCTTTATAGAATTTGAAGGTAACACGGATATCACTGTAAGCTCTAAATTCATATTAAAAGAATTCAAAATTATACAATAGAGCAAAATCAAGTTCTGTATTTTTAGGAAATCATTTACTAATGTATCGCAAATTTGAAAAAAGTACAATGTGGCTATATAACTAATATTACGAGCAAATGAAATCTGAAAATAACCATTATTACATGAATTCTTGAGTATAAAAGGAAAGAGACGCCTGTACGATGGAAGTTATTCAATAATATAGTCAATAATACGGGAAAACTACTACTATAATATGAATTCTTGAGTAGAAAACGGAAGAGACTTCTCTACGTTGCAAGCTATTCAATTATACGTGAATGTAAACATTAAATAATGCATGAAACAACCAATATTACATGGATTCTTGAGTAGAATAGGAAAGAGACTTCTCTATGTTGCAAGCTATTCAATAATAAGATAAAAAACTTTCGAGCATCCGTAAAGTTCCCTAATGACCTTCGCTCACCAAAAATTAATTACAATTTGAAATATAAAAGGATAAGGAATTTGGTAACTGAACTGAAATCTTTATAAGTTGTGTTATCAAAACACCAGTCTCAATAAGCAGTATTCCCTTTATTTAAATATTTGCCAAAAATATGTTTTTAAAATTAAAGTTAATTTAACGAGCAGAAATTTTGAAAGAAATTATTTATTGAATAATTCTTTAATTACGAATTTTATTGTATTTTGAAAGAAAAGATCAAAAGAAAAAATTTCAATTTGGTATTTATTCCATAAATAATTTTATTTTCAAAGTTAAGAACGTTATTCTGATATCGCAAGTAAATTATTTACCTTTGTATTCTCTTCCGTTAAAAACCTCCTTGGTTTATCAATTTCTTTGCGCTCCTTTTACTGCTAACAATCTTTGTGAAACAGTATTCCTTTATTCCTTCCTTTTAAATGAAAACAACCGTGTTTGGCAGCTGCTCATTAGAAGATCATCAACCTCATAAACAAAATAATTAGTTTCTCCAATTTTTTTTTTTTAAACAATTCTCGACAGATCTTGAGCTCTTAAGTAGATTAACATGAGAACGAGAGAGGTGCAAAATGCTTTTTCTTCATGCACATATTAGCCAGTGAATCGATTAGACTTTCTTTTTCATGTTGGAGGCGATGCATGTTTTCTTCCCAAACGTTGCAATCACATTCAGAATTAGTTTTCTTTTTCAATATAACCTGATTAAGGCAACTGCAGATGGTTCCACTGTTGCGAATTCAGCTATTATGTAGAAGTAGGGGTTTGAAGACGACGTGCAATAATTCTATTGGATGTTTATCAGATTGTTTGAATACCTTTTGGTAAGAATATTTATTTCACGAAGTTTACTGAGTGTCTTTAATTAAGATCAAGTGGGTTTTGCTGGGGTTAGATTACTTAAATGAATTCTCTAAAAAATATCAGAGATTTATTTTGAATAACTGTGCCAATCAATGTCAATCACATTGTGTGATAAAGGATGTAGTTATATTTTATTTATGCCAATTCTGTTCTTTGAATTGCATATACATCTTAATTTTATAAATTCCATACTTTCTAAACTCTTTGTTTTATTTTTTTAGTACGCATTTCTTTAATTTGGAAAATAAACTTTTTTATCAACATTTCAAATATAATACAGAATTATTTTAATTTGAAAATTTTAAATGCAATTTGAGGCGATATATACAAGAGCATAATTGTTTGTTTAACATTTATTTTTTATTAGTATTGGAAGTATTTCAATTTATTTAAGCGTATTTTTTTGTTAATATGATTCTTTGTTTCTTGAAAATTCATTTTTAGAAAGCTCAAAATATATCTTATGATATTGTAAGAAATATTTATTGTAAAACAATTTTTTTTTAAATAATTAAATCCACTTTATTTGGATAATAGAATTATCCAAATAAATTAATTTTAAGTTTAAATTGTTTTTCATAGTAATCTGTTGTAAAATTATGTTTCCCAAAATTTAATTAGTATTGATAGCAGATAATTCTTTATTTAGCTAATTTCATTCTTAATCTATTCATATTCAATTAATGACAGATATTGATGTATCAATAGATTTTTTTCCTTCGAACTCAACATGCAATAACTTATTTGACTTCACTTTTGAATGAAACGTTTGTTACACAACACACACACATATATTTTTCGTCTTTTATTAAATTTAATTATTATTTACATATACTATAGTTAAATATTTAAATAATAAAAATAATACATCTATTATTAGGAATCTTGAGTAGTTATATTTTAATCTTAGTTATATTTTAAATGTAAAAATTAGAATCTAAAAAATATAAATTATATTTATACATGATTTTCAATTGTATAAAATGTTTCTACTTGATAGCAGCACATTTTAAATCCAATGACACAAAAATTTATAAAAACAGCAAATATATAAAAACAGACAGTCAAGAGAAATGAACCAGAGTTATTCTGTAACTCTTCTTTTATGCTTGTCAGTAACAATTTTAAAACAGAATATATTTGACCCAGAATTTAAAAATCTGCATCCTTTTCCAAGGAAACATGTACGGAATAAAACGTACTTAAGCTAACAAAATAGGAAAGATACATATTTATTACTCACAATAGTGTAGAAATTGAATTCGGACAGAATGAGCAAAAATAGAGGAAAAAAAATTTCTTCATATAATCACCATCAATCCAAAATAATCAATATGAAAATACACCAATATAAAATTTCTTGAATCTATATAATAAAATATACATTGTATTTAGAGAGCGCTAATGCTGCTACAACTAAAACACAAATGAACTGACTAAATTAGAAGAATTATTAGAAATCAATATTAAGTTTACAGCCAACGAATAAAAAAAAAAAATAAAAAAAAAAAAAAAAAAGGTAAAATGAATCCGGCCTGAAGACTTTCTCAAGGGTCACACTCAGGCAAGGATTCAAACCAGGGATTTTTTTCTGTGAGGGGTCTGACTTTCGTCCAACAAACTGACCCCTCGTGACTCGAAAATCCCAAGAAATTGAGGTTTTGAAGATAAAACTATTATCACAAGATAAAAGATAATTGTACAAAAACAAGTAAAGTCATTTCCAAAAATCAATAAAAACAAGTACACAGCAAATCAAACAACAAAATACCATGAAAATAGAACCAAATTCATTTAAATAAGAAAACAAAACACTTACAAATTGAAAGTACAAATCCAAAAGACGGTGTGAGGTAAAAACGCTTGTCAGTGTAATTGCACTTCGTTAAATTAAACTAGATTTAATTTTTCCGTGTTTAAAGCTATATACGCCTACCACGTTTCGTCATAATGCATCGTCATCATAATTGAAGCGCCATCTTTTGAGTTAAAACTCAAAGCGAACAAAACGGAGGAAGTCAGAAATTAGACAATCCCTCTCTTATCAAAACTTCCATATTGCAAAAGTTTTTTGGAAATTCATTAGTAGTTAAATTTTTAATGAGATTGTTTGTTGCTAAAATATAAGAAATTTTATTATTGCAAATTTTTTTATCCTGTTAAATTGAGAAAATATCAAATTTTTGAAAATTTTAGAGTTTAAATTAGAATGGCAATTACTAAGTTTAATTATTTTAAAATTAAACTCATCCCTTTTATCGTAAATACCTATTAAAGTTTTTCCATTACAAATTTCTATATTTAAATCTTAATAGTTAGCTTTAAATTGATTTTCGTTTGTTTGAGTTAAAACTAAATCCTTTGAGTAACAATTAATAACATCATTAGGATTATCCAAATTTAACAAAATTAAGGCATCAATATATCATGTTAAGTCAATAATATTATCTTAAGTTTAATGATGTTAAGTCAATAATAATATCTTAAGTTTAATGATGTTAAGTCAATAATATTATCTTAAGTTTAATGATGTTAAGTCAATAATATTATCTTAAGTTTAATGATGTTAAGTCAATAATATTATCTTCCAGAATGTAAATATTCATGTAATCTGAATTACATAGGATAAACTAATATTGAACTAAATAAACGAATAAATGGCCACAGATCTGCTTTTAAAAATTTATTAAAAATGATTCTTTTGACTATGAGCTACTACAATTCCAATGTCATAATTTTGATGCATTGTTTCCTTATGGACTCGATAGCAAGGTAAATGGAGAGGGTTACGGGGATTTGGATAACATTTATATTTATGACAAACTTAACATCTTTAAAGACTGTCTAGATAAGGAAAACAAAAGTAAGAGATTTAAGAGAGCAAAAGGTAGAGGTGGCAATTTTGATATAATATCAGAGGAATTTCAAAATTTGTGTGATTTGGACCATAATAATGAGAACATTCTGAAAATTAAGAAATATCTGTTTGGCTTTAGGAAAAATAAAATTAGATGGTTTATTAAAAACAAATTTGAAGATTTAAAATTTGAATATTCATTCACAAAATTCATAATTCTAGATTTAATCAAATTCAAGCTTAATATAGGAAAAAACGATTTACTATTTAAAAATAAAAATAATTTAAATAAAGAGCACTGTGTGGTGAGATTTTTGGATATATGCTTCGAAAACCTAAAGTTACCTAAAATTATGCACGACAGTAAAGAATTTTTTTCTTTAAATTATAACGCAATGGTCTCAATAGCATTTCGTTATTCAGCAACTTAAAGGAAAAGAATCTGTAACTATAATTACTATAGTAAAAATTTAAATAAGATAGACAAAACAGATTTTTAATTGTAATAAAGACATTTTTAAAGATTATATAGATGCTGACAAAGGACATATTATAACAGGGAATTTGAAAATTATAGATTCTAACTCTTTAAGAGAATTAATGGAAAGGGGAACAAAATTTAGATTGAGAGAAAAAGTAAACATTAAAAAAATCTTAATTTCTATCGGACAAGATTTGGATATTTTTATTTCCAAATTTTCTAGGAAATACCATTGGCCTCCAGAAGGTTTCAGAGAATTGAAAATAAGGATTTTAGAAGAAATTAAAACAACATTTAATGCAGACAACGTTAGAACTAAAGAAGGAGGAATTTATTTCAACAAATCATTGAAAAAGGAAATAAAAAATTTAAAAGAGAGGTTTGTTGTTACAGTAATAGATAAATCGGCAAATAATTTCGGTTTAATTTGTAAATATTACTATAAAGAACTTCTAATTAATGAAAATAACTCTAATTCAACTTACAAATTAAATAATACCGGGAAAAAGGAATTGGATAAAAGGATGCTAGCTTTCGCTAAAAAAACTAAAATTAAGACTTGCTCTTTAAACTATCCTTACCTGTTCCCAACAATAAAATTTCATAAAAAAACCCAATAAATTTTAGATTCGTAACTTGTAGCACCGGCAGTTACAATTATTATGCGGGAAAACATTTCCTTAAATACTTAAAATTTGTCCTAGATAAAATTAAAGATGAAGATAACTTTATTATCAATAGTAACATATTTTGGATTTTCTATAAGATAACAATATTAATAAACTTAATACTTATGATTTTGAAAATTTGTACACTAATCTACCTCATGAAAAATTAATAGTTGTCTGTAGTATTCTATATGACGAATATTTAAATAGAGATATTATTACAAAAAGTAATTGGCTAGAGTTATGTAAATTTAATATTAAAGAAAACTATGTTTTTAACGGAATTAATTTTTATAAACAAGTAAAGGGAATTCCAATGGGAACAGCTTTTTCAAGTGCTTTAGCCAATATTTTCCTACATTATTATGAAAAAGAAATAATTAGACAAAACTTAATAAAAGGCTGTATATATATATATTGATGACTTAATTTTGCTAAATTTGGATAATCCTAATGATGTTATTAATTATTACTCAGAAGATTTAGTTTTAACTCAAACAAACGAAAATCAATTTAAAGCTAACTATTAAGATTTAAATATAGAAATTTGTAATGGAAAAACTTTAATAGGTATTTACGATAAAAGGGATGAGTTTAATTTTAAAATAATTAAACTTAGTAATTGCCATTCTAATTTAAACTCTAAAATTTTCAAAAATTTGATTTTTTCTCAATTTAACAGGATAAAAAAATTTGCAATAATAAAATTTCTTATATTTTAGCAACAAACAATATCATTAAAAATTTAACTACTAATGAATTTCCAAAAAAACTTTTGCAATATGGAAGTTTTGATAAGAGAGGGATTGTCTAATTTCTGACTTCCTCCGTTTTGTTCGCTTTGAGTTTTAACTCAAAAGATGGCGCTTCAAAAAATGATGACGATGCATTATGACGAAACGTGGTAGGCGTATATAGCTTTAAACACGGAAAAATTAAATCTAGTTTAATTTAACGAAGTGCAATTACACTGACAAGCGTTTTTACCTCACACCGTCTTTTGGATTTGTACTTTCATTTTGTAAGTGTTTTGCTTTCTTATTTAAATGAATTTGGTTCTATTTTCATGGTATTTTGTTGTTTGATTTGCTGTGTACTTATTTGGATTGTTTTTTGGAAATGATTTTACTTGTTTTTGCATAATTATCTTTTTACTTGTGATACTAATTTTATCTCCAAAACCTCAATTTCCTGGGATTTTTGGGTCACGAGGAGTCAGTTTGTTGGACGAAAGTTAGACCCCTCAGAGAAAAAAATCCCTGGTTTGAATCCTTGCGTGAGGGTGACCCTTGAGAAAGTCTTCAGTACGGATTCATTTTATCTTTCTTTTTGATTCTTTGACTGTAATTTTAATATTGTTTTCTAATAATTCTTCTAATTTAGTTAATTCATCTTATCACATTATTCACTTTCAATTCGAAATACATTACCATATTGACGCTTTTGAAATGACAGAAAAAAAAGCTAGCCATTTAACCAGAATGAAATGGAAAATTATTGTAATGATATGACTTTGTTGATGTTAATCTTCGGAAATTTTGGAGGAGAGAGAAGTGAAAAAAAAAACATATTCGTGATTAGAAAGCGAAACATTTTTAACATTATTTCTGTTTTATAGGTTTATGCAAATATTTTTTTACCGTACTATTTTTTTTAATAAAGAAAAAATTTTCATACATTTTTGAGTAATTTCTCAAAGGGAAAGTGAAACTCTTAAAAAGAAAGAAAAAATAGTCCTATTACTTTCTTTAATTGCTTATGCATGCATACATTTTACTCTGAATAAAATTGAGCTGTATGTCTGATTTGGAAACATTTAATTTCTATCAAAAGTATATCAAAAGCATTGAAAATGAACATATCACAATGAATATAATTTAATTATCTCGAATTATTTACAGATATCTCTTATATTTTTAGAGAAATATATCTAAATGTATATTAATTTTTAAATTATGCAGTTTAACATCGTTGTTAGAATTCAATTCCCTGTTCCTAAAAGCCGTGCAAAGAAATTCAAAAATGTGTTTATAGCGTCTGTCTGATTTGCTTGCATATATTAATAACCAAATACTTATTTGAGCAAAGCATTTATAATTTGCTTTCGAATATCAATAGCAAATGGATAATTGTTGATTTAATGATCATAATTTGAAGTAAACGAGTTTTTTTTTCTTTTCTTAAAATCGGTATGCCGAGCAATATTTTATGGCAGCTATAAGTGAGTTTTTATTCAAAAGCAAGCTACCAGTCAGAAAGAACTTTCCAAAATTAATTGAATGTTTTCAGAAATCGGCATCCAAATTAATAATTATTCAAATGCGAATGAAGTCAGTTCTGATTACCGAAATACTGTGAAATTGCGATCAAAGTGAAATATGAAAATTATTTTATTATTTATTTATTATTTTTGAAGTCAATTGATGAAATAATAATATATTTATAAATCTTCATCAATTATTGCAGATTATATGTTGAAATATATCATTGTTTATTTGAGTTAGTGTAAATTATAGTTTGAAAAACCACGTGTATCTAAAAAATATTTTCAAATGAAATTAGAAAATAATGCAGGCTATTTATAAAAGAATGATTCGGTACTGAAAAGTTATAATTTTTACAAATAGGCCATTTTATATCATCAATCTACAAACCATTGACAAGGAGATCTTATTTTGATAACTAATATATATATATATATATTGTTACGAATCTGTGATGCGGCTTCCCAGCATAGTAGGTTCCATGGGAGGTCCCAAATCTTGGCAACCATTTGGCGACTTGGCGACGAATTTGGCGACTTTGGCGCCAAAATAGATTATACCCGAAACATCGAGAATTTTCCCGTTTCGTCCCGTAGGAACGGAGATACGCCTCGAACGTTCCTGATTGGTTGAGAGGCTTCTAGCCCCGCCTCCTGAGACCTATAAAAGGAAGCACCCGCAGATGCCGGGCAGTTGTGAGTCGAGTGGTGAACCAGTGGTGAATTGAGTAGTCGGAAGCGACAGAGAAGAGTGGTCGTGGACCAGTGGAGTCGTCGTAGTTGTGAACCGACGGTGAGTCGAGTGGTGAATTGAGTCGAGAACCAGTGGAGTCGCAGAGTAGTCGGAACCGACCTTCCAGAGATAAGCGGAGCAGCGACGGAGTGGAGCTAGTGCTGAACTAAGCTGTGTGCTACTGGCTGTAGTAGAATCTGTTGTATGCTGCTGTGTATGCTGCACGTCTCGGCTGAAGATAACCGCCTTCTGTGCTGTATATAGTTGTTCGTCTTTGTGTTGTCCTGTGCATCTTCGTGTAAATAAACGTCGTTGTTTCATTTTCTGCTGCCGCCTGCTGATTGAGTGTTCTCCACACCATATAACTCCCACTATCCAAACGAACCCCGGAAATTCCGGGGTTCGTTTAGTGTCAGAAGTGGAATAGTGGTCAACAGTGTATGGTGAAAACGAGATCCCAAGCAAAAATGACTGATAACGGTAATGGTCAGTTACTGGCTCTGTTGGCTGAGATAAAGAAAGGACAAGAAGAACTGATAGTCGGAGAAAATAAACTTTTGCAAGAAATGAAAGCCTTCACGGAAGGAATGAAAGCCTTTACGGAAGAAATTGGAGGAGGAAGCGAGATCCAAATGGAAAAAGAAAAGACTGAAGATCGAATGGAGACAGGTGTCACCGAAGAGGAGCTTAGCCATCCGGAGGATGAGCCGAGGTTTAATGAGGAGAGGAGCGAACAGGGAGAATGTCAAATAGTTGCGGAGCTGAAACAATCTTCTCCGAGTGAGTCCCCTGGGATGGAACCGAAAGTGCAGGCGCTTGGGGATGGAGAAGATGGACTTTCTTCGTACAGGTCTGTTGGTGGCGACCCGTGCTCGATGCCTATGGATGCAAGAGTTGATGCGACCTTGTTTGGATTGGATTCGTCCCAAAGATTAAAGAAACTGCTTCTCTGCAAGCCTCTTGGTATCTCCAGGCATAGTGACAAGGAAGAAGACTACGTGGCTGGAATCGCTGATCCTTGTTGTCACGGGCTCGATTTCCTCCAAGAAATCGGCTTTGCTGTGGATTCTCCAAGGAGTGTCATGCAAGTAGGTGCCAGGGAATCTCCTGTGTATCCGGACATGTTACGCCATCGCAGAAGGACCCTTCCAGCAAAAACAGATGCGTTCTTCAGAAGATCCAGTGTGGAGAGCTGCGGACAGTTCTCAAGTGTTGAGAATGAGCCGGGAATAGGCGGAGATATTCCCGTGAAAGCTTTGGCGATGAAGGCGAATACCTGGCTTTCGAGTGGACTTCAGAAAGTACCGTTGGATCATCCTGATATACGATTGGTACGATGGAAGTTTAAAGTGACCAACCGACCAGCCTGGCAAGAATTCATTCCGGAGGCCTCTACTACGATCCAGCGTTTCGCTAAATGGGACACATTGCATTTCAAGAAGAGAAATCAAGTCTGGGTGTACAATCCGAAACGACGAAGAGGTCCGTGTCAAAAGCATTGAGAAGGTTAGGACGGATCGTTAGTCGCCGCCAAATTAGTGAATGATGTCATCTTCGAAAGTGAGGAAGTCGCCAAACGCATCAACATCATCACATCATTCGGAAGCCTACACCAGCTGTTGGATTGAAGTGGGACGTGCAGTCCTTAGGAGGAGGACAATGTTACGAATCTGTGATGCGGCTTACCAGCATAGTCGGTTCCATGGGAGGTCCCAGAGCTTGGCGACCATTTGGCAACTTGGCGACGAATTTGGGGAATTTGGCGCCAAAATAGATTATACCCGAAACATCGAGAATTTTCCCGATCCGTCCCGTAGGAACGGAGATACGTCTCGAACGTTCCTGATTGGTTGAGAGGCTTCTAGCCCCGCCTCCTGAGACCTATAAAAGGAAGCACCCGCAGATGCCGGGCAGTGGTAAGTCGAGTGGTGAACCAGTGGTGAATTGAGTAGTCGGAAGCGACAGAGAAGAGTGGTCGTGGACCAGTGGAGTCGTCGTAGTTGTGAACCGACGGTGGGTCGAGTGGTGAATTGAGTCGAGAACCAGTGGAGTCGCAGAGTAGTCGGAACCAACCTTCCAGAGATAAGCGGAGCAGCGACGGAGTGGAGCTAGTGCTGAACTAAGCTGTGTGCTACTGGCTGTAGTAGAATCTGTTGTATGCTGCTGTTTATGCTGTTTTGTATGCTGCTGTGTATGCTGCACGTCTCGGCTGAAGATAACCGCCTTCTGTGCTGTATATAGTTGTTCGTCTTTGTGTTGTCCTGTGTATCTTCGTATAAATAAACGTCTTTGTTTCATTTTCTACTTCCGCCTGCTGATTGAGTGTTCTCCACACCATATAACTCCCACTATCCAAACGAACCCCGGAAATTTCGTAACAATATATATTGGAAAGACGTCATTTCACAGCAAGGATTTAATAATATTTTAAATTTTGCGCTAAGGAAAGGAAGTATACTGTTCAAATTTTATACTGTGTTCCGTTGTGTTTAATTTTAAATATGGATGTATACGGTTAAAAAGCTGTAGTATGTTGATGATATTTAATAAATATACTTGAAAATATTTTTTATAAAATTTAGATGATTATTCAAAGTTTACTGAAGTTTTTTTATCTCAGAGTGTAATGTCAGTGTTATTTTTTTGTTAGTTTGATAACACATTGTTGAATTAAAATGACGTTAAGATGCTTTTAATCATTAAACATTTACAATTCCTTCTTTTTTATTTCAGGATGGGATATGAGAACAAAAACTGATTATTACAACAGTATGTTAGATTTTCAAAACGACATAAATTACACTAATAGAGTTTTTAGACTTTAAGTTTAAAAGAATAAATTGGAATCCTAATCTAAATTTAAAAAATTCCAATATATTTTTACAACACACACTTGAAAAGATGATTTTACAAATGATAAAATAAAGTTATGAAGTAAAAATAATTAAAAATCAAATGCTGTTTCGATATGATGCGATATTTGTGGAAAACAAAGTAAAATCATTTATCCTATTAAAGAAGACGTCAGGACTATAGAAAAGTATGTCACTGAAACTGATGTTTGGCGTATTTCAATAAACTCATTTGGCTATTGGATTTCAACAAAGACATGATATTGAATTTCCCATTCAACTTTATGAGCCTTGTCAAAAACTACAAAATGTCGTTTAAAAGCGCATTGTAGTGAAAGCTATGAATTTTTCTCAAGTTAATTCTCATTATCAGATAGATATTATTGGTTTTCAGTCTCAAACATATCTTTAGAGAATAAAAATTTTTATGATGTACCAAAATCATCTACACCAGATATGTTATTCTAAAGGCTCTGACATCAAAAATACTGTAGTGAAAGTTTATAAGCCAGTTAAGAGTTACGCTACAGGAACAATTGCTTTTATATTGTGGTTCGCACATCACAATCCGCCACATTGGTGACCTTGGACGATGAACCTTCGCCGTAAAGCTGTTGTGGCGCCATCTACCCACAGCAACCCAAAGTCGTCAGACTCACTTGACGCAGCAACACAAAGCCATCAGACTCACTTAACGCAGCAGCAACCACTCACCCATCCATGCTCGCCATAACGCTCTGCGCTACTCAAATGGGTACAGGCACATTAGACTCAACAGCTAAATACATCACCACTCAACAGCCATAT
This sequence comes from Argiope bruennichi, assembly GCF_947563725.1. NCBI lineage: Eukaryota > Metazoa > Arthropoda > Arachnida > Araneae > Araneidae > Argiope > Argiope bruennichi. Next base: position 127,492,781 of record NC_079152.1, read on the forward strand.
CGTTCGTCTCACCTCCGACTCGCTGGAGGGAGAGTCTGTAGTGAAAGCTTATAAGCCAGTTAAAAGCTACGCTACAGGAGCAATTGCTCTGTTGCAATGTTGCAACAGAGTATGAAGTATCCTACAACCAAATAGATACATATACGAGGACTTACCGGATGTCGCTGTACTTTACTTTTTTTATATGCTACACAGCAACAAAACCATTCGGCAACGTTCCTCTTGTATTTAGGCCACACGAAACGTTCACCAATCAACTTTACGGTAGCTATTACAACAGGATGAGATAGAGGCAATGAAGAGTCTCAAAGATTCTCCGCCGAAACTCTGAACATATGGACGGCATCTTCCTTTAGAAACGTCACAGAAGAGTTCTGTATCCGTTCCTAGAACTTTGACAAAATTCAATTCTAATGATTTATTACAAGAGTTTAAACCAAGAAGTTCCTTATCGATTAATTATGCCTTAGATCTCTTTATAATCAATTGGAGAGAGCATTTCAATTTCCGATAACCTGGATAAACTATCAGTTACCACGTTAAGTGAGCATGATATGTAATGCACATCCGTCGAAAACTGCCCGATCCAATCAATATGCCGAATTTGACGAGGGGAAAATTTCTTAGGCTTTTGAGTAAAAGCATAAATTAGAGGTTTATGATCAGTATAAATTGAAAACTTGCAACCTTCTAGTAAGTAAGAAAAATGACAAACAGACGCATAAATAGCTAATAATTCGCGATCATACACACTATAGCGCTGTTCAGCTAAGGTAAACGTCAGTGAAAAAAATAAAGAAGGTTTAATGTCCTCGCCTTCTCTCTTATTTAAAACAGAAACAATAGCCCTATCTGAAGAATCGCACGTCAAAGTTAATTCCGTATCTTGAGATGGGTGCACTAACAAGGTTGATTTACTTAAACTAATTTTGCATTCATCAAAAGCAATTTTTGCTTCCTCTGTCCAATTTATAGACCGATTATCGTTTTTCTTTGCCCCTCTAAGATAATCAGATAGTAATGATTGCTCATGTGCAGCATTATGCAAAAATCTTCTATAAAAATTAATTACAGCTAAAAATCCCCCTAACTCTTTAATGGTTTCAGGCAGTTGATATTCATTTATCTCCCTAACTCTATCTAGTAGTGGTTGAATTATCTTTTAGGAAATTAAATATTCCAAAAATTCCCCACATGATTGCCCAAAAGCGCATTTTTCCGCATTTAAAACAAATCCATATGTTTGAGATCTATGAAAAATTTCTTCCAAATGTTTTAAATGCTCTGTTTCATTTTCAGATGCCACAAGTACATCATTGAGATAGGGAAAACAAAAATCAAGATCTCCGACAATCTCATACATAAATCTCTGAAATGTTTGAGTGACGTTACATAACCCAAAAGGTTTGAAAAGGAATTCAAATAATCCAAACGGAGTTATAACCGCTGTTTATGAAACATCAGCAGTAGTATCTGATGATACGCTCTAGCAAGATCAAGAGTCGAAAATACCTTTTTATTATAAAGATTATGAGAAAAATCATGCACATGAGGACTGTTAATTTTAAATATGTTATATCTTTTTTACCAGTAAAGAAACATAAATATCCTACTATCGGTTTAAAATCGTTGGCAAAAATTTCTTCTAAAAATTTGTGCTGTATTCCAGTGACGCAACAAGAATATTTTTATACATTTCTTGCTTAGTCACCAAGATTCACCATTGTTTAACTATTTCCCTTCAACACAGAAAGAGAGAACTCCCTGCAACTTTGTTATATTCTCTTTAATAAAGTTATAATCCCTTCATATAAAATTGCGAACCTTGTTAATGCCATAAGGGTAAAATGAATCTTTAGAATCCCTCACATAATGTTCTATACTTCGTAGTATAGTAAAGAAAATTGAATTTTCATTCTAGATGCCTTTTTTTCTTAGCAAATCAAACCAAAGTATAACACATAACTACGGTTTTAGTCATAGACGTACAAAATTCTTTTTATATAAGCCACTGCCTTTTAGAATTATCGGGGGGGGGGGATGTACAGATCAGCAGACGGACAGCATTTAAACAGATTTTATTCAAAATTTCATAGGGATCTACACTTTAGATGTTGAAGTTCGAACTGAATTTCATTTTCTGATGTATTTAATAACACTGATTCAATACATTTCGCTTTTAAGTTATTGCGTTTACATGCAGGCGAAAGTACAGCCAGACGGATGGTCGTGGAATTTAGTTGAAAATTTAATACGGGAAGTGAATTCAAATTATAATTCTGAGAATCAAATTTTGTTCATGTAGCTCTTTACGTTTTTTAATTAATGTAATAATCTGTGTTTGTACAGCTTATAAGAAAATTTCTTCTTAGTAGATATCCTTCAAAATATAATAAAAATTTACAAATTTGATTGAAATGTCACGTGCAAAAATTCATTCATTTCTTCAAATTGCATCTTCTTAAGACGTTTTTGGGTTATCACAGATGCTCAGATATAATTCAGTTGTTTTTTTTTTCATTCAAGGAAAACATGAAGATTCTTCAAAATTTCGAGTTCCAAATTTTTGATGATTGCAATATTTTCTTTTTGTATATTTCGTGCACGAGAAAGTAAATACCTGTATTTGCTTAGAACTAATTGTATTTACTAGTTTTTAATTACTACACATTTTTGCCACAATACCATTAAATCTTCTTAATTTATTTTACAAAATTACACATTATCCTTTATAATAATCTATATTTACTCATATAAAAGCCTTTTTATCATTTCCCATTCTGTTGTAAAAATCGCATTTGAAAAAATTCGTAACAAAAGATTTTATTTTATTTTTAATATTTATTCTTTTCATTTGGATAAACACGTTTACTGTGTAGTCAAATTGTTAATTATTATTTTCAAAAGAATGAATGTACTATGCAGAAGAAAGTAACGACGATCACATCCCTAGACTTTTCATATAAGCAAAAACTATTGCTTAATCTCACTGCTTTTTTATAGCCATCAAAATAAAAAGTGTAAAATCTTGTTACTTAACGCTCTTTATATTATGAAATCTGCCGTAACTATTCTCCATACACATTTCAGTACAAGAAATATTATTTTTAATATTTTTTAATGAAATCATATACAATTGGAATAACGTAATATGGATTAAAACATTTTGTTCCTAGATTTTCATGGTATTTAAATATGAGTTCATTAGCCAACATTTAATGTCTCATTTAAAGAAGTTTGAGAAAATATTTTCAATTCTTGCAGCAGAAAAATAAAAAAATGGCCTAGTTAATGTTTGTACTTCTAGGTAAATTAAAATAACTTATCAAATTAAGATTTGGGGCGGAGGTTTTATTTAGCAAACGCTTTGCCATAAAACCGTGTCAAAATATGTTCAGGAAATTTTATAATTATAAAAGAGTTCCATCGCGTCATCTTTGTTAATTAGCTTCAAAGTGTATTTCCAACAGATGCTATAAATAATAAAAAAAGACGGACATTGAAAAGTTGGTAACCGTATTTAAAATGCCGCTTGAATTCCAAAGCAGTTATATAGAATGAGACAATTTAAAGTATGTTACGTTGTAAAACCAAATAGTTGCCGCTTATTTCGTTGATAAACATTGTTTAGTTTCAGTATATTTCGACAATCAGGAATTCTTTAAATACATTACATATTTCACCATGAATAAATTTCAGTTAATTATTCAGGAGAAATTACTGCTTCTAGAAACATTTATCATCTAACTGGATCCAGATAAATGATTCTAGAATACTGATATTTATTTCTAAAGTCAAATAACTTTTTTCTATTTAGAAAATTGCTAAAGACATTGAAGTTTACTGGATGGAAGTTTACTTATCATATTCTTTAATATAAAAATATTTATAATAATCTAAAATTCAATATTAATGAGAGTGTATATTTAGAAAAGATCATTCCAAAATTGAAATTTTTGCATTTTATGAAGTCATTGTATAAATTATGTACCATAATGCTCCATAACATATTTTTATTTTGAATATCTTCAAACTTTGCTAAAGGTTTTGACAATTATTCTCAAAGAACTTCATATTTAATAGCTAATTTTCACTTCTTGATTATAACTAAAACCCTATCTAGTCAATATTTACTGTCTGATGTTAGTCAAATTCCATATCAGCATGGAATAAAAATGTATATTTCATTTCAATATCTGAGCACCCAAGGATCTTTTAAATCTTTATCTACTTATTTTTTCCTTTTCTTTCTCGTGGCTTCTTTTTCTGTTTGTTTAAGATTCTTTCAGAAAATCATTTGCATTAACAATTAAACAATTGCTAGAAAATAAACAAATATTCATTAGAAACTGAAAACTCCAAGCTCTGAGTAATAAGTATTTTAGTATCTATTAAGTAGTTTGACGATCCTTTCCCAGAGTGTATATGTCTGGAATATAAGTAAACATGTTTTTGGTGCTTCTGGAGACACAATAATAGTGGTTTTGACTTGCAAATGTTCTGATTGACGAGGACATACGCATCTTCTTTAAAGATTCTAGTCTTCCAATGCTTTTAATGGAATCTATTATAGGGATTCACTTTACCAGTGTTGATGTTGAGATTTTTCCATGTCCCGAAGACTCAATGAAATATCGTTTCTGATTGATAAATGTTTTAAATTAACTTCCAAAATATCTTTTTGTAGAATTTTTAATAAGTACATTCGAAGCTTATGAAATTAAATTTGAAAGAAAATGTCATGAAATTTAAACGGCAAATGCTCTTAAATATCTTAAAGCTGTTTCTGGAAATAACTCATTAGAAAAAAAATTAAACAAAAGGACTGACCATCATATTTATTTATTTAATCAAATTTAGCATTTCCCATCCAATTTTTGTTTCAATGTTTAAAATATATTCTTGTTTCCGCTTATTTTGTAGGATTTTACTGTTCGTTCTGTTATTTTTTTAAAATAATTAATGCTTTTGAAACTCTTTTGCTTCGATTATTGTCTTTCCCACGCCGTGATACATTATATCATTTAATGTTCCAGAAGCTGCTATTTAACTATTTGCTTAAGAAAAATACCTTAAAAAATTATGCACAAAGTACAATTATATTAATAATGGAATTAAATTCAAACTAATATTCTGTAACAATAATTAATATAAACATTTATTCTACGATTTTACTTTTATTTCCAAAATCCTTTATTAGAATATTCTACTTGTAAGTATTCGCTTAAGACTGAAGACCCAAAATAACAATTTATAAAAATAGTGGAACTTATAAATTACAAAAAAAAAGTAAATTTTCCATTTGTAGAAATTAATTAATTAAGATAATTGGATACATGCTGTCTATATTCTAGTTTAAATTTGATTGGATTTAAAACAATTCCATCCTTTAGAACAATAAAATGTTATATATATATATATATATATATATATATATATATATATATATATATATATATATATATATATATATATATATATATATATATATATATATATATATATATATTAATTTAATAACAGATTTGAGTAGAATCTTCTTATAATCTTTCATACGTAAAATAATTTGAAACATTAATGGCTGAACATTATTATAAAAAAAAATCAATTCACAAAATCTTTAAAAGCTATGTAATGTGTGTTGCGCAACTGTAAAAAATGTTTTCATCTTGTTAAGAAATTTTATATGTGAATCTCCTTATAAAAACATTCATAGTAATAAATTTATAGTTATATAATTATACTTTAAAATTTTTAAACAGTTATGCTTCTTTTAATTACAGTGATGGTAAATAAAGATAACTCACTATACATTTATATTTAATAATTTGTCTTTTAAATGCATTCACAAATAGTTATTGAAAAAGTTAACTTTTATTTAAACTTTTACAAATTATTTTAGTTTAATTTTTTCTCAAGTCAGATCTTTTTTCAATTTAGAATGAATAAAAGAATCATTCGTACTTTCTTTGACGTTTTAAAAAAATTAGTATTATTATTTTTATCATTTATCTATAAAGAGCGTTGCACATTTTATTGCACTGTTAATATGAAAAATTCTAAAAGTTTATTTTTAAACTGTCTCTTTTTTATAGTTTGTGAAGAAAAATTGAATTCAAAAATTGTAACTAAAAATTATATTTATCTTAGTCATTATCCAACTAATTCCGAATTCATTAAAAATAATTAATTCTTATAAAATTACTCTATAGGGAGTAGAACTTTAATATCTTGTCATTAAATGATTTTGTTGTTTTTCATAAATTCACTTTATCATTCTCTATCCATTTTCATTTGGTTACCTCATAACTAACAACTTAAGGAGAAAAGTTAACTTCATAAATCCCCTGTAGTTTTATACAAAAAAGTTGCAAAAACTGAACCTAAAATAGTTGATTTGAAGTCTGAACTATTACGACAAAAATCACAAAAATTATTTTATTCTCATTTACTTTTTAACAACAATGGTAGTTTTATTTTAAGTATAAAATTTTGTTCTGCACGAAGTTTGATGCAAATAAGATTCCACTACACACTGAAGATCCATTTTCCACATTTATAGATATTTTTACTTCTTTGCTTCTGGAAAAAGATATTAGTAAACACAAGAGAGATTGATAGAAAAGTCTGGTCTTATGTCCTACTAACTTATAAATTATAAAAAAAGGGCTTTCCAGTTTGTTTATCAAAACAGCCATATAGAAGAATATTTCCAGTTTTGTGTTCCTGAATTGTAAAATCATTACATTATTAAATATAAAGAACATAGCTATAACTCTTACTGTTCAGAAAATTTTTCTTAAAATATATATTTTATATATATATATATATATATATATATATATATATATATATATATATATATATATATATATATATATATATATATATATATATATATATATATATATATATATATATATATATATATATATATATATATATATATATATATATATATATATATATATATATATATATATATATATATATATATTTACTTTTTTGAGTCAATGCCTTTCCAATAAAAATAAAACATACAATGTCGATACAATTCATGTAATTGGCAAAATATAAATCAAAGAAAAAAAAATAGAATTATTCCAGAAATTAAAATATATGTTTTTCTGTAATTTTTGTTAATGCATCCACATTGTTTTAATAATAATTTCAATGGAATTGTTCATGTCCCATATATTGCTGACAGGGTGTTTAATGAATAGAAAAATCTAAGAACCCATAAATGTAAATTGATTACATTTTATAATTTACAACAGATAATATTACTTTTTCAACAAATACTTTTAATAAAATTTTAATTAAGTTCTTCTGTGCAACATAATATATTTCTTTATAAACCCTCGGCCTTTTAAAAATAACATAATATTTTTCTATTGCTACAGGCAGTTCAAACACATTATATTCACATAACTGTACACATTTGCTTTAGAACAGAAAAAAAAAATCTGAGAATGTTATTAGGTGGGTTGGGGTGAATTAAATGATTATAAAGCAATCATTTGTCATTTTTTCTTCTCAGACATGTCCTTATAATTAAATGATGAGCATTTTGGAGGTATCAGATGATTATGGTTTATTTACATCCTTTATATATAAACTTCAAATATCAAGTATAACTTAAGGTAAAAAATAGTGCATATTACAAAAAAAAAAAAAAAATAAAGCTGAAAGAAACTGCATTTAAATTTCTTATTCTAATTAAAAAAAAGACACAAACAATTCGGAAAACCTCAGGGACTGACATTTTCGAATTATGAAGCGTAATAATTATTTATTGAGTAGTAATAATGACAATGAAAAGCACTTAACATTTTGATTCTAAGACAATCAATTTGAGTTTGCTCTCTTAAAAAGAATCTCTAATTTTATAGCAATATAGGCTTTACTTTTTGTTGACGACCAGTAGGTTAGGATGATAGCGGAGCCGATAGCATTTTTTCTCCACTCTTCCACACACACCACTTCCGACCCACTTAATGGCCGCCATGTGTACCAAGTTCACATACATATACAGTTATCGCTGGTATACATGCTCATACCTGCGACATTGCACTGAAGACTCTGACAATAAGCAATCGCAGCTTTGACGCTATATACTAGTTGTTTCTTCCAAAATGAAGCGCTTAAACAAAGAAAGAAGAGTTTAATCACCCACTACAATACACAGTACTAAAATCTAGCTGAATAATAAAATATCACCTTACATGAAACATTATCATTTTTTTGTAAAATCTAGGTATTTCAACAAAAAGCCAATTCAAATTATGACAATCTCTTTAATATGTTATATTTTTAATGCATTTTTTGAAACAGTGCATTTTATCAAGATAGTTGAGACAACGTAGCAGTTGCCTATGACGCCGCAATATATTTCATAAAATGATCATCTAATTTTTGCAGATGAATTATAATCTAAATGAGCGTATTTAATATATCATGATTACAAAATTGCAATTTAAATAAATAATTTCCTGAATACTTTCCCAAAATACAATGTTTATTCCAGGACATCCTGATTACAAATATAAGAGAAAATATTTGTTTTCACATAAAAAAAAATGATCGAATGGAATTAATAAAAAGAAAAGACTATATATATATATATATATATATATATATATATATATATATATATATATATATATATATATATATATATATATATATATATATATATATATATAATTAGAAAATTATTCAAAAGATGCTAGGGCAAGATGACGATGTTAATATTTAGTTTGGGAATTAATTTGTTTCCTTTGTATAAATTATTAGAATGGTCTTTTCTTGTATTGCATCTAGTTAGGTATTTTTTTATTTTCATATAATCAATATTATTTTGCTGTTTTAAAATTATAATAAAATATGTCATCTTGCTCGTTACTGAACTTTTTTGAAGCAAGATGACAATCCTGATAAAAGTTTAATTCTTAGAAGATAGTACACCTATTAATTAAACAACGCTAAATATGTTTTCTGGTATGATACATATTCAATGAGTGATTTATTCAGAACTCTAGTTCATAGCACATTGATATAATTCGAAATCATTGTGAAATTCGAGCATATAAATCAAAAATTGAACACGAACCCTTCCCAGTTTTCAACATCCCATGTTTCGCTTTGTCCTGATATCCTGAGGGAAGTTAAAATAAATCTCAAATTCTTCAGGAACTGCACTGTACTTTCTTAAAGAATTTCAGACCAGTCAGGAAATAAATTTCAATTCCTTACTAACAGTTTTCTCGTTATATGACTCTTGCTTTGGTTGCTTTAAATGTATGTGACTTGAGTGTTACCTTTGACATAAGCATATTTCCAGAGCTGAAATTGATTACATATTACATGTATATCTATGCAATTTAAAGGTTTGGAACAGTGTGTGAATGTGAATCAAGACATTCGCACAAAATTATAATTAATAAATATAAATGCTAAATAAAAAAATAAAATAAAAAGACCTTGCGGCAAAATGAGAAAATCATCAACATATCCGGTTCATCTTTTCCCTTTTGGAGAAATTAAAAGACTTTGATTTATTTGAATAGATTAACATATAAATAAATAGGTGTTATAAAAAGGGTATTATATATAATAACTATGTAAAGCATGAATAAATATGTTTGTGATATCCATCTTACTATTGTGAAAAATTTGAATCAAGAAAAGATTTATAAATATAATAAAATTTCTAAATATAATACATTAATTTTAAAAAATTATTGTACAGCTTCATGAGTTAACTATAAGAAATATAAACCAAATTTCCTCAACTTAATTTTTTGTATATTAAGTCTTGTCATTTAATAATCTTGGCCAATTCAAATTAAGGTAAGATTTATGTCTGTGGATTTCTTCAACATAATTCCTTTTGTGCAGTGTAGTTAAAAAAATATTTTCCTTAAACTATGGGTCTTTTTAATTGACATCCCTTCAGAACCATCATTAAACGTAGAAGAAAATTAAGAATTAATGTAGAAAAAACGACTTGCCTGTCATCTTGTAATTAGCAGCTTATCCTCTTACTGCTTGACGTTAATCTGACATTAAATAGTTTAAGCAACATAATCTCAAAATTAACAGAGAGTAAATTATTTTTTTTATCTCTTATTGACGTTAACGTTAAAAGAAAATAATTAGCTGCTGATTAAATTTGTTATTTAGCAATGGAACATGATCTGCTCTTATTTAAGTTCCGTATCTCTGCAATTTTGTTAATAATTATTTGAATATAAATATCTAAAATCAGTTGGGTTTTTTTTTATTTCTTTATAATGCCTCTTAATTAATTAGAACTGTAATTGTAGTAATTAGAACTGTTTTAAATATATGACTATGCGTTAAGCCTGATTTTTAATATGAAATGTTTAAAAAAACCTCTCAAACAATACATACATTTAGACTGGTATATCACTTTCAATAACAATTTATGTTAATGGAAATAAGAGGCATTTTTACCTCGTTACTAGCTTATAATTTTTCCGCATTTTATAAGAGAGTTAGAATTTACAGGTTAATAATTTTTTGCCTAATTAATTTATTAAGGTGGTTTATAATGAATTTACTTAGACCCAATTAAATTTGTGAGGAATGAGACAGTATACAAAACAAAGAAGATGTAACTTCGACTTCTTGTGCACAATGAACATTTTCTGAACACATGAATAGTTAACATGCACGACCTTAAGTATAAATGTCACATTTTATAAAGTCTCATATTCAATTATTCTAGTTGTCATATTGATATAAGCGAATTTTATATTACCTTGAAAAGCATTCTTTACTATACTATAATACAACCTTGCACCATTTTTCATCTTGCAAATGGTTTTAATTGGCATGAAACATTATTATTATACTATTTCAGTCTGCATTGTTTCCATTAGGTCAAGAATTCAATCAAAATCTGTTTTTTTATTGCATATTTTTTTATGGAAACTATTATAATGGTTTCCCTGATCTATGTTAAATGAAACGTGCAGTTAAGTAAACTGAAAAATGTATGGACATTCACAAATACACATTGCTTGACATTGAGGGCACACAGCATCTACATCCGTTAACTGTAACACTATAATTAACTTCTAAGGCATTATAAACAGACATATAGATTCAAATTTAAAAAAAAAGGTTTTAAATGGCATAAGTAATTAATTTTGTGTCATTATGATTGATAAGTATAATTCCCAAAAATTACGATATATAACAATTATTACGTACATAGTCGTATTATCATATCAATCAATTTTTTATGGTATTTATTAATATTTTAAGCAAGAAACTTCCACTTTTTCGCAATAAAAGGAGTCACAAAAATTTGAATTTCCGTATTTAATAGCAGTAGGAGACTACTGCTGAATGAATTTTCTTTTTTGAAGCAGAATTGAAACAATATAAAAACACGATATCACAAGCTTTAAAACCTCTCAGTTTTGGTCGCAGAAGGGTGCAAATTATATGCTTAAAATGTAAATATTCCATGAATATTTTACCAAATATATATATATATATATATATATATATATATATATATATATATATATATATATATATATATATATATATATATATATATATATATATATATATATATATATATATATATATATATATATATATATATATATATAGGAAATCAATAACTTAGTAACGATTAACTGAATTGAAAGTTTCTTTTTTTGCATTTTGATATTTTTAATCACTTCAAAGAACAGGATTATAAATAATTGATTAAAATTAATTTTTATTAATTATTGTAGAATCTAGTATCTACAAATAACTTAAGAGAGTATTTCAGAAGGTTTCCGCGTTCCTTTAGTAAAAGATAAAAAATTGTTAGTTCTTTATTCAACTTTTCAGTTTTATGCGTTTAATCCGATTAAAAGATGCCTGAATTAATTAACTTAAATATGCACTTAATTAAATTGAATAAAAGGTTTATGTTTCACTTTTTTCTATCTGTATATAAAAAAGTTTGTGAAGCAAAGTGACTTTTCACTGAGAATAAACATATCACAATTCTTAAATAAATAATATAGTAGGAATAGTTTTCGAGCACTCGATGTTGCTATTTTAAGATTTTTTTTATTTATTATTCAATTGAAATATATTTAATTTAAATTCAATTTCATCGAAAACGTAAGAAAAGTAATTTTGTTTATGCTGTGTATTCTAATTACAAAAAAAAAAAAAAAAAAATAAGAAAAGAAATAACTATATCTCTTAGGATTTAAGACATTTTCTTTTTAATACCTTCTTAATTGTTTTGACGATGATTGCAAAATAAGAGATAATAAAGTTTTATTAAAATGGCTTTATAATTAATCGTGAATTTATTCCTGTAGAGTTATCATTCTAAAACCATAATCTGAATTTCCGAAATATGCGTTTACCTGATTAAAATCATTTTAACACGTTGCCAGTCAATTTCATTATTAAATAAATTTTGCCAATGAGATTATATTTTTTTATAATTTAATTCTAATATTATATGTTATATAAGTTCTTAAAAAATAAGTTTTAAATAAGTAAAACGTTGAAATTATTTATTTTATTTCACATTATTCACCTTTAACTTTTAGATATTTTAAGAAGATAAATTTACATTAATGTACTAAGGATATATATGAGACAGCTGTTTCACTCTATTAATTTAAAGCTTATTTTCTTCTGGTATTTGAACAAGCGTTCTATGGATTGTTTGGGTTTCATATATTTCATACGTTTGGGTTTCATATATTGTTAGAAAGATTTTAAATATTTGTTCAAAAAATCATCCTGTACTTATTTGAAGAAAAAAGAAGTGATATTTAAAGCTAGTGTTTAATGAAATAAGTCATCAATGAAAAAGAAGTTTAAATATTTATTAAATAGCGTACCTATAGTATAGAATTCATTTAATTCTGTTCTTACCTAAATTAATCATATGAACCTCAATAATTTTAACACCTATACTGCTTTGCGTTTCTCTATTTTGCTATGAGATTCTACAATTTATCTTGGGCCCTTTCGATTGAAGTAAATAGGATCACTGAGTTATTATACTGTCTTTTATCTTTAATGTATTATCATAATGTAGATATGAAGCTGCTATTTTAATTTAATATTCAGATTTAATTTGAATTTTTTTCATATTTGCAGTTGTGGAATTTCGCATTCATTGCTTGTTGCGCAACATTTTTAGAATCGTATATACTTGTGTATTTTTGATGACAATGCACTGTTTTATAATTTCAGAAATTAATTACCAACTGCTTGCTTATTTCTCGCTTTCTAATTCTATTCTGGACCTATTTTAAGCAAATAGCATTATATTTGATTCAAAAGTAAACAACCCTTCTTTTATTAATGCAATTAAATTTTGATTCCATACAAATGAAAGCACTAGTTGGGAATCAGAGAAAAAGTTATATGCTGAGTATATTAACTTTAAATCAAGTACTTATAAATTACAGAGAAAAATATTACAAACAATTAAATAAAAAAAATATTTCTAACCATACCCTCAAAATAAGATCAAAAACTAATTTGATTAATTTTAATTTTCAATTTATAATTCTATTTTAAGCCAATTTTTTAAAAAAAATAATATTATATTTGTCTTAAAAAATAAGCAACCGTGTTAAATTAAATTTCAAATTAACACGAAAAAAATTCTAAAATAAATACAAGAAGATTAAAAAGATTTTGAATATCATTAAAAGAATCAACTTTCCACAAGTAAAACTAACAACTAATAAATACAACGTTTAATAAAACTGTAGAATAAATAACGAATAAACTTGCAATGTAATCCAAATATACAGTTATTACCTGTAATGGTACGACCGGAGTTTAACCTCCTGCTTGGCGCGATTTTCAAAAATTGCCAACTCGCCGACAACGGTCTTGCGCCGTGTTTTGCGAAATGTTCAAAAGCGAGGGAGCAATGTCCAATCATAGCGCATAATAAAGGCGAAAGATAATAAATTTGCCAGTCTGGAGGTTGCCAGCTTTGGCGCGTTATCGTAATTTGGCGAAGAAGGGGGGTTAAACTCCAGTTTAACCCCTGTAATATTAATCCATCCTATAATATTAATCCATATGTGGTGGGGCTGATTCAGCTTTACCTAGTCCCTTTGGTCTTATCTATGAATCAGAATCCATCAGAAAGTAGAAATGTCACTGCTTCATTTAGTTGAAATTGGGTTTAGAGAACCTAAATGTAGAAACCTCACGAAATACAACATATTAAAATAATTCTTGTTCCTGTGGGGGTTTTGTTGTGTTTTTGATGTCTTTTTTCCAGTGTTGGAAAAATCATTGTTGAAACAAACATCTTTCTTTTAGTTTTTATTTAAAAGTTAAGGATCTCAAAAAGATATCAGAAACATAATCTTCTTCCTCTAATTTATGCTCTTGATCCCTGCCATTTCATGGTATGCATTACCTTTTAAATCAGTCCAAGTACGGATAATGAGCGTTTTGCTCATGAGATACTTTAAAGGCAATTGGCATATTAATTGGCAAATTGGCAAACAAACAAAAAATAGAACATATCTTATCCTCGAGAATTCAAAATACAGGGACATCTTTATTGACTTCTTCTTAAAAAGAAGAGTTCATACTCCGTCAATGGATAAACCACATTATAAATGGTAAGTTTAACTTGTGGAAAGTAAATAATAAAACTTTTGCTAAAATCATTTGATTTTTATCTTAATGAGTATGTCACCCATTCTGGAATAAATATTCAACCATTATGCATTTAATAAAATCTTCAATGAAATAAAAACACAAACAATGTATAGTTAAAAATCCTCATACATAAAAGCAGGGTAGGTAAAAGCAGGATTCTCATTTTGTAGAGTTGCACATTAAGTCATTGTTTACGTTTTTTTAATGACTCTCCAAATAAATATCATAAAAAAGAAATTAGCTGCTTATAAATAATACATCATGCAGTTTTTTTAATGATCACCTATCTTTAGTCACACATTGAACTTTTAGTTTAAATATATGTTGAATAATAACAAAAAAATGAGTATTACATTTGTGCACAGTAGCTGAAATTCGGAAAACAATATCTAATGTACCAAGATTTCCACCTTGCAATACAATATATATATATATATATATATATATATATATATATATATATATATATATATTAAATTTGTGAAATAAATTCACAGGAAAATATTACTCGTTAACTTGAAATATATTACATACTTTTTTCTCTTTTCTAAGAATTTCTTTTTAAAATTTTATTTTGAAGAAATGAAATTGATTTAACTTACAGTCCATTTTAATGAATATATTCCTTTCCAGAAAATATCTTTATATTGTTATGGCAAATATTCTTTGAAGTTATTTCGAATAAATTATCTTTCAGGTTCTTTCGGGTTCTTAGGGCAAAGATAAATCTCTGACAGGATTTATTTGATCTAAAATTTTATGCTAGAATAAAACTTGTAAAGCTGCATTTCAAATTGTAGAGTTGCGATTTCCAATGTAAAAATCGAATATATTACAATGCCTTTAAAGTACAGCCCCCCCAAAAAAAGAACAAGAGCAATTCTTAAACCTATGAAGGACATTAAATAAAAACTATTTTTTTCATCTTCGAAAAAGGCATAGCTGAAATTCTTTCTCCTGATGATTGTACAGTTAAATATTTTTTTTTTTCATATGAAGTGTGACAAAGATTGTTCCAACCACCTTTCAAAGTATTTGAGTATCCTTCCAGACCCACATATGGCTCCTGCAGTCATTTCTCATTTGCATCAATGGTATAAAGTAGATTACTTAGACCCTTTCATTCAAATGTCTCAAATATACTTGTTCCTGCGATTATAATAAATTTCCCAGCAACTGACACCCAAACTCTGATACCACTTTAGTATTTTCATAAATGCCGTCTCTTTTGAAAGGTTCGGAACAAATCTGGCCATCCAAACTGGACTTTGCTATAAGGAAAATAGTCATAGGTTTCTTAGAAAAGGAGGAACAGTAATTAGTTGTTAGAGCATGTGGTTTTAGTTGCTCATTTCGGACAAAAAAAAATAAAACAAAACTTTATAGGGGATACAACGTTCAGTAAAATGCATCTATGAAAATTGTCCCCTTTATAAATTACTCCACAAATAAACATTTCGTTTCCCAGGTGAGGCATGAACTCACAGTCTCATCATTATAAGAATGGAAAATAGTCGCTTTGGATCTTGGTCTTGGTCTATCCTACGACGACCCGCCTACCTGAAAGAGTGTAAGACCTTGAAAGTTGCCGTTGAGAGAAACATTATTTATTTATTGAAAGGGTGTACATTATTTCTTTTGACTAAAATAAAATATTTAAATTAAAAATTAGCAAACCCTTCTGGGTTCAGAAGACTAAGTTGAAAACTACATATAGAAAGTAGTAAATCACATAAGCATAAAAAAATATCACAATGTTCAAAGGATGGGAGACATAGCATACTGTACAGCAATATCAAACAATGTACCAATATCTAAAATCCTATATTTGTCCCGTTATACAAAGTGAAAAATAAGTGAATGACACAAATAAAAGGTGAAAATGCAAAGGAAATGTAGAATGACAAACACATAAAAAAAAATCCACTAGAAGGTAAACCAAGAATATGAGAAGAAACGTACAAGATTTTTAAAAGCTATAATCCTGTATAAAAACAACAACTAAAAGTTGTGGCAGAATAATTACATAAATAAAGAATCAATTAAAAGAAGACTGCAGACAACCCAACACATAGATCCATCATCCTAGCCTCTTCTGAATTTCTTTATAAATATCTCTCGAGAACTCACAAATCTTCCCAATCATCCTTAGCGAAGACTCGTTTCTGAGTACACCAACGTTTGAACGAATGAGGTTCGGATTCGTTAGAGGGGCTGGTGAGGTAGTAAGAATTAGTGAGAATACATTCAAAAGCGAAGTGGTCGGCATTCCCCAGACCATCGCAGATGCAGAATGGGCTGTTTATTATATAAAATATGTAAAAATAAAAAGGAAAAAGACCTTGGAAATAAACAAAAAATAATGTATTTATTATGATTATAGATTAAAATCAAATCTGGAAACATACCCTCTGATTCTTACACCTTTCGATTTATATCTGATGAAGACGAGAATTTTTGCACACACAATAGTTTATTTTCAATTTAAAGAAGAAAGCAACACATGAATGCAGAGAGAAAAATAAGACTGCAGCGCATGGAGATCATGATTAGCGTTTAAAGTTTAATATAGCTTTCACAAATGACAAACTCAATGGCATCATAAATAAAATTGATTTCCATATGCAATAGTATATTATAAAAATAATTAAAAATACACTGGGACAGTACACAAAATATAATAAAAGAAAATATTATTAAATTACAAATATTTTCAAAGATACAAATATATCCACACCATATTCGATACCCTAATTATAGTATTTACGATAAAATATGCCTTGTAAGTGCAGGGTAAGTTTACCAAAGCAGATGGGAACAATACTCTGAAAGGTGCATTAGGCCTTTTCAAGAAAATGTGATATGCACACACATATACTAATTTTCATGAACTAGTAAATGGTATTTTATACTGACATTAAAAAAAACATATATAAATAAACAAATCTAAATTAATAATAATATTCAACTGAAACTAATGTTAAGAAACAAAATGAAGTAATGTTTCCTATAATCCAATAAGTCTTTGAAGGACTGTCCTATATTTTTATCGCACTTCAGTCATTAATAAGAAAATTGCATTCTTAAAGAAGTCTTGGTTACAGTCTTAATTTGTTTTGAATATATTCCTTAAAACTTTCTTTTCAACAATCATTTATCCAGAAAATCATTTTCGTGCATTTTATCACAGGTGATTCATATTGCTGGATATTTATGAATTTCTGTAATGTAATATGATTTTGTCAATAACAATTGCTTGGATAAAATGCTACATACTGATCTTTATTTACTACTAAGTTTCACATTTTTGAATTAAGTGCATCAGATCATGGCTACATGTTGCATCAGTTTCCTTCATTGATGATCATTTGCAGAACTATTCAATGTTTTTTTTTTGAGTCAGGTGATCTCAAAAGCATGTCAACGAACTTTTTTTTAATCTACAACTGTAGTCTTTCATTATTCATTTTGTTATTGCATTTTATTTAATTTATTATTAAGTAGTCGGCTATGATGGCCAGTTGCTTTAATAGAATAATTGCTTTCAAAAATTTTCAATAAAATAGGTTATATAATTAGGTATTTTAATAGTTTTTTAAGCAAACTATTGTTAGCTTTAAAATGTGATAGTCATGTAACTCAGATTATTACAGAAATCTTAAGCCATCCTTTTAATTGTGTTATCTCTCTAATTTTCTGTTAGCCCATCGTAAAGTTTGAATTTTAAATTGAAGTGGAAGTGATTAAATTTCATTTAATATAAAAGCTTTTTTGCTGAAACGAAACATTTAAAATATATGAGCTCAGAAAATTGAATTGCCCTGCATTAAATTCTTATCCGTATTGCAGGATGTTGCTTATAATTATTGCATAAAATTTCATAATTGTGTAACTTCAGACTGGGGGAAACAGGCGATGAAGATTCAAGTATTTTCTTTGAGATGGTAAATGTAAGGATCTAAAATAGTGCATTCTTGTATTTGCAATGATCACTCAGTTTTGTCGAAATTGAATGAACTTCATTTTTTCATTTGAAGAGCAAGCGTCACAAAAATATTTCACTAAATTTGTCTCATAAAACCAAATATGTGCATAAAAATATTAGACTCATAATGCATCAGAACAACTGAATAAAACAGTACTCATTACTTTACTAGGCTATTTTTCCTGCATGATGTATATGCCTAATACTAACTTTTTAGAAATTAGATAATAAGATCCTGCACATATATACATTTATGAATATTTTGTCTTAAAAACTACAAAATGATTGAATTAATAATGTACAATTTTCAAAGTTCACATAAATCTTTTTTCTTCCATTTGTCATTCTAGAAAATATTTCGTTTTATATTTAACCCTAAACTGGGGACGTGCGGTCTGTGAGACCACTAGCGATGGATTTTCTGTCACCCCTATTCTATTTTTAGCTCAATTGAGTGGATTGACCCTGTAGCTTCTTGTTTTGTGATTTTAAATACCCATGCACTTTTTCAACCGATTTCAGCAGATGCCTTTTAAAATAATTCATTTATTTCTTCGAGCACAGTCTCTAAGACGGCACCTCCTTATTAGTGTCCCAGTGATAAACAAGGCTTAGCAGATGGCGCTGAAACTTTAGGGCAACGAAATATCATCCAATTTACTGATCCTATTATGAAGCAGTGCTCCAGACACTTTTAAATGAAGCAGAAAGTGATTTTAGTGATAAGGATAATTATATAGAAGAGATTTCCGATGAAAGTTCGCATTCAACTGATTTTGATATATATGCTCAAATATAATTAATTTTTCTAGTGATAATGCAAATATAAAAATTATAAAATATATTAATATATCAAGATATATATATATATATATATACAGAATTCATAGGGGGATTTTTATATTAGTTTAGTGTTTAAAATGCCCTAGAAAACCAGGCTATGAAAGTCACACACGCCGATAAAAAAGGGCCAATTTTACCCATTGTCATTTTTATTTTTTATTTTTCATGTAATTGTTGAGTTTGACATTATATTGTCTTCTATATACCTTCATAAACTGTAAAAATAAATATGATTTAAAAAGTAAGAAGTAATATGCTTTTTCAAGAATATTATTTATTGTTACATGTAATTTGAGAAGAAAATGTATGTTCCAACGCATTTATTTTTTCAATGACAATATATTTTGAAAAATTTCTAAAACATATCTATATATCAAGAAAAATATCTGCCAAAATATATTGGCAGTTTTTCATACTAATACATTCATTAGAAAATTCAATTTGAGTCTAAATGAAATGCGGTCTCGTTGACCGCACCTCTCCAGTTAAGCCCTAAAATTTCACCTCCCCAGTTAAGGGTTAATTCAGTTTATACAGCGTCGGACTAAAAATTACACTTTTCTAATTTTAGTTTAAAATAAAAATTAACTTAATTTTATAGTTGAGTTTTTGTCAATGTGATGGCAATAGGTTGATAAAAAATATTTTTTTCTATGCATGTAAAACGTGCTTGTGCTGATAAAATTTTATTTTTTATTTTTTGTAAAAGGAATTGTAAGAAAATATACTTAAAATATAAAGATGTAAAATTAATTTTTTTGTACTGTTGTATTTTCGAATGTTGTTGTGGAAAAAACTAACCTTGTGCTAAAATGAAACCCAGAATTTTTTATAATTAAAATTTTGATTAAGTAAGTCACTCCGAGGTGCACCTCTCCATCCTCCAATGTATATATGGGTGAATTTGATAGTTTTAGGTAAAATTATCTACCATGTAAAGCGCCAACACAATCATTCGTCTTTTTTATAAGTAAAGATAAAAATTAAGTAAGTATTGATTAAACTTTTGAACATATAACTATAGAACATGGATTTTAAATGCGCCAGTAATACCAAATATATCAACTTTCACTGATAAATGAACTTTTCAGCTGTGTCAACACTTCCTTAGGAATGATTATTACTTATGTTAATTAGCATAACCAAAAATATTTGAATCCTTTGATATCCAATTGATGCACATAAAAACTTGAATAGGAAGAATACTTGCGAGATTTCATCGTATTCTTTTCAAGGAAGTCATTTATTTTCAATAAAGATAAGAATAATTCTTGCAATGATTCAGCTTTCTACAGCTGAGGAAGCTGAAGATACTTTTAATTAAGATAAGATTAAGACGAAAACTCATTTCCTACAACCGTAACCGAAGTTTTAATTTCACTCCTTCACTGATTTTTCTGAATCCTAATAACATGGTGATTTTAATATAAGCAGCACGTGGGCGCGAAGTTTAAAATTAACAATTATTGGGTTGGAACAAAGTAGATTTCCTTGAGTCAAAGTTTAGAGGTAGAAAGATTCTGAGTTTTTATTGAAAATCTCTTTCTTAATAAGACTTCGTACAGATGGACTGAATAATAATCTTTGATCCTAAACGAAAGTTTCTAATTTATTACTTTCTGGCTAATATAAAGTGAGTGTTGTAATCGTCAAAAAAATTTGAGATCGATATTTAGAAGAATCTTTATATTGCTCATGTATCTGATTCAGGGAAACATTTTGTGGGCTATATCTGTCTATATATGAACACTTCAACTCAGAAAAACTTTAATGAATGAAATTTAGTGCGTGGTCTTTGGGCCAAATTTGAACATTTCTAATAAATTTTGGATGGAATACATTTAGAGGAGCTATGTCAGTGAACTTTTCAAGTAACCGTGAGCACGATAAGTACAAAACATAAAGAACTAGACAGATAAAAAAAACTGATGCGCAAGATCATCATCTAAACTGTAAATTGGTGTAAAAGGTTGAATCGTATCTGCAGAAGAGTCCGTCATCTACCAGTCTGTTCTTTTGCCCATATGCATTCGTGGTAATACAAAAACATTTAGCCTCTTATTTGTAAATATTTCTCAAATTTGGAAACAAATCTTTAAGGTGTTTGAATATCTTTCGGTCTGTACTTTCGAATGTATGTAAATACTTTTATTCTGTGATTTAAATAAATGATGTCTTGCAAGTGAATTTGTAACTACAAAACTGTAGTTGCATGTCGGATGTTTTGCTTCTGTTGGGCAGAGAAAAAATCGACCAACGCATACATTTATGATGTAATGCTTGTACTTATATTAATTGCATTTAAGTGATTAATCACCAAAAAATAGCCATAGGTTGATATTTCTAAAATTGCTAGGCAATGTAATGCAATTAATACACATGTACTAGTGTTCTTTATATTGATAAGAAGAACCCCACTAACATGGATGGGACATAAGTAATAAAACTCATGATATTCCATCAAAATCTAAGCGATCTACAATTGTATGCGGAGTAGAAGATAATACCTTTACCAGAAAGTGTATGAGAAAGATTTCGGAAGAAACATCTGCCGGTTTCTATTCGATAGTAAATGTATCGCCAGCATTGTAAGTAAAGCTCTTGAGTTTTAATTAATAGTTATCTATAGGACGATTTTCCAAAATTACTTATTGTATTAAATTATCCATCTAGTTATAAGTAACTTGCAAAATATTTTTTCTTTTAATTTTAAATTTTATGTTATTTGATGATAATATGACTGGTGTTGACAATATAGACATTTAACAGTTAAAGAGTTTATCTGCATTTTTATTATTAAAGAGTTTATTATTTCGATAATTCGATAAGGAGAAGAAACCAGAAAGATGTTATAGCAGCAGGAAAAACGAATTAGTCCATTTTTTTCTATGAATGAAGAATTCTACATTAACTTGCATTATAGAATAAACATTTTAAATTTGATCTCGTCAGATTTTTTTTTACCAAGTTATTTAACTAAAAAATGTTGTTCTGTTGGATTCATCCAATACAAATATAATGAATTTCGAGAAAAAAAAGATATATATATGGTTGATGTAGAAATGAAAAATACTTCATAAACATATATGTTGGGAAATTAAATATTAATGTCTGTAAAGCCTATGCACTTATATATTACATTTTGTTTAAATTGTTAGTTTATCTTATTTCATGTGATTTTTGTCGTCGGCTTGAGACGTTTAGATTGACTGAATTCTTCACAGCATTTTGAAAGGTACTGATATTTTTTTTTTTTTAGATTCTGATTATTTTTAAATTGAAATAAATAAGTACCTGTCAGATAAATAAAGTCACTATTCAATTTATCATTACTTCTTTTACTTAATTTAAATATAACATTAAAAGTGTGTTTATTGCGATAAATAGTGAAATGTTGGCATTTCCTTCAAAAGAAGATTTCCAGTTAAATTTTAAACTCGGAAGTTAAAATCAAAAGCTAAAAAACAGCAATAACTCATTTAAAATCTTAATGAATTTTAGATAACTAATAATCATGGGTTTTCAGGGGTTTTTTTTTCTTTTTTCTTTTTTTCAGCATTACCACAAAGTTTGCAATTTTACTTGAAATGAAAGCTGTATTTTCAGGTTCCTTCTAAAATGACAAAATGAAAAAGTAACTAAAGAAATTTCATAAAGTATAAAAAGCAAAAATTTAAAAGTGTCTATCAAAAAGAATTGAAAACATATCAGAAAAATAAAAATGATTGTATTTTGGATAGTTTTAACAAACTTCAGAAACTGAATTATATATAATTTTATAGAACATAGAATAGATTCATAAAGCAATACTTAATAGAATGCACTAAAAAAGGTTTTAAGAAAAGGACATTTTAATAAAAATAATTTAAACTTTGATATGTAGGAATGATTTGCAAAATTATTAATAACCTAAAAGTGACAACAATACGTATGTATCATAATAAATCTTTTTTTCCACAAAATAAGATCTGACCAAACAAAGTCAGATGCAATATATATTAGGGTTTTAAATTCATAGTTTTTAAGGATAATTAGACTTATCCTAATTAAAAACATATTTATTTTAGATTTTAATTTCCAATGAGTAAACATTTATATCAATTATGTTTTTTTTAGTTTTCAACATATTTTATCAGACGCTAAAGCATCTCCCTAGCTAATAAAATTGGAACGATGAATATAGCAAAAGTAAGTTATTGCATTTAATTGAGAATTTAAATATTAAATTGCATATTGATTACTTCAAGAAACTTCAGCTTGTAATAATTACTAATTACTATGTAAAACAAACTCATTCGAATCCAAACTAATACTATCAAAAATTTACCACGTTTCGTAAAAATATTCATGAGCTGAAAGGCTTAAGTGAAATCTACAAAAGAGGACCATGTTTCAAAAAAAAAGTTATTTAAATCAGTTTCATTATGCAGCCGACAACTACACAATTTCTTATGTTATCTCCGATGAAAAAATTTATTCATTTAACTTAATTGTACTCATCCCTCTTTACTTTTGGCTTCTGAAGAAGCCCAGTGTCTTTTATTAATTTCTTACATTACCATCTTCTCATTAATTACATTTTCGTGAAATATCAAATTAGAAACCATGAATGGATGAGTATTCTAGTTTAATTAATTGCAATTACTCAACAATCTTACCATGTCAGGTTCTCGATTTGAATCAGATTCGAGGCATTTGTGTGTTCCGTTTGTTTCTGGCAGATTATAAGGTGCAGGAGGTAATAAATGCCCATTAATCATCATCAAAGGAATGAAGGGTCATTAATCAAATGTTCTTTGGAGGACGATTTCAAAATTTTTAAAGATCGAAAGAAAATTTTCTCTAGCCATTGTGTTTTGTAGGAAAAAAGTTTTTATTATTCCAGGTTCACAGTTCATTAATTTATTTCCAGACTTGCTATATTGTTTCTTTTGGGTGTAAAAAAAATTATTATTATTTTTGGGGTGATTTTATGCCCTTTTAAGATGGCCATTTAAGTAGTTGAATTGGCTGTTTGTACGACAAAAACAAGAAATATTATCTACAGTAATCCTATTAGACTAAACATGTATTTTTTTCTTATTTCTTAGAAAGAATTAAATAAATGTTTCCTTGAAATTAAGGACTACAATTATGTAACAAATATATTATCATTTTGCATTCACTTTTTGAAGTATATGTTACTTTATTCAAAGTTTTAATTTAAAGATTGCATCTTTTTTTTTTTCTAATGTCATTCATTAGACAGGTAATAAAATACATGATGTATAAAAAAAACCCCATTTTGTCAGTCTCTCGGTCTCCTGATCAAAGAAAACTTTTGAAATTCAAACATGATTACAAGTTATTTTAGATGTGTAGTATAATCATGTATTTTATTTCCAGCACTCGATATGCAATTTATCATTTTTAATTACCATAAATTTCATAAAAATTTAAACAACTAATTAAAACTTTAATTTTTTATTTTAAATAACGTTTTAAAATAAAAATAAATTTTTAATTTATAACTAATTAAAAAATAATTTAATTTTTTTAAAATAATAAATTTAATTACAAAATTAAATTTTAAAATAATAAAAATAAAAATAAAGATATATATTAAATAACGCTTTAAAATAAAACAAAAAAAATTATTTATTTATGTTTTTAGCAATTGACAATGAAAAAGTCAATCGACTTTTCTTCTTATTTTTGGACTATCCAAGTTAAAAATTCTCTTATTTTCCTTTTCCTATTTCTAATCACTTGAAGTTTCAACTATCTGTTTGACCTCTTTTACCTCCATAATTAAATCAATGATATGAACAAATAGATTAATAATGAAACTGATATTCAAGAAAATATAATAATAAAATATATAAATTGTACTGCTTTATTTAAATTATTTTTTTACTAATCAGGAAAAATCCCTTTTCGAGTTTTCTGTTACAATAAGTTTTTCAAAGATTGTGAAGTTGCTAATTCTAATGATACATACTCTATGTTTTTTTCAAATTCAAATCATTAAATTCATAAAGGTTTTGTATTTTATTAAATTTTATTTAAACAGATATTTTAATTTTATTTATATAGTTATAAATAGTTTCATTCAATTATTATTATTGTTGTTTTTTATATCTTGCTACTCTAATTCATTTATTAATATTATTATTATATTGGTATTTTTATGGATTGAAAATTTTTCTTCAGAGAAGAAATATTATTTCTTAAAATTAAAAAAAAAAGTATTTCGCAAAAAAAACAAAAAACAAAAAAAATCAGATGAACAGAATTTTTATAAAATTATAATATTTAATATCCTAACGATGCATCAATTTTCTTTTCCTATTTGGTGAAAACAATGAAATCTATGAGAAATATGTAATCCAAAATTATACGACTTTGTTGAGAAATTACACAATTCATTACTCGTATTATTGTTTGAATTAAAATCGTAATTTGTAATCAGCAGAAATATTTCGAAACAAATTTATACTTAGTTATATTGAAGAAAACAATGTTAGAATTATTTAATTATTTCTATGAATTAAATATTTAAATTTCTTAAAGTAACTTTTCTTAAAATTACGAGAAGAGAACATATGGAAATTGTGAATTATTCTATAAGCATGTATAGAATTATTATAACAAAATGAATGTCCTAAATATGAATAAAATTTCCATACACATGTTGAGGAAAATATGAACTGTGTAATTAATGCATAAACAGAAATAATTGATTTTTTTTTCATGCATTCTGCTCATATTGCTGGATGAATAGAAATATTTCGAAGAAATCAATTGAATTGCATTTTAAGCACATGGATTTGTAGTTATTTTTAAAGATAAAGATAGAAAAAAAAAGCCCTAAAACATTTACGGTTATTATAATTCATAAACATTTGATATATATTTTAATTTTAATTGCGTTTACTATTCTATAGAGCTAATATCTTCAAATTATTTTTAATGAGTAACTGTGAGCAGTTATAAATTTTTACAACTGCCATCCTTTAACACTAAATTCTCCATCGAATTTTTGTGTTGATTGCAATCATTTTCTTAAAAACTATCCCTATAAGTATATTGGATTTGTATAGGATGCATTCCCCTTAAAATGATGAATTTCTATAAATCTAATATTTTGATATGGACTCTTGAGTAATGCATTTAAATTCTGGAAAAAATGGGTGCGTAGCATCCTTTAAGTTATTGCTTTGAACAGAAATCAAGTACGAAAAATATTTATCATTATATTTTCAGCCAATTCGAAATACATAAATAAAGCAAGGAAACCTGTAAAAGAATATTTATAGAACTTGGAGTTTCAATAAATAATAAAAATTTGCGATGTCAATTTAAAGTTTATTGTTTTGGAAAATGTTTATAATTTTTATTTATTTTGGGGATATATATTATATTTGATTTAACATGATTCTGAATAATATTATTTTAAAATTTATCGTAAAATAAAAATGAAAAATCTATAGCCAAAACAATTTGATTTACAGAATTAGTTTTGTTTTATTCCACATTAAAAACTCTACTTAATTAATTTGTTGAATGATTGAAAAATATCGAAATGATTATTCTTTTATTTTATAGCCTACAATTTTTGTCAATTAATGAGAAACTTTCAACTTTCACCAAAATCCTCTGTGCATCTTAGAAAGAATTTGGTCTCCAAATGTCTAATTCAGAAAATGAATGCAATAATGAGACTATTATTTTCAAGGATTGATGAGGAAAAATATCAACGTAAAGATATTTTTCATAAAAAATAAGCGAAAGAAAGTGAAACGTCTGTTGTAACACAGGTATTTAACACTTGTGTTTTTATTGTAACACAGGTATTTAACATAAACTCCTTTCAAACCACAATGACTTTCACTCAATTTTTATTTTAGCATATTGCGATCGCTCAGTTTCACAATCTGGCATCTTGTAGTATTCGTACATAGACTGAATATATAAGACCATTATAATTTTGATTAAAATAGAAAAATATTGAACCACGTGAATGTAGTTGTACTTTTAGAGAATCAAGCGGTCATTAAATCAGGAGTTATTTCAACGAAAATCATTTAAACTTCCATTTGGTTTATGAGAGATATATTTTCAGCAGTACAGTGGAAATTAATTTCTTCTGATGTAATGATATTTAAACTTCCTTTCGATAAAGTATTTTTGTGTATGAGAATGACATTTTCTAAATGTGTACAGCTTATGTTTCAAGGACACATTGGAAAATGGGACTATCAAAAATTTTGAAATAGTATTAGATAGATATAGATAGGTACTTTACTGAGTATTAATATGATTTCTCTAGTAACAAGTACATGATGTCCAACAAGGTAGGCAGTGTCTAGTATTTACAGATTCGGATAGAACGCATTAAGATGAGTATTTTGGTGTATAATACAGGATAAGTTATCCACTTCAGAGGGGTCTAAAATGCGTTCTATTAGTCCAAATACGATAAACTAGAGATTATTCGGATGGTGCGCTTTACACTTATTAATTAAAATAAATTAGTACAATAATTTACCAATAGGTGGCGATGTAACACAAAGGGCATTTATTTGCATATATTGAAAATGTGAAACCTAATTTGCGTTACAGAGCATGTCTAATAAAATTTTTCTTTGGAAAAAAAGACGAACTGCATGAACATTAGTTTCTTCTCTGTTCGTTATGCCTACGTTGCAAGAAAAAGCGCTGCCAGTGAAATTGTTCTATCAGAACCAACAAAACTCCGTTGCAGCTCTAAAGGAATTTCGTCGTATGAAGCAGATACGAAGAGGCCCAATGTCTCCAGGTACCCTACGCAAGATTATGCAGAAGTTGGAAAAAAACTGTTCAACTTGGCATTCTTACAGGTAGAGGACGAAAAAAGATCCTGTTTTCCAGCTTCGAAAATGTTGCAGCCGCGCTCGTTGAAATTAGCAGTCATTCGCCGCATAATAGTGAGAGTTTGCCAGTTGTTTCCGTGTTCTGGATATGCCGTACTCAACTGCACGAAAAATCGTACGGCAGATTTCGCATTTTTACCCATACAAAATCAAGTCTGTGCACCTGTTGCAGAACTGGGACTAAGAGGTCCGTTAAACTTTTGCACTTCAGCTCCTTGCTCGAATAGTGGTTGACACAATTTGGCCATGGAACATTCTGTAGAGTGTTGAGGCCCACTTTTGATTCAGTGGGCAAGTTAACCCCCACAACTGTCGAATTTGGGCAGAAGAAAACCCTCACGTTATCAAGCAACAACCCCTTCATCCTGAAAAAGTGACAGTATGCTGTGGTTTTACAGCTACTTTAATCATTGGACAGTATTTCTTTGAAGATATAACTTCAAATGGAATCCAAACCTGTTCCATCACAGGGCAACGGTGCCATGATACGCTGAGGAATTTTGTAATCCAAACCCTTCTAGAGCGTGGATGCCTTTAAGACATCTTTTTCATGCAGAATGGTGCACCATCTCATATTAATTGTAGTGTAAAACGATTGTTAATACAGCATTTCTCAGAACCACCAGTTATCAGCCGTCATTTTCCAATAGCATGACCTCCTCTCTCGCCGGACATTACAGCCCTGTGACTTTTAGTTGTAGGGTTATTTGAAGGACAATATCTACAATCAAAGGCCATCATCTCTACCAGATCTGAAGGACAGCATTAACTTAATGTTCCGGCAGACTCACTCCGGTCATCTACAGAAAATATGGTTCGCCCATTAGAGCATATTTTGAAAATGAAGGAGGACATATTGAGCAATTTTAATTTTACTTTATTTAACAATTATAAACCATATTAAATGGTTTTATGTGTATTACATCGCCACTTAACGGTGAAATTTTATACTATTTTTTTATTTAATAAATGTAAATAGCATCATCTCAATAATCGGTAGTTGAAATTTTATCTCATTTGTATCAATAGAGCATTTTAGAGCGCATTTACAGCATTTTAGGGCATATAGAGGGCATTTTAGATCCCTCTGAAATTGGTATCGTTTGTCTTGCTAACCCTGTATGTGGGTAATTAGACTAGGACGCTTTATTCGGGGGACTCCACATGTTATACATTACAATAACATACTCAATATGAATCTATAAATATTAAAGGCTGCATACCTTGTAAGACACCCTGTATTTAATTTGTCTTAAAATAATAACTTTTCTGGGACTTCCAGAATAAAGTTAAAGATATACCACCACTTCTTTTCTTAATCTTTCTGAATATTTTGTCGTAGTTGGATGTTTATTGCTTTGAAATAATGCGTCCATATTTATTGCTCATTTAAAATTGAGCTTACGTATCTGCTTTTGTTAATTGACATATATGTTGAAATTATACAAAATATTAGCATTATAAATCTAAGCATTATTTTTTTTCTGCCCTAAGGATAGGTGCTTTCAATAAAAAAAACGAATATCATATTTATGGATTGTAAAGTCAATTAGAATAAGCGAACATAGCTCCGAAGTTTACAGATTGTCACCGTTTTTTCTATTTAAAATAAGCTTGTGAGAGGGAAAATAAGCCTATAATTTACGTGAGTGCATAATTGTATTCTAGAATCTCATTAAGCAATGTATTTTCTCACAAATTATTTATTAACTATTCCGTCCTCATTACAACAACTTTCATAATTATCTTGTTATGTTTCCAATTATCCGAGAAAATAACATTTGTGTTAACATCCTGTGTGGAAAATAACATTTTGGCTTTTGATCATAAAAATAAAATTATTTGATGAGGATGCGTTTGTAAAGACTTGTTTGTAATCTACTACTTACCTCTTCAGAACTTATTTTACTACACTTTTCCGAACACCTCAACACACACACACACACACACACACACACACACACACACACACACACACACACACACACACACACACACACACACACAAACATATATATATATATATATATCAAAAATACTTTATTTTATTGAATATTGCATAAATAACAGAAACTCTTTTATTCATAGAAAAGATAACAAAGAAATAATTTTGAATATTACAAAATTTAATAATTATCTGCTATCAAAGGAAATCCTCAAATTTATTTTTTCATATTTCGAGTAGTATTGATTGCTTTTGTATGTTTTATTTTGTTTGTTTTCAACTATATACAGGGTGTTTATAAAGTCCCGGACCCATTTTGATGTTTAATAACTCGTAAAATAATAAAGATATAAACAAACTTATGGCATTTATTGATGGAATAACTCATATATTTTCCTTTTCAGATTTGAATATTTTTACTTTTGTAAATATCGTCTGCACGTGTGGTTATTTTCAGATAATTTCATTTTCCAGTCTAAATATCTGTACTTTTCTAAATATTGTCTGCTTATTAATTGCATTTTTCTCTCTTTTGTTTTTGGCAACTATTGCAATGTTATGTTTACTTTTGATGTGTTTGTTCTATGTAGTACTTTTGTATGTGATGTTTTATTCGAGTGGATATTAAGGAGAATGCGTACACCACAAGAGAAAGCACAGATTTTATGGTGGTTCATAGAAATGAAATCGATAGTGCAAGCACAGAGAAATTTCAGAAGAATTTACCAAAAAGATCCTCCATCCCAAAACAGCATCTTGCGGTGGAAAAAGAATTTTCTAGAAATTG
Source organism: Argiope bruennichi (assembly GCF_947563725.1). Taxonomy (NCBI): domain Eukaryota; kingdom Metazoa; phylum Arthropoda; class Arachnida; order Araneae; family Araneidae; genus Argiope; species Argiope bruennichi. The sequence goes on from NC_079152.1 coordinate 127,523,932, forward strand.
GAAGTATCGAAGATAAGAAACGTTCCAGACGTCCTTGCACAAGTGATTTAGATGTTGAGCGTGCCAGAGAGACATTTTTACACAATCCTAGAATATTTGTGAGATCAGCGGCAACAGAATTGGATATGCCAATTCCGACGGTGTACAAGGTTATTAAGAAAAAATTAAGACTGCATGCATACAAAGTTCAAATTGTTCAAGTTTTGGAACCGAACGATAGGCCTAGGAGGATGGCCTTTGCAACAGATATGCTAAGAAGGATAGAAGATGCTGCTGATTTTCTGAAGAACATAATGTTCTCCGATGAAGCATCCTTTCATGTTTCTGGCATTGTTAATCGCCATAATGTGCGCAAATGGCTCTGTGGATGCCGACATGCTTGTCGCTACCTGGCGTGAAATTGACTATCGACTTGATATTCTCCGTGCGACGAAGGGGGCACACGTGGAAGTTCATTGACAAGGGCATGAAACTTTTTGAGTCTATTTAACCATTTATGTTATTAATTTTAATCTATCTTTATTATTTTATGAGTTATTAAACATCAAAATGGGTCCGGGACTTTATAAACACCCTGTATATTTATATATGTGTGTATTTTTCTATCTTTTTTCTTTAATTTTGATTTTATCTTTTTAATTGAATGTAAGGAATGTGGCATCGGTTTAATAATTTCTTAACAAAATCTGATTTCTCAAGAGCAGGAAAACAGGAGATAGTGAAAAGAACAATTTTACCATTTAGTGTTTTTGTTCACTATTGATAATATTTCAAGAAATTAGAATCAAGTTAGAATGAAAAGACAATGCAGGCCACAAATTTTGTCCAAGTTTTGAAATTGTCCTTATTAACTATAGAGGAAAATTCCATGAGGAACTTTACATATTTTAAGTTTTAGTATATATTCTACATATGATTTCTTATATTTTATAGAAAATATATGAAATCATTCTGATACTTAGAAGGAATCTATTGAAAAAAGACATTTCGGTGTTATATATTACAACATTCAATAATTCAATCTGTTTTTATACTACAGTCTGTTATGTCTAAATATAAACAGATAAAAGAGCGGATTATAATATATGAAAAGGTAAGCCTGTAATTCATTTAGCCTTCCTAAAGCCTGAAATTAAAGCCTGTAATGTATTTTTCTCTTGAAATCCTATTGAAATGTATTCTTTTGGGGAATTCTAACATGCTCTAAAATTATTATATTAGATGATTAATTCAAAAATATTCTATAACTATCTTCAATCGCCATACCATATTTGAAGTAGCTGCCATGTGGATAACAAAATTCATCTTGAACTATTATGAAAACTTTTTTCATAAAACTAAGAAATAAATATCATATTATACAGCACTTTAATGAAATATTAAATTACATCATTAAATTAAAAACGCTAAGTACAGAAATTATTGATGTGTTTGTAACTCGATATTAAATCGAAAACAAATGGAAAAATGCTTTATTTTTTAAATATTTTATAAATATCGCATTTCAGATAATATGTTTTCAGATAATTGCCATATATAAATCTGACTAGATGTCTAAACAGAGGATTATTTTAAAAAGCACTTAGGAATTTAATTCTGTGTTTTAAATATTGATGTTGTACCGGAATAAATAAAATCTTCCGATGAATAATCTTGTTTTGAAAAAGCAATAGCTACATTCAAATAAGCAAATGTTCAGAGAAGGAAACTATTATATCTAAGCTCTCCATGAAATAATATTCTAATAGCATACATTAATCTTTTAAAACCAAATAAACGTCATCACACAAATGTAGTTTGTTTCTTTATATTGCTTTCAAAAATTTTATATTTCATTCCAATTAAATGTATATAAATGTTATATTTCTCCAACTCATTTATTAAGTTTAATTCCAATACTAAGAAAATAACATCATACCCATAAAATAAAAGTGATTAACTGTATTTGTTTCAAAGAATCGCTTTCTATGTAATGTAGTATTAAAATTTATGAGATGTATATTTCAAATGACACACTCAACATTCAGCTTACGGTGATGAAAAAGAGATTCTGACAGAAAAACTAATAAGATCACACTCATTTAATTAAAAAATTTTTAAAAAAATTGCTTAAGTGCGCAAAATGAGTTCAAATTTTGCAAATCTCGATTAGATTTCTTTATTTTGCTAATATTGTAGTGTAGAAAATATTTTATTAAGAATTAAAATCTTCTTTAGAATTTAAGATATAATTAACAACTTCATATGCTAATGATATTCATATTCAGCAAAAATAAGTCTCAAATTGTTTTTTGATCGCCATTATTTTTTCTCTTCTACTGATAACCCATTGCTGATGAAATCAGAAGTGGGTCATCTTCCTTTTTTTCACTATCCAAATCATGGTTTACATTTGTTTATAGTCAATTTTATGAAATTTCAAATGTTAGTGTTCGATTCATCCTGTGTCTAGTTCAATAAAAATTGATTACGAAGCTTTTTCTGCAAACTATGGGAGACAAATGTTGAATTATATTTTTGAAGTAATAATTCCGCTTTCTATAATTATACGAGACATTCTATTTTAAATATAATTTGCTCTTTCAAACGTAATAAGAAATCATTAATAATACTTTGTATATCAAGATAAATATTTCTTGCGATGTTTAAATTTCACACATTTATTCTAATACCCGTGTATAATGTTCACAAATAAATTATCAAAAAAGGAAGTCGATAATTAAGGGTGTGTAAATATTACCAACATGTACGTCAAAATATGGAATAAAATTTTGAATTATTGAAAGGAATATTTCAATCTATTAATTAATTTTTTTGGGGGGGATAGTAAGTAAATCTTCTAGAATAAGGGGTGTGGTATGTTTTAAAATATTTCCTTCCTGACAGGAATGAATATTTCTTCATAATTTTTTTTGTTTCATTGCTACTATACATTTTTCCTTGTTTTATTCCTGATTGTTTTAATTTAAAAGTAATTTTCAAAACTATATAGGATGACAAGGCATAAATCTTCCAATATTTTGGAAAATACTTAAGAAAAACTTTTATTTTTTCCAAGCAATTATTATTAAAAATGGAAGGTGGGAATAAAATTGTGAAAAATTTAGTTCACGATTTTATTTGTTTCTTGAAAGAAAAAAATCAGGAAACATAAATAATCTTCGAAAAAAATTACTGATATGGATCTTATTATCCAGGAATTTGGGATGAATTTTGTTTAAGATGTACGTACACACTAGAAGATTTTTTTAAAATTTTAACATTAAAAATCCAGTTTTTTCACAGTAGGCCATTAATATATGTCTAAACTCATTTCAGTGAGAAAAAAACCATATTACACTAATTATTAATTAATTAATTAATTAATATTTTATGAGCTAATTAGCATTTTTTTTTGAAACATGATATCTTAAATTCTAATTTGTACAGACACACAATTCTAGTTGTATATTATGCCTAATATTAGTCTTCATGTTGTCTGCCTCAATCAAGTTATAAAAATGTATAGTTTTTTTAACAATTTTTTCATCAATGATGAATAGAAAAAACGTGAATTTTTCTGTAATTTTAACTTTTGAATGGCTATTAAAAATTTATTTCTATAAATATAACTTTGATTGAGGCACAAAACATCCGCTATTTCATACATATTATTTTGATATATAAATAACTGAATTTGGTTAATTTCTTATTGAGTTATGATCGTTTGAATGAAGCAACAAAGTGGAAAAATATCATTCTTCATAAAATGAGTTTTAAAATCACCGTAACTAGAGTTTTTAATGAAAGCACCTCAAGAAGAATAATTATAACTCGAGAAATATTTCGAATATTGACAACATCTTGGTATCGTTTGGAAGCTAAAGGATCAGAGAACATTATTAAGCAATAAAAAAATATTCGATATTTAGAACGATTTTCGAAGTTTCAAGTGTGTACATACACCTTAAAAAAAGATAATTTCAACTTGATACACCTTAAAAAAAGATAATTTCAACTTGAAGAAATACATGTTTTTGTTTTCCTTTGAAAGCATTATTGTTAATTCGGATTCCATGTTATGAATTTTCTACAACGATGTGTAGTACTATTTGTTTTTTTCTTGTTTCATCTATTGATTTTGTAATAGTTATATTTTCATTTGATGCTAATTTATTCTGAGTAACGAAATTTTAATTTTTAAGTTTTGAAATAAGTAGTAAACTAAACATTTTACAAATAGTATTAATATGTGTTTCTTTATAATCTCCCTTTTCTCCCTGGCTCAGTTTTGTGAAAACGATAGAAAATGATAAGTGGCACTGTCTTTCTTAATAAATAAGATTGCAGTGGCAACATCCAAATAAATATTTTCAATACATTGCATTCAATGAAATTAATACTATAGTACAATCATCTATATAACAAGTATCATAATATTCGATTATATTCGTTTTATTTCAGTTGAAAGACGATTATTTATCCATTCAAATACCTGTTCCCATTCAAATTATAAGTTTAAGCAGGATGTAAATAATTCCATGTATTTATCCTTGACATCCTTTTATATAGAGTTTTAATAAAAGTGTAATTACAATATTAGTAAAATGATGAAACTAATAATTAGAAGAATTATATTAAAAAATAGAAAAGCTATGTAATTTCTGTCAGTACTATTATACATTATGATTATTAAGTTTTTTCACAACGGATTAATATATAAGTTACTTTAATTTTTACAGAAAAAAATGATTAACGGTATCAGATTTTTATATGGGCTGTGATTTTCATAATAATGAGATTTTTACACATCAAATATTTTTATTGAAATTGTATCTCTAGAGTATGCCACCAAAATACACTTTATACTCTTTTCTTAGATCTCATTTTGTGATTTTGTGCTGAGTAAATTATTTTCGTGCATTGCAATCACTATATGCATGTTATCATAATGTTATCCTATTGATCACATCATGAAATCCAGCATTATAAAACTCATCCATCATTTAGCAGTATTTGGTTCATTACCAAAATTTTAAGCTTTAATAATTTTTTGATGAATTTTTCGCTTTAAAAATTAAATGAAATATCTTCAAGAAATACTAGAGAAAGTACAAGAAATTATGTATTGTGTAAAAAAATCAAGTTAAGCATATTAATATTTTCTCATGAATTATATTATTACCATTTTTATGCTAGTTGATAACAAGATGAGTACGTTTAACTACTCCATATACCTTTGACTATCATTTCTTAGCTTCTTTATTTTTTAAGGACCGACTTTCTTTTCCATTGTCGTCAATAAACACATTTCCCATTACCATTAGCTTCTGGAACTCACGTTAATTGATATAAATGGATACTTTTCTTTTCTTTTTTTTTTCTTTTTTCGTTAGAAATAATTCTCAGCTCTCGGACAAAAGAATAAGCTGAGTGGTTAAATACATTAAAAAGTAAAAATAACCCAAAGATCAAAGAACACAGAGAACTGTTTTTTTCTACTTCCACTGAGAGTTTTATTGGAAGTGGCTGGGATAAATCGTTTAATGTTGAGTAAGTAATGTTCTTGCTCTTTTACATGAATGCCTCTGAGTTTATGCATGAATGTTTCACACCCATTGTGCGACCTTAATCAAAATGAATGGAACATATGTATTAAATTCTAGTTAAGTGAAAGCACTCATTCGGTAAATGGGATAGTTTTAAATTCTTTCATTTAATCTTATTTATTTTTGTTCTTTTAGCGCAGGCAAAAATAATTGAGACTAATTTTTTTTTTACTCGAAAAAAAGTTAACACTTTACATGCAAAGAATTCCTCTTCCTAATTGTATCGAAGGAAAACACCAAATAATTAATTTGTCAAAAGACTTGTCACATTTCAGGTGGAATTTAAAATAAAAGTCCAAAGATAATTCGCCAATTCTCAAAAGAGTTAATAAAAGAATTGGCACTGTCTGTCACGATAACAGCTAATTTTACAAAAGCTTTTGATATTTTGAATAATTTACAATTGAATTCATGAGTTATAAATTCAGAAAAAAATATTTTTAAATTAGTTTAAGAAATATACAATATATCTGGCAAATTATTTCGAATATTTAATTGATAAAGAATAAGATATTATTTTTTTATTTTTAATATTATAATCAAGTATTAATATATTCATGCATATTTTACGGAATATCAAAATATACTATCAACGTCATTTCAAAGTATTACATGCGCTCACTATCAAAACTCATCTGACCATTCTTTACTTTCAAAATAGCAAAAGAATTTGCAACAATTAAATTAATTTTATATTAAAGGGAATCCTTTATAAAATTCATACACACGACATTTTCACCATTAATACAGAATATATCACTCTAATTTATTTGACAAGAATAAATTTTTATTTATGATAAAAATGAATGTGGCTTTGACCGTGTATGTCTGATGATGCTGTATTGGCCTGAATGTTTGATTTAGAGCTAGTAAACTAGGAATATATATACATTTTAGAGAGTGGGAATTTGCAATTCAGTAGTGTGAATATACGACATATCTTTTACCACAACTGTTTGGCAGTTGACAGATTTTGCTAAACAACGTCGGCTTTAAAGGACAATATATTACAATCATAAAAATGTAAGAAAGATAGTTACAATTAGAAAAAAAAATATTTCCGAAATATTATTCGAGTGTTAAAAAGGCGCTAAAAAATCAGAATATTCACTGTAATCGCGATCTATCTTCTATATCTGTCTTCGGTTTATACACCCATTTGAAAAATGCTGAAATTAATATTGATTTCGCAAATACACTTGAAAAATTACTGAAAAAATCTAAATCTAATTTTTACGATCCAATTTTTTTATATAGATCTTGATCTTAAGAGTCAAAACACTGTTACACACTTAACTTTGAAAAAAATTGTTTTCTTACATGCTTTTGGGTCAAATCTGCCTGAGTAATGAAGCTTTGAATAATAACATTTTACACAATTTTAAACTATTTCAACCTCTACCTAAGAGCTAAGGAAGATCATCTAATCAGGTTACTTTCGGGTTTCGTCTAATTCCCGTTTATTAATCTAACTAAAAAATCATATTTCAGTAAGTTCTGGGTAGAAATATAGTGGATATTTTAATTTAAAAAAGTTAATTTGTCAAGAATTTATTACCAGATATGACAAAAAGATCCGAGGAAAAAAATTCATTTTGTTGGTTTTAGCAAAATATTTCTTGATTAAAATAACACATATTATTTATTCTGTCATTGAAAGCATTTTTATAACTTGTATATCTATAATGATTAGAAATAATTCTTTTGGCCTCGAAGAAAATGGAAATTTCTTATACGTGCAAGGACATTACAAAAAATATAATTTTTGTCCCCAAAATTTTTAAAATAATGTTTTTTTTTTTTTGCATTGATGTAATGTGGCGTATAGTTAGTGGAACATTGCATGAACCGCACCCAGATGGAAATTTACCAAATAGTATTAAAATAAATATTCTGTCGTACTGAATTATATTTCAAAAGGATCGTATCGGTTATCCTTATAGACACGTTCACCTTCATTCTCAAATCACTTTCCATTTGCGATATATATAACTGCTGAAATGATAAAGTTCAAGAAAATTGAAAGGTTTGACTGCAATTTTCAAATGTCATTTTGCAAATATTTATCTATATTTCCAAAAGCATCCTTTCATTCTCCTTACTTCAAAGAAAAAAGTGTTATTAAGCAGCTTATTTTAATAAGATTTAATTTTTTATATATGGTGAAATAGCAGTAAATTTTGAAATGTCTTGCACTTCAGCTATGAATTCAACATTGTTTATTAAATATCTCATTGTAGCAACTAACCCATAATTTTAATCTGATATGTTGGGTTTTCAAAATAGAGTTTTCCACTGAAACTGTCTTTGTTTCACTTTTTGAAAAATCAACTAATCAGATCCATTCTAAAAAACATAAAAATATTTTTTGAAGCTTATATTCTGGTCTTATCCACAATCAAAGTATTTTATAGATAATTGAAGAAATTTTGCGAGAAGTGTATATACTGTTTATTAAAAATTAAACTTGCATTTGAAACCGATTCCCCTCTATTCTATATCTCTTGAATAGATAAATCAACAGAAATTTCCTGTGGACTGAAATATGACGTTCCTTTCAGTAATAAATTATCTTAATATCTGGGCGTTGAAATAAAACTCCATTTCAAAAGTAAACAGTATATGTTTTATCTTAACACTCATCTCATAAAACACAGTTGAAAGACCTGAATAAAATAATAGTTAAATTTCAAGGTCAGAGAAAACAAAATCCAAACAAGCTCATTTACGAATCAAAAGATATTTTGTTACTATATTTATAGTCTCCGAAATGTTTATATCTTAAAAGCTTTTACCAGACACTGTTCTGAATATATGTTTTTTTAAATGTACATTAATACAAACAATTAATGCCCCTTATTTTCTCCAACCAACATAAATTTTGCTTCAATATTTTCTCTTTTTTTATAAATCCTTTCGAATCTTGCCAGTAAGCAGATTTTTCAATGATTCATGTTTTTATAGGATCAGGGCCAATGACAGTTCACTGTTCCTGTAAAGAATACCAGGTATTTGTTTAGGCCACGTTTTCGCATCGAAATGATGCAAATACTAGACATTGATTCTAATTTTTCCAGATTTATACGCATATTGTTGAAAATATAGCGCATCACATTTCATAACATAAAATTAAAATTATAATACTTTTTCTCATTCCACTATCTTCGTTCAGATTGAGTTCATATACTTTATTTCGCTTCAGAAGTTAATTCTCTTCAACCAGCTTCTCTTTCGGCATTTGCTTCATGTATAGGTTAGAGATCTTTTCAAATTTGGATTAAATTTTGTTGCATTTTTCTTTTAGCGTTTGCTTGTAGCCTGATTTGTCTCTCTAGAGTCTGTTCTTAAACCATTTTGTTTTTAACTTGAGCACATACATTTTGTTGCTCTTCAGATTCTCGTTCCCTGTGATCAATTTCACTTTCAATATTCGAGTATGGTTTCGAGCTCCTCTGAAATTTCGGGGTAATTTTATTGCATCTTTCATTTAGCATTTGCTTGCAGTCTGACTTCTCTTTGAATCTGTTCTTAGCCTATCATCTTCTTTCAGGCTGAACTATAATTCGTTGCTTTTCAGATTCTCCTGCCTTGCAAGGTATTTTCAAGAATGGGGTCTTGACCTTTAAAAATTCCATGCTATTTTTCTTCTGTCTTTCTTTGAGGATTTACTTGCAGAATTTACTTATATGTCTAGACACAGTATCTTGTTACCCTTCATCTGAGTTTCTTTCAACATCTGCCCAATTCTTTCTCTTCTTCACTTTCTTTTCAGATGTTTTCATTTGCTTATATTTGGTTCTATTAGCAGAGGAAGCTTTTATTCCCCAATTTATTTGGAGACGTAATTCAAAATTACCATTCCCCTCCAGTATGGCAATGCAGAAAGAAATGGCAGAAGAACTGAATCATGATAATATCAGTTTATTCGATCCAATTAAAATTATTTATTTGTAATGAGTAATGTCTTGCCAAAAATTAGACCTTATAGTTTAAAAAAATATATAAAATGATGCAAAACTTAATAAATTCAAATTACTTGGCAATCCAATATATCAATCCAAAAATCTTCAACATTTTTTTAAAAATATCTTCCCGCTCGACGCGACGAATAATGGAGAATTCACGAACTCTTGCAGAATAAGAAATGATTCTATGAATAAGAAATAGGTAAAAAAAATTACACTCTAATATTAGTAAGAAGATAAATTTCTAATCTTTAGAATAACATAAAATTATAATAGTGAATATATGCGAAAATCTATAGAAAAATATTCCGAAGTTTTACATCAAATAATGAATAAAAAACTAATTTTAATTTATAAAAAAAGTATTTCAGCATTAACTCCCATTTAGTTAATCACGTCCAAAGCTAAATTATCACTGTACTTGATTTTCACTAAAGCTGTAGTTCAAATTTCCAATATTTCAAAGGATTCCAATGTATATAGAAATGTTAATAAAGGATATCTTCCAAATTCAGCTTTTTTTTCAGATAATTAATACTATAATTATTGTTAATGTTAAATGTACTGAAAACAGAGAGATTTTTATACAATTTTATATACATTTTTTATCTGACAAAGATGATAATATTTCTGATGTAATTTGATAAGAATCATTTTAATTAAAGTAATTCTTTGTTATTAACTTGCAGAGATTATCCGAAAGGTCATGTGACAACTTCAAATTCAAATTTGGTCTTTACGTGCCAAACTCTAATGCAATTGATCACTGATAAGCGCTTTTACCACTATAGACGAATTGTAAATATTATATTCTGTATTTCGATATTAATATGAGGAACTAAAATGTTACAGTTATTTTAGTCAACAATGTCAGTGTGCCCTTCCATAAACTGCAGAAAACAAGATATCTTTAATACTTAGAAGAATAAAACATTTTAAACTTAGAATTACAAAAACTGATTCTTGTAATGAGTTTTGTTTTCTTTTTTGATTCAAACATGAAATAATCATATATCACTTAAATGTATTTCAGTATCATTAGAAATAATCAGTGTTCTCATTACGAATTTAGATTCTTTATTGCTGTATAATTTATACACCAATCAATAAACGAAAACCTCTTTGGTCATCAATTTTAAAATTTAAAGCAATGTCAATAATATATTGTCATTAGTCTCACTTTCTGTTGTTGAAAACGTATATTTACAAATTAATTTTATATACCCTGTTATATGTGTTTTATGTTCATTAATACCTAATCATCTAACAATTACTTTATAGTTTTATTTTATTAGAAAAAGTATTATTCAGAATTTTAGAGCTCTGCTGTTTTTCTTTACAAATACGCTTTCACATTAAATAAGACGTAAGAAGTAGCTGCTTTTATATTATAATTCCATATATAAACCTCAGGCGAATAATTTGACTTATTATTGCATGTGAGTTTTAGTTGTTGTAGCATTTTAATAAATACATGTCGAGAGAACAAAAACTGTTTCTGAAACATTTACAAAAAATTTCTTTCATTTTAGAGAACATTAATTATGGTTTTAATACAGTAATGAGATTGGACCTGCAAGAAAATATCTTATTAATCAGATGGCAGGAAAAAAAAAAGAAATGTTCATAACATCTGCCATGTAAATAAATTGCAAAGAATATTCCTTTTCATGTCACTTTATGCTGTAAAGACATATAATTTGTTTTATTTTGAGTTTCACTTTTTAAAAGAAAGAGATTATTTATTTTTTATTCATTTACTTTATTTCTATTTCTTTTTACTTATTAAACAGCCTGTTTGGAGCAGACGAAATGCTTTTTTTGCTCTTTAGAATTTCTTTATGCCTTCATCTCTTTCCCTTTCAATTGTGCACTTTAATTTTTTTTAAATATTTATTCATACAATATGAACATTAAATATATATATATATATATATATATATATATATATTATTACTGAAGCAAATTTTATTATTTAATATATATATATATATATATATATATATATATATATATATATATATATATATATATATATATATATATATATATATATATATATATATATTATTACTGAAGCAAATTTTATTATTTAAATCAATATTTTAGACATACGATTGTCTTAAAAATGCTCAAAAAATTGAAATTTTTAGTTTTACATTTATAAAAGTTGTGTACAGAAAATTAGATATAATTTTAGAAAGTCATGTTATAATGCATAATATGCATAACTTTTTATGAACCCCAAACAGAAGCAAAAAACTTCTAAGTCATGAGATTTCTATTAATTAGACAATCGTGTCTTATGTCACATGAAATTCTTTACATAAGGAACCAGGTAAACCGGATTACTTTTAGCTTTTACAAGGCAGAGTTTGAAAATAATTTCCGCATATAAAATGTTTTCGCCACAATTATATCATCTAATTAATACCTGCATTTAACTTGGATAACAAACATTTATTTTACACCTTAAATTAAGAAAAAAAATTATTTATTTTTTTATTATAAATAAAGAATGAATAAAAAATAACCTGAAATAAAGAATAAATAAGAATAACCAGCTCCTTTGGGCCATTGCCACCATTTTGCCAATTGTTATATCATAGGAAATATTATGACCCTTAAATATGTTATTTACAATCATTTCTTCATCGTCAAGTTTCATTTTCGAAAGAAACCATATAAATGCTACTTTACAATAAGGTTTCAAATGAAATAAACGATTGATATCTCCAGCTTTATTCACTTTACTGATTTTGTCTTTATTTGCACATGAAAGCTCATTTGCCAATAGATATATAATCAAAATAAAAATTTCATTGCTTGCCATTTTTGTACGAAATGTTAAAAATTTTATTGCACTCTCTTTATAGAAGAAAGGTTATACATCTGACCTCCGATCCGTCACAAAGGCACAGGAAAAATTACTGAATGACAGGACCACCGCAGCTGCAACACTGGCGGGAACTGTGGTGGAATCCTAAGGACCGGTACGACCCTTTGCGAAGAAAGTACGTCCCGTCATCGATGGGAGGAGCCACATATTTGTGTATCCTCCTACATATTTGTGTATCCTCCTACATATTTGTGTATCCTCCAGGGTCGCGAAATCCAACCACCATGCTGGAAGCATCTCATCCTCATGACGAGTTGCCCAGGATAAGTTCCTAAACCTCAGAACTGCATCGATTTCGAATATTTTTATCTCAATTAAAGGCTCTTATTTTTTGCATAAGACATAAATGGTGGCATTTTTTCTAGACACACCACAAAACAAAACTTTGAGACAACCCATTTTCTCAGCAATTAAACCGATTTTGTCACTTTACTCTTACAGCTTGTCAATCAAAACTCTCTATGTTTATTGTATAAAAACAATTTTTTAAAGTTACATTCAACTTCCATTCTTTACAAACAATTATAACACATTTTTGCTTTTATTTGATGCATCAATTTGTAATTCCTCAAAATGTGTCGCCATTACTAAATTAATGCTATTTTTTCATAGTTGTATAGTAGTTCGCTAGTTATTAATTAAATGAAATTACTGAAATTAGTTTTTCATTATGTAGTTATCAAGAAATGTCAGATTTCAAAAATGTAATTTTTTACAGATATTTTTTTTTTTTTTTTTTTTTTTTTTTTTTTTAGATATTAAGAAGAACTTATTCGGAGTAATCAAATCCGGAATTCAGTTTGCTTCAAAAATTTCTTGGAACTCTCGATGATGAAAAAAAAATGAAATTATCAAAGTCAAATAGTTAAAAGACATCAAAGAATTTGAGGAACTAATGGATGATTTAAATAAAATAAATTGAATATAATTACTATATGATAGATTGACAAATAACGCAAAATTAATGACTCTGATAGTAATGACTTAATATTATAATTATGGGAAGCTCTTTTCTCTCTCATTCAAGGAAGGTCTTTTGAAGAAATGTGAAGCATTTTAATACGTAGATGTATATTTTGGTATCTAAAATATTATATTAAGAGGGATAATATCTTATCCGAATAAAATATATATCCGCATAGAATATCATCATAAGATGTATTCATAATTTTTATTCTTCAGAAAACATGATAAAGGAAACAGATTGCATATAAAGGAAGCAATGTCGATTCAGATGCATTACCAACATTATTTTACTGGTCGTTTTTTTTTTTGTTTTTTTTTCAGTTTGATAAATATTATGTCATTCCTCTTCTTTTTAAACATAATATGTAAAATCCTTGTTAAAATTCTAAAAGACTATAAAGCAACTGCTATTCGAAAATATTTATTTTAAAGTATCATTTTTGTGAAGAAATGCGCATCATTTTTGACATAAAAATGATGCGCATTTCTTCTTCAAATAATAATAATAATAATAATAAATAAATAAATAAAAACGAATGCATTAATGTGCAAAGCAAACAAACAGATTGCAAATAAAGGAAACAATGTCGATTCAGATGCATTACCAACATTATTTTACTGGTTGTTTTTCTCAGTTTGATAAATATTATGTCATTTCTCTTCTTTTTAAACATAATATGTGAAATCCTCGTTAAAATTCTAAAAGACTATAAAGCAACTGCTATTCGAAAATATTTATTTTAAAATATCATTTTTGTGAAGAAATGCGCATCATTTTTGACATAAAAATGATGCGCATTTCTTCTTCAAATAATAATAATAATAAAAATAAATAAATAAATAAACGAATGCATTAATGTGCAAAGCAAATGTTTTCGTTATTTTTTAACAGACAGATTGCAAATAAAGGAAACAATGTCGATTCAGATGCATTACCAACATTATTTTACTGGTTGTTTTTCTCAGTTTGATAAATATTATGTCATTTCTCTTCTTTTTAAACATAATATGTGAAATCCTCGTTAAAATTCTAAAAGACTATAAAGCAACTGCTATTCGAAAAGATTTATTAAAAATATCATTTTGTGTAAGCATATTTTCATTTAGAATAAATGGATGAGAATGTAATTAACTGAGAAAAATATTTTTATTTTTATTTTTAAGAATTTATTTCCATTATAAACGTAAATTCTGCCTAAATTTTGGTACATTATTAATCTTAAATATAATAAAAGAATACTAAAATGGACGTGAAATATAAACAGAATCAAATGAAATATTTCAATTTAAAATTTGAAAAAAATTTAATGAAAAGAATGATGAAGCTAGCTTTTTACCATAATAAAGTTTCCGCTAAAGAGGATACTTCATTCATTTAAATGAAAACTCGTTTATGTGTATTTATGAGTACTTTTGGATGTACCATTCGACTTGGTTACTATCCAATTCACTGGCCAGACAAACTGTAAAAGAATACTAAAATGGACGTGAAATATAAACAGAATCAAATGAAATATTTCAATTTAAAACTTGAAAAAAAATTTAATGAAAAGAATGATGAAGCTAGCTTTTTACCATAATAAAGTTTCCGCTAAAGAGGATACTTCATTCATTTAAATGAAAACTCGTTTATGTGTATTTATGAGTACTTTTGGATGTACCATTCGACTTGGTTACTATCCAATTCACTGGCCAGACAAACTGTAAAAGAATACTAAAATGGACGTGAAATATAAACAGAATCAAATAAAATATTTCAATTTAAAACTTGAAAAAAAATTTAATGAAAAGAATTATGAAGCTAGCTTTTTACCATAATAAAGTTTCCGCTAAAGAGGATACTTCATTCATTTAAATGAAAACTCGTTTATGTGTATTCATGAGTACTTTTGGATGTACCATTCGACTTGGTTACTATCCAATTCACTGGTCAGACAAACTGTAAAAGAATACTAAAATGGACGTGAAATATAAACAGAATCAAATGAAATATTTCAATTTAAAACTTGAAAAAAAATTTAATGAAAAGAATGATGAAGCTAGCTTTTTACCATAATAAAGTTTCCGCTAAAGAGGATACTTCATTCATTTAAATGAAAACTCGTTTATGTGTATTCATGAGTACTTTTGGATGTACCATTCGACTTGGTTACTATCCAATTCACTGGCCAGACAAACTGTAAAAGAATACTAAAATGGACGTGAAATATAAACAGAATCAAATGAAATATTTCAATTTAAAACTTGAAAAAAAATTTAATGAAAAGAATGATGAAGCTAGCTTTTTATCATAATAAAGTTTCCGCTAAAGAGGATACTTCATTCATTTAAATGAAAACTCGTTTATATGTATTTATGAGTACTTTTGGATGTACCATTCGACTTGGTTACTATCCGATTCACTGGCCAGACAAACTGAAGTAAATAATATTTATTTATGAGTATCTGTAGTTTGAATTATAATACTAATTAATTTAAAATTAAGCAAAGTTTTAACCGCTTTTCAAAACAACATTTAAAAATGTTATGACATAAAAATGATGCGCATTTCTTCTGCAAATAAAAAAAAAAGAATGCATTAATGTGCAAAGCAAATTTTTCCGTTATTTTTTAACAATTTTTCCAAACAGTTTAATAAGTAGTTTTCACTGCACTTTATATCATTGCATTGAATTCCAAATTTTATAAATTTTTAATGATATTTATTTTTTTCCATTGTCAAAACTAAAAATTGTGATTTCGTAAAATTTTTCATAATTCGTGTCCACATTATTTAGATTTATTTTTCGTATTTGATATCGAATACTTAGAAGATTTTAAATAAATTAGGAAACATATTCAGTATTCTAAAAAGCTTACATCTTCTCTCTTCAGCCTTTTTAGTGAATATAACTAAAATGGTAGTGAATTAATTCAATTTTTATCACATTATCTTTGCATTTCATTAAAATCTTAAATGTAAAAGATTCTTAATCTCTTTTGAGATTAAAAAAATCAAGAATCTTTGAAGAGGAAGATAATTATGGATTTATTAAAATACCCCTGAACAGCATTCTAGATAAATCTTTCAACAATATTAAAAGTTGATGTTACAAAAATATTTATTTTTGTTCAGCGCCGCATGATAAACTCCTTAAAATATTTATTAAGTTCTGAAACATATCTGGTAAAAAGAACATTAGTTTGAGTAAATATTGATATAGTTCTTACTTGAGCATGTCTAGACGTAGCTTAGACTCCTGCGGTCTCAATTTTCTGTATCATTTCCAATTTTTCTTCAAAATGAGAAGATAGCTAGAACGGGAATGAAGTAGTTCTAAGAGCTCAATGAATAAAACTGGCATAATCCTTCTTAAGTAATAAAACGATGAATGACCTAGTAATCGGAATATTCAAAAAGCTTTACAATCGAATAATGAAAAAGAATAACATTGAATCAACTGGCATAACAACTACACAACCAACACACTCTTTAAGCAAGTTGGTCACCAAAGGTGGCACATTTGTTTTCAAAAATTATAATTTACCGTTATATAATATGTTTCTGAAATTCAGATTTCATTTGGTACACTTTCCAAGTTAGTGCCTTTTATCCTTATTTCATTGCACAATAAACCATAGATTAGTCGTTGACATTTAAGTTTTGTTCTCAGAATAGAAATAACTCAAAGTAGAATTTTAATTTCACTAAATTTAGATGACATGTAGGACATGTAATGCTTTTTGAATCGTTTATAGAAGATTAAAAGTTCACAAACTATCGTAACTTGATATCGTGGAATCATCAATACCTACTATCATGTTGGTCCTATCAGTTAACTTTCTCAGATTATGAATTCCTTTAATAAAATCCATCGTGTTGTTATTAGAAGAAAATAGCAATACATTTTCCTCTCCAAATTGTTATCGCAGTATAACAAATTTAATGTTCTAAATGAAATAAAACATTTTTAACCAGAACAGTATAAGAAACGAATCTATGACAATGGCCAACTTATATTTTTAAGATTTGTATATCTCGACTATTTGCTAACAAATACTCCTATCTAGAAAGAATGAGAGAGAAATAGAAGTTAATCCTCGAATAAGTCAACAAGTGATTGTCTCATTTACAACTTCATCTTCCAGGGGCCTTGAAGCAAAGATATATATACCTGGAATTTTTTTTTATAAATAATTCAGCTTTTTGTTCAGTAGGTGAAAAAAACGAATCGCATCAATGATTTAATACCTTTTCTTTTCACTGGACAATGGCTTCAGGAAATGAAACTTACTTTGACCATAAAAATACTATAAAAAAATAAAGTTTTGATTTTTGATATGTTGTTTACTTTTTTCCATCAGCATATAAACAAACAAAAATAAGGAATACTGTAAATAAAAAAATGTAAGGCCACTGAAATCTTTTTTTTTTCGAACTATTTCTACTCATGAGCGTGTAACTGAATATTTAATACATTGTTGGGCAGTTTTGCATTCTCATTCTGTTTAAACATTTTCTTTCCAAAAATGAATAATTCATGGAAAGGAGTGAGGGTAAGAAGTCAAGAAAGTAATGATAAAGCATCTTTTTTTTTCTATATTCATAGCAACATTTTTAATCAAAAGATTTCTGCTCTGTCATTAAATGCTTTTACCATCGGATATTTTGAAATCTTCTTTTGTGATTTTGATTTTTTGCTGCATTCTCTTCTAGTTGCATAAAAAATTACAATAAAAATAAATAAATAAATCCAGATGCCTTTTTGAAGTTCATTACATACATATAAATATCCTATTTTAATCCTATCCAGCTTATTTTTTATTTATTATAACACAAAATTAAAATGGATTATAAAAAATAATAATTAAGGAAAGAAACCTCTTAACGAAAGGCTTCTTTTGGTAAGAGAGATTATGTATATATAGGAGAAGGAGAAGCACATACGACTTTTCAAAACAAGGGCAAAACTAGTGAATACAGTAGAAGGAAATTGGTTATTTGCAAAAAAAATTAATAGAAGAGGCAGAAATTTTGAGGAATGCATACGTTTTTATAAGTAAATTAAACAGAATCATTTACATTTATATTCCATCACACGCGTAAAAGGTAAATTGTAAAAATTGAGACAGTTGTAAGAATATTATTCATATGACATGTATAGAAGATATTAAATTTTTTTAACTGATAACAGCTAATGGATTATTATAAGATTTATATCTTTTTTAAAAGAAATATAAAATAAAGAGCATTAAATATTACTCAGAAGACAGGAACTCTTGCGCGCAAGATTCGTTGTGCATTATTATATACATTTCTAAGTACACACTTTAAGATATTTAAGATAAAATATTTTAATCATAGGATTTATATTCATCATTTTTTGTCTAATAAAAATTTATAAGAATACTGATTTCTGTTCACTAATAATGATTTTTGTGAGCTTTTTTTAGTTAAAGCATTACATTTTTAAAGAGTGATATTATTTTTTTTTTGAAATCCTAAATTTATTTTTACAGTTTTTTTAAATATTGATATTTTAGTGACTTCATCCAAAACTATAATCATAACTCTGTTTTAAAAAATGTTGCGATATCACTGAAATGCTCTTTATTGATAAAATTCCTTATACCTTAGAAATAGAATTTACTCTCTTTTATTTTATATATTTTTAATCAAAAAATGTGAAACATTAATTTTTGAGAGATTATTATTATTATTAATAATAATAGCAATTTTTAATGATCCTCTAGGGTTATTCAAATACTTCTTGTTTATTCATTTTTAAGGAAATGTATTAGTATGGAATCTTGAAGATATTAGTTTTATTAAATCCCGAACTATGCAGCATTACTTGTATTGAATTAAAATTCAAACTAACCAATTAATTTCTAACAAAGAAACGAGAATATTAATTTTTTGCATTCTTTTGAGAACAGAAAAGAGTATGAAATTTCAAAACACAAATTTTCTTCAATGGTTAAGATTATATATTATTGTATAAAATATTTATTTAATTTTCCGAAATAAAACTTAGCTTACAAGAAACACTATATAGTCACTAATATTTCAAATGATGCTTATATTAATTAAAAAATGTTGGATAAAATCAAATTTAGTAACTGAATTTCTCAGAAATTTAATATATATATATATATATATATATATATATATATATATATATATATATATATATATATATATATATATATATATATATATATATATATATATATATATATATATATCCAATATTCTTACACTTAATATTTTTCTTTCACTTGCACTTCTATTTTTCTTTTCTTGCACTTAATTATTAAAGTTGTTATTCTAAAGCTACCCCTTAGGGAAAAGCAGTTTATCACTATCAAGTATTGATGGTTAAACTTTTTCTTCGAAGTCACGATTGAGGATAATTCGTATGAAAGCTTACATCTTTTGTTTGGAACAGAATCTGATCACTAGAATACAAATTCTCCAATTGGATCATTCTGGTTAATAGTCAAAGTTTTAAATTATACTGTTCAGTAAATTTGAATCTTTTAAAATTAGTTTCTGTAATAATGAGTTTCCCTTTTTGATTAGGTTATTTTTAAATCTACAGCCAAAAAATATAAAGAAACCTCAATATTCATCTTTAAAAGACATTTCGAGATTAAAAGGCTTCATCATTTTCATTTCTTTGTTAGAAAGCATCGTTCTTTGCACTAAAATACGTAAGATTACGCATAATGGAAAAAAAGAAAGTACAGAAGAGTTTAGCTCATCATTAGATTCCTATCAGATGTTTTTTCCGCTTTGGTTACAGATAAGCACATAGAAAATTCAGTGTATCTATCAAAAAGAAATCAGAAAGAAATAGGAATTGCTTCTAAAATAGGCCAACAATCAAAAGCACTATTTCGCATTTCATCTTTCTGGACAACAAAGAAATATTTTAACATGAAATGCTCCATAAATAATTCAGCATTTTGTTCAGAAGATGAGGAAGAAATATTTCTTCAATACATCAATATATTTTTTTATTCAGTACACAATCAGATATGGCTCAAATTTTGCTTTAGTAAAAGTTTCACTAAATGCATCACAATTTTTGACTTCTATATACATTAATTTTGATAAATTTGTTTATTTACAGTTTTCTTAATCACAAAAATTTTGGTAAATAAATATAAAAACTCAATATTTTATTGCGGGTAAAAGTGTTTTTGTAGCTAGTTAGTATGGATATATCATTTGAAAATACGAGTTACTTTTTTCACTTTCAAAACCTTTGAAACTTTTATTATTGAAAAATTTAATTTCTTATAAATACTTAATAATTGATCCTAAAAATAGAAGAAAATATATTACATCTGCTATTTATAATTTTGTCTCCAAAATTCTTCTTCATGCTATCACAAATTTAAGAAAAAATAGAAGATATTTATATCAAAAATAGATATTTATTTCAAAATTTAATTCAAAAGAATTCTTTATTTTCCAAGAAAAATTCTTGTAAAATTTTATTTGTTAGTTTTTAATAAATTAAAATTTTCAAAGAAGTGTTCTGACTATTTTACAACCTTTAATAAGCTCAGAAAAATTTCTAGTTTTTAAAACGTGAAAGAAATGCAGCGTAGTGCTCGGTGATAACGGTTCTTTATTTTCCAAGAAAAATTCTTGTAAAATTTTATTTGTTAGTTTTTAATAAATTAAAATTTTCAAAGAAGTGTTCTGACTATTTTACAACCTTTAATAAGCTCAGAAAAATTTCTAGTTTTTAAAACGTGAAAGAAATGCAGCGTAGTGTTCGGTGATAACGAGCAACATTCGTACTTCTTCTCCGCTGACGTTGCGCCAACGCAACACCCTATATTTTTAAAGTGAAGTGCAATTTCCTTATTTTTACATTAAATTACTATTATAAGTGGTCAAAATAATAACTAGTATAGTTTGCATCGAAAACAAATAATGATTTGGAGTTTTGGCGTTTAATGGGTTAAATGTATTTTCAAGATTTGCAAATCTATTTACTTTCCTTGATTATAAAAATGTTTAAATTATTGTGAAATAATTATAGATAAGACTTTTTTAAAATTATTTTTCTATTAATTGATTTTAGAATGGATAATTATTATTAGTCTGTTAAAATAATTATTTGATAATTTTCGCAAAAATATTTGTATTGAGTATAAAAATTATTTGATTTTTATTGTTTTCTCAATCAGGTACACTTTCATGGGAATTTTAATACACTTCGAAAACATGAGTATTTCATTTTATAAAGCATAATATGGTAATTAATATTCATGGAAACCTAATCTGAATTATACATAAACATGTCGTATTACTTTAACAAACAGAATATTTATAGTCTGATTTAATAATTGCTAAGAATCTATTTCTGGAACCAAACTGTTCGACGTTCAACAATATTTAAATGTCGAAAGTCGTCCCATTTCTTTGTCGGCTTCATTTCAGGCTTTTCTTCCTACTTTTTCACGAAATCTTTGCCCTCTTGTCTATTAAGAAATTCACAGTTCACTTAATTTAATAGATATCTGTAGAGGACAGAAGGAGTTGCGTAATTTATCCGTGCTCTATGTCTGATTTTCTAATAGCTCTGAAATAGGACATTATTATTTATATGAATACTAGGGCATACTAGAAAAATATCATGCATTTTTACCAGTTTTGTTTTGATAACAATTGTTGAAATGAAAATTTGAAATATTAGCAATCATATAATACTTACTTAAAAATAACGTACTTTCAAAGAATGAATATTTTTCAATTGTATGTTGCATTCTATTTTGTAAAAAAAAAAAAAAACCTTAAAGGAGCATTAAAATTGCTGCGGTTGAAATTCAACAGCACCTAATGAACAGGTGACATTAGTTGTATATTCATAAAAGTTATAATTTTTTAAGATAAAAAGCTCAATATGTAAAATTAAATAAAATTATCATACAAATAAATAATACAATAATTAATTAACATTAAAATAAAAATTTAATATTTATTCTTTCACATTGCCAATTATTTGACAAATTACTATTTACTATTTGTGTTTGTATTTTCCAAATATAAAAAATAAAATTTGAAGAAAAAAAATCCTAGCTGTTTTTAGTTTAAATGGATATCATATCATTTTCTGTATGATATCCATTTAAACTAAAACAAGTTTAAATTAATTTTGTAAACGCAAATGCAAGATTCAATGTTTGCCTATCAGAAGAAAAGAAAAAAAAATCGCATACTGGTTTGACCTTTGAAAAACATGCGAACAATACAAAAGAGATTAATTTTGTTTTTCTCAAGAAACGCATTTTTCTGCAATTTAAGCATAAAATACAGCCTAATACATTATTCTAGACTTATGAAAGAGAAATTCAGCTAAACGAAAGTAAGAGGATGTGAGAGAATTTTTTGTGCTCTTACTGATTCTGTAAAAAACCATTTCAAGTGAAATGCGCTATTATGTGTTTTTAAAAGAAAGTTTACTTTACGGGATATATGATTCTACTTCAAGATTGAATGCGAAAAATGAAGGCACTTGCTTCTATTCGGGAGTTTGGAGGAGATATTTATGCTCCTTTTCTTTAATACATTTTTAAAGGTTGTTAGCTCTTCAGATATTTAATGATAAACAACTTCAAATCCTCGGTTAAAGATGTTGAACTACTTTTACTTAACAATTATTTTGATAATATATAGCTTCTATTCATGTATTAAAATTCATGTGAGTGTGACATTGAATGAAAAAATTATTATATCTTTAAAAAAACTAAAAAAGGGGTAAAAAAATACTTTTGATTTCAGGCTCACTTAGAAAAAGTACAATAATAAATATAAGAGAGTAGTGTCTCCTTCTTTTGATAAAGTGAAATTATTTGGTTTTGTTGTCAAAATTCGTTTTCCATCTCCTTATTATTTTTTTTTGAGGTGTCAAATCGAAATATTGAAATATTTAGTAGAGCAATTTCACTTGATATTAAAATTCAAGATTTTTTAAGTCGAAATTTCTTATCTATTATGAGGAAATAAGTTAGTTAATCTTCAGTTGACAAGGTGAATATCTGAAACATAAAAAGCTATACGGGGTCATCCAGTTATGCCAATATTGTATTTCTTTACGATATCAAATAAAGCTCAAGCATAGCTTTTAAAATACTTTAATAATGCATATAATAATGCATTTAATAATGCATATAATCAGAGCCACATTTTTTTAATGAATTGTGTTACAACAAAATATTTCAAATAAAAATTTATAGTTAGGAATTCGAATCAAAAATTTTCAATAGAATTTTGCAAATATGAGACATCGTTGTTATTTTCATATTGACATGGTTTCTGCAAACAAAATAGATTGCGTTTATAATTAATATTTCTCTATAGAATTTTTGTTTTGTTTTGTCTGGCGTTTTAAGACATAAAATGCACCAAAATGCTTCCGGAAAACATCTGTTTCAACACCTTTTTTCTGCATGGTTTTCTACATTTTCCAATATCAACCTAGTGTTTAGTGTGATGTATTTGGCAGTTTTTCGAATTGCTATTAGTGGTTTTTGTTAAAACTATTAATAATTATTGAAGAAATAGTTTGATTTGAAAAAAAGACTCATGTTTTTCTAATAATTGTGTAAAAACAATAAATGCGTTGATTATTTCTGTATCAACTGTATGAAAAAATAAGATCAATTGCCAACATTTAGAATGACACGAAAATCTTTCATGCTATCTTTTGGGTTCAAACACCTTATTAATATCTTAAAATTAAGTAACCTGAAATTGAATTGTAGCATCACCTTTTTATTTCATTTGTTTTCAGATAAAGTGTGAACTCCTCTTATGTCCCGAACTTTTTTCCTAACTGTTTCTTTGTATAAAAAGTCATTATTATCGTTTGGCAGATTTTCTTATTTTATAACTGTTTTACACTCACGTATTCCATTTACGCCATTACGAATTGAAATCTTCGATGTTCATGTTATTGCAGATTTATTCTTAACTTTGAACACCAGTGTATATTATCTACATTATTGATAAAGCAATATCAGCTTGAGCATTTTCTAACATGAATCTAAAAGTCTAACGCATGCAATATTATCATTACGTGGGCCTGGAGCAAATTTTGTACAGGACACAATTTCGCAAGGCTTATATTTCATAATCACTGTTGAGGACATTATATGTCGTTTTAGAAGTAACGTTTTGACCGAAATCACCATTCACACTGATTCGGAATCTGTCTTGAGCGAAATAAAAAGTAGACAAGTTTTACCGATTTTTTAGATACTAGCAAATTTTTGCTATAAATTACTGGCTGTATTATAACTTATACTATTAGAATTTTTTTCTGGAATGTCAACGGTGATTGTTCTTTTGCAGTTGTTCAGAATATTCCATTGATTATTTATTTTAATTGCAACATGATAAGTATAACTAAACGTATTTAATGTTGCTAAATTATTCAGCCCAATTTTTTTTAATAAAAATGCCAGAATTGCATGTTGATTATCTGCTTTCTGAATTGAAATTTACTTTTAAGGTTTCTTTAATTTATAAACAATCAATATTAGCACAATCATTAGCATTATCATTAAAAATAGCAAAACATATGCTCTTGCTGAAAATTTACAGTGATGAATATAACAGTATTTTACACAATAATGGATTTTTGTCAAGGCTAAAGAAAGCGTAAAATTTCACTTCAATTTTCTTTTTATTTGTAATCATTACTCTTTGAAAAATAATCTTCTAGTAATATGCAGTTTAATATACAGAGTATTAAATATGAATCCATAAAGGAAATGCAAACGAGATATTATTCAAAAAATGATACGTTAGCTAGAGTTGCATAGTATACAATATTGTCGAGTTATTTGGCAAAAAAATGTATATACCGGAAAACCTTTCTAAAATTTTGACGCTGCACTCTTTTAAAAAAAGTATCAAATAAAGAATCTATAAATTTAACATAAAAAATGGCATTAGATTTAGAGCTAGACTGGAATAAATGTAGCCTTTTTAAACATATGAAGAATAAAATTCTTAAACCAAAATTTATAATATCTCTGGAAAAATAAAAGTTTTATGTCAGTAGAAGAATTTTGTAAACTAAGTAATCGCGACAAATATACAAAAAGGCAAATGTAAATAAATCAAAATCCTTAATACATGCATAAGAAAAACAGCAGAATAAATTTATGTCATATTCCGCAAATCCTATTTATTTTGCTGGATTAAAATATTGGTTTTTCTTAAAGTTACAGGCATAATTTTTCACCGAAAAATTAATACCAGCTCCAAAATTTCATTTCTGACAGTTAAAATGTGTTCTATTTAGTTTTTATGAAAAAACCCCATTCTTCTTGTTTTCCCGGGTGCCTTAATCGTTTTACTTAGACCAAGTTGTGGAAGAATTTCGTATTTCATGAATAAAATAAAGAAGGATCATATTTTATGTTATTAGGCTATATTTTACGCTATATTTATATATTAGGTTATATTTTACGTAAGAAAATTGTATATAAATCGTTTTACTAGTGATAATTAGCCTAACAGTCAAAATATTGCTTTAAATCAATTTTCTTTGCAACAGGTTGTTTGATCTACGACATCGAAAAATGTATGCCACTCATTTTTTTTTATTCATTATAAAAATAATAAAAAGTTCAAGTCTGCTATCACATATTTCAATTTACAATTGAGAGCACTTTTGTTTTGCAATATATATTTTGATATCTCAAATTTGCACTTTTAAACTATCTTTGGCCATATGAAATGCACTAATGGATCGGTCCATCCGAAATATTTTGAAAAATTAATCGTTCTGTAGAAGTATTTTCAGTAAAGTGATTAGACTTAAAAATAAATAATTGTAATTCGGAATTAAAATTCAAATGCTTTGAAATTGATATTTTTCAGGCATTTAATGTTTTTGTGGTTTCAATTTCTACTATCCAACGGCCTTCGGCTTTAATGGTTATATTTGTTAGTTATATTCTCCGATATCACAAATCCCATTCCCGAAATATCATCATATATTACATGATAATTAAACCATTATAAATCATGTGCTCGTTCATGTACATCTACTCCTTTTATTTATTTACTAAGATAAAATTTCCTTTGAGTCTACTTCATATTTGTTCAGAGAACAAAAAGTGTGATAAAATAATTTCTAATAAAATTTCGGGGAAAATCTAAATAATAGTATTTTGCTCCAAATTTTCAATGGAAAGAAATCATGCCGCAACTGAATCGCCAATTTTTAACTCACACAAAATATTATAAACCTTAAATACGTCATAAATGGTCACATGCCCTTAATAATATTTGACAACAATAAAATATGAGTTTTGTGGGAAAAGAAGGTTATTATGAAGAATATTTAAATAATAAAGTATAATTGCGTAAATTTCATTTGTGGTAGATATCAAACAATTTTCTCTCTTTTTGTTTTACAAGGCAGGTTTATAGACACATTTAATAGAAATTTATCGAACTGTTTACGTTAAATTGTGAGTGTTTTGGAAAAAAATGTGTACGTGTTGCATAATTTGTATCTTTCTTTAGTTTTTAGCTTCAACATTTAATATTATGCTTCTAGAAAGACATAGTTATCTCATATACTATTTATTGCGGATTATCAGTGCCTTAGGCTTATTAGTTGCATTTTTCAAAATATGTATTTACATCAGAAAAGTAATAAGTTGAATTAAATTTTAAATTCAATCTGAAAATAAAATTTTAAATATACTAAAATCCAAGACAAAAATGCAAAATTTAATCAGAACAAATAAGATGAAAATTCTATTAGAATACAATATTATTTTCTTTAATAGCGCGTGCATGAAAATTATATATATTCTAAGGACTTATTTGAAAAAATAAAAAGGAATGAAAATAGCAAAAAAAAATATCAATTAATTAGAAAATTAATTAAGATTTTTTTTAAAATTTCCTCTTAACTGAATTGAGATAAACTCATTTATAAATAGTCACACTTTAAATAATAAAGAGCGTTATACTTTTAGTCTACTTTATTAATGAAGACTTTTTTTAGATCACATTTAATGAAATAGAATTGCGTATAGGATTTATACAATTGGTATACATAATAAAATAATAAATGTGTACATATAGTGTTTTTATGCAAAAATTTATTAATTCTTCCCAAAGTTCTGAAAGGAAATACTTTAATCCCTTCGTCCAGAGACAAGTAAATGACACCCAATTATTGAAATTTTGAGCATAGGATATTCAGTAAAATTTCAGAGAAACTTTTGTTTAAAATTGGTAACTAAATCATTTCTAGCAATTATTTTAAAATTCAAAAAGTCATAGTGATACATCTTAAAATATCCAGCGCTTTGTCGGCTCTAATTGGGATTGAAATAACAAAAATGGACAAAAATAAGATGCGCCGTCTTAAACAGAAAAAAGATAACAAATATTCAAATTATTATTATTTACTTTCATTTCGTTATTTCAGAATTCAAAGTATTATAGTCATCCGAAGCTAGTTAATATAAAGCTTCCATAAATGTACTAGAGCAAATAAAAATTTATCTGAAACTTAAGGACCTATATCTTTTAGGAATATAAAATTATTTCTAAATGTACGGAATTATTCTTTATCAGTAATAAAGACGAAATGATAATTTCTAAATGTTTCAACCAATTTTTGGAATTAGTTGGTTTAAAACTTCTACTAACAAATTGCTTGCCATTAAAAAAATATTTAAAAATATCAAGAATGACGTTCCTTCCAAGACATCGAAAAAAATTGGATTAAAAATGTAGATACTCAAAGTTTATATAAAAATGAACACTTTAAAAGTGAACAAACTTAAGAAATTACATAAAGTATACTTTTTCATAAAATATGTATCCCTTATAATATAGTTAAAAAGTATTTTGATTATCTTCTTTAAACAAAGATATTGCTACAGAAGCTGAAAAAGGTATTACAACTTTCAAAATTATTGAAAGAAAATTTCTTGTAATCCTTTCATCCACCAGTATTATTATTAAAGTGTATAAGAAGAAAAAACAAGCATCATGTGAGTGAAAATATTTAGCGCATTTGAAGAAATATTTAGAGCTTGCTTGAAATAGTTTATGATACAAATTATTTCAAGCTCTAAATTTTAAAAAAAAAGATCAATTATTTCAAATTGTTGATGAATTAAAAATGATCACCTAAAAGGAACAATACCAATAATTTGTTACTTTCGCTGTCAAGTAAAAAGAGTTCAGAATCGACGATTACGAATAATTCCATTATCATTGATAATGATGCAATTAAACAATGACAATGAAATACAGGTCTTTCATTCAGTTCACTCCGTTTCAAACAATTTTATTGAAATATTGTGTAAAGATAAGGATCTATATCATTGATGCAATAGTTAATGACAGAATCATTGAATAACAATTTAAATTTTAGATAAATTAGAATATATAAAAATGATTCTTAATTCGAAATACGACATAAAGGATAGGATAGAACCAATATCCAGTGCGCAGAATAGTTAAATTGCACATCTATTAATTGCTTAGTGCAGTCGAGTCCCATGCAGCTGGATTTAGCTTTCGATTTCTGCATAATACATGCAGGTAATCACACTAATGTCGTTTGACGATACATAGGCTTTGTTCCCTATAAAATTTGCAAACACCAGTGTTTCTCGCAATAGTTGTACGTTATACCAATATAACGATCGAAATATATTAATACAGGCTCGTTAGTTTCATTTGCATCCCAAAGGAAATTATATGTTACAGCCTTTAAATAACAAATGTGTCGTTTCTAATGTTTATTAAATATTTTATAGCATGGTGAAATTCCTTTAATCATAAACTGTTATAAATAGGGATGAATGACTAAGTTAATAGGGTATGCGAGATAAGTTGCATTTCGAATGTTGTCTAGACTGGACATTCTTCGTAGCTTCAACTTTATAAACATTCATTAGAAAAATAGTGAAATTATTTTGAAATGAGGTACATTTTGTTTGAAAATTTCTTCTTATGTGTTAGGTAAGGAAACAAGGTTTACATTTTCGTTAAATTAAAAACATATTTTAACAAAAGGTGCGTAGTTTTTGAGTGTTTTATATTAAGCTACAAAAAGTGCTATTATTATCGCCAAAGAGAAAGAATATTTTACTACAACTCAATATAAAAATACTTCTGAATTAGAATATAATCAAATATGAAAATATTAATTTATCTCTAAATTTGTGACATTAAACTAAAAAGATGTGCAATTTGTCAATGCTCTTGTTTAGGAGTTATAGAAGCTGAAAATTTCTTTGAAATGATTGATGGTTTATTGCTATATATAAATTTATATGAATTACAAATTTTGATAATTTATAAATAAAATAATAACATTTTTATAAACGATATATATTAAAATAAACATATCATATACTGAATATAAACGATATGTGTTAGTACATAAAAGATACTTCTATGTATAACATATATGCTTAGATATATGCATAAAACATTTAAAACAAGGAGATAAATTTAAAAACATTGTTTAGAGGTATTATTTTTAAAAAAAACTCTAATCTAATGTTGCTCATATCTAATGTTGCGCCAAACAATATAGATACGATGATACTGGTATCTGGAATTTAAATGTGAAGCTATTAGTCGAGTGTGAGGTTGTGTGAGAAATAAAATACTGTAGCCGTTTAAGGATTTTATTTTACATATTATATGTCCTGCAGATATGATGTGCTGTTGAAATATTGGTTCTACTAATAATTTTTGCTGAATATATATGGAGGTGAAATATAATTGAATTCCTAAAATGCTCTCTGACTTCTTTAATAAAAGACACGAAAATCGGGGGGAAGATGATACCTAATCCCATCATTTTGGAAGTATTGCGTTTATTTTTTATATGTATGAAACAAAAGAAAATGGCAATTTCCAATTCCTCTAATCTATCAAGAAAAAAATATTACACTCATTGACTGATTAATTACATGATTCAACATTTCAATGGGAAATGGGAGTAAAAAAAGCTAAAACAGTTCAGTTCCCTCATATAATATCTGCTATGAAACGATTCTTTATGGTGAAGAACCTCTTATTGAAATAAATAAATAATAAAAATTATTTTTTAGCTTTAAATACATTTCATATAATTCTCCACTGTCTTCTACATCTGGTATAGAATATAATATTGATACCAAAGCTATTCCTTACATTCTATCTCAAGATGAATCGATTCACCAGAATACTTCTTCGCAAGATATGAAGAATGTAAATTCTGTTTGGCCAATCCAATAAAAAGACAAAGAAGCTTGGAATGTTAGTGAATATCATTGCAATTTCTTCGGAAATATTAAATCATATGATTATAAGAAAGCAATGATGAGAATGTTATTTAAAATTTGGTTGAATTATGTTCCTAAATTTACATTTCATGGAATGAAAAGAAGTCATTTGAAATTCTTTGCTGTAAACTGTGGTCAAGATGGTAATGAGCACTATGAAGTTTTTCTCGGAATATGTGAAAATAGACAAATGCTGTTAAGGAAGCTAATATTTATAATGTTAAGAGCCTGTTGCTAAAATTGTTGAAATAATGAAATAATGTTTCCCCTGAAATAATGAATCTAAGTATAAATAATGTATTAAAAATAATGTATCTAAGAAAATGTTTAAACGACAATCAAAATCCCATGAATAAAAAAGCAGGCGTATACTTTTCAAATACATTTTTCTTAATAAAAACATTAAAATGCAAATATATTAGTAATGAGAACGAATTTCAATTTTTTACTGTCCTTATTGTGTTCAGTAACAGGAAATTATTAATAAAAACTTATTTTAAAATCAGAGAAATAAATTAATTAAAATTTGTTAACCCTTACAATTATAGTCAAAAAAATTTAATAAGCATATAGATGTATTTTTAGCTGAGAGCTTTTTGTTGTTATCAAAATTGGATAAAGATCCCTCAGATTAAATCAAAAATCATTTTCTAAATTAGAATGAACAGACAAATGTAGCAATTATTTTGAAACAGATAAATAATCCTGAAAATAGCTACAATATTTAAAAGTCCTAATAAATTACGAATCAAATCCGAAAAAAAAAATAAAGGGATAATAAACACATCAAATATTGTTTTAGCAAATAAAAAAAATCATTAATAACCAAGGCTGCTTTTTTATCATATGTGAGGAAACACAAGAATAAGAATATTTGAAGAAAACAATAATTTTCTGGAGGAAATTGGATGATATTTCCGCCATAAAGTAGCTTGTTTGTTGCTTCTCAGATATTTATTACATTATTAGATAATGCATTAGAATAATATATGAGAGGATTAAGATTATATCTGCATAACTTTTCTTACATATTAAGTTCTTAATTATGCTGTCAAAAAAGGGCAAAATGAAAATCCAATGAAATGATATGAAATCTGACGCTTGTGTCTGAAAAAAGTAAAGTATCCCGCTTCGCTACATTCTGGGCTTTTTATCTCTGAAAGTGAATAATCAGTTACAGATGCATGTGCCTTTAAATTCATTTAGTAATGGAATCATTTCATATTTCCAATAAATGAGTATTTATTATGCTAAACTGTTTCCCTTTCATAATTCAAATCCAAAGCCTTAACAACAATATTAATATTAAAATCTAAAATAACAAGGTTCAATTTGATTTATATTTTATACACATCATCTTTCAACATGATATCAAGTTTTAAATATTTGTGTTGCAAATTCTGAAAATTGTACGCGGCATAGTCGATATTATGAATGCAATTAACATCAGAACAATATTCAAGATTATTATTTCATGAATAAGGAAATCATTCTTTTCTATTCTGTATATTTCATGAACCACTCCTTTATAACGCATAAGTTTCCACTCCTTTATACTATATATTTCATTACCATATAATTTTAATACGCTGCCATCCCTATTATAACTAGGAGAGTAAATTATCCGGAGAAAAATTTGTGCTCGTATTTATTTCAACACATAGAAAAGAAAGAAGAAGAATTTATGATATATGAATTTCACAAACATAGGATGAGGCAACAGCCAATGGCTGCAGACTATGAAGTTCCTCTTGATATATGATATTTTGATTCCTTATTATAATTACGTTGGATATGGATTACAGTTTATAAGGTTGGATTTTAAGGATCAAAACATATATTAAATTTGCTTCTATAAAAACATTTCTCTCATGCTTTAAAATTAAAAATTTGTCCGAAATAATGTTGATAAACGAGGACAGTTGATAACTATGGATGAACAAGTAAGGATTATTATTCTATTAGAAAGAAAAGTTTAAATATTTTTCAATCTGCTTCTCGAAGATGTAAAAATTGCATTTTAGGATGAAATTAAAGTTGGATTTTATTAGAATTAGGTATTATTTATATTAAAAATGATTTTCTTAATTCCAAAATAGAGTAAAAGAGTAAAAATAAATGGAAAATGCATTTAATTATGCTGACTCGTGCTAGAAATATTCATCTGTCCCTCAACGTTGGATCAGAACATTGATAATTTCAAAAGATCTGTATAAAATTATAATATTAGATATAATGTATTTCATTCTGTCCAAGAACAAACATTGTTACTGAATAGATTATATGCATTTGATGATGCATTTAGGCAGAAAGACAATAAAGTAAATTTTATAAATCTTGTTGTAATTGGAAAGGAAATGAAAACTTATTTTTAAAATTTCGGTAATTACCATGATTGTCAAATTCCTTCCTTCCATATCATACGAAATTTCCATTTCCTCTTAGTAATTTTGGCACAGAGCTTCATGACATAAAATTAGATATCGAGATTTTAAGAAAACATAAACTCAATTCAGTATGGAATTCTATATAAGTTGAATATGAAGGCAATATTTGAAATTTAGATGCAGAAATATAGAAACGAAAAGGTGAGCCAATTTAACTCTAGTCCCAATATATAACAATGATAAAAGGATACGAAATTGAAGGTATGAGACACATTTTAAATTTTACATAAATTAAATATGGAAATATAGCAATTGAATATTTGAATATTTTAGCATTTGAATTTAAATATGATCTGTAAAAAATTATATGCTATTGAAAAGTGAAATTTACAAATATGTTTATTAGTCGATGAATTAAAATTTTCTCATTTATTTAATAGTTTACATTAATATTTGATTTTAAAAAAAACCCGATTAGAGTAGTTTTCTACATCATTGTGAACAATATCTAAACATAATTAAAAACTTTTATTAAAATAGCATGCGAAACTGAGCATTTTTATTATTTAAATACGCTTAATGATTATTTTTACTTATTCAGAAATTATAGAAATTGCCTAGTTATGCCTAATAAATTCAATATATTCTACGTTAGAACTTGTATTTTATTAATTAAAATAAATAATTCTAATAATAATAATAAATAATCTATTGTATGGTACGAAATAATAAAATGCTATTCATAAAAAATTTGCAAAACAATATTAATCACAGCATTTTAAAAATGAATATGCGTTGGTATGTATAATAATCGAAATATGTATAATAAATAAAATAATAAATGTATAATATGTATAATAAATATGTATAATAAATAAAAATATGTATAATAATCGAAAACTGCTCTCTAATTTTTGATGTGCCTTTAATATTTTTTAAGACAAATACTATGTGAATTTTTAAAATAAAGAAAATTAATTGGAAATATTTACACTGATGGCCATAAATTAAGAAAAATGCAAGTTCAGTTAAAGGAAGAGTCGGAAGCAAAACATATGTGGCCTATTTATAAAGCCTATTTTTAAAGCAAAAGGTAAAGAGCAAAACAGATGCTATATGTTTGATATCATAAATAAAAATTGCTAGTTTTTGCTCCCTGAAGCAAATTACAAAAAAAAAAAAAAAAAAAAAATACACAAAACAATATTGCATTTTTGGTATGATGGTTATTACATAGTATGTCTCTCAGAAGATGCAATACAGTCCGTACAATGCCTAGGCATGCTGAGTATCAAATTATCGACCTGATCCTGGGGAATATTACGCCACTCATCAAACAATGTTCTCCGAAGTTCCGGTAGGCATGTAGAAGGTGGTTGACGGGCTGCAACTCATCGGCCAAGCATATCCCACCCATGCTCTACTGGATTCAAGTCCGGTGAGAATGCTGGCCAGTCCATACGGGTAATATTCTCCGATCGAAGACATTCTTTTACGATGTTTGCACAATGAGGACGGGCGTTGCCATCCATAAACATGAATTCTGCACCCATGGAGCCCCGAAACAAACGTACATGTTCTTCCAGAATGACGTCCCAATAGATTTGGCCTGGGATGGTTCCAATTTGAACATGCAGGTCAGTTCTGGAACCCAGAATATTTCTTCCCCAAACGAGCAATCCAGCACCACCGTAACGGTGTCGTTTAATGATGTCCTCTTGATGGTAACGGGTACCTGGCGCTTTCTATATGAAAGTCCGGCAGAAATCAGACTTCAAGCTAAACCTGGAGTCGTTGGAAAATATCACACCAGTCCACTGTTGCGGCGTCCACAATGCATGCTCTCTACTCCAGGCTAACAGCAGGCGACAGTGAGTTGCAGTAAGTGGAACACATCTGACAGGCCAACGAGGATATAGACCAATCTGCCCTAAGCGTCTGTACACGGTCTGCCTTGAAACTGTCGTACCAGTGATGAAGAGAGCTGACGAGACAGATCTGATGCTGTGCTCTTTCTGTTTTTTTTTTTTTTGTTTGTTTGTTTTTACCAGTAACTGCCAAATACCGGTCCTCATTCGAGGTTGTAACTCGGGGGCCACCTGTGCTGTAACGTCTACTCTCATTACCATCATCTTGGAATCGTTGCCACAGCCTAGAGATGACACTATGAGCGATTCCAAGTTCCTCGGGCACTTCCACCTGGGTACGCCCACATTTCAGACAGCTGAAAATTCTACCACGTAAAATATCATCCAAATGCGTCCTTTGTGTCATAACTATGCGGTTGTTGCACTGAAAGGCTTTTACAGCGCTTGCGAAGAATTTTACTTCTTTGCCTGTATTCCTCATACATTACTCTCTTACACTCTGTCATTGTGACGTACTATCGGTGTCATCTGGTGGCTTCCTGCAATTTGCATATGAATTTTGAAGATGTGTGTAATATTTTTACGGGTGATATATGTATTTTTGAGTTCGATTTCCGCGTGACTCTGAATTATCCTTAATTTATGGGCATGAGTGTACATTTATTATGAAACATGGTACATCTGTATTTTCATTTATATAACCCATAATTAAAATCAATGCCTTTCTCTAAGTTCTGTGAGTCTATATATAATTTTAATTTACACTCAACAAAAAAATATTTTTTTTTTTCCTTCTATTCAAAAAGGAATGCCTTTTAATTTTTTTTTCTCGTTAAAGAAACAATTCTTACTTTTTAAACTGTAATGTTAAATTTTGCATGGAAAAATTCCGATGTGATTTGATTTTTTTTTCTATCATTTTTTATACCATTTTCAACTGAAAGTTAATTTTAGATAATTTGAATCTGTTTATCTGTGGTTCAATTTGTTTTGATCTTTGAATCGTCTAATATCGCAATTTTTTAATGAATGACTATTTGTGTAATTTATAGAATTTTAGCAAAAATATAGAATATCTGCAACTTCTCTTTGAAATTATTATCTTGTGAAATCATTTGAAGTTCAGGTTTTGTTTAGCTTCTTAGATTCTCATTCTCTAAATTATCTGTATCAAAAATACTCTTGATTGATAGAAAATTTTCGTTATGAATCTATCAAACCACTCTTTTAATATTACGAATGATTTATTAATTTTTTCAGTTGTTTGCTATTTTAAAAATATGTTTATTATAATAAATTTTTAAAGTACTCATTAAATAAAAGAGGCGAACTATATCAAAGTAAAATTTAATTTCAACAACAAAATAGCAAAATTTAATTTTTTTTTAATTACTGAAGTCTAATTTCAATGAAATATAATATAAAACCAATATATATCAGCTAAAATATAAAAAAACAAACATAGATTCTGTAAAAGAATATTTTAAATATTTTCTTGTAACTAAAAAAAATGTGGTATAATCCAATTTTAATTTATGCTTTGATTTTTGAAGGTAGTTTAACTGCTCTTCGTTTCATTTTCTCTTCTTGTTAATATAATTCATTTTGCTCATTAAAAATGAAACCTATAATTTATTTTATTATCAAAAGAATTCAAAAAGAAACGAAAAAAGTTTCTAATAATATAGATTTCAAGTGTTATAAAGCATAAGAAAGATTTTTTGCGAAGATTTCTCGATTATAAATTAAATAGTGATCTTTAATTGTATCCACAACTGATTTAGAATTAAAAAAATAGTACCATAACAGGACCAAATTTGTTACCTCTGATTAACATAAACAATATATGGGAGTGGGAAATATTTTAAAAGACTTGTTTGATCTTTTTGATATTCAAAACTGTTCATTTAACTTGAAAATGTTTTTCGTTACAAAAGGAATTTTCGGAAGGAAGGCATGACTACTTTCTTTTAACAATCGCTGGATACTAAAATTTTATGTAGTCTTAATTGTGGGCTTCAAAACGGTTGCCTTAATATTATTTCTTGTAATTACGACTCTTAAACTTATACCTAATGTTGTACCAAATTATCATAATTTTATAACAAATTCACCTTCTGCATTAAACAAAAAAAAAAAAATGTTTAGGAAAATTTGCAGTTTTTTGAGAAACCAAAAACTACGAAATATTGAAATTCTTTAGTATTAGAATTTTATTGTAAGCATTTTCTCATCTTAATTAAATGTACAGTCGGGAATAATAGAAAAATTATGTTTGTTAAAACACATTACCAAGTAAAATCCTAAAATTTAAAAACAAAGCTTCGTACCATAAGAAGATTATGCACATATATTATAAAACAAATAACTCATGCATTAAAATTTTTATCTACATTAAAAAAGCATTTGTTTACTTGTGCATTCTGGTTAGTGCAAATATTAAGCGTGCATCTATATTTTTGCACACAACTCATTTAATATGAGATGATTATAATCTTAAATATAAACATTTTTTATAATTAATACTTTAAATTCATTTCGCAAGCATTAAAGTTTAAATTTTCCCCAGAAACATAAAATGTAAGCAACTTGGCAATGAAAGTTTGGTCTCAAATAAAAATATTCAACATGTCAATAATAACAAAAGAGAAAATAGCCTCTTTCCTAGAAGCGTATATTATAATGATTATAACAAATAATAAATTATAGTGATTATAATTCACTTTTTTAATTTTGAAACAGTACAGTTACAAGCATAATGAAGAACATTTAATCAGAGAAATAAAAACGAAATCTATATTGAAATGTTTTCTGTATCAACTGCACATCACGCGTCATTTGAAGAAAAACGAAGAAAATAATCCGTATTCAGATCGCATGCTTTCCTGTTAAACTATACCTGTTCTTGAACCAAGCAAAATATGGTTGTCTTGTAGTTAAACCAATTAACTAATACTCTCTATCTTATATTCATTGAAGTTTAGTACTTTTTTTAACTCTATCAAAATTTCTTCCTGATATATTCTGATTTATTAATAGAAACTTCTAACTAACAAAAGAAGGCAAAGCTTTGTTAAACAAGTAAATTAATCATAGCTTTTTATCAAATCTTTTAGTTGAAGAGAGTTTTTCCTAGTCAACAGCTCCTTAATTAGGAACTTCAGAAAAAAATATAAGATAACTGCAAATTCCGCAACATAAAAATTTAAAGTTTTTGATATTCAGTTTATGTATTTTATTGATGCATATATATTTCAAAACTCACATAATACAAAGCATTTTTTTTTTAAATTCCCAGTATAATTTTTATAACTTCCGGACCTTTTTTTCGTTTTTATAAAATTTATGCACATAGTTTAAAAACAATTTTAAATGCATTGTTTTTATCTATAAGCGATGATAATTAGAATATTATAGACTGGAATTATGCATAATAGAACCACATGTATGAAAAATCTTCTTTGAAGCTTGGAAAAGAAAAGAAAAAAAGTAAAATTTAATAAAAATGGAGATGATAATTGGAATGTAATAATAATAAATAAAGTGCATATACACAATGTTAATTATAATCTTAATATTTAATATCATATTTTTTTTATAATGTCAAAGATGATTTCTTTAAAAAAAATATAGACTAGTTTTCTTTATAATTGTTTGTCTCCCTAAATTTATTAGATTGTTGGCATAACATCGTGTGAATAACGTCGGCGAATTCTGGATATTAGCCATTAGTTGTTTAGAATCCTTCAAAATGAAACTGAGTCTTCAAATTCAATTTTAAAATGTTCGTTCATTTCGTTTTTTCGTTTAAGCTACAAAATGATTCCATAATAAAAAGTTTACCATGTTCTATTAAGCATAAAATGCTAAAAGAGATATTTTTCTCTTCTATCTCAGATTGTACGAGAATACATGGATTATGTATTATTTTTCATTTTTTCTGAATTTTAATACATAGTTTTATTATAATTTTTTAATAAATTCCAATTTTTATTAATAATTCCCATTCATTATTTCGTATCGTGCGATCACCATAGTGACATATACATTTTTCAGACAGGTTCTAGTTGATTCAATTTTTATTTCTCAAAAGCAGCAAAAGTTTCATTCCAAAGTAATTGAAGCACTTAACTTATATCATTAGCTCTTATTTAAAGGCCATTAATTACCCTATAATTAATAACATTTGAGCATCATTTTTCAAATCGATGGAAACCAAGATTTTACATAGAACTTTAATCCCATACCGATTTTTTTTAACTTCTTGAGTTTTTGAATTATCATATTTGCATGAGTGCGGAAGCACACACTGACAGACAGCTCACACTTTGATAGATTTGTTTCAAAATTTAATAAAAAGTCTTAAGGAATACTAAAACTGTGAGCCAGATTTCATTTATGTTGCCATTATTTATTATTGCCATTTGAATATTATTAGTGAAGACACGACAAATAACAAAATGTTCTATTTTTGGGAAATTTTGTGATTTGCTTGAAGTTGAACACACTGCTGATGAATGTAATGCTACTGTTAGATTAAATTAACACATTTATATGCCTACAAAAGTAAAATTCGACAGACACTCCATCTCGTGAGAGATATGATTCAAAATTTAATATAGATATACATATTAGATCTTAAAATTATGTACTGAATTGTATGGTGGAACAAAAAAAGGGTGGAACGAAAATATAAATTTTTGATTCTCAATTTGTAACAGCGGGAAAAAGTTGCCTTTTGGTGTAGATAAAATAAATTATAAATATGAAAAATATTGGAGTAGGTTTTGAGGTGCCGCAAATACGTTAAAGTTTCATAAAATTAAAATTCTTGCTACATTTTAAAGTTTTTTTTTAAATTTAATTTATAATAGCGCGTAAAATGTGCCTCTTCGTATAAATAAGACAAATAAAAATTATTTTAAAAATATTATAGTACAATAATACATTTTGAGATGCCGCAGGGACGTTAAAGTTTCATAAAAACACACTTTTTGCAACATTTAAGGATTTTTGCGTGCCTCAATTATGAAATAAAAAGCTTTAAATAGGTGTTGCCATATGAATAAAAGTATAAAAATAGTGTTACTATTGCACTGGCATGGCACAGAGTCTTCGCCGGAGCGGCTGCTGCTGAGGTAAGGCGGAGATTTGTCTGCGTCTGGTGACAAAGACAGAAATAGTTTCAAATCAGTAGCCTTGCCGAGTTCAGTTGAGTTGGTGTCTCCACTCGTCTATTGTGTAACTGATTTACGTAATTGTTTGTTAGTTTGTGCGCTTGTGTGCTTTGCTGCGAGTAAAAATGGCTCAGTCTAAATTAGTGAAGACAAGACAAATAACAAAATGTTCTATTTTTGGGAAATTTTGTGATTTGCTTGAAATTGAACACACTGCTGATGAATGTAATGCTACTGTTAGATTAAATATAACTTACAAATTTCTTGAGAGAAGGCTTCTTCTGTAAGCGAAATATGTGACACTTTAGTTATCACAATAGCAAATATGGTCAAGAGCTTCTGCTCTCATTGTTTCTAGCAAAGGAATTTCACAATGAAGCTCAGAAAATTTAACACTTTGCATTTCTGGCGTCAACTTCATATGAGAACGAAATGAGACTACACTTTATAATTCCAGTTATAAGTTAAGTTCAATGTATTAACAATACATTATGCTGGTAAAAAACTGAACTAATTTCAGATCAGAAAAACACAAGAAAGAAAATTTATGGCCATTTTAATAATGTCAAAAATAAGCTAGATTCTCTGCAATCTCATTTATTATATGTATAATTTATATTAGGAATACGTTATTGGTGACATATTCTAAAAGCAGAAGAAAGAATGAGAAAATGATATAACAGCTTTCTAACCGTTATCCTTGATATATTCTATAGTCAAAAAGACACCAAATTCCATCTTTATAACCATCCGAAATTGAGCTTAGCAATCTACACTCTAAGAGAAGGATATGATACGGTATAATATCGAGCGTGAGGATATGACATAATGTCTATTAGATACCAAAATTTGTTATTTCATTCACAATCTATAAAAGGATTTGCCATGAAAGCACGAAAACGTGTACGAATTTTATTTAGTCTAAGATTTACATTGGTAATCTTTCATTAAAAGAGTATGCATGGTTTCAATAATTTCAGTAATTGAAAATTTCGACTTGTGATTATGTTGGCCTTTTACCAGACAGGAGTTTTGATTTGAAGTTCATAAAATTTGATAAATACATCTAAGAGAATAATAATGTACAACTGGAGAAAATAAAAAAAATGTAGAAAGTAAGAATGTGCAATAAAATATTGCTGGTCGAATGTCATTTTTATAGAATCTTAAAATTTAAATTAATTCATAGTCGTTAAATCTTTTCATCAATTTTATAAAAAAATAAATATCTGTAACCATACTTTGTATCAATAATTTTCATTGTTGCAATGAAATTCAAATCCCTTTCTTTGTTCATATAAATATTTAATTTCATGCTTGACTTCAAATGTTTAAAGTGAAGAAAAAAAATCCTATTATATATATTTTTGCAGAATTTCAAGAGCTTTCTGTGGGAACAATTGTGGAGATATTTAAGAAAATATCAATGATAATATAAAAGAGTTATTTGAACAGAATTGCTATTATGACATAATTATCAGATTGCATTACTGAATAATTTATGTGCCAAAATGATGAGCAAATATTCATATTCATATGCTTCGAAAGTTTGACATTTCTTTTATTATTATTTTCAGAGAAAATCAAATAAATCAGAGAGACAATGACACGAAATTTCTTTACTGCAGCAGAATCAAAATACATATTTAGAAAGCTCATTTTATCCAATTGTGGTAATCCATTTCTTCGTCGAAAGTAGTCTCTTGTTCGTCCTCCATTTCAATGATAAGAGTGTCATCCGACATCTAGCCATTTCTGAGATTTTTTTTTTGTCATGCAATACTCCACCAGATGGCAGTGCGCCAATTTATTCTGTGACATTAGTGGGACTCGGTGCGAAATCGAGATAATAAAAGATATCATCCATATAATGGCTTGAAAGTGTCTGTATCAACATAACAAAACATAAGGAATTCAACTAATATTTCAAAGTTTTAATGTCTCTGTTTTTGACCAAGATTATGCGATAGAAAGGCTACTTATGTGAAATTCGTTTGCTATTGGTATTTTTTTTTTAAATTTTAGATAAGAATATGTATTTTCTTATGGGACTCAGAAATATCTTTTTTAATGAAGGATCGAATAATTAAATACCATTTAAATACCATTTTTCACACAGATCAGTACTAAAACTATTGTCTCAAGTTGAATAGCAGTTGTTTCGAAATTCAGCAATATTTTAAGCACCATTCCATATTGTTATTCATGGCATATTTTATTATTGTGTTCAAATTTATGTGCGTTACTTATAGATAATCCCTTGTAAAGTTTAAATATTGCCGCATTGAAAAGATGCAGTCGACTCTCCATGGCCGAATGGTCATGGCACAGGACGCATGATCAAGAGATTGTAAGTTCGAGTCCCGCTAGAGACAATGCGATTCACAGATTGTGTAAATATTTGATTCCTTGATTTTATATTTCTCTTTATTTCATGTTCCAGAAGATTCTGGACATTTCTTTAGTTTACCAGACAAGTGTTCTGGACTTTTCTTACTGTCTCCAGAAAAGTATTCTGGAACTTTCCCTGCTAGTATAAAAGCAGAAGATTTGCCAGTCACTGTGTTCTCAGTTCAGAGTTAATAAATTGGTTTAGCTCTACTCCTTGTGTGCGTCATTGAGTTCCACATTAAAGAACCTACGTGACAATATCATATGGCCTTTACAAACTTTCCGTTGGAGCAGAATCATTTTGAAAGAAATTCTGAAATATTATTCGATATTTTATAATGACATGCAATATTTTGAACTTAACTACAAATATTTTACATAATTAACTAAATTTTTGAAATGAATTACTTAAACTTTATTAGAACATAAAAAAAGTTTTTTTTTTCATACTAAAGTCCCACTAGCTATCAACTGATTTCTGGGAGAAATGAGTTACACATCTTCTTGCAACCAAATGATGATGTTTATGCAACTGTAGAAAGTGAAAATAACACAAAGTTTATAGAATCAATATGTTATATGCTTATGTCTTCAATACATATATGCATTTTTTTTTACTTTTCAGAGCTTATAAATAAAATAAAATTGGCAATTCTTTCGATACTTTACGAATCTTTAATAGATCTATTATGAATAATTTTAGTGTAGTGTATTTTTAATATATCATACAGAAGTGTATTTTTCAGACAACTATAAAACGCTTATTTGAATATTCCTCAATTTCTGTTCTTACTAAATTTGTTTTGTTTCCAAAAGCTTTAAGTGGTTTCTTCATAAATTTTTTTATGAGATGAATTTTTAAATAGTGCTGGGAAAGAAAAAATACATTTTTTAGCTTTTATCAAAGGATTTAAACATTGCTCTCTTCATTGAAAGCGATAAAACATGCAAATTTAGCACAAGAACAAGCATTGGAATATACAAACAAATACTGAAAATTTAAGAAACCTTTTATATCATGTACTGAAGGCATGTACAACATCCATGTATAATAAGCAATGCTATGTTAACATATATTTATTTTTGATAAGAACAATTCGCATCTCAAAATCCTTATGTTGTATTTCTTTGTAATGTAAAAATAAAATGAAATATTGTTTTATAATACAAACAAAATTATAGGAAATTAATACCTAGTGTTTGATAAAAATACTGATTTGAAGCTTCAAAGTTTATCAGGCCTCTTGATACTATTAATTTTATTCAAAGAAACTAGAAAATTATTCTTACATTGAAAGAGATTTCGTTTTCTTTCTATAATACCTTGTATCCCTTATGCTAGTTCATACTTTGTCAATTTTTACACATAAATGTTAAATGTATTTCACGGCATTTATTTGTAATTCAATTTTTCCCTGTGCAATCAACACAATTCATTCACACAATCAACCCTTGTTCAATCACAACATCTGCGCAATTGTCAACTGAACTTCTCAATATTTACTATTCGAATATCATTTAAACTATAGTAATTGTACAAAAGAGTTTCTACATAGAGATTTGTAGTTCAGTGGCTGAATATATAGCTCAAGATAGTAGAATTCCATATTCTAAATCTGTGATTTGTATCGCAGTATTTACTGTGTTCTTATTACCTTTCTTGAAATATGTTCAGTATAAGCAAACAGTCTTTTCAGCTGCCTCCTCTAAAGAAATAAGCATATAATATATCCACACTAGTGAAAATTCTATGCAACAATATAATAAAATTGTTTATCATTTTAAAGGAAAATCTATTTATTTTGAATACGACATTTTCCTGAATTGGCACTGTTTGATTAACAGGGAAAAGTTTTAATTTATAGCTAATATCTGCTTTCTTTCGAATGTGAAACGCATATCCTTTATTCTAATGAATATATTTTTAAAATAATGTTTCTTTAAATTAGAACAATAGAGTATACATTTAAAACTTAAATACTTAATCCAAAATTTAAATTAATATGTCTTAATTATTTATTAACAAAATACATGTTTACTTTTTTATTTTAACTGTTTTTTTCTAGAAGTTATTAATATTAATCATTTGGAGAAAAAAATGGTAATACAACATTTTTTTATTTTTTAAATGAGTTAT
Organism: Argiope bruennichi; assembly: GCF_947563725.1. Taxonomy (NCBI): domain Eukaryota; kingdom Metazoa; phylum Arthropoda; class Arachnida; order Araneae; family Araneidae; genus Argiope; species Argiope bruennichi. The sequence continues at coordinate 127,568,641 of NC_079152.1, forward strand.
TAATTAATATATTTTCGAATGTATTATTAATAGAGCTATCGAAATTCTAACGCAAAATTTTCTATTTAAAAAATTATATTATAAGTCCAAATGAAATCTCATTAGATACTCAGTTCCAAAGAAATAAATCTTTAACACAAGCATTAATAAATTGTTGTCATTCTTTGTTATTTATTATTATACTATTTAGAAGCCCAGAATTATCCAGTTGCACATGAGCAAGATCGCATGGTTGTGAAAACAAAACATCATTCTCTTTTGTCACGGAATTAAATCTTACATTTTTGGTCATGAGTGCTTAACATTAACTTATATTTTCAAGTCATAACCCGCTTTTACTTTTTCCCTCTCAATTAATTTAGAAGAATTGTTTAATTTAATTATCTTCATGCCTTTTTTGAAGCTGCTTAAAAGCTTTTTTATTGTTGCATCTAATAGTATATTTCTCATTTGCAAAGCTAATGGGACATTTTAAATAATAATTGTGCTTTTTTTTCTTATTTTTTTATATTCCTTTTCTTCGCTTTCATACTAACAGTTTGTACAAAGGAATAAAAGAAGCATTTAATGATAATAAGCATTTTTTTATTATACAGACCTTTAGTATCTTTCACTGTAAGTTACTTTTATTTTACATCATCGATTATTTTGTCAAATGCTTTCGACTATTATAATTTCTAACTTGGCGCCACTTCTAATTTATATTATCTAAATGACCTTCAGGAGTTTTAGAAAATCCAGGCAGCAAAAATAAATTTAATTTAGTTATGTTAATCTAAGATAAATCTAGTTTATCCAAATTATGATAACCAAAATTATTCTTATTGCCCTTCCTAGGAAACAGAGTTTCCAGAAGTACTTATTTATTAACAACTTATTGCTTCTTCGATAAAGAAATAAAGAATGTCAGAACCTTTCAATAAATTATGTTACTAAGCGTTAAATATATCAAAAACTTTAGAAACGGAAAAAATATTTTATTATTTCACTTTTTTTTTTATGAATGCTTTGTAGTAAGTGAAAAGTTTGGAGATGAAGACTTCAGCCTCTCTTTAATTGTGATTATGTTAAAACAATATAATACATAAAAGGACTTGTCATATATTAAATTAACTGAAATTTATAGTATTCAATATGGAAATTTTCTTATCTTTAAATCACATGAGAACCAAAATTTGCTAATTATCCTAATTTGTAGACAATTGTATCACAACTCTGTGTTAACCCATTAACCTCTGGTGTTGCGTTGACGCAACGGTCAATATAAATAAATATAAAAAAATAACGATTAAACAAATTTTTGAATAAATTGCAGTTTTATGTTAAAGAATAGCACTACTAACAAATCAGTGAAAAAAAATTGACTTAAATAATTTATTTTACACCTAATAATCGATGTTTTACTTTAAGCATTTTTTTGGTTCAAATTTCCAAACTCATCTTTTCTTAGAAAAAATAAAAATTAAAAACAAATTGGGGTTTGGATGTAAAATATATTAGCCAAGGTCACTCTTTGTCAGTACATTCCACAAAGTAGGTGTTTCAGTGGGGGATGAGGGGAAAGTAAAAACAGGTGTTGCGTTCGCGCAACGTCAGCGGAAAGGGGGTAGACTTTTATCCTTCTTGAAAGATTTCATTTCAGTAATGTGCGTCTTATTGGTAGCAAACTTTTTTATCCTCTGTGGTTTAAAATGCGTAGAACAAGGTATCTTACGTTAGAAGAAGCTTTGGAAAAAATTTTCGGTGCGAAATTCCGATGACGAAGATGCAGATGAGACCGATATTGTTGTCATACTTCCAGAAACAGCAGATGCTAGTGATGAAGTAGATTGTAATGAAATATTTTAAATAACGATAATGAAATTTTACCTAGAGATACTGCAGCTGAAGTTGAAGTTCATGTAAAGAATAAGTTAGATCCTCCCAAAAGTTCTGCTAAAAAAAATGGAAAAAGGAAGAATTACGATGGACAAGAAAGGAACCAATAGGCCTCAACCAAAAAATGAAGGAAAAACTTCAATTGATCGTATCAAACAAATCATAGAAGATAAAACTAGTGCAGATATTTTCAATCTTTTTTTCTTTCAATATCTAGAAAACAAAAAGATATTTGTTCGGTGGAACGACAACTCTGTTGTGACAATAGGACCAACGTTTGGAAAGACTGAAACACTAAAAAATGTTTCTCGATACTCTAAAAATCAGAAGAAGAAAATATTAGTAGCCCAAACTCACTGCATTGAGCAATATAATCAGAAAATAGGTGATGTAGATTTGTGTGACAATTTTGTTTCCAATTACAGAATTAGGGTCCGTGGCAAAGGATGGTGGTAGTCGATATTTTCAAATGTCATCGATGTTGCACTAACAAATGCTTCGAGAATATTAAGATTTTCTGAAGAAGGAAGTAAAAAGTCACCGTTGGATTTTGGACGAGAGGTTGTGCTTCATTTGTTACAGGCGCCCTTGAATAGTGAGATAAATAAGAAAAGATCAGTTACAGGACGTCCGAGCAAATTCAGCTTTACAAAACCAATATCCGAAGGACATTTTATTATTAAGTCTACAGACAGTAGAAGACTACATTGCAAGTATTGTCGCAGTCAAACTATTTATCGCTGCAATGTTTGTGAAGTTGCTTTACACCACAATTGTAGTGAAGCATATCATACCTGAAATTTATATCACCTTATTCTTACATAATAAGCTTGTAAACTACATTTATTTGTTAGATTTTAATAAATTAAAATTTTGAAAGAAGTCTTTTGACTATTTTACACCCTTAAATAAGTTCACAAAAAATTCTAGTTTTTAAAACGTGAAGAAAAGGTGGCGTAGTGCTCGATGATAACGATCAACATTCGTACTTCTTTTCCGCTGACGTTGCGCCAACGCAACACCCTATATTTTTAAAGGTAATTGCAATTTCCTTATTTTTAAATTAAATTACTACTATAAGTGGTCAAAATAATAACTTGTATTATTTGCATCGAAAACAAATAATGATTTTGAGTTTTGGCGTTTAATGGGTTAATGTATGCGAATAACATTTTCAGAATACCAGAGAAATTACATGTTGGTTAATTGCTAATTTGCACTGTAATTTTGTAGATATTAATTATTCAGGTTTATCAATTAGACTTTAAAAAATTTCATTAACTTGTGAATGCCTTGTTCTGTAGTTTGCTTTCAGAATGAAGGGCATCCCCGTAAATTATCTCACTGTATTTCATTGTCTACATTTTTTGTCTTTTCTAAATAAAACCAGAACATTCAGTGTTTTGAGAAAATTTATGTAAAAATGTTTTTAAATTTCGGAAATATAGCATGGAGAAAGAGCTTTAGAATGTCTCTAAAATGCATTCTACTACTTTGTTACATTTTGTAAACACATTATTTAAGGTTGTCTTAAAACATTTTAAGTAAAACAACTAAACACGAACTCACTCAACGTTTCACAAGAGCAGCTGGAGACGACTGCTCAAAGAATTTTATTTTTGAGTCTCATTCAGGGGCAAAAAATAACATTTCATCGAAAACGACGAAAAAAAATCATCGATAGACAGTTTATTTGAAATAAAATAAATTACTACAGGGTTTTACAAAGTTTATTTTAAAGCATTTAGAGAAAGTTTGTGTCCTTTTTTTGACAACTATGTATTTAAGAAGTTAAGAATCTAGACAAAATAATTCTAAAAAATAACTTCTCTAAATATCAGAAATGTTAGCTTCGATAAAGAATCAAATCAATAATTATTAATTTCATCTATACCTTTCATATTACATTAGACAGAAAACTGATTTAATAATTTAAAAATAGGGCACAGTTATGCGACACCTTTTAAATTGCTATTGCATCAAAAATTACCAACAACCCAAAATTTCTCTCATTTAAAAGAAAATGCAAAGGAATGTTACTATATTCCGAAGAAAAAATGTTTTTATTTATTATCTAATTAAATAAAAAATTTTAAGTTTAAAAAAAAGCTTTCATATATGCTCATAACTTTTGACGTCAAGCTTGACATCTTGAAATATTAATTTTATCATCTGTTAAATTATTAAAAAAAATGTTTATTGATACAAATAGATAAACACAGAAATGAATTAATTAATTTCTTTAGAATGTATGTTAAAAACATTTTAATATATATTCATTTCAATAAATGCATTTAATATATTTCATATTAAATGCATTTATTTATTTTTAGTCCGCTCTTTTATTTTTAATAGCAAAATATTACCAAGTGAGAAACAATTGCAAAACATCAAAGTCATCATGCATGCAGAATGAAAGAACAATATAATGCTTTTGAAAATTAAACTAAATAACAAAATCTTTAAAAATATCAAACTATAAAATCATCTTAATCAAATAAAATTAAAATTTCATTTCATTGCAGCTAACAGTAAAAATTCCAAAAATAGAAAATTTTCTAAAGATTATTTTTAAAGTTTTTTTTTCTGTCTTCGGAAAAAACAAATAAATTTCGTTGCAGTCCGACTCGTGAGCATCCAACATACAGCTGGTCACTTGAAAAACAAGGATTTTCTAGGATCAATACGCACACTTGAAGTGATTGATATGAACCTTGTATATGTATTGGTATTGATAGTTATGATTTTAAGTTGAAAGCGATAAGTTGGAAATCGGGTGAATGGTACAGCAGCTCATGAAATTAGAACAAACAAAAATTCATTTCTATATATTAGTAGAAGATAAGATTTTTATTAAAATATAGGAGATTGATTTTAGAGAAAATAAAAATAATTCACATTTATACCACGGGGGACAAAATAAAGCTGGAGATTGAAATTAGACTTTGTGATTAATAAAAGAATTCCTTTTTATTTTAGCCCTCTGCCTATGTAATTCTTTAAAATCACTATTTCCATGCGATGTTTGCAAATAAGTTCAAGTAATTTTCAAGGAAAGTGAACTGATACTATATGTTACACGATAGTAATATAATATTAAAAAAAACCTGTAATAGTAAAAATAAACACTCTAAACTGCAAAAAATGTGGGATGCAACAGGAATTGAAATGATCACCAACTCGCAGAATACGCAACTGGAGAGTTAATTAGATACCTATTTACATGCTGAGTTGATTATATCATAAGAATACTTAAATATATTGATAAAATAAAAGAATAGGATTTCAAACAAGTTTTATTGATTATTTCAAAATTATTCTCATTTCTCAAACGTCGGATGCATTACGAAATCTTTCCTGAATAATGAAAAATGAATTAATATGATATTTTGAAGGTTACATCATAAATTCTTCTACAATCAAAATTAAATCGATCTATTTTCTTTCAAAAAAATAATGAAATTTGAAAAAAAAAATCTAAAAATGTATTAAATTACATTTTAATAGATAATTTTTAGGTCTATTGTTGTTCTTTATACTTTATCCTTTCTACTGATTTTTAATTAAGTGTTTATTTCTATGAATTACAAACATGAAACTTACAAATATTATTATGTTGTGTCATACGAAAAAGTATTAACAGCAGAATTTGAGATTCGTTATAATATGCATGTTTTAGAATAATAAGCATGACTTTTTTTACGATTTTTTTCTAATAAGATTTAAAGAGTATGTTCACAACAGAAGTGCTTTAATATATGTATTCTAGAATTATTTATAACGTAATCGGCTTAGTTTAAATTACAGACACACTGGAATGTAAATTTTTCTTATCCAACTGCAAAATATGATGGATTTATTCTCCATCAAATGAAATACTTGGAGTTTGCATGAATATTTATGTAATGCATGACGACATCATTTTAAGTATATTCTGCCATTTAAAAAAAAAATAGGGAATAATATTGCTTTGGTGCATTTTCATCCAAATATAAAAGCTGAATAAACTACTTGATGTGCTTTTAACGAAACTCATTTTAAATTAAGCGTACAGCAAGTTTCCTTGAGACCGCACAGTAAATTTTACTAAAAGTAAATCTTGGGATTTATAAACATATACCCATTTTACTAATGTTAAACATTATCTTCTAGAAAAATAACTGTAGAAAGTTGCATTATGAAAAATTATAAATGTATAAATTTAATGCTTAAATAATGTTACCTATTACTGCATTTTTAATATGAATGCTTAATAGTATATATATTAACTATTCAAATCCGTTCTAGGCAACGAAGATTCTCTATCATCCATTGAGATATTAGTTGCTGAATAGCTAAAATTCATGATATGAGTTCCTAGTATTAGCATGATTTTGTTGTAAAGTATTGATAAACATTATAAATCGATAAAAAAATTAATGATAAAAATTTCTTGTATTAGAAACTTTTTGAATAATGAAATAACTATACAAAGATATCATCTCAAGTGCTTTCCATTTAATATTTGGAATTCTGAAATATTCAATATTTTCAAATCGGACCGTAATTTCCATAGACATACCTGAGTGATAATTCCAGATTTGATACTTTCTTACTCTAATTATCCAGGAAAACTTTGAAAATAAAATCCATACTTCAAATGTTAGTCAAGATTTATTCCTAATTTGTATTCCTTTGTGTATATTCGAATAAATCAAACAGAATCCAGTATATGTAAATATTATCTTACATTGAAATTACAGATATAAATGTTTTATGTTTGAAGATTATAAAATCCTGTATAAGTCATCATTCGGCAGCTTTATACGGGATATTATACATCAAATTAAAAATGCAATGACAAGAATTAGTTTAAAAAAACTATTGAAGCAAAAAACTTTCATAATAAATACTTAATATCTTCCTTCCCGATTTTTTTTCCCATTTTTTTTTCTAATTAAAATGGTGAAAAAGAAAACTGTAGGGAACTTGGTAATGTTAATTTCCGCTTTTTTCATTAAATAAATCCTTCCATACTGTTTGAATTTTAATTAGCTGTTACTATATTTATGTCGAAATTAAAATGAGATGACAATTACGCCATTTTGACTTTTGGCCTTGAGTCGGAAGTTTCTATGTAAACAGAGAAGTAAGATAATAATAAAAATAAATTAAAATATTATATAACATTGACATGTCTTCAAACGCTTTCGGAATATATACAGAATTTTTGCATTTGCTATATTAGTTGTTCCACAAAATCATGCGGATATCAATGCAGTCTGCCACGAAGTACCTCCACCCAGCATGAAAAGGCAACAGTGTCTCGTAGATAATAAAAAATAACAACTGGAAACAATCATTCAACTCTTTCACTTTAAGATCTTCCGTGTCATCACATATTAAAATAATTTATTTAGGAACATCTGCCTTGACCATCCGTTCGGCAGTAAGTCTGAAGTTCCATCAATAATGTTTTTAAAAGTTAGAATTCCAATATATAAGGAAAAAAAATAGTCTTTCATCAATTAATAAAAAATTTAATTGAATTGATGAAAGTTATTTTCCAAGTTCGAAGGCGATAAGAGCAAAAATGATTTCATTTCTCTAGGATAAGGCATTTTTGATGTTTCAGTAAATTTTTAAATAGTTGGCTTTCTTATTGATTGACTATTTACTTCTGTTGTTGGAAAAGTCCACATTATTTAATGAGGTGATTAATGTATTCCCTATTTTTCTGTTTTGGCATTTGTCGTCTTCACCTAAAGGCTTCGCTTGGTGAGTTATAAAAATCCCGTGTACAGTGAAGATTTAGCTGTGGAAAAGCCCTGTTTTATTCGATTGCATTCAACTTTTTGATAAAATTAAAACCTTGTTGAGTATTATTCCAATGATTTTTTCAATGTTCTTTCAATTTATTCTTGCCTTCATTTCTGAATTGAACAGTAGATATATTACAGTGAATATCTGTTTCATGTGATGCAGCTATTTTGGATGAATTTGCCGCTTTATTTACATAGTGCCCCTATATAAAAATTTTCCCCATGACTTTGATAATCGCAGTCTCCCGTGTATCATTATGCTTGCTGCTGCTAATAAACAATTAATTAATCATCAATTAATGAATAACATGCATTCCAGAAGTATGTTAATCTCTAAGAATCTTAGACACTTTTTAGATGATAATGAAATATAAAACCAGGATAATGAATTTTTCAACAATTGAGTTTCACAATTATAAGTATTTGACCAAAAGCATTTGTAAGTTGAAATACGCTAGGAGTTCACTAAAGATGAATGTGATTTAAACGGACTATCTTATTTCGAAGGGAGAATATTTAACAAACATAAATGTTGTATTCTAAATTAAGACATCTTATTCTTTATCCTTAGAAACATTTAACTATTAACTATTGAAATATTTTTTTAAAATTTTTTTGACAAGATAAATAGAAGAGCCCAAACTTTTTGTGAGGTTACACGATTTCAACAACTTCAAATTCTCAAAATTTTAACAGAATCCTTTAACACGTAATTAATCAATAACGGCGACTGCTACTGCGTAATTGCATAGATGTGCGAGCACTTATTCGAATACATGAATATTATTTTACGCATGATTTAAATAGTGAATTTTGGAATTAATTTAACAAATCCATTTCTATAAAATAAAATTATAATGAGATTTTTAATATAATATAATGCAACCTTATATTATATTAATATAAGGTTAGGTGGCAAGCTGGAAAAGTTGTCCGGTTACAATAGGAAGATGAGCAAGGAAGCAATAAAAAATGCTTTATTAATTTTAATTAAAAATAAACACACAAAAAACCAAACATTTTGATTAATTATTTTTTACATTTCGTATTGACATAAGTAAATATTAACCCAAGTTTAGTTAGAAAAATAAAAAGGTCAGGAAATCATAATAAGATAAGATAAGTACATGTGCAGGAATTTCATTTTTATATTTAATAACGAAAAACAGACATACAGGAAGATATTTTTATTTAATTTTTTTCATCTTTTATCATTTTACATTTTTATTTATCTACAAATTTCTATTTCACGAAAACAAGTCCTGCAGGAAAAAAACATTTAAAATCCTGTTTTTTTACATTTGTTGAAGTAAAAAAGGATTTTCGAATGATTTCTCAACTATTCGCTATGACCTTATATATAAACAAGTCAGCTGTGTAGGGGAGGGTTTTAAAAATATTTAATTTTCGTACTGCGTGTCTGCAGCAGCAAAATTATCTGTTTGAAATCTTGTCACTCTCTAAGAATCTTTTCTTTCCTTTAAAAAGAGGCGTGTGCCATATAATCGGTTGTCATCTTTGTAGCTGATGGTCTTAGATTGCTGATAGAATTTGATATCACGCTTAAAAATTAAACAAAATTGTAGTTAAATTCATGCTTTAAAAATGTTCAGAGTTCTGCAGTTTGCAATGTCTATTCGCAATTTGCCATTGATTTTCTTTTATGAAAAATACTTTTATCACGTAACCAGAAAATAAAGCTTAGCAAATTCTTGCGATTAGAATTATATCTTGCTCGCTTTCCAGGATTCTTGATCTATGTCAAAATATCAGTTTTATTGTTTAAGAAATCAACAAAATTATGATTTCAGACATGCAATTAAATGATGGCAAGAGTCTTTGATGTGTATTTTTGCTCTTTATTAAAATCGATCTCATGTTTACAAGAAATTTAATTACGGAATTGGAATTTGTGTGTGCGCGAAATTGTTTCCATTTTCTCTTCATATTTATTTCAATTAGTTTGCGAAATGAATCTTGAAAATATGTTGCATATATTTCGACTACGCAAAATAAAATTAATTCTATAGATATGAACTTTATGTACAAGAAAATTGTAATTTTTAGAAAAGACATGCAAAAAATATACAAAAATAATTAAAAAGTCACTGAAAATAAAATTAATTTTAAAATGCATTGTAATTTTTCATCTTTTGCCTTAAAATACTTTATATTTTTAGGCAATTCGAAATTTCATTTCTTTTTTTCTTTTCTAAACTTAAAAGAGAGATTAATAATTAAAACTAAAATATGGTTTGATAGAGTAAAAAAAAATATTCTTAAATTTAAGTATTCAAATATCATGTACTAAATTTCAGATTTATCCCTCTACAAAAATGCATTAACTCTAGACAAAATAAAAATGTAAATTTTTGAAATATAATTCAGTTTAATTTTGAATCCTAAAAAGAGGAATAATGGTTCAACTCTAGTTAATTGTCTTAATAGATAATATATGAAATATTATTTTTAAATATATTTTCCACTAAATCTTAGTATGTAACTTCAAAATCGGATATCTATATAATTAATCCATACATTTTTTTGGTGCACCATCAAAAATAATGAATTGTTTATAACCATACGCATTCCTAGTAACACGCGTATATTGTACTACATTATATGATATTAAACAATATTTACAATATTTTATAATATTGTTGAATATTAAATGATATGATATAATATCGTACAATAATGTATAATATATTTCAACAGTATTTGCTATCTGGAATGTAACCATATGAGTTTAATACAAAAAGGATAATTCGATATGATTGGTTCCAGTTATTACTCAATTGTTTTTGAAACGCAAATGTATATCACTTCCATGAAATATGCAATCTTATAACATTAAATACCTTTATCATTCAATTTTGCGAAAAAAAATTCGTAATACAAGCTTTAAGCATCAATATTCAGGAATTATATGAAATATAAACCATGAGCTACAGCTATCTTCTCCTAATAAATATTTTAGGTGTTGATTTTTTTTGTAGCAACAACGTAATAAATAGGATTGAAAATACAAGAACAATATTTACAGCAGCAATATTAATAAATAAGAAAAAGTCATTGGAAGTCAATCTATGATTCAAAAATCACATTCTTACTATAAATAGTTCCTTTTATTTTGAAAATTGTTATTGAATAAAAATCTTTTAATTAAGCACTCAAGCCCAACTTCAAAAGCTAAAATATATAATCTTTTCAGAAAACCGATTTGTTCCATAAATAAATGCATTAGATCGCTTAATGGTACTAAAAACCATCAAGACTCAAATGAAATTCCGTATGTAAATTCGGAGTAAGAACTATTTTGGCACGCTTTCGCCATTTTAAATGTTGATATGATATTTTTATTCGGTTCTCATTCCAATAAATTGAATTCCAGACGCGAAATGGAGAAGAAAGAATTGGAAGAAGGCCAAGTTGCTAGTAGAAAGGTCCCGACATCATCCCTCTGTCTAAAGACCCAGAAGGTAGACGAAATTCCATTCAAATTACGTTTCAAATTCTTTATACAAGAGCCCAAGAAACTCCGTTGCATTTTTTTAAACTCCTTTCTATTTTTTGCTATCTAGAGGAGAGATATTTTCTTCAACCATCCCTCGAAATCTCGCGAAAATATATCCGAAAATGAAAAAAACAAATATCTATATTTGCATATTTCAGGAAATAAGTGTCTCCGAGGTTTTCGGCTAAGCTCAGTTCATTCTATGCAAACCATATATACTTTCTGTCTTCAGTGCAAGCTATTGAATTACTTTCAAATCTAAACGCTTCGGATTCAGATTCTTCTTTTCCAATATTCCAATTCGGATCCCAGTATTGATTCTCACACTGTTTTCACCAACTTATTCTAAGCAACAAAGTAAACAAAACATATCTTTTTTGTAGAATGTTGCCCACAAATGGTGATGAATCCATAAAATATGAATAAAACAGCATATATGCAAATCAACTGATTCTAAAAACGATTCTTTCTTGCAGTTACTAAACTAGTTTAATGCAAATGAAAGTATAGTAATATATTTAACAAAAAAAGTAAGATGCAATTTGAAGATGTGTTAAAAATGTGACTCATGATTAAAAATAATTATTTTAGAATTTCCAAATCTGTAAATTTGTGATTAATAATATATAAAATTACAAAATAATTATAGTTATATAACGTTTTCACTGCCTTTATCACTGTATTTGTCAATTCTTTAGAATGATAGCAAATTTACAATTTTTTATATTTTTTTTTGAGGGGGTGATATAATATATCAAGCCTCCACGTGGTGCACACTGGTTAATATTAAATCTTCTATTGCTTGGCCTAGAGATCTAATGGCGCCATAGCCAATCTTCTGGGTATTTGTAATATATATATATATATATATATATATATATATATATATATATATATATATATATATATATATAAATTAAATTACAATAAGAATGTTAAATTCTAATGTCTCATTATCCCATAAATTAAGCAACAAACGTAGAGGAAGCAATCGAACATCGATCCAAATAGTTCATTTATCAATAGTTTGAGAAACTATTGATAGCGTCTCTACTTTAAAGGAAGGGATGAAATAACAAAATGTGCCTTTTAATTTTATCACTTCCAAACCGTTACATAACTAGCTTTCGCACGAGTCTTTACTGCGAGTGAATAAAGATAATTTTATATGTCATCTTTCTTTTATTTCATTAAAATTCCCCCGCCTACATCTTTAATTGATTTATCTTTATGCGTAATTAATGACTTAGTGTATTTTTATATTTTCAAATTATTTGTGCATTTATGTAGCCACAAAAGAAATTTTTCAGTGAAAGAAAATGATTAGTTTAGCAAAAAAAGCCTGAATATATCAAATGATGTTTTATTTCCTGTGATAACAGGAACTAGCTTTTAGAATAATTTCAAAAATCATCAGATAAATAATTTGAAAAATATTGAAAATTAAAGCCTTATAAAACGCATTGGATGCGTTTCTGGAAATCTTTCATAAATTATGCGAGGAAACTTTTAAGAGATTTCTCAGTTTGTAGAAGATAATCCATTTTAGCATTTATCAGTTATATTTAATATGCCACTAAAACTTTTAATTTTAAGAGTATTTAAATAAAGAATGTCATATACACTGTACTCGTCATAAAAATCCACGTAATTTTAAAATTTGAAAGAAAATTCTATTATATACATGATTAAATAGTATGAATAGTTTTAAAAATGATGAAGTAATATTACATATATATATTTACAAACCATGAATAAAAATCTATTTGAAAGAAATAAAATACCTTCAGATAACTATAATATAACTGCCAGATTCTTCAGTACGAAAATGATTAGAAAATACACACACACACACACACGTGTGTGTGTGTGTGTGTGTATTTTCTAATCACATTCTCTTTATTTTCTAATCACATTCTCTCTTTGTATTTTCTAATCACATTCTCTTTATTTAATCCAAATTAATTTCCAAAGGTTTATCTTAATTTAGCCCATAGTAATTTCATTCCCTTATTTCTTGATCCAACTCCACTTTCGGTTTAATTAATTCAACTGAAGCTGTCTAAAAAATACTGCGACATCAATCTACGTATTAAATGAAAGTGATACCTTCAGTGCCCTTGCAAAGGTACCAAAGGCCAGCACGTGTATTCAATTGGCGCGTGCCAAAAATCCCATATTATATAAGACTAGTGACCATTTGTTTCGTTCCTTTTTGCCTTCTTTACTTCTGCTTTTGTGTCGCGCTGCGCCTTTTTGTATCATGCCTGCTGAGATAAAATAAAACGAAATTATATATATATATATATATATATCACGCTATATATGTATATATATATATATATATATATATATATATATATATATATATATATAATATCTTAAAAAAAAGTGAACATACATAAGTTATAGGAGAAGTCATTGATTGGAGGATGTTTATCAATTCCTCTTTCCAGATTAAAATTCATTGAATTTCTGACAATTCAATATTTGATAATTTTATATCAATATTTTATAATGTAGCAAGACTAATTTTTTAAAAAAAAGTTTGTAACGAACCCCTTTTTACTCATAAGAAATCAATAAATCACAATGATGTTACCCATTTTGGAAAACTTTGACTTTGTTGCTTACAACAATTAGGAATTTATATTCGGTTTAAAATAATAAATTGGCAAATGAATTTAAGTCTTTATAACAGAAAATATTCTAAGTATTATATATATATTCTAAATTCCAAGTATTTTTAATGATATAATATTGTACTTGCAAAAAACTAAATAATTCATATTAGATTAAATGTATTTATTCAGTTGATTGGTTGTATGTAATTCAAAAGATAGAATTATCCTAACACCTCCAAAACTTTAAATATTTTTCGTAGCATCAAATCCTGAAGAATAAAAAGCAATATTTAATAATTTGTATAAAATCTAAAATCTAGGATTTTGATTTACTATAAATCTGAAATAATGGAAACGATTTTTTTAAAGAAGCATTCAAATTTTCAATTTATTCAAGCCAAAATTTCTTTCGTACAAACATCCCAAAGGCTTTTCTAAAGCCAGTAACTACACCTCGATTGAAAAGAACGTACTTTAGAACTCATTTTTATTTCTACATCTTTAAAGACCGAGCCATCTGCACACATTCTGCAAATTTTCGAACTATTTATTTAACCTATTACGAATCCTTCAGGCGGTTTCTGCAGCCTAATGTTGTTGCCATTCGGAGAGAAGAAAATCCACCTTTTCCCTCCTCTTCAGTAAATGGAGTTGGAAACTGAATGCAGTTATCAGCTTTTGGTTGGATCTAACTTTTCACCAAGAAAGGAAAACCAGAATAAGTAAGTAAAAATACCTCTTTTCCTTACAATTTTTTCAGACATTCTATGTAGTCGTTTTAACACAGACGGATTTTGAGCCAAACTTCGCAATCCATGAAAGTTTTATTTATCAATATTATTTGACGTTTCGGCTCTTTCAGTCCGATTAGATATTTCAATAAATTCAAAATAAATTCTCTAAGGTGTAAACTTCAATCTTATTGAATATAAAAAGAGAAAAGTGTTTGACAGCAGAAGTCAAGTTGTTGGTGTCTGAATATCAATCATAACTTTTCTAGTCCAAGATATATATATATATCAACAATATTATTCCAGTAAAGTTGAGATGGAGATCGTTCATTTCATTTATTAGTTTTCAGATTATTTATTATTTTTATTAGAGGTATATTCCATATTAGTTTGTAATAGTATTGTAAGATCGTATGTTTTATTATTTGTGAGAATCTCGTTTTTATTTAAATTTTTCTCTTAAAAAATAATTCTTTTTGTACTAACGAAAATTGCAATTTTTCCAGGTCTTTAAGTAATGTAGTAATTTTAAGGCGGTGATATTTTAGCCAGTAGCAGTTTCAAGTTTCATTTCTGCTTGATGGTTTTCACATAGTCAGATTTTATTTTAACAAATCGATTTATAAAACAATATTAGATATTGAATTCATAATGTTTCATCAGGAATCTTTCATCAGGATGTTGAAATTTGGTTTGAAATAATTAAATATATTTCACAATCAAATTTTAACAAGAATATTCATTAATAAGCTAGAATCATTCACAGAAGTATTCCATATAACCAAATATTATCACATATATACAAATACCAGAAGAAAATGCACAAAATATTTATGTAAACTTGAAACTCTTCTCATCAATTAATTAGCTCAATTAACTCTTCATTAATTAGCTCAATGAATTATATTATTTATTTGGCATCAGTTATTTGTAATTTTATTATTTACTTAACGTTGATTCGATATCCCTAAAGATTAATAGTATACCTATAAAAATAAAATTAGTAATTTCAGGTGAACTGGTTATAAATTAGATTTTCATTAATATATCAATCAATTATAAAAAAGGGTCTTAAATCCTATAAAAGAAATTCTATGATAATTTTTCATGTAATGTCTCAAGAGCTTCGGAATTTTTTCCATGCTTCCTTTCATGTAGTGTCTCAAGAGCTTATTGTGACTTCTTGGGCATAACTCAAATACCAGATATAAAGATGTGTCTCAAAACAATTTTGCGTCTTTAGCCTTCCATTGCAAATATCTGCCATTGACATAATAAAATATTATGTAAGTACGATGCAGTAAGAAATTATTAAGTCTAAGAATTTACTATGGCATTTTTAGAATATTATTTTTTTGCGAAAAGTTAAGTAGCATGTTTCGATTTTATTTTCTTTGATTTTTTTTTCTTGTTTGTCGACCGGTTTTTTTGTCAATTTTTCCAAATGCTTTGTACATTCAATGTTGAAAAAAGCCGATTCCCAGTCATCCATTTTAAGAATATCTCGCTGTCAAGGAGTCGAATCAGATTTTCCACATCGCGCCATACGCTTGAAGAAACCTTTTATGTACTATCACTTTTTTCAATGCTTTTAATCTTTTATCCGTGACCAGTTATTGTAACAGATAAAAACCATTTTGTACTTTTATATTCTAGAGAATCATGTAAGCAGCAATCTCTAGAACATATATTTTCTTCCTTAGAATTTATTTTTCCGATTTTGTTCTTAAAAGTCCCAACAACCATGAACGCTTTTGTAAACATATTTAGAATCTTTCTCCATGCTTTTTGAGACAAGTTGTCAAAAATAAGAATTTTCCACATTTTCTTTATGAGATTTCTTTGTTTAGAAATTGATAAGAAACATTTGTGAGGAGGAATGACTGAATCACTAACGCTCACTTTTTATTGCATAAATTATAAATGAATCAATTTGTATTCAAGAAATTTAATATAAATGGAATATCAAAATAATTATGTACGGAGGAAAAAAACATAAGCCTTTATTTCTTATTAATTAGAAATCAGTTTGATATGTCTCAATTACAAGTCTGCACAATGAGAATAAACCTTATAAATTAAAAATATAATAGCAAAAAGCTACTTTTAATATTATGTCACTTTAAACTGAAGTTTATCAGACATATATTTTGTAAATATACCCAATAAAGCTTTTTTAAAGGAATAATACTCTTTATCGAATGTGCATCCTTCATGTTATTTTGGATGAATGAAACGTTCATATTGAATTCTCTTCAAAGAATCAATGAATAATACAGGGTGTTTCAAAACTCATGGACAAAAATTTAAGGGGTGATAGGAAACATCTAAAGACGCAATTTGCATCATATAATGCATTGGTGGTAAGCAAGCAGTGAACCGCTAGGAGGTATCCGTTACTGTCACATGAAAGAAAGAAACACCAAACGGATAGAAGATGTACTAATTAATTTTATTAACAATTTGTATGGCAAAATTTCAGAAACTGTTCAAAAGAGCGGCCACCTGCGGCAATGTAGCAGTTATACCTGCGACGTAGTGAGCGACGCACTTTTTCAAACACACCTGGCATTTCTCGGACGGCGCCGGCTGCAACAGAAATCCTGGCAACTACGTCCTCATTGAAGATCATGGGGCTTTCGTAGACGAGACTTTTCAAATGGCTGCACAGTAAAAAGTCTAGGCAGGAGAGATCGAGTCAGCGTGGCTGCCAACGTGTGGGCCCATCTCGACCCGATTCATCGCCCTGAGAATTTAGCGTCTAAAGCACTCTTCTCATTCAAGCAAAAATGAGATAGTATTGGAACCCCATATGTGCTTGTATGTTGGCTGCAACAGGTTGAAGTAACTCTGGCAATAGCAGTTGAAAAATGTGAGGTATATTCTGCTGTCTAGTCGGAATGTCAGAAGGTACAGGCCGATCAAATGGTCACCCACAATTCTTTCCCTAACACTGAAACGCTGCTGATACGCATGAGGATGTGCGGCATACGGATTGCTAGATGCCCACACATGAAGGTTGTGCGTATTAGAAATGCCTTCACGAGTAAAAGTACATTCATCCGATAATAACATATAAGCACTAAAATGAGGCTAAGCTGCTAATTTCTGCAAAAACCAACGTGCAAACTCGACACTTGGAACATAATCTGCAGGTATCAAGGCTTGCATTTTCGGTGGATGGTAGATGTGTAATCCTTAGTTCTGTAGTTCTTGCCAAACAGTCGAGTGAGGCACATGTACTACACGGGTAACTTCTCCGGATGATATTCCACTCTCTGTAAAATGTCCTCTATAACTTGTGGTGTTCGCACACTTCTGCCAAGCCCTGTATCATGCATGCCTGTGACAAAGGATTCCGTTTCACACAGGCACTGAGGTAATTGCTCGAACATTTTTCGATCTGGCAGGTGTCTTCTCGAGAAACGCATGTACAGCCTTTCGGCTTCCAAAACATTCCCATTCACCAGACTATACATAAAATGCCTGTCCGCCTTTTTCCTGTTTATTGTACATCGCTATACCTTCTGAAATCTTAGGTAGAAATGACGATGCGTAAGAAAACTCCCACTTTATGCGTTACATTACAGCTCCATCTAGTGGTTCACCACTTGCTCTCCGCCCATGCATTCTATGGTGAAAATTTCTTGATTAGATGTATTCTATTACCCCTTCAATTTTTGATTATGTTAATATACAGGGCGTTTACCCTGTATATTAAGTTTGTCATATTTAAGTTTCGCTTTAAATAATAATAAATGAGAAAGATACTTGGTACTATTTATTGAATGATATTTTTTTTAAGAATAAAAATAAATACTATTGATTTCGTTATCCAAATAGTATATTTATTTTTTTGGAACTGGATTTCTTCACCATATTTCGTTTTAAAACCTTTTTGATTTATATTTTCATTCTCAGATGAAAGGAAAATATTTAATCTCTCGATCTCCCAAACATACAGATTTAACAAGAATTTCCCCAAAAATTAATAAATATTTTCTTACGGCGCATTTCCTTAATTCAGATATTAGTTGTTATGTTAAGGTGGCAAGAAAACTGAATTTAAGAGTATATAAATATTAAAGTCAGAGATATTTTTTATAAACATAAGTGCTATAAAGATATATTCTATCATAGACATTTTTGGATCGTTCCAAATATATATGACGGTTACCTATAATCTGAAATAAATAAAATGATCCTGAATACTAGCATATTCTTGATGTTTGTTACATGCTGATTGTATAGTGGCCGCATGGAGCATGTACTATGATAGTGGCCGCATGGAGCATGTACTATGATAGTGGCCGCATGGAGCCAAATCTTAGTTTGCTTAAATCGCCTGATCAAAATCTATTGTACATTATTTGAGATTTCCTAAAATGAAATATATATCTTTCAGGTGTTGTTTAATTCAAAGATTTAAAAATCTGACTAAATGAATAAATAGTAAAATTAAGAATAAATCTATCTCAAAAGAATTTTTTTCAGAAAATTTTCAAAGATATGCCTTTACACACTATCTGAAATAACTCACTCTGGTAGGAAATCCCAGAAATGGTTCTAATTTTTAATCATCTTCCAGTATACAACGAACTTTAATCATATTTCTATATACTCCAAATTTACTTCTTTCTCTTTTAACCGTATTTTTTGTGAGAAGCTATAGAAATGGTATTCTTGTGTTTCCTTATTATATATTTATAACATTTATCACAATTGAAGATATTCAAAGTTATATTTTTGTTTAAAAAGGAATATAAATATAATTTTAAATAAAAATGGTAATTTTGAATAATAAATAATAATATTGTAAATTTCAATAATAAATAATAAAATGTTTATTGTTAATAATAATTATATTTTTAAAAACAATTAGCAAAATTTTAAATCAAATATTATATAAATGAACATTTTTTTAATAACCATGAGTAACTTATTAATTAAAAATATTTATGCATTGTTTATTTAATTTGAGAAAGTAGATTTTTAACATAAATTCGTCCACGTCAATGCGCAGCGAAAGTTTTATCTAGTGCGTTATCTAGAACGCTCAATAAAGGTGACACGTTACTAATATATAAGATATGCTAACTGTTTCAAAACCATTTTTTTTTTCAGAATTGGCTGACTATTGTGCTTTAATAATTTAATTAATAGGCATAATTTAATGATAGTTTGATGAATATATGTAATGAATTTAATAAATAATTTTTAGTGTGCCACCACTAGGTTAATTCTCATTCCGAATTTCATTTTACAACCTTTGCCCTACTACCGTTGTCAGATTTTTCTGTTTTTGAACTATTACACTCATATTCATGTAAATCTATTATATACTCTGACTATGATAAATGGGAACGCAGTAGCATTTTTTTCTGAAATTTATCGAAATTTTATCGATATATAATTTTTTTCCTAAATCCTCCTTAAAATCATTCTGCTTATCGATAAATTTATTCAAATAAGAAACAAATGAGCATAGAGACATGCTACATTATATGAAATTAAAATAGAAAAATCCAGGAAATTTTATCTAATGCAATTTGTTGATTCATTCATCTTATGAAACTTTATTGGTATTTGTAAGGAAAGCTTTATCAAAATAAAAATGATATTCACATTATTAATGAGATAATATTGTTCACAATGATCAGAGTTATTGTTTTAATTAGGAATTGGAAATAATGACTATTGAAATTTTCAGGACATGATTTTAGAAATTATTCAATATTTTAAATATATATAAATATTGCATCATTCAAAATGTATTTTAATCTTCCCCCTCGAATTTCTTTTCACATGACTCTAAATATTTTAATATCAATAGTATTGATTTCTTTTCCCTCTTCTTTTAGTATAATATGTCATGTATTCACAGACACGGTAAGATGCGCTGAAACCTTTTAAAAATAAAAGTTGTTTCGCAGCTATATTATCTTCCGAATAAAAATATATATTTTCAAGTGAATAAAATAAATTGAAATATATAAGGAGCCTATCAAAATTCTGGGGCATCTTTCTTAAATCTAACGTGATCTAACTTAACAATTATAGACATAAAAGTTATATATAAATATATTTAAAAAGCTGTATGCAAAGAGATTAATTACAACGACATCTAAATAATTCATCTATATTCAGGCTACTAATTCGAAAGCATCTCAGTAATAATGTTATAGAACATGAGCGATAATGCACGAAAAACTCTTGACCACATCTTTTAGGATTTTTTTTAAATATTTCACTATATTTATTTTTAAAAATATCGCATTTCATATGTATTTGTATTTCAAATTTGTCATCGATAATTTTATTTTTATTTTTATATTAATCATCTAAGAGAACAAATCGAATCAGAATCGCTGTTAAAACTCTTTTGTTAGAAAAGAAAAAAAAATTAAGATGATTTTAGCTTATGGTGCTAATGGATTATTCTATCACGTATTACTAAAATCTGTTCACCGGTGGAAAATTATTGATTCATTTGTCAAACATGTTGCTTTGGCACGAGGTGGTATGCCATTTTTTTGATAAAGTAATTCCAAGTATGCTTTTAGTGACTTAACGTTGTCAGAGACTTCTCTCAACAAATGTTTTTCTTTGGTTATTTACATTTCATATCCATAAAAGATACAAACAATGTGTTCAGTTTTATAACTAATATTTTTATTTCATACTGTTTGCTTATTTTGTAACTGTAACTTTATTTTTTCATCTTTTTTACCTTTTATTTACACACATTTTTACTTTTTAATGATATGTATATCCTAGCCACCAAAACTTCGATTATGTTAATATTGTTCATATTTATAAAAAAATGGTTAATTAGATGTTATTGATCTGTATCAGTTTTCTCAAATGGTAAATGTATCGTACTTTTCTATCATTTTTTCCCATATTTTTAGCATATAATATATCTTCTAACTCTTTCACTTCTTCTTGAATTTATTTTTCAATTAACAAATGTTTTTTCCTTCTCTGTTAAGTTATATTTTTATGTTTCACAACATATTTTATAAGATACAGTTTCATTTAATAAAGTACCCTGAGCAAGGATTATTCAAGATCATTTTTCGTTCTATAATCATTTTCTTATGATCAAAGTAGACACCAGCTTCATTAATATTTAACGAAAATCTAGAAAAAAAGCCAATATTGTTTAGAAAATAGCACTTTTTCCTTGCATCTCAAAAATATATTTTAATAGGCAGAAAAGTTCCAGGAGAGGTAATAGGTTTGAGACAGGAAAACACTCCGCCCACAAGTTTAAACGAGCATCTGGAATGAATAAGCATACGTTTTACGATTGTGTATCAATTTTCTGTCACTAAATTTGTCGTAAAATGGCTGTCACTGGCCGCGGTTCACTGGTAGTACGGTATTGTCTCCAGAACTGGAGGGCTTCAGGTTCGAGACCCGATTACACTAAAGAACCGTCGTGTAAGCAAGCCTGGTAGACGTTAAATTCGTTTCGGCTAAATGCCCTTCCTTTTGAGTGGGAGTTTGGAGAACCTAAGTGCCATCCTCGTTATCTGACAGCTGTTCAAAATTATGACGTCCGTTCCAAAATAGCACAAGTTTTGCTTTTAAAAACGAAACTAAAATGTCTATCGAGTAGAGAATCTTATTTTTAAATAGCTAATTCATTTCTGAAAATTAAACATGAATTTATTTTAAATCTAAAATAATTTAGTTGTTCTGCTGCTTTTTTTTCAGAAATATGCACTGAATCAATTTAAAATAAAAATAAATTTATTAAAATTACGCTGTGATAATAATTTTGAGAAGGCTTGAAATATAGGAAAATAAAATTTAATGTTTAGTATTGCTGCCACGGTAACTCTAACAAGATAATAATGCATTTGTCGAAAATTGTATTAAATTATATTATTTTTCATGTCAAATTCAATAGAACATTTTTGTGGAAGAATTCTCAATTGATGCCCATTTCTTAGCTTTAGAAACAATGATTTTTTCCCTTATTTCTCTCATCCGCAATTTCTCTCATTAAACTCTGCAAAAATCTATTTTTATTTTCAACCAAAATTCAGTAATTTATTTTTCTGAAAAATTGTCCTTTTTCTTCCATTCTATGGTTGTGATAGCACGGTTTTCAATGATATTTGTGAGAATGGCTAGAAAAGGTTGGATGTCGCTTAAACCTCTTGAATTTTCCCTCTTCATGTCGGAAATCTCTTTTAATAGGCATCAACTTTGGGAGAGTGAACTCCATTATTTGAAACAGCCCAGACGAACCGAGGAATATGAAAAGGAAATTCAATCTAAAGTGATACCAGCGTCGAAATTCCATTTGCTCTTCCGCCGAACATTGGAATGGTAAAAGAGTTGATACTGCTTCCCCAAACTGCTGCTTTATTCCGCCTAAAAATTAGAATGAAGAATTACTTCAGTTAGTGCCGTGAATATTATGAAAAAAAAATATTCAAAATGAATAGATATTTGATAATTCAGATTGAAAAAAATGAATAAACGATTGATTTTTCGGTTTTGTTTATAATAATAATAATTATTATTCGTGAATTCTTATAAGTATACATTCTGCCTCAAAGTTTAAAAAAACTAAAAGGAATGCAAATGTTATCAATCTTTGGATAATTAATATCTATAAGGAGTATCTATTTTTCTACCTTAATACCTTATAGATATTATGAAATCACAAATTTACGACGATACAAAAATAATAAAACATTTCATGTACTGTGTTGAGTACGTTTCCTTGCAAAAAATATGTCATTATCAATTGTACATTCAATACATTTTTAATATAAGAGTAACTCTGAGAATTCGCAATTGTTCATGTGCGCGTACTGGATTTTACCTTAATTTAAAATTTCGTTTTGTTCTTTCGAATAGTTTGCTCATTAGGAGGCCGTATACCGGCAATATTCTTCATAGTTATCTTACATATTTAACTCTATAGACATACTACATATTTCGCATTTTAGCGAATTTTAAATGTTTGGATGCAAAAGTATGTGAGTTAAGAATTTTATCCCCTTAATGTGAGTAGAATACTTCACAGTAAATTATATAATATATATTTTAGATTCAAATTAACTTATATAAAAAATATAAATGTGTCACATGTGTTTTTTTCTATTTAAAAATTCTATTTAAAATATAATGTAGGTTTTCATTTCCGGAAGAAAGCATTTATCTTTTAACATTTAATTTAATTTCGATCTTAATTATCAGCAGTTATTTATTATCCAAACTTAATTCCAACAAACCGAATAATTTATAAGTTCGAAATCAAAATCTATTTTCTCTCAAAATAAGTTTTATTATTTCGAAAATATAACTTATCTATAAATAAGCAAATCTGAAATGTTAGGTGTTATTTTCGAAAGATTCCATATAAAAATTATTTTAATGCATAAAAAACATTAATTTTAAAAGAAATATTTTATCTATGCCTGAGATTGATAAGATGCCGGTTTTTTTCATCAGGTGGCAAATTTTATAACCTGTCAAATATATAAAATTGAATAAATATATTTCATTTATTTGTTGCCATCTTAATTTTAAAGTAATATCAAAATGGAAAGAAGAATAATTTCTCCTTTTTTCAGTATCATTAATATAGTGAATTTTTATTCAGAATATGGAGAGAGTTGTTTATTTTATGTCTTCTGTGTGAATATTTCAACCATTCAATATATTTACACGAGATTCTCAACATTAAAATTTACACCATATATTTAGAGTTATAATATTTGACGATCTATAGTAAATGTGTCTAACTAGTTTTGTTCCTGTTTCGTGTTCTGTCAGATGTTTATCAACACTTTTTGGATTGGAGCACAGAACCGTAACCATGCACGACTATAGGAATGGTATGTTATGCAACGAACGGAAGTAGATAATATTAGGCCAGATAATATAAAAAAACACAACCATTAGAAAGAAAATCATGATTACATTACTTGAAATGTTCAAACTTTTATCTGCCATCATATTTTTACGACGTGGAAAGAATACTGAAACTTGTTCAAATTAATTAGGGTGTTATTTCCATTAATAACTACTTCAGTGATTTTAATAATTAGATTGCGCTTAAAAGTTGTATTGTCTCGGATACCAAAATCCTAATACATCCTTGCAGAAAAAAACTTTTATTAATAGGAAGTCAATATGGGTCTGTTATGAAGATACTCATGATAAACTTGTAATGCGATTTTTCGATTAATGCGTCCACAATAAATGTCTAAAAATTCCCTATTCGAATGCTATCATAAGTAATTTATAAATAAAGAGGTGTAAGAACGTCATCAGAGTTCTCAGGCACAACATTCTGTTCAAAATATGTTTGATGTGTACAAATTAACAACCACTTGAAAATTGTAAACTACTTTTTAAGGAGTTTTTGAAAATTTAACTTCTTGATGGATTATTGCCATTTTTTTTCTTTAAATGTTATAATAAAAATGTCTGATTGATTATAGAAAGCAATAAAAATGTCGTTTCTTAGTTTCTTGTTTAATAACTTAATCCTTTTTCATTTCACAAAAATGGAGTAATTATCTCGTTGTAAAAAAATATTCCAATTTCTTATTCGAACTTACTTGAAGAGCATTTGATTTTTATTATAGAATATATTTTATTAAATGAGTTGTAATAAATTTAAATGGTGAGAGAAAAAAGAAAACCATTTTTTGCTAAACAAATTCAAATTTATGTATATTTTTTTATAAATTTATATGAGAAAATGAAAAATGATCTGAGTACAAATAATGAAATTATTACTTCTTCTCCTATCCAAACTGAATTTTGTATTCAAAAAAATTTAAGTGATTTCATAAAAAAATGTTTTATTATTTTTCCCTAATTACAAAAAGTATAAAATTTCAAATTAAAAAGTCAAAAAAAAAATGTCTTAGTGGAGTAATTATTTTGTACAAGCTTAAAACAATAGTGTCTTATTCCACATTTTAAGAGAAACCCAAATGGCACAACTTTTAAAGATTAAGTTTAATTAATGTAGCGAAGAATTAATTTTCAATTGAATTTATTTATGAATGTATGAAGAAACTAAAGTTGATTTTAATAACAGTTATGAAGAAAAAAAATATTATTACTTTTGTACTTTTGACTTTTATATGTGTATCAGATTAGAGAAACAAAATATATGAAAGAAGCATTGCATTATTTTGACATATGTGGCTTTCACACATCATTAAAATGTCGAATTATGGAAGCCAACATACGATGAATATGTCCATCATTTGTATAATATACAATTTGTTCAAGCGCCCTATGTTTAAGAAATATTGAATACTATTGAATACAGAAAGTAAATTACTTCCGAGTTTTGTCCTAGGATTCGAATTACAAAGGTTAAGTAGGTCTTAAATTCTTACACAAAAATTTACGGCCGTGGTGGCCTCGTGGTAAAGTCTCGGCTTTGGAACTGAAAGGTTTCAGGTTCATGTAAGCGGGTCTGGTGCACGTTAAACCAGTCTGGGCCAAACGTCCTCCCGCTTGTGTAGTGTGTTATGGAGAAAGAAGGGCCAGCTAAGGTGTCGTCCTCGTCTTCTGCCCGTGGTTCAAAATTACGTTGTCCGTCCCAAAATAGCCTTAATGTAACTTTAAAATGGTACGTTAATATAACTAAAATAAACTAAACAACACTTACCTGGAAGTGCGAATATTAAAGAATTATACTAATAAAATATTATGAATCTTCAAGCATCAATAAAAATAACCTAAGTCTCTCAAGTGTATTACTCAAATTCTTTATATGGCTAAAGAATCATATTGATTTATATTCCCAGGACATCATTACAGAAAAGAAGCATTTTATTTCTCAGAACATAAGATTAATATTATTCTTTGTGATCTATTGATGGTATGTTTTTCTTCATTGGAAAAAAATGTGTAAACCTTCAAGTATTTTTTCATCATTTATGATAGACAGATAGAGAAAACTTCCTATTTCAAAATTTGGCTTCTAGTATTGATTTTCATATTTCATACTTGTTATTTATTTATTGAATATTTTTTTCGAATTGTTGTTCATTTTTTAGATATTTTCTTATCTATTTAGTATTTTATGTATCATACCTCAGTTGCTTTGAACTCTATTGAGAGATAAAAATGCTTGAACAGTTGATAAAATAGATTAAAGAGTATATAGGAAGCCTTTTTAAGAACGTTATTATGAAAATGAGAAGTTATAAATATAGCTGCGTTTGAAGAAAACTTTTATTCGTTGATTTTAATTTTGTGGGTCGTAATATCTGCGGACACCCTTTGGATTCGGATTATTAAATTGATCTTAAAATGTGCTAACTACTATTAAATAACTAGTCATAAATAAAATGAACTTTATTTTTTATCATACATTGAATGTTATCATTGTCATGCCACATATGTACTCGGATGAATTCTTTAAGCAGTTGAATTATTTCTTTATGCTTTTCATGTTCATATCTAAAGTAGATTATCCATATTTAAACACATAATTTCTCAATATTATGCTGATAAACTAATAGTAAAATCTTAAATGATCCTAAAAGAATTTTTATTCATCCATTACAAAAGCTAATTTTTGAGAGCTGTAATTTAAATTAAATTTGAATCAAAATTTTATAAACCTTGGAAGGCAGAAAATCCTTATTGATTGATGCTAAAAAATTAAGGAACCACAAAATAATCACTTTTAATCTAGTTTATATAACTTATTATTCTGTGAAAACGAATTTTCTTCAATTTAAATGTTTTCTTTTCCTTTGATGAACCTTTTGAATTTAAAAAATAAACTTTTAAAAAGACATTACATATAAAAGCTAAATTTTTAAAATATTTCAGTAGAAATTCATTGAGTTTAAAAGTTTAGTAGAAACTGTTTTTCCATTTATTTCTCTATTGTTTAAATTTATATTAATGTAGTAGTATATCATATTTTTACTGATTTTCAAGAAATACTTAAGTGACTTTTATCCAGATATAGATACCGTCTTAATTTTTGCATTTTTTCCCTTATTGTATGATTTAACAAATAGGAACAAAATATTTTATTTCCTTTTGCATTTTTTTTATTCATTGAAAAATTAGAAAATTTTGCTTACGCCATGTTATGCAACACAAATTACCTTTAAAGATACTTTTTGTTAACGCCGTTGCATTTTTTAACCCTTTAAGCGGTCAATTATTTTACCAGAAATGCTTCCAAAAAAGGCATATTTTTTATTGCATATAATTAAGTACCATACTTAATAGAATAAAAATATTAAGAATTTTTTTTTTCACTTTTAATGCTTTTACAACATTTTTTATTTTACAATTTTGGACACAAAACCCCCTAAATGTTTGCTTTTTTCAAGTGCATCTGAACTCACTGCACGAGTCATCTGAGGAATAATCCAAATAATTAGAAGAAATATCTGTATCAAAATGTAGTTCATCATCCAACAAGAAAGTATTTTCGTCGTCTATTCCATCCATAATTTCCATAAGATTCACAAGCACGGCATACAGTAGAACAAAAATTTCAAAGAAAAGTTTCCGCTTTCCCGCTACATAGCAAAACCCGGATGAAAAGCATTTCATTTACATGGGCAAGCCACACCATCTGTTGAAAAATAATAATACTAAATAGTCTCTTTCAATAATGAAAAATGCGGGCAAACCAGAAAAGGAAAGGAGAAAATATCGATGCCCGTACGCCGTACGGGCAAACCAGATGAGGATAATTTCGGGTAGCACGTACACTGTACGGGCAAACTGCTTAAAGGGTTAAAGTATCCGTATATTTAATAATTTGGAAGTTGCCTTTAATTCATTAAATATAAAAGAAGACTTCAATAGCTATGCCATAAACCGGAAGTTACTGTTTTAAACATGAATACTTGTCTCGAATTAAATCATATTTTATTAACAATATTAAATTATTATATTGTTTAATCCAAAGACATTCATGCCCCTGCATGAAACACTGAAACTCATCACTTGGATTAATATATTAATTGGGATGATACAAATTGATAGGATTCATTTTATTGCTTCGTGTAAACGTATTTGGTTTCACTTGGAAATATATATTTTACTGGAAAAAGTTCCATCCAATCCTTTTATTCCTTGCAAAATTATAACATTTTCTACTGAACAGTGTTTTATGTCTTTATATTGAATCTAAGTACAATAATTGTTCCTTATCTTCATATATGTATGATTATTTATTATAATTTACATTATAACTACAATAATCAATAATATTTTTTACATTTTCTGTTTTGTGTTAATTTGCTTACGATGAAACTTTCTTGTATTCTGTGAATTGCGTCAATAATTATTTTCTAAATGTAGAAAAGTACCCGCAAACATTCAAGCAAATAAATTTTATATATACATAAATTTCTGAGAAAACATTGCTTACCGTATGTTTCGTTGAAGAAATTAGTTCTCCGATTCATTTATCTTTCTTCAGTATTACAACTTGGAATCATTTCGCTGTAATAGCATATAAAAAATAATTTATTGACTTAAAATATGGAGGAAATGCTGAAAGTATTTTTTATTTAATCGTGATTATATTTAATTGCTTCCTTGAACTGTTGGTTGATTATGTTTAATTGCTTGCATTGATTATATTGAATTGCGTTTTGTAATTTATAGTATTTTGTAAAAGAAATTAATTGTTCTGAAAAAGAAGAAATTAAAGGCATTTTATCATAACAGTTTCCAAAATATCCTAATTTTGAGCATAATGGTATGCTACAGAATTTCGCAATGGCATAAATGTTACTTACGGAAATATTCATATTCCAAACAAAGGAAAGATTAAGGCTCAGCGTACTTGTGGCAAAATAACTTTTTGTTTTTGGAATAATGATTCCTATTTATAATTCATTATTCCTAATTCCTTAAATATTAATGCCTATGATGAGCCAAATCATCAGATGCTAATGATTTTGAGATATTGGAGATGTTAGGTTAACTTACCAATACTATTTCGTTTTATGTGTTTTTTAAGTGTATTTTTTTCCACAAATAAGTTGCATTGAAAGGATGCTATTTATAGATACAAATTTATATCCATCCTCAATGCACTTGCATTGCGAAATTCAAAAAAGAATAAAGAATCGAGATTTTTCTCCAAATCATGAACCACTGATGTATTTGAATTCCTCCCCCGAATGATATTCGATGTTTGTTATCTGATATTTGAAATAATGTGAAATTTTAAATTTCAAATATTCGATTTTATGATTTCTTTTGAATGGTTTCATTTGATGCCTGATATTTGCCATCGATTTCATTACAATCTATTTTTTATATACTTAAGCTAAGATATGGTTTCAGATTATTCAAAATGCATTTGTCAGAGGAATAAAAAGTGTAATACATAAAATCTGTGGTATAATTTGAAATGTATGAAAAGGACTAATAAAACTATTTAAATCCATCCCTAATCATAAATAATCAAAAATGTCATGTCTTAAAATTTTTGGAAAATATTTACTTTTTTTAAAATTTACTAATATATCAAACATTTTGATGTTCCCAAATCATCAGATTATTTAAAAAAAACATTTCTATATTCTGAAAAATGTATAATCTCTTCCTTTTTTTAAAGGAAGTATGATATTTACCACTAATATAAAAACACTTATCATATTTACGTGTATACATCAACTGTGTATCGTAATTTGCTTTACATATTGAACCTGAAAAATAATTACGTATGGAACTTCCTCGAATATTATTTTTATTAGCCGTTTATGAATCTAAATATTTATAATTAATCGTGATGAATACGTATTTTATTTTTATATAAATATATAAACTTACAAACATTTGCTAGCCAGAATTTTTTCTAACAAATATAAATCCAAAAGGTAATAGCAAAAAAAAAAAATCATAAATTTCCAAAAATAGCAAGAGTTTCCTTGAAAAGTGATGAAGAAACAAACATCGTTTACTTTTCCTACAAAAGACAGTTACTCTCTTTCAAGAAAATACCAATAACATTTAAAGCTGAAAATTGTGGAAATAATATCAATGTTCGAATGTCCTCATTTTTTCATCCACTTTAACAAATACTGTTATTGATATAATAATTTATCCATTTTATTTCAAAAATACCCTGAAATTCCAGAAGTGTGTTAATCTCTCTCCTTCTCCTCCTTACTTTTCGAAAAAAGGAAGCCAATTTTCTTTTTCACGGTCAATAATCCCCGCTTGAGTCTCAAGAAGAAACAACTCATTTGTAGGTAGACTTTGGCGAAACGAGATAACAGGTGCTTCTGATGATCAAGCTTCGATTCTTTTCCGAAAGTTTGTGTGGTCTGGGCAATTGGAGAGTTTTCTGCTACTTAGATGCACTAACTCGCTGATCCATAAAAAGAGCAGAATATTTCTCTTGTTTCAAGTAACTGTTAGCAAATGGACGGTTTGCAGGAGTTAAGTTTATAAATGTTAAATTTCTGTTAAAAATTTTGCTTTGAAATAATAACCGTTGATAGAAATTATGATTTTTCTCTTAAAATATATTATAAGAGAAATTGATGCTTATTGATCTGAAGGATTTATTCAAATAGAAATAGGAGAAACCTTTTGAAAACTCTTAGGTACATATATATTTAATAAATAGTGTTGTTAATAAAGATATTTTTGGCATTTAATTTATTTTATATTTACATTTTAGGATCGAGGGGATAATTTTATGTTTTGACTGACCTAAATAATAATTAATAAATTATTTTAAATTTCACAGGTTTTCTTTAATTGTATAACTGATATTTTATATTATTTGTTTATTGAAAACAATTTAAACTGCTTTTTTTTTTCATTTCTATGAAACTCTGTATTTGTTCCACTAATTTATTCCTGTAATTTTTTGAAAAATATGATAACATTTAAACTTTTTTATAATTCATCGTAAAATATTTGAAGAGCTGTTGTAAAATTGAAAAAAAATTGATGTTGGCTTATAGTTACTTATTATCGATAACGAATAATCATACAACAGAGGCAGTTCTTTAATATTATTTGATTTAAAATCAAACTATTAATTTATTTAATGAAGTTTTATAGTTTTTAAAATGTATACAAAGAAGGCACAGAAATAGAAAAGAAGAGCGAAACATTTATTAATGGTTTCATTCAGATCTGGATAAACAGAGAGCGTTAGTTGTCCGTGGTTCTGCAAAATATACAAGCATGTTTTGCAGCATTTTGCGCGCTCTTTTCAAAGCTTAAAGATGTCTGGCAGGCAACGTTGCGGAATTTTTGAGCCTATTTTTATAAAAAAAAAAAAAAAAAATTATGCAGCGAGAGTGTTAATAAAACAAGTCTTGCGGCATTCGACAGAAGTGGAAATCATTCTTAACTTTGAAGAATAGAAAACGTTTCAGTATTTTGCGGTACCTGTTATCGAATGTTTTTAGGGATAAGAGGGTTAAAGTTCTGTTCTTTTTTAGCTTTATGAAGGATTTATTTATTGTGCGCATGAACATTCCCTAAAGAGGTCCAGAGCGATGCTGTCTAGCATATTGACATTAAAAACTTTACTTTCCAGGTAATCAATTTCAAATGGCACATTGTCTTTGCTATAATCCCTTATGTAAATTTGACAGATGATAAGTAAAATTCTTCTTCCATAGCTACGAACAATGATAAAAAAAATTGAACGATTGTAAAAGAAATCGACTTGTAAAAGAAACTAAAATAGAAGCGACACCACAAAAGAATATGTTTGCCATAAATTTTAAAGGCATATTTAAATTGTATTTATTTCAATTTCTGCTGATTTAATTATTATGATAAGCATAAAAACTATATTTAACATATTCAACTATATCTAACTATTAAATTTTTTTTATTTCAGATGCTTAATTACATAGAAAACAATCATGTTTTTTATAAATTAATATTTGGTTCCTCTTTCACTTTAGATAAACATTCAGTCTTTAATAAAATCATTTGAAACTTCCACAACTGATATAATTATTTCCTATTTTGTCTTTCGGAATTTGATTTTATATAATATAAAGTTTCAGAAATAACCCCTGTGAGCAAAATATGAACGAACAACAATGTATGTAAAGATTGTGGTAGAAAGGCTAGCGCATAATTTCTTAAAACAGAGAAAATAAAGATACACTGAGTATTTTTTTTAATGTAGTATTAAAACTTTATTATGTTATCAGTTATTAAATATTTCGATTTTTGACTTTTCTAAAATAATTCAAATGAATTGCAATAAGTTTATTTTAAAAAAATATATTGCATCATAATTTTCAGATTATTACTTAACATAGGAATTATGTTTCTCATTTGATTGTGAACTGTCTGAACAGATTTCCTTCTCATACATAAGGAAAAATATGCCATTAAGTGAGTGTTAAATCATTGTAATGTAAATATTTAGTTAATATTAGTTATTAAAATTCTGAATATATTCTTGATTTAGAGAACAGTAAAAAGTATAAATAAAAATTAATGTTAAATTGAAAAGAAAATTTCTGTTCATTGAAGTGCTTGAATTTTAATAAGCTGTATTTTTTTTTTCTATTTAATGTGAGAGGGGAACTGGTTTAATATTTAAATATTGCCTTTTAATTCTTCAGTTTCTGAAGTTTTGGGTGTATTATATATTTCTTCAGCCATTGAACTGTTTTTAGACTAATATTTAAAAATTTAATTTAATTTACTACCAGACATCTTAATCACTAACGTATTGTAAACATTTATTATTTTAACGTAAATTACTTCAGGAAAAATTTTAACATGTGTCATATACCGGGTGTCCCATAAATTTGTAAATACTTTAAAAATTCATAAAAATTGAAGGAATGAGTATATTTTAATGCGCTTTGCGAAACTGTTATTCTCATGAAGGGGGATTTTTTTTTCATACAAAAAAAAGAAATAGTTCAAAAATTTGTCGATAGAGGGCGCTAAACACAAGCAAAACATACAATTCTACGGGAAAAATACTCTTATTTGCATGCAAGCAATTGTTTACATGCGTATCACACCAGTACTACAGTACTTGTTCTATGTGTCCGCCATCACCACAAATAACAGTTAGGAAGCGGGAAACAACGCTGGTAACTGCATCATACAGCATATCCGGATGAATGCATGAGATTTCGTGGCGAATGGCTTCTTTAGCTGCACTAACGAAGTTGGCCTATGACGGTACACCTGAGACTTAAGGTAACCCCATAGCCAAAAAATCAAGGGGTGTTAAATCTGGTGAGCGTGGGGGCCATTCATGCGTAAATTGACGGCTGATTATCCGTTCTTCAGTAAAAGTTCTTCTCAAAAATGCCTTCACTTCGGTGTCGATGTGAGGAGGTGCCCCGTCTTGCATGAATGTCACTGTGTCAAGGACATCGTGTTCCAATAAGGACGGTATCACTTCCTTCTGTAACATTTCCAAGTAACTTATTCCATTAACTGAACATGTCTTCCATCCTTCTTTGTACAGGGCTTTTCAAATAAAAAAGGGCCTACAATAATGGATGCAGTGAAACCACAACAAACAGTAACCCGTGGAGAATACAGGGGCTTCTCAGTGTAAGCATGTGGATTCTCATGTGCCCATATTCTACAGTTATGGGTATAAACTGCTCCATGCAAAGCAAAATGAGCCTCATCTGTCAACAATATTTTCAGCAGTCAATGCGGATCATCTTCAATTTTCGCCAAAGCCCAATTTGAGAATTCCAGCTGTATCATTTGGTAAGAGCTGATGTAGCGATTGCAATTTGTATGGGTACAATTGCAATACACCATGAAGGATACGGTACACCGAAGTCTTTGGTATACCAGTTATTCGTGCCACTTCTCGTGCGATACTGACTGCACTTGTAGACTGTTCCCTTAGCGTGTCCATTTGCGAAGAGACATCGGGAATACGGACTGTTGTTAAACGAGGTGCACCACTGCGTGGCCGACGACACAAACTTCCAGTTTCTTCGAAACGGCGTACTAGGGAAACAAGTCCAGCAGGAGTGATCGGACCTGAACCTTTCTTCAATCTTTTCTGGGTCCTAAACTTTCGTAAGGCTTCAGCCGCCGATTCGTTGCTGACATAAAACAACTTTACCAATAGAGCTTTATCCACCAGTGTCAACATCTTAATACAAACCTTTAGAAATGATGTGTCAATCGCTCACTCTTCCTTTCATAAGACTTTAATTTGCATATTTCCACTGATTTGCTTGTGTGCAGCGCCCTCTATTGACAAATTTTTGAATTATTTTTTTTCTGTATCAAAAAAATCCCCTTTCATGAGAATAATAGTTTCGCAAACCGCATTCAAATATACCCAGTCCTTCAATTTTTATTAATTTTTAAAGTATTTACAAATTTATGGGACACCCGATATATTTTCTTCAATATCTAGTTTATATCGTTACAAAAATCAACTTATGGATTACGGTGAATGTATACGAAAAAAAAGGCCTGAATGATGCAAACAACTTTTTATAACACGAATATTCCAGAACACAAGAAATAAAAAAATCCCAGCCAAGTTGTACACCAATAAAATACTTTCAGAAATTAGCAAGTATACAACACATTATTAATTAAATAACTGTAATAGCGCTGCGCTCTTAGAACTTACTGCTTGCACTGCAAAATAACTTCAGAAAAAAATGAACTCGTCCAAGGTCTCGAATTTTTTACATATCAGTACGGCATGATGTCACTATCCAGAACAATCTTTAGATGTCAGTTCCTAAGAGAGGTAGTGTCATGACAATTGCACCATCCTGAATTTTCATCTTTTTCCCCATTGTCGCCAAATTTATCGCAATATCAACATGTAGCTTTTAATTTTTCGTCAAAAAGAGTTCTTTGATTTGACATTTCTTAAGAATGTGTAAAAATCACCCTGCCATGCTATAAAATTATTAGTTTAATCTTATGGCGTAGGAGTGTGTATCACATGGCATGGGTGGGAAGCCTCTTTGACTTCGGAGAAAAAAAGAATAATTTTCAAAAGAATAAAATTGAAAGCATGAAGAAAATTATAACGCTAACTATGCAGGGATTTTAACTTTACAATGCCATTTAGAGCCAAGTTATGTTATGCGAAGTACAAATAACTTTTGAATTGTGCAATGCAAGACATACTTTTAGATTATTTTGCGTTAAGTCTCTCTACATACTTTAAGAAAGTAACCACGTTTGAAAACATCAATTTTGATAATGGTTCCTTATCGCTAAATTACATCAGGTTAATGTAATTCCTTTTATGTTTTTTATTTCCCATCATCGTAATATGTATTAACAAAACATTATCAATGCATTATGCTAAGTCAAATCAAATTACAGAAGAAGTTTATCGATGCAAATAGCATCTTGGATTTTGAACATCTCCGATTAATTTTTTGGGAATTTCATTTCCGCTGGAGTTTTTTTACATGTTTCAAGTGAAAACGGCACCAGAATAATTATATTCATTTATGAAAAAAATAGCAAATTCAAATGGCTTTATGCCATTGTTTCTACCAGCTCCTTATGGTAATAATATGTAGAGGAGCAAGAACGTTTCGTTGAGAGAAAATCTAGGCTGTATTGTTAACGCAGCCTTTCCCATTTCTCCATTTTCTACTGTTTTTTTAAATAACAGTATTTTCAATCATATCAAGCAATGTCCATAATCCTTAATTTTTTCATCGACCCAAATTATCCAATTAGGTGTAAGATTAGTAGAGTGTCGGTGGGGAAATAAAGGAATATTTCACCTTCTTTTTAATGTGCTTTGATTGTTTCTTCGTCGCTTAAGAGATTCAAAATAATGAACCCCTATAAGATGCTCCATTTTCCGACAGCCGCATTTTTTCGATATAAATGTTTAAATCAGTATAACTTCTCAAACGATTTCAATTACTTTTCTTCCTTTCTGGTGAATTATTATAAAAAGGTGAATTTGTATTTGAGGTACAACATAGTAAGCCATTTATCTTCTTCAGTTTCCAAAATGTTAGATCCGATGTTAGTTGTAAAAAAACAGAAAGCTGTAGTCGTTCAATTTTAACCTTTTTAAAAGGTTTCACTCAAAACATTTAAGTCCTGAAATTCTGTTTTTGACTTTCGCAAGTAAGAAAAAGCATTGCTTGATGCATTACAACATGCAAGCTGTACCTAAGAAAAGTAAAAGTTAGCAGTATTTGATAAAAATCACGTGTTTTATATTTCAATAAAATTCTCTATCAACTGACATGCACTT
Source organism: Argiope bruennichi (assembly GCF_947563725.1). Taxonomy (NCBI): domain Eukaryota; kingdom Metazoa; phylum Arthropoda; class Arachnida; order Araneae; family Araneidae; genus Argiope; species Argiope bruennichi. The sequence goes on from NC_079152.1 coordinate 127,605,411, forward strand.
CTACGGAAACTGAAATTTTATTATGTTGTACTTTCAAGGAACTTTTTTAATTCAACTTTTCTGGTTTAGCTTTTAACAAGCCTATATATTGCTAACCTTCGTTTATTTTCTCTTTACAGCCGAAAATAATCGTTCCCTGGCAATGGCTCATTAGAAACTCATGAGACTTATAAATAAGGAAATTGGTTTGTCTAATTATTTTTTCAAAGAACCCTGAAGGGCGTTAGTCTCTTAATTAGATTGATGCAGGAAAACGACACTGTCGAGTTTTTTCACTATTCATATCTACCTAGAGATTCTATTGACCTTTTTTTTTTTTGGGTGGGGGGCTGGAAATAGTGCATGTTTTCTTTCTAAGCGGCAGTCGCATTCAATGATGATTCGCTTTTTCAATATTACCCAATTATGGTAAGTGTAAATGACTCTGTTACCACGACGTAAGTTAATCGTTCATAATAAGTCATGTAATAACTTTGTTAGAAATTCCTGAATGTTTGTGAGAAAGTTAAGGATTTAATTAAGATGAATCTTTACTTTGGTAAATTCTTTAGTTTTTTTTCTGCTAGCATTAAATGGATAGGGCTTTAGTAAAAATACTTTTTTAATGCAGATGCTTCATTTTTATAAATAACGAATTTTCATTTATTGAAATGAGATTTTTACTTAATCTTCAGTGTTAGATTTGATTTGATAGCAAAATCTGTAAAGGTCTCTTAAAAAAACGTTATTTTAAATTATAAGTTGGACATTATTTATGTATTCACTTCTTAATTAATTTAATTATTGCGAAATATTTCGTTTCTTTTCAAATCCTGCAATTTGAAATTTATATGTTTTTGTTATTATTGCTTTGAATGTAATCTACATTATATTTAGTAACAGACAGGTTACTAAATCCTTTACTATAAACTTTAATATACTTATCCTTTCTTCTATTTTAGAATTTTTTTTTCATATCTAATATGGGACAGTAAAGATTGCAATTAAAAAATTTACTTTCTGGTTCAATCTGCAAGTGGTTACGAAAATAATGGAAGCACTTGTAAATAAAAGTGGCATTTAAGAATGCGCTTCGTAAACATAAAAATAACATTTTAATTACAAGTATTTTTTAATATAAATGTTGATATATCATAGCAACTTGAAACAGCTTTAATAAAGTTCACTACAATGCCCTACTCATTGGAAGATGTTCATCCCTCTCAATGAAGCATTGAATTTTATGATATAAACAAGCCTTAAGATCTATCCTCATTTATTGAACTCAAATTTTAGGAATTGATGATCAAATCAACCGAAATAATATTCGTGGTTTACAAAATCGGATACTTTGCATCATAATCAATGCTCTTAGTTTATCAAGTATGATATTCTACACAAAAATCTTAATACTCCAAAGCGTTGGTTTATCAAGTATGAGATTCCACAAGGAAATCTTCAAAACTTGATGATTTCGCCAAAGAACTTTCAAGAAAAATTTTTTAGTCTGACTCAAAAACTCATGAATATATCCCACACTTAAGGAACAAATTACCTATGCTCACTTCAATATACTTTTCTTTACTATATTACTAAATGGGTGTTGCCACTTAAACCTTCATAACTTCTTCAGAAATTCAAATTGAATATAAAGAACTGCTTCAATTTTTAGCTTAAGCGCAAATAAGCAAGCCTTTTTTCTACTCAACTGGCACAGCAATGGTATATTACTTCTGTTTAGTCCTCTGCTACTAGCCAACTCAAACTGATTAGAAGTGCCTAAGCATTTAGTCCTCAGTATTAAACTTTTCATGCATCTAAGGCATTAAAGCGGAGTCATCAGTGTTCTTAGAAACATCATTCTGCTGTGAACACATTAACCAACAATTGAAAACTATAAATTACTTTTTAAGAACTTCTCGAAAATTTAATTTCTTGTTATATTGTTGTCCTTTTTTCTTAAATGTTGTAAAAAATTTTTTTAATTGATTACAAAAAAAAACAACTGTTTTTTTTGGGTTTTTTTTTTGTCTTTTGTCTAAGTGTCTTTTTGTCCAAATAAGAAATCGATAGTATATGTATGTATTTTATTTCCTATTTGCATTATTTTATTCATTGAAAATTAGGAGTAAGAAATTAGAAAATTTTGCTTACACCATGTTATGCAAATAAATTGCATTGAAAGATAATTTTTATTAACGTCGTTGCAATTTCTAAAGTATCCATATATTTATTAATTTGGAAGCTGCCTTTAATTCATTAAATATAAAAGAAAACCTCAATATCTATGCCATAAATCAGAATCTATTGTTTTAAACATGAAGAACAATTCACTCGAATAAAAACATATTTTGTTAACAATATTAAATTATTATATTGTTGAATGCAAGGGCATTCATACCCCTATATGAAACATTGAAACTCATCACTTGGATTAATATATTAATTTAGATGATACAAATTGAGAGAATTCATTTTATTGCTTCGTGTAAACGTATTTGGTTTCACTTGGAAACTTATTTTTTACTAGACAGATTTCTATCCAATCTTTTTATTCGTTGCAAAACCATACAATTTTTTACTGAACAGTGTTTCATGTATTTATATTCAATCTAAGTACAATAATTGTTATCTTTACATATGTATAATCATTTATTATAATTTACGTTGTAAGCACAATAATCATTAAAATTTATAGTAGTTTTTGTTTTGTTTTAGGTTTGCTTAAAGTGGAACTTTGTCCTATTCTGTAAATTGCGTCAATAATTAGTTTCTAAATGTAGAAAAGCACCTGCAAACATTCATGCAAATCGAATATTTTTTTTTATAAATTTCTGAGAAAAAATTTCTTACCACATATTTAGTTGAAGAAATCGTCTCTCCAATTTAATTATCTTTCTTCACTATTTAAACTTGGAAACATTTCGTTGTCATAAATATAAAAAATAGTTTATTGACTAAAAATATGCAGGAAATGCTGCTGAAAGTAGTTTTATTTTATCACGAATATATTTAGTTGTTTCTTTGAACTAGTGCTTGATTATGTTTAATTTTTTGCATTGATTATATTGAATTGCTTCTTGTAATTTATAGTATTTTGTAAAAGAAATTAATTGCTCTGAAAAAGAAGGAATTAAAGGCCTTTTTTCATAAAACTTTCCAAAATATCCTAATTTTGAGCATAATGGAATTTCGCAGTGGTATAAACTTTGTTTATGGAAATTTCATATTCCAAACAAATGAAAGATTAGACGGAGAACTTGCTTCTGGAATAACGATTCCAATTTATAATCCGTTATTCTTAATTCCTTAAACCTTTATTCCTATTGATATTTTGATATCGGAAGTGTAAGTTTGACTTTTTTTCCACAAATAAGTTGAATTGAGAGGATGATATTTATAGATATAAATTTATATTCATTCTCGACATACTTGCATTGCGAAATACGAAAAAAAAAAAAAAATGAAATTTTTCTCCATATCATGAACCGCTTATATATTTGAATCTAACAATATTATTCTTCACCGAATAATATTGGATGTTTGCTATCGGATAGTTAGAAAACTGCGAAGCTCTGAAATTCCAAGCATTCGTTTTATGATTTCTTTTAAACGGTTTTATTTGACCCCGGATGTTTGCAAGTGGCTTCACTATAATCTATTTTTTATATATTTCAGCTAAGATAGGATTTCCGAATATTCAAAGTGCATTTAATGGAGGAATAAAAAGCGCATTACAGAAAACGTGGGAAATAAATCTGAAATACATGAAAAGGACTAATAAAACTGTTTTAATTCATCCAACCTCTTTAGTCCTGAGGTACACATATGTGTACCTGCAATTTTTTTTTTCCTTTTACTTATCCAGTAAAGTAAAATTTTAACGATAAATTGCATTTATTTCAACATTTAGGAATGTGTCTTACATTTTGTATCACTAAATTTCACTACAATTCGATACTTTTTATATCCATTAGAGACATAACGAAAATGACGTTGAACAGAAAACGCAGTAAATATAAGTACATTTTTTAAATATTTATTATTAAAATAAAATCTTGTATATTTTTTTTATAAAATACTAAATGTTTGGTTCAAGTCATTACCAAATTATATCTTGTTATCTATAATAGAAAAGGTGAAAATGCAAATTTTATTAAGGTAGACATAGGTGTACATCAGGCGTTTTCGCACCCATTTCCTGACTTCTTGGGTTCCATCGTGTTGTTTATCTTTTGAGCACTTGTTTTCAAATTGTCATTCCTTGTCGTTGAATATATTGTATATTTTTTTTATAATAAATAATTCTTATGCTCTGTAATTAATAAGAGAAATATTTTAAAATATTTATTTTTTTAACTTTAGTAAGAAAATGTATTTTATAGATGTCATGTAGTCATTAATTGATATTTCAATCCGATATCATGCATAGAATATATGGCATTTTATTAGCAAATAATACTTTTTTTCACTTCAAGCGGCTTTAACTCAAGAGTAGATTATTGAACTTTCAGAACAAAGTGATTTTAGGGGAAGCAATAGAATTACTCATGTATCGATAATAATGAAACCTGACAAATGCCTTAAAAAAGAAGAATGAGATGAATTGGTCACAGACGACAGTAAAGTGTGCCTTATCAATTAAAAAGATAATAAATCCTGAATTCTATTATCCACATGTATAGGTAACGAGCCAATTGGAACAGACAGAAGACGGTCAAAATAATTGAAATAAAAATCTGATGTAACATAATCTGCTATTGTAAAAGCATATAATATGGGATGCAACAACAAGCATATAATACTGGCCAACACGAGTATTCACGCATTTTACAGATTTAGTAGTTGCGACAATCAGAGCTATTGGGAGTGAAACCGAAAATGTTATGATCTTATTGCAAAATCGAATGTTTATAATTCGGTCCCTGTTGAAATATCTGGAAATTCCCTTCATCAGAAAGAAAGGATACCAAGAACAAGTAAAAAATCTTCTATAGATGAAAACAAATTAATAGAGTAATGGTCATCAAATGATGGAAATTCAATTAAAATACCATTGGAGATTTAATCACCACCTTCTGGTAAAAATACTCCTCAAAGAGCAAGACAAATTATCCCTCCTCCTTAAATGAAATATACTTGATATGTCAAGCACATCTGCAACACAACATGGACGATCAAATGCAAATATACATCAAAATGCAGGTGTCTGGAATGTAAATGTAGGAGTAAAATCAAGTGTTCAAAACACAGCATAAATATTATATATTACTTATGTAATATATAAAAAATTGAAATGTCATTCATAATAAGATTTAATAGATTATTAATATAATAAATTTGTATTTTTTTAATTTATAAGGCCTTAAAATAGAAAAAAATATAGCTATTAAATAACCAAGAAAATTAAAAAATGATTTTGTTGGTCGAGGATACTTTAACTTACTTAAGACTTGAGGTACAAATATGTGTACCTTAAAATTATGTGACTTAAAATTGTTTGGTCAAAAATTTTTTTCGCCATAAACTACTGAGATGTAACAAAGTTAAGATATCTTGAAATCAAATTTTTTTTATTAGTTTTAAAAAAGTTAGGTTTGAAGAAGTTAAATATAAATCACTAGAAAATGCCATACATTGAAGTCATTGGAAACTATTTTTCCCTAAATTTACTTATTTAGCAAAACCTTTTATGTTCTTCAGAACATCAGATTATCTTAAAATCCTGAAAAAATGTGTAATATTTTATAGCTTTTAAGAAAATATGAGTTTTAACATTAATTTACATGTATATATCAATTGAGTATCGTGAATTTATTTTACGCATTTAACCTGAAAACGAGTTATGTGTGGAACTCCCTCGAACACAATATTAATTGGTTGTTTATGAGTGTAAATATTTATTGATGAATCAATATTGACGAATAAGTATTCTGGAATTTTACATAAATATATATACTTACAAACATTTGTTAGCCAGACATTTTATTAACAAAAATAATTCCAAAAAAATTAATCCAAAAAATAATAGCAAACAATCATACATTTTCAAAAATAAGAAGGTTTCTTTGAAAAATGATGAAAAAATAAACATCATTTACTTTTCCTACAAAAGACACATATGCTCTTTCAATAAAATATCAATGACATTTAAATCTGAAAATAGTGGAAATAACATAAAAGTTTCAATATTAACATTTTTTTTTCATCCATTTTAAGAAATATTGTTATTGATATAATCATTTGTCCATTTTGTTTCAAAAGTATCCTGAAGTTCCAGAAGTGTATTCAGCTTTCTTTTCTTCTTTCTTTCTACAAAATGATGCCAATTTTCTTTTTCACGGTCAATAATCTCTGCTTGAGTCTTAAGAAGAAACAACTCATTTGTCGGTAGAATTTCGTGAAACGAGATAACGGGTGTTTCTGATGATTGAGCTTCGATTCTTTCCCGAAAATCTGTCTGGTCTGGGGAATTGGAGAGTTTTCTGCTTCTTAGGTGCACTAACTCACTGATCCATAAAAAGTACAGAATATTTATCTTGTTTCAAGTAATTGTTAACAAATGGGCGTTTTGTAGGATATGAAATAATAAATGTTACAATTTTTTAAAATATTTTGCAGTTTTTGCAGTGAAACATTAAATGCTGATATATATATAGACAGGGTGTTGCCAAATTCGACTGACAAACTCAGAGAGGTGATAGTAGGCATCAAGAGGACAAAGAATCACAATACAACATGGGGTCCCAAACGACGTTTAAGGGGTGAAAATAGCAAAAATATAGGAAGTCGGAAAATTGTTGGAAACTGTAAAAAATAAATTTTAAAAATAGCAAATGGTGTTTCAAATATGATTTTTTAAAGTGAAATTGCATTCTTAAAGGCTGTTTTTCATGTAATTAAATGCCGTTTTGATGAACCAGGGGGTCGTAAATTATTGAAAACGAAAAAGTAGCTTAGAACCCTTATCGTAAAAAATATTTAAACTTTAAGGAAAATGAAAGCTTGAAAATTTAAAGAATTTTATACTCTTTAATTTGATATGTCTGTAGTGTGAAAACTGAGAAGGGTTTAAGATATTCAAGAAAAACTAAAATGTTTCCCGAAAAACATCGCTGCAACATCAGCACCGATGTTTCCAGAGGTTGTTGCCAAATTCGAATGTAAATTTAGGGAAATGATAGTAGACATTAAGAAGATAAAAAAATTATCATAAAACATAGTGTCGCATTAGACGTTTATTCTGTGAAACTCGCAAAAACAGACCTCGAAGAGACAATATACATTTAATTTACGGCGGAGCGGATGGTAATGGACACCTAGCAGTAAGAATATACAAAGAGCAATATACAAGTATGCGTTGTCCACACAACAGCACCTTTGCAAATATTGATCGGCGGTTGCTGGAGACAGGATCCTTCAAAATAATGAGGCCAAATGCAGGGTAAGAACGCAATGTGCACGCCCCTGAAACAGAAAACAGAGTTTTGCAGCGCTTTGCCGATACCCCATCGACAAGCACGTGATCAGTTGCAGCTGAATTGGGTATTCTGTACTCTGAATGCTTGGTGCCACGCAGGAACATGCATTCTTTCCTGCAAGAATTTATTTTCAGATTTTATCTCAGACCTGTCGATTGGCCTCGGACCTCAATCCCTTGAATTTCTTCCTCTGGGCCACATGGAATCTCTTGTTTGTCAGACACCTTTAGATACAGTTGAAGATCTCGTAGCACGGATCGTCGTTGCTGCTGGAGTAATCGCAAGCACACTTGGTATTTTTTAGCGCGTCTGGCGGAACTTTAAGCATCGGTGTCGGTTGTGTAATGAACTTCGCGGCCGAAACATTGAGTAATCTTTATAAAATTTTCCCATCGTCTCCTTTTTTATATTAAAATGTCTGTGCTGTAAATGTATGCTGTACCTGTATTCCACCAAATAAATTTTCACCATCTTTTGTGACTTTATATTTATTTCTTTGGAAATTCTTATCGCATTTTTGCATACTATCAGTCCTCAGTACTTAGAATTTTGCAATACCTTTAGTAAACATCGTTGCCGATGTTGCAGCGATGTTTATCGGCAAACATTTTAGTTTTTCTTGAATATTTTCAAACCTCCCCAGTTTTCACACTAAAGACTTATAACAAATTAAAGAGTATAAAATTCCTTATATTTTCAAGCTTTTATTTTTCTTAAAGTTTAAATATTTTTGAAGATAAGGGTTCTAAACTACTTTTTCGCTTTCAATAATTTACAACCCCCTGGTTCATCAGATCGGCATGTTACTTTTATGACAAATAGCTTTTAAGAATGTGCTTTCGCTTAAAAAAATAATATTTGAAACACCATTTGTTATTTTTTTATTAATTTTTTACAGTTTCCAACTGTTCTCCCACTCCCTATATTTTTGCGACTTTCACCCCCTAAACGTCGTTTGGGATCCCATGATGCCTAATATCACTCCTCTGAGTTTGTCGGTCGATATATATATATATATATATATATATATATATATATATATATATATATATACATTCTAAATAAAGATTTGTTCCGAAAGCTAATATACAAATGGCATTAGCGATAGATAAATGATATTATTCAAAGAACAATAAAAAAGAATAAGACTTATTTTGTCTTCAGTTTAGATCACAACTACATCAAATTCTAGAGTATTTTTAGAAGCACACTTTACGCAGATGGTCACTAAGTAGTCGAAGAATGCTGAATGGAGCTGGAAAATTTTTATATAGGAACTAAAGACTCATTTGTTAGAATAAATTAAAATATTTTAATTCTAAATTGTTAAATTATTCTGAGATTTAATTATCAACATTCAAATTTAATGTCGAGTTTCCACATAAATTAAAAAGAAAATATTTTATTATTCAAAATTTAAACCACTTTCGAAAAAATTTCATCGATTTGAAAATTTATAAAAGATGATGAAAAAAAATAATAATTTCTCATAAATATAGAGAAAAGTATTTTAGTTCGAAAGAAGAGAATTCGGCATATGGTTTGTGAAAAAGAAATAAAAGCAGGAAAAATTCTAAAAATTTAAAAATATAGAGACTGGAAAAAAATTCATAAATAAGTGGCACATTATAGTTATTCTTTGCCTGGTGGAAGGGCACCACTAATAGACAAAGGCAAAAGATCAATAGCGTGCAACATAAAGCTCTGTTAGCAATAACGGTGGCTTTTCGTGCAACATCTATATCAGCTCTACAAGTAATTAGTGGACTTCACCATTAGATCTGATATGTGATATTGAAACCTCTTGATATTGTAACAAAAAATCACCGTAAAGACATCAATATTTTTGGCCAAACAATTCAGGGCTCTAAAATGATTATTTATGAAAATAGATGGGTTCACCTCAGTAAGATTGAAATCATACAGCAGGATGTTTCTGCGGTGACAGCTCCACATTACATCTATACAGATGGTTCGAAAATGAAGGAATAAGTTGGTGCAGCTTTTTGTGTTTTTGAGGGCGAAGATAAAATTGAAGCATTTCAGTATAGGCTTAAAAATCACTATTCAATTTTTCAAGGAAAACTTTCTGCAATATGGTAAGCTTTAAATTGGAAAAACCACAATAAATCGTATTTGCATTACCATCTATTCACGGACAGCCTTGGTATATTAAAGGCTCTTCAAAAATCCAACCCCAAAAATACTTCAGTAGAAGATGTTAAAAGTCTGTTATATGGTAATATCTCATTAGACTGGGTTAAAGACCACACTGGCATCAAATGTAATGAACTAGCTGATCTGGCTGCCAAAGCTACTTCACTTAAACCTGCAATAGACTATCACCTTGGAGAATTCAATTTCAACCTTGGAGTTTCAATTTTCCAAATTGAACAATAATTTATCCTAGTTTGTAAAGCATTGTTAAAAGTGGACAGTATCTAATGAGTACAAGATAAAAAAAGTGCAAAAATAACTCTGTATAGTCGTTTGTTCCTGATTCATGGACTCTACCTCAGACTGAGCCATTGTACATATTTATTTTTCTGTTTACTTTTTATTTTATTTATTTACTTATTTTTTCATTTATTTACCTATTTTTTTATTTATTTACTTAGTTTTCATTTGTATATTTATATATATATTCTTTTCTTTTTTCTTTGTCATTTTTTTTTTCAATTTTCTAAATTTAAATTGCCTATCTTCGGTAAATTTTATTCTTTACAAATTATGTTTCAATGACGCTGTCGGGAATATTATGGTGGCTCTTCTGCTGGGTCATTTAGACCTCTCCACTTTTGCTTTTTAGGTCTACTCTTTTTTTTTTTATTTTCTTTGGCTGTTTTTAGTTTCTAATACACAACATTATGAAAAAAAGTTTTGAATAGCTAGTCTTTTGATAGCTATTTAAATTCTTTTTATTTATTTATTTATGAGCTTTTACCGGTGTAACGCCACTTTTGGCACACAACTAATCATCATCAGAATAGTTATTCTTTCACAAGGCGTATTCTCTACAATTCCTAAGTACTAAAAATATTAGAAGTTTCTGTTTCAATAAATCGGGCGATAAATGTTGTTGCCTTATACAATTATGCAGGTGAATTAAATGTCTTCAAAATGCCCATTCTTCGGAATGCAGGACTGCGATAAATATTGGGAGAGGGAATAGATTAAAAGCAGAAACGCTTTCGTTTCACGAGACAAAAATTGTGCATGCGATATGAATGAATTGATTGAGCTTGGTGTAAATGTTTCAAGCTTAAAATGGAACTAAATCCCTTTTGTATGGTTTTTATCTTAAACTCCTTTTGAAAATTAAATATCTTCTTTTATAAATAGCCAAATAAATTATACTTGTGGTATAAAGCGTTTCTTCTTTTAATCTGATGGTAAAAAACAATTATTTGAAAAAAAAATCAATGTGTGTAACAGCAAATCAAATATTAAAGAAGACAAAAAATAATAAAATGATAAAATGTGCAACTCTAAAAGATTGACAACAATACGATAGGAAAATATAGACCCTCTAACAAGATTGATTAATCATTAAAAAAAACGATCATAAATGAAAGTACAACTTCAGAATATTGAGAATTTTTATGTTTTATTGCATTATACATTCCCTTTTATAATTTATTATAAATCAGCTAAATAGGCGACTATCAAAATGAATTTATGACTGAAAAAATTCAAATATATGAACGTTTCTATAATTCTCTTTTTAAATTGGAGAGTGCAAGAATTTTTATTTATTTAAAAGTTTTTTACAAAATAATATATGCTATGAATAGTTGTATATAGTTTAGGAAAAATATTTTTAAAAAAATATTCAATTATTTTTTTATGAAATAAGAAAAATTAAAATCAAGCAAATCTTTACATTATGAAATAAACAATATCCCAGGGATATAAATTAAATTATAGCAGTTCTGCGATAAAAATAAAATTCCCTTTTTACCAATATACTTTTTAAAATGCAAGAAAAAACTATTTTGATCGCATTTATTTATTTAAAAGATTTCTAAACACTGTTTGTTGCCCTTTGGAATAGTCATGTGAAGCTTATAAATGGATATAAACATTTTTCAAGAAAAACCGTTGCTTTGTTCGAAGTCGGTTGTTTTATTCACCATGGACAAAATAACTGTTTATCTTTGGTGATTTCAGTAAATTTAGCATTTTTATGTGATGTAGGATCAGGCAATAAGAAGAAGTTAACATGGCTTAGATATTTTTTTTTAACTTTACAGAATGAGACTTAATAAATTGGAGCACGAAACTATTAAAACTCATTATCTGAAGCTTTGCATATAAAATGTGCGAAATCCTATGCGAACTTGAGCTAAGTTTTTAAATAAAATTACTTTTTGCATATCATGTGTCGACAGGTCTCAGGGGAAAATGTGTTAAAAAGTTAACATTTTTTCGCAATTTTGTTCAAATACAAAGCAATAACAATGTTGAATACAAATAATATTTAATTGAAATCCGATTTCGGCTAGTATTTTTTTTTTATTGTACTACCATATTATGATCACTTCGTTGATTCGTTATAAAGCAAATTAATTTAGTATTTAGAAAATCAAACAGATATTTCCCATTTCAAAAGAAAATCCTTGTCACAATCTTTAAAAAGTTGTAAAAATCTTATACCATAAAGAAATGAAAGTGAGAGATAAGTTTTTAGATTTATGAAGCAAAATAATTAATATATTTTATGGATGTCTTCACAATGTACATTATCTTTGACGGTCACCACCCGTAAAGTTATTATATAATTTTACTTTTGTGGGAATATCCAAAAAACATGCAAACTAAATTTAAGAAGCTTAATTTTAAATCTTTTGAAAATTTGAGTAAACTAAATTGCTTAATATCTTTTCTTATCTATTTTATCTTTTGATCTATTTTTAATTTTTACTGATTTTTTTGAAATTGAATTGTAGTAAATAAACTTATTTATTAATTTTATTGAAATAAAACTTTGAAAAATATCATTTAATCGTTTATATTTTACTAAATAATATAAAAATAGGATTAAAGAACAAATAATTGTGAAATACTGTTTATATATAATAATAATGTGCGAGTGTATATATTGGTATTTTACAAAAACTGGGCGAATCGTGGACTAGGATTTCCGAATTTGGTACGCTTTATACATTTTAAAGGCTAAAATTGTGAATCTTGGAACTTATTTTAAAAATGTGAGTGAAATTTAAATGAAATTTTTATGTTTTTTCTCCCACTCTTCTTCCTGCTAATACTATTAGTCAACTCATTTTTTTTAAACATTTCAAAAATTGTTTTTTTTTATTTTTTTATTATTTAATGTTTTACATAGAATTTCTTTTAAAATAACCCAAAAAGTTTTTACTATATATTTTAGATAACAAATGGGAAACTGCGAATACCAGTTATGTAATTATATATTTTACTATTGTCGAAATATTTGGTAGTCTTTGCCCAAGTGATTCAGGAAATAATTTTTAAAAAATGGCATGATAAATCTATTTTAATGCATAAATCAAGTTTGTCATCAGTCTTAAATTATCATTTTAAATCAAGAGAGTAGTAAATTCGGATTTAATTCACAGATTAATGTGAAAACGTTTACTTATATAGTATTTGAGAGGCATTCTGTATTTTACATTTTCCAATATTTAAATTTATTTAAACATGTTATAAAAGAACGAATAAGCTAATTTATTACTTCCAAAAATACATAATGTATTTGTGAATGTCATTTTGATCTTTCTATTTTTGATATTTCTGCGACAGTTTATAAACAACAACAAAAAACAGTTAAATAATTTTATATACCAGTTTTAAAGCATTCTCCATTGCTCAGTGTTTAGTAAATAAATAAATTCCCGGAATTTAATCCTAAAAGATTATTTTCCATTCTCTAGAATTTTCATTGGAAAATATAATTAAACTTTTGTTGTTGTTTTTTCCTTTGAAAGCAGTTGCTAGCTCACATTTTTCTTTACATGACATTGTCACTGAAATCATTGCTGATGTTGGACGGTGCATTATAATTTACTCTTTATTTGGCTCAAAAAAAGACATGTAAAAGGATTATAAATAAGTATCCTTATTTCTTAAAAAGAAAAGCATAATTATTTTATAAATTCCACATTAACTATCATAATATCTTTCTTGAATTTTTCTAATAAAGATTAGCACTGGCACTTTTTAAAAATAACTGTGTTAAAATTACAACATTCCAAAAATTCTAATGATAAACCTTTCTTGTTTAAAAAAAAATTAGAAAATATCATATCGATTTCCAATATTCTGTGATGCTTTTAATGATGAAAGCTCTGTTATCTATATAGCTTTGTGAATGTTTATTTACTGTGCAGTGAACTTTCCTCAATTAGGTTCAGCCCTATGACGTCGTATGGACCATGTTGCCGGTAAAAACATTAATGTCTGAATTATTTGTTTCAAATGGCTCGTTGTCTTCTGTCATTATTCCTTGTGATAATTTTCCAGTTGATAAGTAAAATCCGTCTTCCATTGCTGTGGACAATGTACGATTAAATATTTTAAAAACTAGAGATATTGATTTGAATTTTTTGAAATCTATTATTAAATGTTAGACAAGTAAGACAAGTTAGACAAGCCTGTTAAGTAATCTGTTTTGTAGATCACCAACAAATACGCATACATCATAATTACATATGGACATTATTTTGCAATTATTTGTTGATTGATCTTGAATCATATTTTTATATTATAAAGCGAAATATAAAAGTTTTAAAATAAGTCCTTCCAAAGCTTTATTTCAATAAAATTCAGAAATAAATTACTTTACTATTTAACCTTAACTTTAAATTTTATTTCAAGACAATCTATAGCGGATATCTGATACATTTCTAAAATAGAAAAAAAACCGTTTTTATTTCTGTTTAAAATTATACATTAAAAATATGCAAGAAAAAATGTAATATTTTGAAAACCATTTTCTAAAAATATTTAAATTTTGTTACTTTTAAAAATAAATGATAAATTATCAATTCAATTACCATCCATCCTAGCCCATTATACTTAAAAAGGCGTCATAATATTTGTCTTCAATAGAAAGGGAAACTAAACTTTTGTGAACACTTGTTATTCCTATATGTGTATTCTGAAAGCTCTGTTAAACAGATTTAAGAGATTATTAATATAAATGCTCCTGTTAGCATCGACTTGTAAAAGAAACTAAAAGAGACACCACAAAAGAATATGTTTGTTGTAGATTTTCAAGGCATATTTGAGTTTTTGTTTCTGTCTGTTGATATAGTTATTATGTTGAAAATTAAAAAAAATTAAATAAAATTTTCTAAAAAGTTAAGCTATTTTTTAATTTTAGAAACATTATTATGCAGAACAAAAATTTTAATTTTTTTTATAAATTTATACTAGGTTTCTCTTTTACTCTAGATAAAAATGAGATCTTTCATAAAAACATTTGAAACTTAATCCAGTGATATAATTATTTTATATTTTGATTATGAGAATTTATTTTTATATAATATAATACTCGTATTTTTAAATAGCTTCTGTGAATGAAATATGAACGCAAAGCAATACATGAGGTGTTTGTAGTAGAAAGGCCTATAATCCTTTATACAACGAAAAATAGAACTATACTGAGTTACTTTTATTTTGTGCTATTTTTTTTTCATATTATCAATTATTAAATATTTCGATTTTTGATACTTTTAAATGATTAAAATTAATGATTGCAATAAATTTATTTTAAAGTGATTTGTATCATATATTTGAGGAAAAAGAATATATTCCACAGCACTCTGTGGAATAACATGTTAATATTTAACATAGGAATTATATTTTTCATTTGATTGAATTATCAGAATATATTTCGTTGTACATAAGGAAACACATGCCGTTAAAGGAGTGATAAGTTATTGTAATGTAAATATTTAGTTAATGTCAGTTATTAAAATATTGAACATGTTCTGAATTAAAAAAACAGTAAAAAATAAAAATAAAAATTATTGTTAAATTGATACTGATAATTTATGCTCATTGAAGTGCTTGATTTTTTTTTTTTTTTTTAATAAATTGAGTTTTATTTCTGGCGTAAAATTTAAATATTGCTGTTTTAATTTTTGAATTTCTGAAATATTTGGTATATTATATAATCCTTAAACTTTGAAACTGTTTATAAAATATTATTAAAAAAATAAATTAAATTTTCTCTCATACACTTGATTAATTTAATACGCATGGTAATGAAGCATTTTTTATTTTTATTTTCATAGAAATTATTTAAGAGAAATTTCTTAATATATATCATACGTTTTTATTTTTCTTCTATATCTAGCATATACTGTTACAAAAATAATTCTGTAGGTTACGTTAAATATATACCAAAAGTCTTGATAATGGAAATAACATTTTTATCATACGAATATTCCAGATCATAAGAAATAAATAAAATACGCAATCAAGTTGTATACCAAAAACAATACCTTCAGAAATGATCAAGTATAAAATGTATTATTAATAAAATAAATATAATAGCGCAGAGAGTCTAACGACTTCTCGCTAGCATTGCAAAGTAACGCCAGAGACAAATTAACTTATCCGATGACTTTGATTTATATAGCTTAAGAATAAAGCACTATGTCACTAACCAGAACAATCTAAATCTCGGTTCAAAAGAGTGATAGTGCAGATAGTGATTTTTGCATGGTTCTAAACCTTCATCTTCATCGCCATTGTCACCAGATTTATAACCATATCACCGCAACATTTCAATTTTTCAGTACGCTTGGAGTTCTTTGATTTGATATCCATTCAGAATGTCTGTAAATCACTCTTCCCTAACATAAGATTAAAATAATAGAAAAATAGAATTACAAAGTAGTGATAATACTTTAACTGGAAAACAAGGCGTTTCAAAGTGCTTTTTGTTTGCAAAAATCAGTGCAAAAACATATTGTATTGCATTTTTCTTTTTTTGCATTTGAAAGCAAAGGAATAAAATTCGGAGTATTTAAAAATCATAATGCAAGCGGTGTAGCTTTATAACTTTGCAATACCATTCTGGTACTATTTTACGCTATGCGAAGTTCAAACAGCTTAAATGTTTTGCATAAGTCACTTTTTATAGTACAATACGTAATTTTAAAGAATTGTGCATTAAGTGTCTCTTCATGCTTTAAGAAAGTAGCAAAGTCTGAAAATATAAATTTTGAAAATGCTTCCCCACCGTTAAATTACATCATATTTCTTACGATTTTTTCTTTTTTTTCATTTTCCATAATCTAAATTTGTATTAACAAAACATTATCAATGCATTATGCTAAGTCAAATAGAATGAAACAAAAAATTTATCTATAAAAATAATACATTGGCATTTGAATATCTCTGATTGTTTTTATGGAATTTTATTTCCATTTTTTTTAATTTTGTGAAGCGAAGGGGGCATTACAATCTTATATTTATTTACCTAAATAATTAAAAATAAAAATGGCTTTATACCACTATTTTTTCCAGCTCTTTATCGTAATAGTATTTAGAGGGCCCAGGAACGATTGTTAAGAGAAAATTTAAACTCTATTGTAAAGGCAGTCTTTACCATTTCTCCGTTTTCTACTCTTTTTATAAATAAGGACAATTTTCAGTCATAACAAGCAATATCTACAATCTTTTATTTTTTCCCTGACACAGATTATCGGATTATGTGCAGGACTTGTAGAGAGTTGATGGTGAAATGATTTTTTACTGGAATATGATATAATCCTTAACTGGAATTCCATTCAAATATATGAATTTCTCACATTATTTTTAATGTGCTTTCAATGATTCTTGAAGTAGAATAAATAATTGCCGCTTGGGATATTCAAAGTAAAGAATGCATGTAAGATGCTCCACTTTTCACCGGCCACATTTTTTTCTGTTTTAATTTGTTTCATTCAAAATATTGAGGCCATAAAGTTCCGTTTCTGTTTTCCGTAAATAAAAGCAAGTATTGATTAATGAATTAGAACATGTGAACTATACCAACGAAAAGTAGAAGTTAACATCATTTGAGAAAAAGTCGCTTCATTGCCGGAAAAAAGAAGGCACAATCTATTACAAAAAGTAACAAAGTAATTATTGGTCGATATCTTAATACAATAAATAACAAGTAGCACTAACAGTAAAATTTTAAAGTATTAATATAAAATTATGCAATAAAATTTAGTAAATATTCTAAGATCCTAACAATACTTGATGGTCATTCTATTTAGACTTCGTGTAAACAAAAATATTAAAAGAGACAATATATGCGAATGTTTAATATAATATGTCAAACAAATCGAAACAGTTTTGCAAATTAATCCAAACATGCAAAATTAGATATAACTTCAACACAATAAGATTTAGATAATTATCATACCATTCTAAATAAATACTTAATTATTTACAGAGATATAAAAAAACATGGAAATAACCACTATTACTCTGCTTAACCAATGCATGCCCATTAAAAAATGCATATCAAACGACAAGAGAAGTATATTGAAAAATGAGAAAGGAATTAGAAACTTCATCCCGAGATAACTTCCTTGTTGCTTCAAAATGGAATTTTAATATGAATAAAACTAACTCTTGTAAGAATAGATCACCAAGAAATAATATGTGTTTGAGGCTATGAAAATGCTTTTTGCACCGAATTATGTTAAAGAATATGAACATTTTTTACAGAATAAAAGATGAATAAAACATAATAATATTTTTTTTCTACTGTATAATCTATTTTTCTGTTATATAGAAAGCCCAAATTATAAAAAAAGAAACTGTTTAGCATTTTGAATCCATTGGCAAGCGTAAGTCTACCTCTCATGTTTGTTAAATTCTTTTCCAACCTATTTCTAATACTTGGATATCAAAATAGATTGAAATATATACCCGTGTTTGCTAATTTTTAAAGATGAAAATAAATTTTTGCTGACAGAAACAATTTATCTAATATCAACTTCCAAAATGAAAATTATCATTTGATATTTGGTCAATTTTTCATATCTTTCAATCGCGATTTCGCAAGAACCAATGAATGAGACAATATTTTCTGATTCCATAACATATTTTTTTAAATAATACAATCTTGTTAAGAATAGTCTCTATTAAACAATATAGAGAAATATTTCTTAAGGAACATTAAAATGTTTGTTGTTCTTCTTTAAAAGCTCAGGAGTAAAGCACACGACAAACAGCAAAATAAGCTATTTGAGTAAACTACGAGGCAATTATCTAGAAATTCTGAACAGAAAAGGATAGATCTTAGTAATGTCTGATAGTTAGTAAAAAATGTAGCAAGCTCCTCTTGGCAGTAAAACCATCTACTTTCTGGCAGTTTTAATTTCATTTTCAAATTCAAAGAAGGCTGTCGAATTCTGCAGAGACAGTGATCGATTTTTCAAAATTACTATGTGCGAATTACACTAAGACAGTACGTGACAAGAAAGTATTTCGGAACTATTTCTGAATTTCCCTGCCTACTCGAGGAAAGAATAAGCTCAAATGACCTTTAGCTGGAAAGAAAAGTTTAAATCACTTACTTGAAAATCAATTTATTTTCGTCTGGTTACTTTAATTTTAATTGAGTACTGTCAATTTTAGTTATTTTGAAGGCAAACTAATTATTTTGTTTCTTATTTAAAAACGTTAGTTTACTTGGTGAATAATTTAAGGACTTTTCTACAGTAACATTTCTCTGAAAGATTCTACTTTATTTTTATATTTTAAAGATTGTCCTAATCAAGGATCTTTTATTCAAAAACAATTTTGCTCAACGATTATATACATATATGAACTAACCATTTTATCATTAAATGAATAATCCAAGAATAAATACAAAATGCGTGCATCCTGATTAATGATGTTGCATAAACATTTTTAAAAGAATATTTGGTTAAATTTCTATTTATTTAAATTAAAAATTTCAGGTGTGAAATATTTCTGTGGATTTCCTTGGAGATTGAGAGCTTTTTACAGATTAAAAAAAATATCATTTTTTTTCCTTTTGTGCAATTGAAAATACTTTTTATGTATAATTCAAAAAATATTTAAATGCATTAAGAAAAATTCATTTAATAAGAACTTGTTGAAAAAACTCATGTTTCTAAAAAAGAAAAAAATCACACGAAACAAATTTTTTTTTCATGGCACTTTTTTTTAAAATAAAGTTGAATAATTTTTAATGGCATCAAAAAAATCTTATTAACATTTATCAGACCAATATGGAGTCATTGTGAAACACAACAATAATTACAGCCATATGATAGCGTTATTTTGAGTTTTGTTGTTACATAAATGTTTTGTACTGCCATTTTTAGTTCTCCACTCAAAATTAAAAATTTCATAGATTTTATATGAAAAGAACTTCAGGCGTATATAGCAGGAAATTCTATAGTTCGTGAAAGTTTCTAGCGAACAAATTTCAACTCCTTGAAGTTGTTATAGATAGGATTCATATTTAGTTCACTATGCCAAATCCAATTACCTGACTGATACTCAGATTTAAATGTCTAAGGAAAAAAATAAATTTTCTTCTATTCTTCAAGGTATATTGTATCTTATTCCAAAACAAAGACATATTATAAACCTGAAATGATGAAATTCTTTGTTATATGCATTATATTTGTATTCCATTTTTCCATCTTTAAATATACCATTAATATACCATATATATAAATATTGCATAATTTGTATACTTACCCAACCAGTAATTATAAAATGTTCTCCATTCATTGATCATATTTTTCAGAGATTAGATTTATTTTTTCATTCGAACATTAGTTGCTTGTTTATATTGAAAAAAAAATATGTAAACTGATTATGATTCATAAACTTACAATTATTAACCATATTAGAATAAGGTGGAACTTTTCATTACAAATATTATTTATGATATATTCTTTTCCTATTCTGAAATTTGTAGATACTCATATAATATCTATATAGCTTCTCATGGCATGAAGAAATCCAGTCAAATTTAATATTTCATTTAATAATTACTTATGATATTAGATGATGACACGTATTAAAAAGAATTTTGAATGTTCAAAAAAAGGAAGAAATGGATATTTAAAAGAAATCATTAATTAACCAAAATAAATAAGAATTAATGAAACAGAAATGATATAAGTGAAAATTAAAGGAGAAGGAAATGCCAAGTTACTATTTAAAATGCAAATTTTTGGCAAAGAAAAAAAAGATATTTGTTTTTTCTATTTTTAAATTAATTCTAAGTTAAGATCTTAATTCTCTATTGACTATTCATAGAATTACATTTTTTTATCTTTCGTCTGCTATAAAGAAATTTCATCATCTCAAGAACAAAATGATTAGGCGAAATGCGATTTGATTTTCTGAGGATATTTTCCTTCCTCCCAGATTATTCTGTCCTGAAAATAAATCAAAATAATCTTACCAGACATTTTCATAGAGGAAAACATTCTACCTGTTCAGCATATGTTCCATCAGTAATATATCCGAGCACGTTTTACTCTGTTTGTAGACTTTAAATGTTAAAATCAAGCAAAATACGAGATTTGACTTAGTCTATTTATATGTAAATTCAAGTAAATCATATTTTCGTGAAGACATGCTTTTTCATATTTATTTTCATGTCATCTTAAAATATTCAAATGGCAAGATTAATTTTTAAATGGTTTCTCAGATTAAAAAATTTGTGAATATGGGATTTAAGTCTTGGATGTAAAAAAATACAAAAAAAGGAATGAGATTATCTTAAGATACATCATTTTAGAAAATAATGAATTTTTTATATATTTATTTATATGGAAACGATCTGTTTCTTAAACGCAACTTAATAACACTTTTAGACGCTATTTTTTTAACGACAACAAGTTTTCGTTTTGGTATTAAGTATTAGGTCCTGAATAAAAAGTAATTTCCTGCTTATTTTTAGTGGACTATATTAACAGTAAAGCAAATTCAAGTGAATATCATCCATATATATTGAAAACTTTAAAATAAAGTCGTTTACTCGTTGTTCAAGAGTCATGTAAAATTATACTGAACGATTAGAACATTTTCTGAAAATAAATAATTTATGTAGAGATTCTTTCATTTTATGTTACTCTTAAGAATGTCATATATAGCTAAAAAATACATGAAGATATATAAATGCATAAATGGTTTGTGATTTTAAAATTAATTTATCAAGTTGAAAACGGTGAATCATATGATAATCATTTTAGAAATATCTGACTATTTATATATTTTATAAATAATATTTTTTGGTGAGTTCAGTTAATCTAGGTACCAATTTTTTTATAAAGAATTTCAGAAACTGAGAGCAAAAGTAACAATAATTAATACTTATTTAAAAATGGAATAAAAGCAATTAATTCTATCTATTAAGAGTCAAAATTATGAAAAAATATTTAAATGAATAAAGTGATACTGTGAAATTTGGCAATGATTAATTCAAAAAATTCAAGTAAATAAAGAATAAAGAAATATTTGTATATTTTATAATAATTTTTGATAAGAACAGAAAACCTACATACCCAAACAATTTCACAGAAAATTACGAAACTCTAGCAAAAATAGCAAGAATTTCTACTTATATAAATGTGGAATAAAATTCTTCTCAGGATTAAAGGTAAAAACTGTGCGAACCATTTAAATGACTAAGATAACACAGCAAAATTTGGCAATAATCCATGTGTTTCAAGAAAATTAATTGTATGTATTTATGTTGTAAGAATGTGAGAAAAATGTAAGAAAAATTTCTTCAGGTAAAATAATCTTATAATTTACCTAAACATAAAATTTGGCATGAATTTCTGATAATAGATCATGCATTATGAGACTAATTAAGCCCACGGGAGAATTACTGTTATCTTGGCGATTATAATGCTGGTTGAGCCCACAGGACTACTAATTTACAGGACAGGGAACATTAATATTATCTCGATGTTTAAATAGCATGCATAAATTATCATTATATTTGGCATAATAGTTTTGCAGAAATATTGGAAATGCTGTGTAATTTTCAAATTTTGTGGAAAGCCAAAAATTTGGCTTATTATAATTAAAATTACTTGAACAGGTCTGTAACTAATTGGGAATGATTTTATCAGTAAAGAGACTCATCAATTGGTATTTCACTTTACAAGGTGTTTGTGGAAAATATATTAGATTGCTATAAAAGTATTTTAGTACTTTGCAATGCAATATATATGCACGTCATAATACAAAAAAAAAAAAAAAAAAAAAAAAAAGCCCTTTTTAAAAGTTTTCTACCATGAATGATAGTTTCTTGCCATTCTTTTCACCAATTGAAAATTCTGAGGGCGCATTTCAGCAAGTTTACATAGAAAACTGCTTGTTCCCTTATTTCCAAATATTTCCTTTCTAAACCTTTCTACTCAAATAACTCCTTGCTATCGATATAAACATGTAATTTGTTTGACTAAGAGAATTGTGTTATATAGTTCAATCTCAACTTCTTCCAATGGAGAGACTAGCTGCATGATAAGATCCCGAGTGTCTGTTCTAAATTCCACTAAAAGATCTTAAAATCTTTCAACCGTTTTTTATTACTATTTTGCTTAATTGACTGGCATTTAATTTTTTCAACGCCATGTTTCATAGACGTTCTCACCTTTCATTGTGTTTTACAATTCGTCGGTAAAGTCGAAGATCTTATGAGTATTCTAGTTCCAGAAAGGCTTCATGCACTTTCCAATATTTTGCCTTATGATCATGAAGACTTTCTCTATTCTACAAGAATGTTTCTTTTAGAATATGCAATGCTCGCACATTGTACCTATAAAGTATTGTGTTATATAGTTCATAAGTAATGCCATCATATAGTAACTGTGTTATACAGTTCAATCTCAACTTCTTCCAATGGAGAGACTAGCTGCATGATAAGATCCCGAGTGTCTGCTCTAAATTCCACTAAAAGATCTTAAAATCTTTCAACCGTTTTTTATTACTATTTTGCTTAATTGACTGGCATTTAATTTTTTCAACGCCATGTTTCATATACGTTCTCACCTTTCATTGTGTTTTACAATTCGTCGGTAAAGTCGAAGATCTTATGAGTATTCTAGTTCCAGAAAGGCTTCATGCACTTTCCAATATTTTGCCTTATGATCATGAAGACTTTCGCTATTCTACAAGAATGTTTCTTTTAGAATATGCAATGCTCGCACATTGTACCTATAAAGTATTGTGTTATATAGTTCATAAGTAATGCCATCATATAGTAACTGTGTTATATAGTTCAATCTCAACTTCTTCCAATGGAGAGACTAGCTGCATGATAAGATCCCGAGTGTCTGCTCTAAATTCCACTAAAAGATCTTAAAATCTTTCAACCGTTTTTTATTACTATTTTGCTTAATTGACTGGCATTTAATTTTTTCAACGCCATGTTTCATAGACGTTCTCACCTTTCATTGTGTTTTCAGTTCGTCGGTAAAATCAAAGATCTTATGAGTACTCTAGTTCCAGAAAGGTTTCATTCATTTCCCAATATTTTGCCTTATGTTCATGAAGACATTCGCTAATCTGCAAGCATATTTCTTTCAGATTATGCAATGCTTGCACATTGTACCTATAAAGTATATAAGATTTTCTGTATGTTTTTGAATGTTAGTGGTTTATCCAACACTGATCCTGTTAGGTTCTTCGATAAAGTGAATGTTGCAAGCATCTGAAAGGCGTGGATTGGAATAGCGCCTCAAGATAGATGTAATCAATGAGATTCCACATGAACCAATCTCGGAAGAATAAGGTCAAAATCAGTAATAATTGCAGTATATATAATATTTTAAATAACACTTGATTTGAACAATTATGGTAGAAAAATTTCAGAAATAAATGATGATTCAAGAAGAAGAAAGTTTCCGATATGCCTTACTGATTTCCTAAAATGCAGATTTCTGCATGAAATAACAACAGTAGATAAAGACAAATATTGACTAGCATTAGAATTTTAGTATTACTTTTGAAACATTGATTATTGATTTTATTTTGAACGTATATAAAAGTCAGCCTAAAATTTAATTTATTTATTATTGTAATCACTTTCACAAAATATCACTTTACTTTCCAAAGATTTCTTTTTTCTGGTTTAGCTTTTAACAAGCCTATACATTGCTAGCCTTCGTTTATTTTATCTTTACAGCCGAAAATAATCGTTCCCTGGCAATGGCTCATTAGAAACTCATGAGACTTATAAATAAGGAAATTGGTTTGTCTAATTATTTTTTCAAAGAACCCTCAGGGGCTTTAGTCTCTTAATCAGATTAATGCAGGAAAACGACACTGTCGAATTTTTTTACTATGCATATCTACCTGGAGAATCTATTGACCTTTCTTTTTTTGGCTGGAAGTAATGCATGTTTTCTTTCTAAGCGGCAGTCGCATTCAATGATGATTTATTTTTTCAATATTACCTAATTATGGTAAGTGTAAATGACTCTGCTACCACGACGTAAGTTAATTGGTCATAATAAGCCATGTAATAACTTTGTTAGAAATTCCTGAAAGTTTGTGAGAAAGTTAGGGATTTGATTAATGTGAATCTTTACTTTGGTAAATGCTTTAGTTTTTTTTCTGTTAGCATTAAATGGATATGGCTTTAATGAAAATATTTTTTTAAATGCATATGCTTCATTAAATTGTTAATTAGACAATATTTAAACGCTTACAGTACGGTAAATCAGTTCTTTTGTCATTCTTCTTCATTTCCTTTTACATGTTTCGTTGATATGCTAAAAACTCTAAAGCCTCTAATTACGTGAATTTGATGCCTGAAAAAATGTTAATCCGCTAATGATGCTTTCACTCATATTATTGAGGGATTTAAAGCTTATATAAATGGTCTCAATTAATCACTCTTCAAAATAAATTAAAAACACATTTTAATAAATAATACAATTCCTACTCATTACTTATAAATCTGTTTTAATTATCATTAAACATATTTATTCTTAATAAAAAAAAATTATTTTGATTGTAATGGGGTTTTTGCTTCATTTTCAAAGTGTTAGATTTGATTTGATAGCAATATCTGTAAAGGTCTAAAAAAACGTTATTTTAAATTATGAGTTGGACATTATTTATGGAATCACTTCTTAATTATTTTATTTATTGTGAAATATTTCATTTATTTTCATATCCTGCACAGATAATAACTCCAGAAAATTTGAAATTTTTATGTTTTTATTATTACTGCTTTGAACTTAATCTACATTATTTTTCGTAACAGAGAGGTTACAGATTTTTTCAATAAAGATTTAGATTTCCACCATCCTTTCTTCTATTTTAGATAATTTTTTCATATATAATATGGGATAGTAAAACTTAAAATTAAAAATATTATTTTTTCTAGTGTCAATCTGCAAGTGGTTACCAAAATAATGGAAACACTTGTCAATAAAAGTGGCATTTAAGAATGCTCTTCGTAAGCCTTAAAATATAATCCTAACTACAAGTCTTTTTAATATAAATGTATATATCATCGTAATATGAGGCAGCTTTAGTAAAGTTAACCACATTGACCTACTGACTGGAAGACGTTTACCCCTCTCAATAAAGAATTAATTGCTAATATATAAACAAGCTTAGGATATATCCTTCCTTATTGTACTCAGATTTGAGGAATTGATGATAAAAATCAACCGAAATAAAATCCGACTTTACAAAATAAGATATGTTGTATTATTATCAATGATCTTTATTTATCAAGTATGATATTCTACACAGAAATTTTAAAGCTCCAAAGCGTTGATATATCAAGTATGATATTCTGCAAAGAAATCTTAAAATTGCAAAACTCGATGATTTCGTCAAAGACTTTCAAGAAATATTTGTAGTCTGACTGAAAACTCATGAATATATCCCACACTCAAGGAAGAAATTACCTCTTCAATATACATTTCTTTACTATATTACTAAATAGAAGTTGACACTTAAACCTTCTTGTCATATGTCACCAATAACCTCTTCATTTAAGGCGTACAGAATTATCAGTTTTGTTTTATTTCAGCACACTGTCCGTGCCTCATCACCCCATTTATCACAACAAACTTCCAGTTGGTCTAAGTAGACTTTACAATGCCCGTCCTGCTTGCATTCTGCCATTCTTCTAGAGAGCCAAAATGATACTACACAACTCGGACTTTAACAATGTAATAGTCAAAGTTCATAACCCTTGCATTTTCCACCTTGGGATATCCCGCAATTTTCATTTCTGAATACATTCATTGGTTTCGATAAGTCGTCATCAGCTTCTGTAGTCTTCTAACAGCTCTTTTTACTTCATCGTTATCAGTATTCTTTGTTTGTGCTAATTTTCACGGATGGCTCGAAATCAGTCGGACATGTTGTTTGTGGTATCATAATGCCATCTGATATACTGAGCTACCGACTTCACAATTGCTGCTCTGTTTTTACTGCTGAGTTGATGGCAATTTTCTCTGCTCTCCTGAGAATTCCGCCTGCTCCTCAGCGTAATTTCATTAGTTATTCTGATATCATGAGTGCTTTGGAATTGCTATCTAATTATGATAATCGGATGCATCTTATCGCTACCCGCATTTTATTCCCTTTGCGTTTACTGAAAAACAATGGTTTTAATATCATTTTTTGTTGGGTTCCAAATCATGTAGGAATCTCGGGTAATGAAAAGGCCGACTCGGCTGCAAAATCTGCGACATCTGATTTAAGGACTAAAATACCGTATCGTGACATTAAGATGGCATTTTCCAGCCATATAATTTCTTCCTGGCAAAAAGAATGGGATCGGGAGAAGCATAATAAACTACACTCTATAAATTCTACAATTGGTTTTTGGCCCGTTTATCTATACGTGAGATGGATGTCAAACTGACTCATCTCCGTATAGGACACACACGATACACTCATAGGCATTTCATTTTTGGTTAGAGGGTACCAGTGTGTCCTATATGTCATGTTGATTTTAGTATCAAACATATTTTAATTGAATGCCCTGTTTTTAAGCCTGAACGTGTTTACCATTTTTCAACATCTTCAAAAACTTTAGAGGACTTGGTGGGAGAAAAATTCCACCGAAATATTTTTAACTTTTTACGAGCCATTCGTTTTTATACTTGCATTTAGCACCCTTTACCGTTTGTTAGCATTTCGCATGGTCTCATTGCTTTTCATTAAGTTTTCATTATCATAAGTTAACACCCATGTTCATGTTATACTACCAGAAATTTGATTTTTTCAGTGCTATATTTTAACCAGTTTGATGTTGATATATATTTTATATTTTATAATCTGCTCTGATTTTATCTTTTGCTTGGCGCAGTATAACCAAACATGGTTCTTGCGCCATTAAACCACAAACAAACAAACAAACTTAAACCTTCATAGCTTCTTCAGAAATTCAAATGGAATATAAAAAAACTGTTTCAATTTTCAGCTAAGAGCAAATAAGCAAGCCGTTTTTCTACTCAACTGGCACAACAATGGTATATTACTTCTGTTTAGTCCTCTGCTACTAGCCAACTCAAACTAAATAGAAGTGTCTACGCATTTAGTCCTCAGTATTACACTTTTCACACATGTAAGGCACTAAAGCGCTTTATATATCTCATTTAAGTTTAGCGAAGTTATATAAACCTTGGAATTTTGTCGACCACGAAAATGTCAGAACTTGTATGATGGAATGAAATTGTATGAACCTGATTAGTTAGAGCAAATGTGACAAAAAAAAAACCATTCCACCTTTTAAGCACGTCCACAAGCAGGGTGTCTAAAGTCATGGCGACACATACACAACGCGGCAATACAAGATCAGCAAAGCAAAATAATAGACTGAATGAGAATCTGAGAGAAAGAGGTTGATGGGTATTTAAGCGGTTTGTAACTTATAAAACGAAATCAATGGCAGCCAATGTGACCGTAGAACTCTATCAACATCTGGATTCTCCAAGTATCAATAATTACTGTTAAGAGGCACCTTCACAAACAATTATCTACGTATGTAGATAATTGTTGTATGATTGTGATAAGAGAAGTGCTACACTTATCATATGCACATTTTGGAGTATGAAAATTTTTAATTAATTTAATTTCGAGCGTGCGTTTTTCTAAAAAACTTATTATTAAAATTTTAATGTTTAAATTCAATGAAAGATTGATACATTTTCCCAGTAATATACAGAAATAATACAGCATAAATCAGACATTTACATCATTTGAAAATTACAAAGTATTATCTTTTCAATGATGCCAAGCATTTTGCCGTTGAATTTTTTTTAATGTTTTATATAAGATAAAATATTTTATATAAGATAGAAAATAAACTTTCATCCGCTGTAACATGTTACGCGTGCATTAGAAAATTAGCTTTTATCAAAGTTCTGTTATCATATTGATAAACTCACAAATTAAACCTTCAACATGCACACGGATTTTGACTCGTCGTTTCTCTTATTTTTACAAATTATAGGAATTATTAAACTTATTTATTTTTTCATTGCATATCTTCATGGAGAGACTAGAAAACAGAAACAACAGAAAACAATGTAACAAAGTATCTCATTTTCTATTGGGGGTTAAGATCAAAGTGGCATGTCTGTATGCTAGCGTTTTCAGATGATAAGTAAAATTCAGAAATATTTTCCTAAGTGATCCTGCTAACAGTGAAAATAATGGAGGCTCAGATTCATCTGATATTGATAAAAGTTTGCAAAATAAGTAGTTTGCAAATACGATAGAGAATCAGAGCTGGATAGCCCTAGAAAATCTGATTAAATTTTTTTTTCTTACAAATCTTTATTCATTACTTTGTCTCATATTATGAAATACGTCTCTGGAAGCAGCTGATAAAAATTCCTTTCATTCTATTAGAAGAATGATTTAAAAAAATTTTGAGTAAATAATAACAAGAAATGTTTTTGTATTTTTAGATGATAAAAAGTTATTTTTACACTGCTGTAAAGAATAATTTGGGTGTGCATGAGTATTTTTCAACACTTTACAGAACAAAGCATTTGACCTAGAGTTATTGAATATGGCACATACACACTTCAGAGGGTGGGACTTCTCACATTGAAGCATGCTTTTGGGGGGAAAGTTTAATAAATAAAAGGTTAAGCAAAATTTAGATGATAATTTGATAAAATATTTTTATATGAAAATTTCAGAAAATGATGTAGCAAAAAATATTTTAACAAATTTTTAAATTTTAAAAATTTATTTTTTTAGTGATAGCAATTGCTGCACAATTCTTTAGTATAGATTCAAATGGCTTTTTAAATGTTTTATATGCATTTAACAAAAATATTTTCATTGCTATGAATGAAACAAATCCTTTTCTGATATTACTAATATTACATCCTATATATATATATATATATATATATATATATATATATATATATATATATATATATATATATATATATATATATATATATATATATATATATATATATATATATATATATATATATATATATATATATTAATATATATATATATATTAATATATATATATATATTAATATATATATATATATATATTAATATATATATATATATATATTAATATATATATATATATTAATATATATATATATATATTAATATATATATATAACATATATATAAATATATAATAATTATTCTATATAATTATATAATAATAAATTATATAATAAATCTAACAATGCATTTTCAAAATTAAGTAGTTTCAAATTGTTGGAGAAATGAATAGAAAATTAGAGAAGTTCATATTAAAATAAATCTAATGTGTAAGGCTTTTATCGCAGTATTAACATGTTTTCTGAAAATTTTACTAATTTCGTTACAATATTGTAATCATTTGAATATTTTCAATTGCTGTTCCTTTACTTACACAAAATATTACTAATAATTATTATTTATCACATTTTAGCTTTTTATCTACATAAAATGAAATTTAATTATTGTTAACAAATCATTTCGAGTAAACAAAGTGCATATATCCTATTGTACCGCCTAAAAACTTCATAGTTTGTTTTCTTCTGCTTAAAATATAAGAAAATTAAATACCATATCAAAGATGAATTAGGAATAATAATTTTTAATCATCTGATGTGAAAATTGGATGAAAAATAGTTTTAGTGCGATAATTGCATTACATTAAGCCAAAACTTTCTTGAATCTATTCTACAACCATTTGAAAGATTAGACATCATTAATTGGGATGAGAATGAATAAGTTTAATAGAAAAATATGTTTCAATCTGAGTCATTTCCTAGAAATGTTCATTCATTAAAATGAAAGTAAATATTCCCTGGTATATGAGAGATAATTATTCGAATTTATTTTCAGACCTGGTAGTGTGTTTTACTTTCTGATTTTACTTATCTGAAAACTAAATCCAATTTGTAATTATAGTCGCAAAGAATATTTAAATGAAACCAAATATTTTCTTAGTAAATTTCAATTGCACGTGCAATAAATTAGATTAATATATAAGATTAAAATGCAATGAATGTTTTTTTTTTTAAATTTTCCTGTCTCTAAGGTCATATCTCCGTTTTATTGAATATTCTGAAAGTATTTTTAAACAGAAGTGAAGTGATTTTATTTTAAATCTGAGTTCACTGCTCGTACTCAAATTGCTTTATTTGTTTTGATCTTGTTTTTTTTATGCTTGAAGCTATTTACTTTTAAGTTTAATATTTTCAACATAAACTTCATATGCTTGGATTATATATTTATTTAACGAACTGTTCCGCAACTGCACCGAAGAAAAACAAATATTAAGTAGCATTAAACTATAAATTTGACGATTTTCATATTATTAATCTACCCCAAATATTTTACGTATTTAATTCCAATAATCATGCAAGTAAAGAATTTAAAAAATAAATTATGAAGCCCCAATTTTATTAGTTTACCAGGTAACCAATTATTTTATTTAAATTATTTTTTTCTCTTTAATTTTATATTTATAATTTTCTGTTATAAAATACATGAAATCTTCGCAAAGATTTATTCTCAATTTTACTATCAAGTGACGTCATTGATAAAGAAAAAAATATTACCATTAGATAAATTCGTTTTAAAAATAAAATATTAGTATATTTCTATCAATGATGTATATAATAATGAATTTCAAAATACAATAGCAGTATAAAATGATGAATTTTCGAACACTAAACTCTATTTTCACAAACATGAAAGAATTGTATATAAATATATCTAAAATTCGTTTATTAAATCTAGAAAGACAATGTTATTTCTTTACATTTTGTAAAGAAGTGGAGTCTTTGGTTAAAGTCTTTGGAAATTGTAGAAATTTCACACATTATTATTTAAATATCATTTGTGAAATGTTTCTTTATAGCATTTGCTACAGCGGGTTATGAAATCCATGTAGTAATATTTCAAGAGTCTTACATAATTTGTTATAGTAAACTTCAGAAATAAACATTATCAGCGAAAGATGGAAAGTAAAATATAAGCTGATAATTTTCTGTATCTCATCCTTGGTAATTAACGGAACTCCTTCAATTAAGCTTCGTGTGCAATTTCGTTTTAGGCTTAGAAAATTATCGAACTCTAAACATTTTATAATCAAGCCTTACTCTTTTGAGCTGCAAATGTCTCATTTAAAATGATAGCATGTCCGACAATCATACATTCACAAAATTGTTATAAGCTATTTACCAGATTGTATATCTCTGAGAATATTCTGTATCATTGTTAAAGTTTTGTAAAATATCCTTTGACTTATAAGGTAGTTAGGTAAATTTAACAAAACAATAATGAAATGTTGGCATTAATTTAGAAATGATATATTGTCACAAAATTCTTCATACATAATAACATATTTTGTTGAATTTGTTTCTGAAAAAAAAAATGATTCATCTGACATTTTTATTGATAAAGGCTCCATTGATGCTCCATGCATTTCATTTCAACAATTTTTCATACCATTGCTAATAAATGTTTGAATGGCCGCATTTAAATCATTTGTTAAACCTTCTGAAGTCAAAATCTAAATTTTATTTAACAACTCTCAGATATTTTAAGGAATAGGAATATTTATCATTTGAAGAAGAAAAATATATTATTATGTGTCTTGTTTGTGCCATGTATGAGACCGCATGCGGTGTTGTGTTAGGTCATTTGAAAGGCACCGTAAGTGAAGTAAAGCGAGCATTCACCTTGTAAGGTAGAAGTATCGAAACTGTAAATATGTTTATTTATCATAATATATTTTTTTTTAAACCCAAATAAATTTAATTTTTTCAAGTAATATTTTATCATCGCTGATAAATTTTGATTCTATCACTCACTGTAATTTTACGCGAGGGTGCTAAGGTTTTAGCCTAACATTTAGTCTGTATCAACTTTTTCATGATACATCTTTTAAATCAAGCTGACTGTCCTTAATATTAGGTTTATAGTCTTCCTGGATCCACGTAGATTAAATTATACAAGGTACTTCGACAATTTTGTTTCTTATCTCCTAACAGCCATAACAAACGTTTTTCTATATTTCTTAGATAGGTGACGATGAAACAGCAAGTCTTGTGATGTGATGATAATGTTAATGTTAAATGATAAGCGCAGCTTTACTTGTCAGTAAAATGTAGATTTATTTTATGACATGACTTTATTTTCTTTTTCCTTACATTAGATAAACAACATATTCTATAATTCATTTGATAGAGTACAAATGATATGTGTTATATGAGCTACATTTAACTACTCTAACTTTCGTTAAAACTATTTATTCGGCGAATTATATTGCGTGGGCACATTAGAAACCCTTTTGCGTTGTTTCGGATATTTTAACGGAAATTTTATACCATTATTAAGGTATCCGACTACGTTAAAAACACTGGTTTTGGACCACATTGGCGAATTCTTCTTTTATTATTATTTCTTGTAGTTCAGGATTTCCTCTTTCCAAAATAGTATTTTCTAGGAAAAGGAAGGTCTGATCTATCATCCAGGACAATTTTAAGCAATGTTTTAGCTAAAATATTTCTTTAACTTCAATTTTCTTAAACTTTAATTTTTATAAAAATTATCCACCGTTAACATGATATCTCAAAAACTAATAGAGCTATTTACATAAAAATTTCAGCGTGTGTTTTAAATACTGTGGGCAATGAAATGAACCAAAAGTTTTATTGTTGGTGAAATACTTTTTCATTTATACGTGTTTTTAGAAAAATTAAGTTGTAAATTTATGGAAAAATGTATATATACGTACATTTTTACCCATAATTCCTTTGCATCTCAAAATGTTTCTTAGATTTTTGTTCATTTCATTCATCATTATATTCTATAACTTGTGTACAAAGAAAAATAGGAATGCTGCATTACAATTTTGTGTAGAGTATTAACCGCTTAGGTTAAATTTCATTAAAATTTACTACAAATTTTCCTATTTCTCAAAATATATTATATTTCCAAATATTTTTTTTTGTATATATAGTGTTTATAATTGACAATACATCTAAAAACCACAAATAGTTTTTTAAAAATCCAATTTTTCAAAAATATTGCTTCGAACGTAGTCGGCTACCTTAAATGTGTATACCATTCTGACTATCTCATGCGCTAACATTTTCTGTTGAAAGAAGTATGCTGGTAGAAAGAAAGCTTTATTCAGCCAGATACCAAAATAACTTTACTTTCAGAAGAATCTTTTCGAAACTTTATTCACGTGGATCCTGCTTCTTCGAAATAAAAGGCATTGTTCATGTTTCAGTTTTTAAAATCCCATTCTTTTTTAGCTTTGTTTGAACGAGATTTTCAGATCGTTTAACTTGAAGAATGATGTTGTTTGATGCGTCTTTCCTTACCGTCGATCGTGATATGAAACTGCGAGCAGAAACACATAGTTTGTTTATCTCAATCCCAACGAGAAACTATTCTCTCAGTTTATCAAAGGGGTTTTCTTTTTCTTCTATTCCATCAATGAATAAAAAGGCTTATTGTGGACTTTTTTTTTGTTTTTAATGCTATTTGTATAAAACTTCAAAAAATTTAAATAATCAAATGAAAAATTTTATATATATATATATATATATATATATATATATATATATATATATATATATATATATATATATATATATATATATATATATATATATATATATATATATATATATATATATATATATACAGTGGTGGCTAAAATTGTGGACACTTTCGAAAATCTTTATGTTTTCTAACTTTATATGCTTATAGATAATGTTATGTTTCAAATGAAAACTCTTACATATCATTTAAAAAAGAATTTAATGCTAATTTCAATACAAAAAACAAAATTCAAATATTTGCAATATAAAAATTTTTTATACTTAATTTAATCTAAAAACCAACACAATAATGAAGTGGATTATAAGTTCTAACTTTGCTCACAAAACACCGTTCTTGTTCTGGAAATCAATCAAATGTTAATAACTGCCAGCAGAAGCTGATATCATGTTTAAAGTTGGAACAAGTCGCTATTGTGCTTTCTTCTGTAGAAAGTTTTTATGTAGTCAACTTACAAGTACGAAATTTTGTTAAACTTTTTTAATATTTAGTAGGAATTTTAGCAAATATTTCTAATATTTAGTCAAGCAGCAAAGGCATCAAATAAAAGAATAGATTGAAAACCTAGAAAGAGAACAAATATTATTGTGTTACAAGAATGTGATCTTTCCTATGCTGAAATTGCAAGATAGGTGGATGGTTCAGTGATTACATCTGGAGACCGAAAGTTTTGTTTATGGTATCAGAAGACAAATTCAATGAAAAACAAAGCAGAAAAAGCCGGAAAAGGTACACCACATATGCTAATGACAGAAGAATAAAAAGAATATATCAACGAGATAGTAGAAGGCCATCAGCTTCCATCAGAAGTCAATTGAATGATGTTGGCGTTTCTGTCAGTTCAAGAATAATCAGGAGAAAATTATTAGATGTTAGATTAGGAGGTAGAATTCCTTGAAAAATGCCTTATATCAATTTACAGCAGCACATAAAAATATTACAGTGGTCAAAGGAACGCATTAATTGGACAGATGATCAGTGGTCACAAATTATACGGAGTCATGAAACAAAGATATTGTTACTCGGTAGTGATGGGCTAAATTATGTAAGATGTGGAACAGGAGAAGAGCTACATCCTGACTGCATTATTATTACAGGTAATAATTTTGTAAGATGTATAGATACATCAAAAATATATTTTACTCATAAAGTATTATTGAAAAAAGTGAAGAAAAAGAAATTTCATTTAAAAAAACACTTTAATAATTATTCAAATGAACCTTTCATTAAGATTGGATCGCATTTCATATAAAATGTCATTTAACATGTACGTTTTACATTTTTCTGCAACTTCTTTTCAAATGTTTCAATTTATATTGAATCTTAACAACTGTTTTTAACCCCTTAATGAGTCACTTTATAGATAGTTTCTTTCTTTTTAACATTGCATTTTTCTCTTTCTTTCTTTCTAGTAGATTTTATTGCTCCATCAAGAAATATTCCACCTTCTCATTACTAGTGGAATAAATAATTCGCTGCCTTAATTTTATATTTATACAGAAAAATATCAATTATGTAAATGAAGTAAATATTTATAAAAAATACGTAATTGTTTGTCTAAATAATGCTGCATTTGTTAAAATAAACCTGGATGAAAGGTCACCTTTTCTGTAGCGGTTTCATATTTAATAGCTGCGGTTTAATGCGTTTAAGGAAGTTATGTTACCTCATGCTTAAAAAGAAACGTCATTGCATCATAAATGTGGAATACCTATGGGTTTTTTTATTCGTGTAGAAAAACTACTCTCCAGTTAAAATGTTTCAAGTAACGTTCTTAAGGCGTTGCCATAATATCAGATCTTTAGATATAAGATCTTCAGATATAATACTTTAGACTTCAAAAAAGAAACAGAGATGCTAGATTTCGAAAGAAATATTACTCTAGGATAATGAAACTTGTGTCAAGAAGTTCCTGGATGTATTATTAAGTTCCAGTCTGAGAAATCCTCAAATATTCTTTAAACAGCCCGGTGAACCACATATTTTAGAAGTCTTTAAAAATCATTCAAACATCAGGAATTCGCCAGAAACAAGGACGATCAGAACCCCAAAAAACTGCATCCGTCAATAAACCACTAAAGCCATCAACTCCCTTCCAATGAAAGAAGTCCAGGAAGAGTGCGTCATTGTTTAGGTAAATTAGTCTGAAGTATTATGCCCCACATGAATTATTGCTTTAAATATAATTGTAATCCCCATATCATTGTAGACCACTATATAATAACTATGGTATTATTTAGGTTCTAATTATTCCATAGTTTAATCTAATTATTCCATAGTTTTTCCATAGTCCATAAATTAAAATGTGAACAACCAGGTGGTTAGTTGAATTTCCTAAACCATAAAATTACATTATTCAGCTCCAGTGTAATTTTTAATGTTTATATTGAGTAATTTTGAGTTAAATGATATAAATAATTATCAAAAATTCCATTCAATACAATCAAAGAAATTCTTCAATTTTGATAAAGCAAAGTGTATCAAAAAGATTTTTGCATTTTTATCTTTTTAGATTTACAGATGTGTTTATTTTCTTTTCAAACACATAGTTTTCAAATAGTGAACTGTTATTTCTTACATTAACAGAAATAACAGATCTATAAAAATATTTTTAGATTTAGTCATTTAAATTAGAATGGACCTGAACAAAAAATTATATCACCTTTTTATATTTACTACGAAACAGTATAAATTATATTTCTTAATAATTTTATGAGCTTCTTAAGAATAAAATAACTGACATTGCGTTAAGTTGAGAAACTAATAACCATACTTAGTGTGTTGTAATATAGTGTTTTCAAATACTGATCTCGATAGCAGATTATCTGTTAAAATACTATTTAAAAGATAAGGAACTAGTTAAATTCTTGTAATTAGGTATAATCAGGGAAAGGATTGCTAATATAAAATATAATCTAATATAAGCTAATATAATCTAATATA
Organism: Argiope bruennichi; assembly: GCF_947563725.1. NCBI lineage: Eukaryota > Metazoa > Arthropoda > Arachnida > Araneae > Araneidae > Argiope > Argiope bruennichi. The sequence continues at coordinate 127,642,904 of NC_079152.1, forward strand.
AAAGTGTTGCACATAAACAACAATTCGTCCTACTTTATCAAATTTCATCGAAACTGTACCTTTCTTCTTAGAACCAATCTGTAAATATTCCCTGTGAATAGTGTATATAATTTTCTGCACCTGAAAAAAAATTTAATCTGTGTTCAGTTTATATGGAGAATCATTCACTAAGAGAGACCGAAATATATTACCTCATCTTTTCCCTTCATTACGGGTGGCAGAAAATCCACATATGTTACTAACTGGCTGATACATTTCTGACGGTAAAGAAGTAAGAATTATGACGGTAAGTAAAGATGCTCCTGTTGAGAATATAACGGATTTTTTTCAACTTTTATATGATTATAAGGATTTATAAATTTCTTCTTCATATAGTTTCAATAAATTCATTCAAACAATTCATTTAATCATAAAAATAGAATCAGAAAATGAGCATGGATATTTATGTACACTTTTCTAGATATTTTCAAAGCATTTCGGATTGAAATTATATCTAGAATTAGTTACATTTATTTTAATGCTGAAAAATGGCATTTTATATTAATTGCAGATAAGAAATATTTAACCTCCTAATATATATGAATATTCGATAATATTAAGATATGAAAAAGTCCTTCATTAAATTACATTAATTCAATTATATATATTCAAGAAAAGTGAAAATACAACTTGGGATTTTTTTTGTAGTATATTATTTTCTGGGATTTAGTATAACGTTTCGGTGTGTATTACCATATATTTCTACTTATGTATATTTTAAAATGTTAGTGCAACATATTTTAATCAAAGAATTATTTTCAAGTTTTCTATTAGGTTAATAAGAACGTTAGGTTAATAAGAATTTTTTTATCAATATTAAATTTCTTAGTTGTTTAATCAAACCATTCAAATTTTGTTTTGGAATAAATAAAGTTCAGGAAATCTTTCAGTATTTATGGGTTTTAATTATAAGTCCCCCCCCCCCCAAGGCTACTTTCAAAATTTTAAATCTTAACTTTGTTTTAAGAAAATAATTTGTATCACTAATATTAGCTTTTCTAATATTAATTATAATAACTTGAAATTAAAAACTTGTATTTTGCATATTTTTACATTAAAAGTCAGTGTGTAACAAAAAACAATGTAACAAAATTTGACATAATTTTGTATTATATTTAAAGTATTTTAAATTAATGTCTTATATTTTACATATTTTTGTCTTATACTCCACAAAATAATTTAATATCTTATTATTTTGTGGAGTATTAATTTTAAAAGAAATATGTTTCCTTTCTAAACTCATTTCCAATTAATCAATATATTGTTTGTACTTTTAGGAAAGTCTGCATTAAAAGAATGAGAAAATTATTTTGCAAAATATAGTAAAATTACATATTTTATTCCAAAGATTTATAAAGCTAGAGAAGGCTAATCACCTTTAGTCACATTTCCAGATGTCGCAATCAACATTATCGTCCTGAAGGAGCGTCTATAATTCCCCAATTTTTACGAACTAAATTAGAAGTTAAAACTCAGCATCTCTAATACGTATCCGATTCTTAATATTGATTTCACACTATTCATATTGCCCTTATCATATGATATGGTCATGAAAAATCAATTATTGATTGAATTCCCGATTTTCAAAGTAATTTCCGAGAATTATTGCTGACAGAGAATGTGCTGTGAAAGATTTAGGTAGACATTTGTATATTTAAGAAAAAATGTCATATCTATGAAAAAAAGCTGATGTAAGAATTATTTCTTTCTAGTTAACTATTCACTGAGAACTCAATTCCTTTTTCTAGTACGAAAACATTATATACGAGTAAAATTATGTCCAAGAAATTGTTATATTATATATTTTTTTAAATAATACATTAACTTTAGTATCAGCGTTCTTTTTCCACTTTTTTCCGATGTGTTTCTTTAACTATGCATTAAGTAATATTTTCCTATTAATCGGTGCTTCTTTTGTGCTGCAAATTTCATTCAAGATTATAAAACATACATTCAAGGATCATTATGGTTCCAGATGCCACAATTCAAATGCCACAAATCTCCACTCTTAAAACTGAATAATTTTTCATCCTCATGTATTTATATACTGAGATTGTGTTCATATTTTTATACAAAAGACATTTGTGCTTAGATAATTTTCACCAAGTAGTAGGAATGATTTTTAAGTCATGTAAATACTTTTTGTTTAACTATAAAAAGTGCATTTTTGTAAATCAAACGATTTTTAAGAAATATTGTACTTGTTTTGATGAGACTGAAAAAAAGGAAAGAAAATAATTTGTTTAAAAATAAATATATTTCATTTGTTTAATTATAGATATTAAAACATTGTGAATGATCAGAGAGCGCGCTACGATGCAAGTAATATTAATACCGACCAACTAATGATTTATCAATTTTTCAAAAAATTAAAGGCCACTATTATTAAGCGTTAAACTGCCTTAATTTTAGGTCCTTTACGAGAAAGAAATGCAATGAAATGTTTAAAAGGGATTCTAATCTTAAGTCTAAAATATCGTAGCACGATAATGTGTAGATTATGATTATTAACATACATAATATTTATTACTATTATTATTCTAGCACGTTAGTAATCGTAATATTGCAAATAATTACAATTATTATAATGTTGCCTTTATGATATTTTGAAAATTTATTTTTAATTACAGCAAAGATAACGTACACACAAAAAATGCTTTAAATACCGTCGTGACGCGCATATAGTATAAATGCAATACCGAAAGCAAAACAAAAAAAAAATATGGTTATAAAATATTTTTTTAATTATTAAAATTGAAGAAAAACTACATTAAAAAATTAATATCACCCAAAATGTTATTTATTTCAGTTGCGTAAAAACAGGTTTTGTGCAATAGTCTAGGTTTTGTGGCCAGAACTTTAAAATTTTAATTGATTTTTTTAATTAAAAACTTAAATCAGTTTTAATAACATTCTCTAGTATTGAACCCTGACTATTAAAGAAGCAACCGAATAACAAATTTGAGAGCTCTAGATGTGACGATCTGCAATGTATAAAGTTTGTAAGATTTTTACATCATAAAATGTATACATATCCATCCTTTAAATATTATAGTGCTAAATTTTCAGTAATGCAATGGATTGATGAATAAACATGTAAAGAAGGAAATGCATATTTGAAATCAGCTATATCTTTGAAAACGGTGTAAGTCTATTTTTTTTTATTACAAGGAGATATTTAAAGGTTTGCATGTGAATGGTTGTTAAAATATTGGAATTTGTTAATGTGCTCATTTTATATTTTTTAAACATAAAATTGATTTAAGTTTAAATTGCGATCATTTTTAAAATACCAGTTAAAATAATTTTATACTTTTGATACATCAAATGGATTTACACCACTTTCAAAATCAACAAAACGTGAAAATCATACTTTTGTGCAATATTAAATATGTACTTACAAATGAATGAAATGATTTTTTTTATTAAATACTAGCCGCCTTTGGCGACCAGCCGGTTCGCCAATAGTAATGTTCGTTAAAATTTTAATAATCAGCCATAACGTAATATGTATTTCTCTAATTTTCTGTTAGCTCCCGTAGAATTTATGCTTTAAATTAAAGTGGAAAGGATTAATCTGCAATTAATATAATAATATTTCTTACTGAAACAAAGCATTTTTTATGATATGATTATTGAGTCACTGAGCGTTTAAACTTTATGGGCACTAAAGAATATCTTTCTTAATTTATGTAATATCTCAAGAATTTGTCAACAAAATATTCTCATATTCATCATGAGCAGATCGATTAATTAACAATGTTTAATTTTAAATACATCTAACACTAAGAAAATAAAACGAATCGTTTAAAATAATCGGTTGAAAACAGGTTAAAAAAAACTACTTAAAAAACAATGTACACAAAACTATAAACATATGCCAAAAATATCTATTTAACATAAATACAATTTAATTACTAAAGCATACAACTAACCTAAAAATAATTTAAATCAAGTCCGCATCCGTTGATAATAGTTGTCAACCATCAGAACACAATGCGCATGCTTGAATTTTCAACTCCAGCTACCGTAACGCAAATGCGTGAATTTCCGTTAATTTTCTACGCCAGTTGAGATAACGCTAGGCAAATTAGAAATTTTTAATTTCCTTTATTCTGTTTTATTTTAATTCAAAAGTACTTCAGAATGAATCTGAAAGATCGATTCATTAACAATGTTTAATTTTAAATGCATAAAACATTAAGAAAACAAACAGAATCGTTTGAAATAATCCGCCGAAAAATGCTAAACCTAGTCTCATTACAGTGGGAAAAAAACTGAAGCCTTACTCATTTGGCGGTTTGGAAAATGAAAATTTTTTTGGCGGGGAAGTTAGTTTTTAATTAATAATTAAAATTATAATTAAAAATTCAAAAAAAGGGACCCCAGGTGTACATTTTCAACCTCCAAGGTATATATGTACCAACTTTGGTAGCTGTAGGTCAAACGTTCTGGCCTGTAGAGCGCCAACACACACACACATTGAGATTTATATAAGTATAGATATAAAAAAATAAAATTAAAGATTTTATTTCAATATTTATTGAGCCAGTGCAATTTAAATTAATACAGCTTCATATTAATATGTGCCATTTTTAATTCATGTCACTATGAGAAATTTTCTGAAAGTGTCATGTTGTATTAGAGGAATATAAACTAATATATCCATCATATTGTATATTTTTCGGATGTGATGAGTCTGGCATGATGATATTTGGATAGTAGTATTATATTTTTAAGTGTTTGCGGTCATTCTCGTACGAGGAATAAATTTGGTGTTTAATCTTCGCATTTTCATCGAATGAAGTATCGTACAGAATTGTCTGTGGCTTGTTTTTAAAACCCTTATTCAGCATATCTTTAGACAATTTACCTCTTCACTATTATTATTTTGTTGTTTTCTTATAATTGCATCTTCTAGTGATTTCGTCGAAACAAAATCATCTCATTTCATTTCATATAAAATACTTTTTAATGCTTTCAGCATCGTTGTACATTGGTGTAAAATTCTTTAAGAATATACAGCATTTTTTTTTGTGGCTTTCTCCATAGTTCCAAAACCTGCATCAATTGGTACGTAAGAACTTCCAAAGTATAAAAATTTGTGCCCAATAATTTCATTGGTATTTTGGGAAGGCTGCATAATCTTAACTTTAAACTCTATTTCATCCAGTCTATATGTTGCTATAGGCCATCACATTATTTATTTATTATTATTACTAAGCAGACAACTTATTGCTGTAATTGTTGAACTAAACATTAAATTTTAGCGAAAAAAGGACACATTGCTTTCAAAGTAATAAATATTTGTAATTTCATTAAATACGTAAATTTATATGAACAGAATGTTGAAAATTTTCAACGACTTTTTTCTGGAACTGCTTATAGATAAAGAACTCTTAGAAGATTACATTCATTGTTATCATTAACTAACTTTTCGTCCAAAATAACATTAGAAATAAACTTGTAATCGATTTCTTTTATAAAAATTTTCTTCAGATCCTGCATATCCAGAGATATCTAAAATTTAAAAATAGTAATTGTTATGTATTTTACCTCGTAAAGAAATTATGATGAGGATATGTTACATTCAAATAAGAAAAAGTTTAAGGACCACGTTAGTTCTAAGAAATAGCTAGTTCTTAGTTTAGGAAAAGTTCTAAATTCAAAAGTACCATAAGTTTTATTTTGATAATACTGCAAATACGCGCGTGAAGTGTCCAATAACTCAGCACCTCCATTTCAACATACCTTCAAACATTTCCTTAAAGTAAAAATGGACCAGAATTTATAATCTCTTTGAACGTCCGCCTATTCCTCTTTTCTTAATAATTTAACCTAAGTTTTTTTCGATAATTTTTTGATATTTGATGCGTTAAGAACCATACGTACCAGTTCAGAATTGTCTGTCTCTGAATGCTGCTGTGGCACTGAAAGATTTGATTTGTGCAAGAAAAAAATTTTCTCTCATCATACCATCTATTTTTGCACGTCTTTTAAAAATAAAAGACATGATTAGAGTAAATGTTTATCGAAGCAACGGTTGAACCATATGTTAACATATGTTAACTAACATGATTAAGCCACTGAACACGAATATTTAGAGAATTATGTAGTACTCACCTATAATAATTCAGTTAATTTTTTGTCTTTCAAAAGACGCAAGTGCAAAAATTAACTTTAAAAAAACAATTGTGAAATTGTATCTAAGAATATTGTAAATGAAATCCTGGAAATAAATTATTACCAAAAAATATTTTTTAAAAAATCTATAGAATTTTTTTAAAGTTTTAGAATGACTACCCAATGATTAAACATTATGGGAATTATCCTAGAATGCATCGAGTCACTTACTTATAAATTACTCTAATTACTTATAAATTACTTTATATTACTTATAAATTGCTCTAAAATGTTTTTTATGTATACGTTTATGGCCTAAATTTAAAAATTGACATCATTTTGCATCCTAGTAATTTTCCAAGAGATATATAATCCTAATGTGATACGCGTTACTGAGACATTTTCTATTCTTACACATTTCCAATCTTGAAGTTTATTTTTGTAACTTGTTTATTTTATATTTTAATTTCTTTATCATTATAGAATTTTATCGAAGCAATGACAAAAATAGTAAGAGAAACGAATGCAGACAAAATGAGTAATTCTCTGTAATTCCGGAGACAAGAAAATCCGTCTTCAGAAGCGAGATCTCTTTTCTTCTATATCTTTTTATTTCGATTTTGGAATTCACTCGGTGTAAAAAATATGGAATGACAGATTAAACCCAGAAAAGTGAAAAGAAACAATGTTTGACTGAATGGCGTGATTGATGGATTGATCGATCTTTATATTGTTTATCGAAAATCATCGTGTGTCAACTGCATCCTACAGTTATGGGATAGCAAACAATTACTGTACCTTTACCAATTACTGTTTGCTACCTGCACCATATGATATAGAATAGATATGCTGCTGTTTACAACTTTATAGTTTCCAAGTTTCAAAATAATTAATCATACATAAAATCACAAGAAAATTTACTTTACTTATATTTTAGGATAAATTTTTCATAAAAATTTGCATAAAAATTGAAAATCTGTAATTCTTCTTATTTTCACAAGAATTATAAACTGCTGTTGTTTTTTGGGGAGGGGGTGTATTTTTTTTAATGTTTTCTAATAAAAATTGTAATCTGTTTCATGAAATATTAAATATGAATAGCAAATGAATGCTTTCATTTTGGAGTAATTTTTTTTAAATTTCATCCTCGATTTTGTTGGAAAAAAATTGTGAAATGTATTTTAAAAAAATACAAATGACTAAATATTTTGAGACAAGAGGAAAAAATGTATAATATTTAGTCATAATGAATAAATAACAGCAGTTCAGTTTAATAACTGAAAATAGAGTCTTCACTTCAAGGAAGGATCAAACTTCGATCAAAGTTTCGGTATTTTGACTGCCTGGAAAAGTCTACTTTGCAATAGTATTTTACGGTATATTATCGGCAATCGCAAACCGTGATTGGTCATCGACACAAATTTTTATTTAATTAAAATGGGGTTTTCAAATCTGCCAAATACACCTGACCACCATAAATTCTATGAATCCCTCGAACGACTGAATAAAAGTCATTCATTTTGGTACCATTCATTTGAACTGGTTGAAACTTAGCCATAGAAGATTCGATATATTATACCCATTTTCATAAACTTTGTTTTCTATTGAAAGACCCAAAAGCATCATTTTCGGCTTACTCTTTCAGCATCACACTATCTTCTTTGCTTAATTCTTTCTAGGGCCGTGGGAAGTATGTTTCTCACCAAATTTATCAATCTTTGTATTAAATTATGTAGGTTGGCATAAGTTCTGACAAATTTTTTCAGTTAGTCAGAAACTTATATGCTTCAGTTCTTTATCTCAGACAAAATGATGCGTCTTGATTTGTTACTTAATTATTAATTAACCAAATTAATTATTTAATCAAATTAAATTTATCTAATAAGCTAAATGAATACCTTTTCTTATTCTAATTTCAAGCCTAAAAATATTTTAACATAATATGACTAGAAAAAAATGGCCCTTTAAAGGGTTAATGCCATTTTTATTGTTTCCTTCTGTAGTCAACGTCAATCGGCATCGAATCATTATTAACAGCCTTCATACTTGAAAAGTATTAGGTATGTAGATCATAATAACACTTTTTCATGTTGAAAAGTAAAGTAGGTACTTTATAAATGCCAGTTGCTAATTTGGCATAAAATAATAAACATTATTGGTGAAAAATGACATTACACTCTTCCCAAAATTAGCGTAATTTTCTGTCTGTAATAAATTATACAAAATGTTTGAATGGGTTTCCATGGATAATTGAGAACTCTATCTTGTTTCTCAAGAAGAAAATCTAAAAGTGAAAAGCTTTAGTCGTAACCGTTATATCCAACAGATCCAAGATATGTGTAACTTAGCAACTTTTGCAAATAGCCGATGTAAGAAACGAATAATGGCTTTCAGAAAAGTTTTTTCCTCTTTTATTTGACTACGAGTGAACTAAGGTGAACAAACGTTAGAAAATTTCACTGCAAAAAGCTGAAAACGATATTATCGTTTTTCTCTTCCGTGTCTTCTTTAAAGATGCATGTTTCCCATTTCGCTAAATGTCACTTGTAAGAACTGTAATCTGAGCTGATATTTTCTTTATCTTTTTATTTCTTTTTCTTTTGATTTCCAAGATGTAAATAAAGGTCTGTTTATTGATCTTGAAAAAATTAATCCTTTGAATGGTTTATCTAATAGAATGAAATGAGTAAACAAAAACTGGTTTAATTGTTCGAAAGAATCATTGCATTTCAGATTGGATTTTGTGAAAAAAATTATCCAAGACATTTCCATAATTCCATTTTGTAAAATCAGGTATGTAAAAAAAAATCAATAATTTTTAGGCTTTTTCGAAATTAAAACAGTTTTTGAGACTAGAAATTCTGTCTAAATACTAATAAAGACTACATTATAAAAAATTTTAATATTCTATTCAAGTTAAATTTTCTTACAAAACATGCATAAAGAGAAAGGTTTTCCATATAATTCTTATTTGTTATTAATTCCTTTATAATTACTTTTTGCAATATATTCAGAAAATATTTAGTTTTTTTATTCGCAAAAATTCTTTTTCTGATTTCTTCCTCCCCCTAGACAAAATTATTTTGTTCATCTTTCTTTCACATTTTGTAGCATTTTCGATCAGAAATTTGATTAATTATCTTCAGGCACTCATTTTTTCACCCAAATATATATTAATGTTAAAATCAGGCTTTCTTTTTCAAATACTTGGCGCAGTATAGCCAAATAGGGCTCTTGAGCTATAAAACTCTATCCAACAAACCAACCATTCTTTTTCAAATATAATTTTTAAAGAACATAATTTTAAAAAAAATCTTTAAAAAGTTAAACATAATGACTTTTTCGCCAGTTTGATTTAAATACTTTTTCTTAATGACGAATTAATCATATTTATGTATGAAAGATTTTATAGATAGAAGAAGCTTGCTTTAGAAATACGTCAATCAATGCTGGTTTTAACACTTTTAAATTTTAAATAATATTAAATAAGTTTAAAAAAACAATATAATATCTCGCAATCAACGATTAAATTTAAGAGGTGTGTTTTTTTTTGTTTTTTTTGTTTTTTAGAACAATTAAGGAATACTTATAAAATGAATTCAGATGTTTTCCAAAAATTTTGATTCTAAAATTATAAGGAATAAAGGCAAAAAAAAAGTGTTAGACTAACCACATTTGTTTATTGATCAACTAAGTAATAATACTATGCAGTAATTAAAGAAAGATTTTCAAACAGAATCAAATAGAGTCTTCAAACGCTTTTCATTACGAGTGTACTGTTAGTCGGTGTAAAATCAAAAAAATGAATAATAAAGAAATTATCTGGATCAAAAAATCGCAAGCCTAGATAGCAGAATGTTTTATTAAATTGTTTACAGTTTCAGAAAACGCGAAGTTCGAATCCGCGGGTTTGTCTGTGAATGTTTGTGTATTCCATCAGCGAATAAATAAAGCATCTAGCCCCACACTACACTACCATTCTTTCAAAACCATTTGTTTAACAATTCCATCGTTATAGAAGTAATCGATTCGCAACTTCAACATGTAATGGAAGCTTTGATTGTCGGGTTGTTTGCTGATTCATTATTTTCTGTTGTCATGTATGATGTGCATCCACCCCATTAATGGATGATAATCTAATCATTATCCCCATAAAGAAAAGAGGTACAACTCTAATGGAATACATTTGCAGCTCTGATTCTGCATAAAGCAATAGCGTACGACATTTCTGTGAACCAGTGATCTTAAAATGCAATGAGCATTTGACACCTTAATTTTTGCATATTAAGAGAATTTCAGTAAAGATTGAGTATTTAATTTATAAATAATTTTTAAAAATTCTATTTAATGCTGAAATGCTGTAAGCTTTGTGCAATTAAATGTTAATATTTTCAACTTGCAATCCATACATACTGTAATTGGCAATAAAATCTATAGAGGAAGTAATCCGATTAATCCATATTTAAATAGAAAATTGAATGAAATCATAATAAACTCAGAGAAAATGTAAGCACATAAACAAGATATTCAACAAGAAAATTTACTTAATCTTGCAACTATATACGAGTTTTTTTGTTTGTTTGTTTCATTTCTTTTAAACATGTCTGTTTTTGAAAAATATCTGTATTTCTTTCCTTGCATATAACAGAAAAATTGCTGATGGAAAAGTTTCGGAAAATATTCAAATGAATAATGTGCAACAATTTCTTTACAGTTCAAACATAAATATTTGTTAATTTTATTCTTAAAGGTTAAATGTTGCTTTCTTGTTTTATGAATTTATAATTTTGTAAAGAGTAGTTTTATTTATCAAAAAAAAAGTCGATTGTATCAGCAATTATTGTGAATCTAAAATAAACATATTGATAAAAAAAATATTTATTACCTCGTTGTTACTAAAATCAAATGACGTGTCTAGAAAAATATATAAATTCTGAACCTTTCCTTTATTTAATTATTTATTTTTCATTTCCCACTAGAATTTATTCACTTTCCATTACTGTTTTGAAATAATAACTCTGAAGGCTTTGTTGTCAGCTCTAATATTTCTCATTTTGGTAGAAAAAGGTAACTAAATTCTGGGACATAGATTAAAAAAACTGTAAGCTATATGTCTACTAATAAAGAAAAAAGATTATGTTTCTCTATTGATCAAACCGTCTGAACGAATTCTCACATATAAATCTTCAAAGACGGAGATATGCACTTTGGCCCTAATTAAAAAAAAATATTTAGAATATTAATTAATTAAAATTTTTCTGAATTTTCTAATTTTTCCGGAAAAACTTCCGAAAATACTGTTGAACAATATTAAATTTTACTACGTTTCAAAATTTAAAAAAAAATTGTGTGTTCGATGATACTAATTTCAATATCGTGCAAAATTTAATGAATTAAACTTCCCTTTTTTTAAAAGAAAGTATTTAATTTTTCCTAATTTTCAACAATAAATTACATTTTTATTCTGAAATTGAAATCGCGTTATCTATTTTATCAAATATTTTTCTTCTGTGTAGAAATCTAAAAAAGACGGATTCTTTTTAAAATCCGTGTAGTTTATGAGACGAATAAAAGAGTAAACATATAAAATCGCGAAATTTAAAAGATAGATGAAATATATATTAACATTTATACTAGCGCATGATGTTATGGAAACAGTCTCCAATAGAAAGATTCATGTATACAAATAACGGTGCATATGTAGGAAATTAAAATAATACTGCTTTAATATTTGGCAATTTCATGATACTATGGACTTCAATTTATATTGAAATGAATTAATTGAAATCAAATATAAACATTATCTCCTGCGAGTAAGCAAGTCGCCAAAGAAAATTAGCTAAATAAGAATATTTTTGCAAAAAAATGAATTGATTTTTTTAATTGAAAATGTTTAAGAAATATATAATTAATTTTAGATAATTTTTAAAAAAGTCATTTTGCTCTTTACATGAATATTTTTGTTAAAAACTCGCGAAATGTACAATATTTCCTTCATTAAACGTCAATTTAAAATTCATTTTAAATTCTCAGAATTTCACTTATCTAAACTTCTAAAAAAAATACGTTTATAATTGATTTATAATGAGCAATAATTTATCAATTCTTCTTTTTTTTTTTTTTTTGGAAAACATCTCATTACATATAATATATTACCTGATAATATTTTCTTATGAAGGTGTAATTTCTTTCACATTGGATTCATCTGCATTAAAAAAAATATATATCAGTATTGGAAGTATCTCTCAGATTTGGGAAAATAATATAACAAAAATAAAAACTATATAAATATATTTTGGTTGATATAAATTCAACTAAATGTTAATTTTATATTTATATATTAGTAATTTTGCGTATTGTAATTTCTCCACGCTTTAAAAAAATCTTACAAAAACAACTCTAAATTATATCATGCACTGTGAATATTAAACTATTCTAAGCATCTGCAAACTCTATTTTTCGCTATGGAAAATGAAATTTGGACGCGAGTTGTTTTTCAGTTTCTTTCTTTGTCATTAACTTCTATTTCAGATTTTCTTGAAGCCTTGTTAAATATTTTTTTTTTTGTTATTGCATTAGAAAATGAAGGATAGCATTCCGTTCTTTATTTGTACATTTCTTGTCGCTTTATTAATAATTCTTTTTCAGTAAAAAACATAGTTTCTTTTTAGAATACATATTGTTTGTGCAATTATTATTGAAAATTTCAAAGTGTACATAATATTTTGAAGTAATGCAAATAATTTTCTTGGATATCGCTGATCATTGCAATAGTATGTTAAACCCAGAAGAAAAAAAAAATTAGAATAGAACCCTGACAAAAGGCAAAAATCAATTGCTTTATATGTTATTGGATAAAAATATGGTGATTATTATGATTATAAATATAAATTTATTTATTAAATGTATTATAAATATATACAAATATATATAGCCAAATTAGAAGAAATACCAAGTTAATATTAGCAAAAAGAATAAATATAGAATCAAAAAAGAAGAAAATAAGAATACGGTCTAAAGATATTCTCAAGGGTCATCCTGAGGCAGGGATTCAAACAAGGGATTTTTTCTGGAGGGGTCTGCCTTTTGTCCAATAATATTGACCCTTCATGACCCAAAAATCACCTGAAATTGAGGCCTTAGAAATAAACCATTTTTTGCAGACATAAAAAAAATAAATTACAATCTCCAATTTAAGCGAAAATTATAATAACAAATATAAACTATAAAAGAATCTTCTCAGTCAATTATAGAAACGAAAAGGAAAGACCATACAAGCAGCTGGTAAAATTTCTACAAAAAGACTTTTATCACGCTTCCCGAGTCTTTACTACATAAAAACGCTTCCTCATTCGAAGTAGTAAATAATTGGAGGGTCTCAGCGCCATCTATTGAGTTAGTTGACACATAACAGAAAGTATATTTTTAGTTGTTACAAAAGATTAGTATGAAGTCAATCCTTCTCTTATTAAAATTTCTATATTGCAATAATTTCTGGGAAATTCATTTGTAGTTAAGTTTTTAATGAGATTGATTGTTGCTTTATTAAAAGAGGTAAAGATAAGGTAGTGGTTGCTTTATTAAAAGAGGTTTATTTAAATGGGGTAAAGGCAGAGGCTGCGATTATCATATTATATTTGAGGAATTTCAGAGTTATTGTATTCTGGATCATAATAGTGAAAACATTCACAAAATTAGAAAATATTTCTTTGGTTTTTAAAAAAATAAAATTAAATGGTTTATAAATAATAGATTTTAGATCTAAAGTTCAAAAATTCTTTCACTAGGTTTATTATTCCTGATCTAATTAAATTTAAGCTTGATATTGAGAAAAAAAACCGATTTGTTATTTAATAATAAAAATAATTTAAACAAAGAATTCTGCCTGTTAAGATTTTTGGATATGAACTTCGAAAATATAAAATTACCAAAAATTGTGCATAACAGTAAATTATTTTTTTTCCTTTAAAGGATAAAGCAATTGTTTCAATAGCGTTTAGTTATACATCAACTTTAAGGAAACGAATTTGTAATTATAATTACTATAGAAAAAATTTAGATAAAATAAATAAAACAGATTGTAACTGTAACAAAGAAATCTATAAAAATTATATAGATGCTGGTAAAGGCCATATTATAACAGGGAATTTAGAAATTATTGATTCCAGCTCTTTAAGAGATATAATGGAAAGAGGGACCAAATTTAGATTCAGAGAAAAAACAGACAACAAAAAAATATTAATTTCTATTGGACAAGATTTGGTATTTTTATTTCCAAAATTTCAAGAGAAAACATTGGCCTCCGGAAGGTATTGGAGAATGAAAAGTGAGAATTTTAGAGAAAATTAAGGAAAAAAATAAATGTAGACATTGACAGAGCTAAAGTACGAGAGATTTACTTTAGAAAAATGAAATAAAAAATCTAAAAGAGAGATTTGTTATTACAGTAATAGATAAATCAGCAAATAACTTCTGTTTATTGTGTAAATATCATTACAGAGAACTATTAATTAATGAATATAACTCTAGTGCAACTTACATTTTAAAGAATAACGAGAAAAAAGGAATTAGATAAAAGAATGCTAGCTTTCGAGGAAAAAAAAAACTAAAATTAATACTAGCTTTTTAAACTATCCTTATTCCTTTGTCCCCAACAATAAAATTTCATAAAAAAAAACCCATTTAAGTTTGTATTTGTAACTTGTAGCACTGGCAGTTATAATTACTAAACGGGAAAACATTTCTTTAAATAGTTGAGAATTATCCTGAATAAAATGAAAGATGAACATAACTTTACAATTAATAGTAACAAAGAAGTTTTAGATTTTCTTACAGATAACAACATTAGTAAAGTTAATACTTACAATTTTGAAAATTTATACACTTATTTGCCTCATGAAAAATTAATACATGTCTATACTTTTATATATGACCAATATTCAAATGAAGATATTATTACAAAAAATTACTGACTAGAATTATGTAAATTTAATATTACCGAAAATTATTTTTTAATGGAATTAATTTTTATAAACAAGTAAAGGGCATTCCAACGGGAACAGCTTTCTCAAGTGCATTAGCCAATATTTTCCTACATTACTGAGAGAAAAAAAAATAATTAAACACAATTTAATAAACAGTTGGAGATATATTGATGACTTGCTTTTTTTGAACTTACATATTACTTATATTGTTAATAATTGTTATCCAAAAGATTTAGTGCTAACTGAAGCAAATAAAAATCAACTTGAAGCTACTTATCTGGATTTAAAAATCAAATTTCTAACGGTAAAACATTAGTTGGTATTTACGATAAAAGGGATGAATTCAATTTTAAAATAATTAAGATTAGTAATTACCATTCTATTCTAATCTCTAAAATTTTAAAAAATTTAATTTTCTCACAATTTAATAGGATTAAAAGTGTTCGTAATAACAACATTTCTTATATTGAAGCAACAAATAATCTCATTAAAAACTTAACTACTAATGGATTTCGCAGAAACTATTGCAATGTAGAAATTTTAATAAGAGAAAGATTGACTTCATACTAATCTTATGGCACAACTAAAGATAGACTTTCGTTTACGTGTCAACTAACTCAATAGATGGCGCTGAGACCCTCCAATTATTTACTACTTCGAATGAGGAAGCGTTTTTATGTAGTAAGGACTCGGGAAGCGTGATAAAAGCCTTTTTGTAGAACTTTTACCAGCTGCTTGTATGTGCTTTCCTTTTCGTTTCTATAATTGGTTGTGAAGATTTTTTTATAGTTTACATTTGTTATTATAATTTTCACTTAAATTGGAGATTTTTTTTTTTTTTATGTCTGTAAAAAATGGTTTATCTCAAAGGCCCCAATTTCAGGGGATTTTCGGGTCACGAAAGGTCAATATTATTGGACAAAAGGCAGACACCGTTCAGAAAAAATCCCTTGTTTGGATCCCTGCCTGAGGCTGACCCTTGAGAAAGTCTGCAGGCTGGATTCTTATTTTCTTCCTTTTTGACTCTATATTTTTTTCTATTTGCTAATATTAACTAGTATTTTTAAAGATTTGGTAAAGTTCATTTGTGTTTTAGTAGTAGCAGCATTAACGCTCTCTAAATACAATTGTATATTTTTTAGTTTGATTCAGAAATAATCTTTAATTTTTTTTTCCGAAATATATTTTAATTTTAATTGAAATTTCATAATGCATATATTTTTGATTTTCTTATAAATGTATTTATTTATTATATATATATATATTTATTTATTATTACAAATATATATTTATTAAATATATTTCAGCGTTTGTTTTCAGAGAATAAAACGATCTACTTTATTTTATTAAATAAACATTGACTTGAAGCTATAGTTATTTAAATATGATTGTCTTTACAAATATATTTATAAATATTTCAAGTCATTTTTCCAGTAGATGATTATTAAATATTTAGTACAATTCATATTACAATAAAGATTAACATGTTGAGACTCTTGTTTTCTAATCATCAAAGAATAGGAATTGAAAATGCATAATATTTTCGCCAATTGTATGAATTGAAATTTTTTTTAGGAAAACTTAAATAAATTGATTTTAAAAATTTTGTATGAAATTCATTGGAAGTATATGCAATCGATATCTCTTATAAAATATTTGCAAACATTACTTCGGTCATATTCAGTATCTATAACCCTGAAAGTGCTGGGGAATATTATAAAATGTCCTTTTTAATATCATATGAAGAAGAATAAACACAAAATAAAATAACGTAATATAATTTGTAGGTCCGTGAAAATTTCTAGTGAAAGCAAAAATGTCTCAGATAAAATACTCTATGTATAAATAAAATTTGCATCAATATTTCTCCATTTCTTCATCCCAAAAATGATCCTTTTATCAAATTACTTTTGCGTCATATTATGAAGTTATAAAATATCTATGACTCAAAATACTTAGTTAGAAAACATTTCTATTCTTTCAGTGTATTCTTATTACAGCTGAAGAGAAACTTTATTATCTCAAAGAAAGAATTTTTCACATTCCTTAAAAGGATAAACTTTCAAGGTATTGTGATATTTATGGAGGAATACATATGCCTTATTCACTGCGAATCTGGAAAAAGCTTTGAGATTAAAATAAAAAAGAAAGAAGGGGAAAGTATTTTAAAATAGTATAAAATATAATAAATATTCCAAGCATTTTTTTTTCTTTTTGCCGTTATTAAATCTTTCAAACAATTTATTATTTTCTATTTTATTTCATTTTTAAATTTGTTCAAGGCAGTAACTAGATTATTCTCTTAAAATTATTTTTATATATATATATATATATATATATATATATATATATATATATATATATATATATATTCTTAAAGATAATTAATATACATAAATTCGGAGTTTAATAAAATTATAGATGAGGTCAACTAATTCAATATTTAAGTAAGATTTTCATAGTAAAGAATAATTTTAGTCTATATCATAGAAGAGTAACGGAGAAGAGTTTCATCGCACAGAAGAGAATCAAAATGAAAAAAAAAAACACACATTTGGATTAGCATTACATAAAATGTTTTAAAAATAAAATTTAAAAAAAGCATAAAAAATTGAAAGTAAATGTAAATGTAAATGAGGTAAGAATTATACATTTCATTTTCAATTTAATGTAAGAAAGGCAATTGATTCTTAAGTACTATCGTAGTTATTTTGAAAATTGATCTTTAGTTTCAAATAATAATCTCTCAAATTCTTGTGGGGAATCACATAATATTTAGTAGTTATAATTTTCCTTGTTAGTTTTTATCACTCTTGATTTCATTATCCAATAAACAGTTGGAGAAATTATAACATTTTTACTTGGTATTCATAGGATCTTCGTGTTTGTATGCCATTCCGCCAAATGTATCGCCAGTACTATATCAGAATGTCGTATGTCAGATTCATGAACACAATTTATTGATGCGAAATATTTGTATTGGTTAGTTACATGTTCTCCTAAATTTTTGTATGTAATATGTTATTATTATAAGCTAGTACAAAAAGAATTTTAGCACTGTTTCAGAATTTCGTGTATCTCATAGTGTAAGAATTTTGGCATACTATTATATAAAAAAATGTGATTATTGGAACTAACTTTTGTTGAATATGGGATTTGTGATAAATAGAGGGTTTAAATTGAAAACTGAATTGAGACTGAATAGCTTCCTCTAAATCTTTGTCAATGCATATATGTGACATAAATTGTTAAGTCTATCTAAAAAAATAGCTTTCTAGCAAATCAAAAAATAGCTTTAAGAGCGAATATAATTTAATTTACTCCTCAATAGTACTTTTTTTATCCGTTGGTCTAAATAAAGATTTACCAAATATTCTAAAAATCCATATGAAAGTTCTTTTTTAAAGATGGAAAGAAAAAAAATTCGGATGTAAGTTTAGGAACCAATAATATCTATTGTCTTACTATTTAAAGAATGGTGATTCAAAAATCCAAAGAACCTGGCAAGGTGAAATGAAAGAAAAATAGAAATAGCTTTTCAAATAGGTCAACAATCGATTGTGTCATTTCACATTTCATTTACCATGGTCATTTATAAGAAAATATTTCATTCTGGATTGGCCCATAAATAATTCATTCTTTCTTTCAGCAGGTGAGGAAACAACTCTCCAATGGCTTTATGTTTTTGCCATTTAACGTACAATGGTTTCAGGAAAACCATTTTGGTCAAGTAAATGAATAAATTTATAACTATCGAAAAAATGTTCTAGCTTTTCAGTATATTTACTTTACTCTATCAGCATATAAATATAGAGATAAAGAAATCTGTGTGCAAAAAATATTATAGATCACAAGAAATTTTTTGCCCTAAATAATTCGACTGTGAGTATGTAACTGCAGATCTAGCTACTATAAAATGTATTGCTTTATTTCTTCCTTTTTGTTCTTTTGAAGTATATTTTTGCTTAGTATTTTCTTTTATAAAATGCATAATTTATGAGTGAAGTAAAAGCTAGTCTTTCGACAAGTAATACTTAAAGAATCTTTAAAGAGTTTTCAAAGTTAGTATTTTAATGAAAGAATATAACTGGTTAACTTATTTTTATTTTATTCTTTTCCGTATAAATAAAATTTTCTTTTATAAAGTGTGTTTATGTGATTTTATTTTTCTATTATAATTATCATCTAGCAATTTATGAATGCTTAAAGAAGAGGAAATGGGAATTTTAAAGCCTAGATTTTATTAAAAATATATGTGTATTAATTTAAGAAGCTTCAGATAAATAATTATTACGTTTTGTTCATATTTGAAATGTGCATAAAATTGATGTAGTTATTTAAATATAAATGGTAAACAAAAGTACTTCATTCCTATAAAGATTTCGGATGTACGATCATATTCAGTAGGACGAACTAGAGCGAAAACGAATTGCTAGAAAATTCTGAAACCTTGTGCATGATTTAATAAAAGGACAAGAAACCTTTCAGATAAATTAATTTCTAAATATGGCTTTTAGAGGGAGTTTTATTACTACATTATACCTTGAACTGTATATTTTAATTGAATAAATTTGATTTCAGGAAAATATAGTATATGTATACATGAGTATAAGAAATACACACATATATATAATATTTACGTTTTAACCTCTGCAGATGCCCAGATACAATTCATACAACTCCAATCTTATATTATAAATATTTATAATTGTGGATACATGCCGAGGTGCAATATTTAAAGAAATAAATGCCTTGTATACCCCCATTGGGTGCCTCTTCATATTAGTACTGTTTATACTGTTTCAGAACTTCATGATCGCAGGTTCTAAGACTTGTTTATGTCAGAAACCAGCCAAGGAGATTCTCATGACAACTGCTGATTATAATGAAGCAAACGTTGGCTCGCTGGTATAAGACAGAAGCTTTATGAGTTACATGTGGTTTTAAATGGCAAAATCAACATTTAGTTCAGGGTTAAAAATTGTGAAGTTGGTCATAAAATAATCTATATCTCATATAATAATCATATGTTGAACAAAACTAATGTCATAAGCATAAGATGTTTTTAAAACTAATAACCCTTTTATAATATCCATGCACTTCATAGCACACGAAATCATGAAGATTTCTACAAAGATTGATTATAGAATATCTGAATGATTCAATCTTGATTTTCTTCTGTTATTTAAGTAGTCACTATTTGCTTTTTGTCACCAGGGAATGGTAAGCTGAAAGGAAGAGGAAAATACACTTGGAAACAACTGCGTTGGAGCTTTAAAGAAAAGAAGAAAATTTTCAAAACCAACCTGTTAAATAGTTATATTCGTCACATTTTATATTTTTTTACTCTATAATATAAGACGAGTTAGAATTATAGCAAAACAAATTTTATTTAATGGTTTCTTTATTTCATTTTATCCAGTTTCATTCATCCATCATTTCTTTCTACAGCTCTCTTTCTTTGTTTATCATCGACAGAGAGATATGCTCCAATGTACTCCATTTTTTGGGTAAAGCAAATAACAAATAGTTTGAGATAGAATTTAGAGGAATGAAAAAAAGTTTGAAAAAAGGAGAGCATGTTTTGGATATTTTCCAAAAGGGAATTGAGATCTATACATTTTGCAAACAACATGACAGCTCTAATTATTATATTTCTTATATATATTTCTCTCTATATTATATTTCTTATTGTCTGTTTTGTATTATTGCTTGCGTTTTTCCTCGCTAAATTCAAAGTTCACAACTGAACTGTGCTGTTGTAGATAATTCTTACGCATTAAAGATATCAGCAGAAAATATGAAATAAAATTTATGAAATCCAAAACTGATTAAATAAAAAAAAAAAACTTTAGTGTGGAATGTTTTTGTAAGTTCATTTCTTTCTATCTCACTATGTTTATGATAGCAATTTTTAATTATACTATGTTTTAGATTAGTTTTATTTTCTATTTCGAAGTTACTTCTGAATCATCTAGATAAGGTTTACATGGTCTTGAACCACAATTAGATAATCTACTTCTTTAAGCTCTACAATCCGATAATGTGAGAATATTTAGTACATAACCAATTTAATTAGAACATGTTATTTATATGGTGGATATTTAAAGGAAAACCGTCTCATTACTGTCTTCCTTTGATCTTGAAGTTGAATATCGGCAACTATGCCATAAAGTTTCATTAGGCACATTCACAGAAAAGTAGTTTCTAAACTTTTTCAATTACTGGGATTTTTTGGAATTGTAAGTATTTTGTCAAATGATTCTCATGTTTGTCTACAAATTGATATGGGATATTTGTCTATTGTAAAGTATACTGTTTGTTGTCTGGAGGCAATAAAGAATTTCTACCACTTTCTTTGAAATAATATGTTAATATTTATACTATTTAATATATTTTTATTGCCTTTATGTATTAAAACCTGAGGGCGAATATTCTTATATAAGGAATAAGTTTAATTTTCAATAACAACCCTTGTGAAAAAGCACAAAGATTATTTGGGGAAGATCCCCGGATTTTGGGCCCTAATCACACTGCAAAACGGCAGTCAGTTCTCCATGTTTTCCCATCATACTACCGGGAGATTGATTAACACTCGGAAACAGATTTAATGTGAACTATGTCTCCATATCCGATGGAAATTGTTTGGAATCATATTTCGAACCTAGAACCCTTCAGTCCTTAAGCTGAGAAAGGATCATCAGACTATCGCGGTCTTATGTAAGAAAAAAAGACACTAAGCAGGGGGTGAATTTATAATAACAGAGAGGCGAAGAACTCGTCGTTGGATTTAAGCAATGGAAACTGAAATTTGAATCTACTTGATGGCCAGCTAATATGTTTGGTGATTTAAAGAATAAGCTAAAATTGATTTCCAATGATTATTCTTAACTCAAAGTTGCAAATTTATACACTACCATGATGTGAAGAATTTTTCGAACTTCATTTTGAATATTTTAATAGAATGCGATTATTTAGGGGATTCAAGGATTTGACGAATGAACTCAGGATATCATCTATCTCTTTGGATAAAAGAATGAAGTTTTCATGAGTGTTATTACAAAAAAAGAAAACTTGAGATCTGGGACTTAAAAAGGGGAAAATGCATTTCTTCAAAAGTTTTATTTATTCATTTACTTTTACTCAAACCTCATCTTTCAAAAATAACAAATGAAAAAAAAATGAAAATAATAAAAATTTTATATATAGAATTGTTTATGATATAGAAATTCATCTTCACTATAAGGGGAAAGACGATAGTTTGAATGACAGAAGGCTTTATCCAGGGATTTTATCCAGAGATGACTTCTATAAAGGACGAGTGCTATCCTCCAGCTACTAGCAATAGTTCCTTTATAGACAAGATTTCTTTTGTTAAATTCTGAAAAATAAATATTCACTTGGTGAGTAATTACAATATTTTTTTTTGTTAACATTCTGGCAGGTGACATTTGTAATTATCCAGTTGGATACCACCATGTAAGATTGTCTAAACAATTACGTGGATCTTGTGATTTTAGTATAAATGTCTCTTGATATGTTTCACTATCTTTAATTAAAGAGAAAGGGCACGAACGACGTATAAGCTGCCCTTTTTAGAGAGTGGTGAAACGATTTTAAATGATAATTATCCAAATCGTTCCTCTTGGGAGGGAACTTGTAGATCAATCTGTGCTAGTTCTCAAATTTTAATTCTGAGAATTTCTTCATTACTTGATAAGCAATAATGAGTTGTTATTTTAAAATTGAAGTGAGTTCAAATCACTTTTAGTTATTTTGACTAGATTATTCCGCTTTAAATGAATAATAATTGTACTTTTTTTAGTTTTTTTAGAATATGATATTCATAACCGAGTGTTCAAGTGTTGTTTTTAAATATGAATTTTAAACAGACAGTATAGAAAATAATTATATGAGAGCTATATGGGAAAATAATCATATAGAGTATTTGGAAGTATATATCTAAATGCAATATTTGAGAAAATAAGTACCTGTTCCACTGTATAAATTTATATAAATAACTAGCCGCCTTTGGCGACCAGCCGGTTCGCCAATCTTAATGTTCGTTTAAATTTTAATAATTAAATAGGTTGAACCGGAGTTTAACCCCCTTCTTCGCCAAGTTGAGATAACGCGCCAAAGCTGGTAATCTTTATTATGTACTATAATTGAACATATGCTCCTTTGCTTTTGAACATTTCGCTAGGCCGTTGTTGGCGATTTTAAAAATTGTGCCAAGCAGTGGGTTAAACTCCGGTCGTACCATTAAATATTTTACGCAATTCCAACTTTAATAGATTCTTCAGCAAAATATTTTAAAACTTCAAATTTTGATAGTCATATAATTCACTCATAATATTATAAAGGCCTTCAGTCATAACGTGATATGTATCTCTCTAATTTTCTGTTACCCCTAGTAGAAATTATGCTTTAAATTAAAGTGTAAATGATTAATCTGCAATTAATATAATAATATTTTTTACTGAAACAAAGCATTTTTTTTAATAATATGATTACTGATAATAGAGTCACTGAGCGTTTAAACTTTATGGGCACTAAAGAATATCTTTCTTAATTTATGTAATATCTCAAGAATTTGTCAACAAAATTTTCTCAGATTCATCATGAACAGATCGATTAATGAACAATGTTTCATTTTAAATGCATTAAACACTAAGAAAATATAATGAATCGTTTAAAATAATCGGTCTAAAACAGGTTAAAAAAACTACTTAAACGATGTACTTAAAACTATAATCATATACAAAAAATATATAACTAGCATAAATACAATTTACTTACAAAAGCATGCAACTAACCTAAAAATAATTTAAATCATCCGTTGAAAGTGGTTGTCATGACAACAATCAGAACAATGCGCATGCGTGAATTTTCTTCGCCAGTTAGGTAACTTAAATGCGTACATTTTTCTACGCCAGTTGGGGTAACGCTATGCAGATTATACATTTTTAATTTCCTTTATTTTGTGTTATTTTAATTCAAAAGTACTTCAGAATGAATCTGAAACATGGATTAATTAACAATGTTTAATTTTAAATGCATAAAACATTAAGAAAATGAACAGAATCGTTTAAAATTATCCGCCGAAAAATATTAACCCTAGCCTCATTACTGCTGGCAGAAAAAAGAAACGAAGCCTTACTCATTTGGCGGTGGGGAAAATGGAAGATTTTTTTGGCGGAAAAGTTGGCGGTGGGGAAAATGGAAGATTTTTTTAGCGGGAAAGTTAGTTTTTAATTAATAATTAAAATTTCAAAAAAGGGACCCCAGGTGCACATTCCCGACCTCTAAGGTATACATGTACCAAATTTGATAGCTGTATGTCAAATGACCTGGCCTGTAGAGGGCCAACACACACACACACACACACACACACACACATTGAGCTTTATTATAAGTATAGATAGATGAGATATTCATTTTTTTGTTGTTGTTGTTGCTTGTATCATTCTTTTTTAAGGGTTTTTAGTTTTCTAAAGAAATATGGTATTTAATGCAGCATTAAATATTTGAAGTAATTAAACTATGAGAAATATTGAAACGCCTTATATAAGAAATACTTTATCATTAAATTTAGACAAAAAAGGCTTACTTTTAAACGCAATTTGTTGTTTAAATCATGAACACATAAAAATGACTTTATTTCTTTTATTGCTAGTAATATAATTTCAACAAATCTTAAATATTCTTGACATTAAATTCTAAGTTATTAAAATAATGGGATTACATTGTGAATAAGTTTTTACCCATAATAATGATTTGATAGATATATAAATTATTCTTTCAAAGAATATCTCATATTTCTCTAAATGATAGAAATGAATGATGATCACAATTCAAAATACCTTACTCTAAATATAAATCTCTGAAATTTCTAAATCTGTTCTGTTGAATGCCAAATATCATTGAAATTATTTTGTTTTATTTCTTGAACTATTCTCGAAAATATTTAAATAAAATATCTATTATTTCCCTATTTATTTTAACAAAAATATTAAATTTAAAAAATGAACAAAGTTATTTTTAGATTTTCTTTTGGTTATAAAAGTATTTTATGTTTTAAATATACATATGCTATTTTTTTTTTCTCTGACTGTCTTAAATTATTTATTGAAAATACTATGTGCATCCTTCGAATAACATAGTTTCATGTTTTGTATGAGAGTCCTCTTTAAAAGTTAAAAAAAAAATTACAAAAATGAAAGCATTTTCTATTTTTCAGTAGTTCTTCTAGAAATATGAATAAACCATAAAAATGTGAACTTTTCGAACTTTTGATGATGCTTGAAATGAAAGTGAAAACATAAGTTGGCAAGTCGGGAATACTTAAGTATTTAAAATACATATATTACGATTAGGAATTGCAATACCGGACCAAAAGTTCAATACCGGTATTCGGTATTTTTTAGATCTTAATACCGGGATACCGGTATTAAAAATTTTAAGAAAAGAAAGAAAACACGGGTGTATCTTTGTTTTATTTACCAGTTTTATTAGAGAATGTAAATATCACAAAAATAATTTGTAGCATATAAATTATAACAGTTTATAAAGAATCACAAAAAAGTAAAGGAACATCTTCTTTATTTCAATCACAAAAAAGTGCTGTTGTTGTTTCTGATCCAAAGTGGTATAGCTGCACTATACCACCTCCATGAAACCAAAGATCTCTAAAAAGTTCAAAAACAATAGCGGATCCCTTAAAATCTCAAAAATCATAAAATTTAAACATTTAAGAATATGATTGGGGGAGGCTTTATCTGCCTTGCACCAAGGACATTCAGCAAAGATCCTCCGTCCGTATGGATTTGGTGTGAACACTTAAAAAACGAGAGAGAGCTGTTTGCTGTTTTCTAGAGATATTCAGACGGTGACACCTATCGGGTGACTCTTACCAAAGTACCAATTGTGAGCAGGTAGGACTCTCCAAAGTGCACTCGACTCCATCTTTTTGATAGAGGAGATTTCAGAATAAGTTAGTGTTGCATCACCATGAAATATGTCTGCTGAGGCAGTCTTAGCTAAATTATCCGCTATCTCATTACAATTTAAACCAACATGTGAGGGGACCCACTGAAAGTGTATAGAGTGTTCAGCGGAGAGCCAGGCAATAATATTGTTTAGATAAACAAAAAAGTGTTAACATCACTATTCAATCTGTAGTACTATTACAAATTTTTGAAATGTGATCTAAAAACATAATGCATTAATTGTACTGTCATTAAGCCTGGAATGTAATTTTGAGCAAAAATTATCAGCTGTCGAAAACGCTCTTTCGGCATCTACGATAGTTGGTGGTACTGTTAGCAATTTGTGATATACTTTTTCCAAATATTTACTTCTAAATATCTCATCTTCAAAAAAATCGATTACTCGTCGGATGATTTTGGATATAGCTGATTTCTGTATTGTATTTTTATTTATCGTTAATTCTAATTTTTGTTCAAGGGACAATTCTTTTTCACTATCGACATTTGTGCCATGATAATCTCCGATAACTGTACCAAATTCTTCTGAATGTGGATAGGTTTGTGGGTAAAAAAAATTTAAGATAATTTACTATAAACTTGATCAGATTTGAATTGGTTAGTCTCTTTTCTTCTTTTTCATTTTTAAAATCATTATAATTATGTAAATACCATAAGACATTTCCTATTTCGGTATGCCTTTCTTCTGCGCGATTTTTCAATGTAATATATCATTCTTCAGATAGTGATGTGTGATGTTCTTTCAGTGACTGTAACATGAAATTTATTGTTGCATTAGCTGTTAATAAATTAGAATCTCTCCGACATAATGCCTCAACAGCCAGTTTTAATATTAAGTTTATATTAAGTTATAACAACCTGTTCTGGATATTAAGTCGAACTCACTATCTGAAAAATTAATTTTCTGGTTTAAGTCGATTATTGCTTTTTGAATTGGATTTCTCAGTTTCAAAAATCGTTCCATCATTAGGAGTAAACTGCTCCAACGTGTTTTGAATCTCCTCCTAAACATCTCCTTTCATCTTTCCTCTCACTCCTATTTTGTCAAAGTAAACCCATACTAACGCATGCGCAAAAGTTGGAGACTTTAACAATCCATTGTCACACAGTATTTTATCCCTTCTCATGATTGTACGATACAACTTTGTATTCACAGTCTAATTAATTTCGCCCGTTAGGGAGACATAAAAACAAAAAACGTATACTATTCTGCTATGTTGGCGATCCCTGAACAATTTAAAAAATTTCTAGTAAATACCGAAAAATCGGTATTTAAACTTGTGAAGACCGGTATTACAAAATTGTACAAATGGCTCAAAATACTGGTATTCGGTATCCCGGTATTGGAATCCCTAATACATCTATTACACCTAATTGAATTCCATGTGCATAGCACCATTGCTGATTTGCACCAATCAACTTTCCAACTTTTTTCATAATTGTTGCTCCATCAATCGTTACGGATATAATATCTTTTTTCGGGGATAATCCATGTTTCGCTAATTTAGATGTAAGCAATTAATTAAGCCATTAATTAGCTAATTAATTTCGCCCGTTAGGGAGACATAAAAACAAAAACGTATACTATTTTGCTATGTTCGTGATCCCTGAACATATAGTGGAGACAGTTTTGAAAATATTTAGTAAATACCGAAAAACCGGTATTTAAACTTGTGAATACCGGTATTACAAAATTGTACAAATGGCTCAAAATACCGGTATTCGGTATCCCGGTATACCGGTATTGAAATCCTTAATTACGATTTTATGATTGCTTTTGAACTACACTTTGTAGTCAAAACATTCTGGCTTTTCATATACTTCTTGCCACAGAAATCTCTTCATTTTCCTTGAAATAGAGAACATGTAGTACATCAAACTGAAAAGATTTCTGAGAAGGACGGAAATTATTATATTAGTTTTTTCATTACTTTTTTCAAATTTTTCCAGAATGCTTACAATAATTATGTAAAGTCTAATTAATAATATAGAACTAATGAGTCATGTATAACTCATAAGTTCTATATGTAATATAAGTGTAATGTTTTTTCTTATATTAGAGTTGTTAACTTACAAAAATAAAAATTGTAATAATAATGATTTGATGGTAGATCAATTAAACATCACACACATGTGATGTGAAAATATTACATATTGCTTTAAAATGAATATGAGTTCGTTTTGTAATTTTTATGAAGCTTCTTCGACATAATAAGCAAAGAATATAATGATTACAATCAAATTTGTGTATCAGTTAAAATATTTTTTGTTTAATAATAAATCACATAGATTCCAAACATATGCGATGCGTATTTTCACATAAACATTATTTTTTAACATCATTTAAGATTTTTATGTACAAATAAATGTATTTTATTTAAAGTTAATAGAGAGATTGCGACAAAAATCGATTCTCATTGAGATGCTATGTGGCTATGATTCTTGCACATTAACCCTCACTAGCCGAGAAAGATTTCTAATCAAACCAGCCAAGCTTTGTGATCTGGCAGTATTCATTTCGCTCACTACAATGAGATAACTTGTGCACTAGCGTATCTATTATTAATTTTCCAGCGAACGCTTCCTCTATATGTACATTAAAGGTAGCATGCATTTCCTAGATAAGTTATAATAATATAAAATTTGTAAGTCATTAATTATTAAAATTAAGTTGTAATTGAATAAATCCGATGTAATTGGAGTGATGATATGTCTCTTCCTTCTTCAAAATCTATTTATATCTTTATTTTCATTTGAACTTGATTTTTTTTTAAATGAGGCTCTATGCACTCCCTGTATTCTGTTATAAGAGTGTTTATTAAAATGTGCCTCATGATTATTTAATAATGTATATTTATATTTCTTATGAAGGAAAACCTAATTTTAATTTTATTGAAGAATAATTACACAATTATCCGCTTTCGTATCTAGAAACAATATATATTTTCCCATTACTTTCAGCTATGAAATTTGTTGCCATTTCGCTAAATATCCGAAAATTATTTTTTTTAGTGAAATTTTTAGAATTATTTTTATTTGAAAGCATAACATAAAGTTGTAACTTTAGGACATCCATACTGTTTCTAACAAAAGTACATTTGAAACAATGATTAATATGATCTTGCTTTTCTTAAATCGGGATGATGCCAAATATAATTCTCCCGACAAACAGTAAGAATTAGAGCCTCTTAATTTACATTTAAAGAACTTACTTTTCCAATATACTTCAATATGGAATTTCTTCTTCATTTTTGTACTTGTTTTCGAGCTTTTTGTCACATAGCAGTGCCATGCTTTTTTCAGACAACTAAATAAAAACTTTACATATTTCCCGTCTTCATAAATCGTAGTTTCACCAATGATTTTGAAAAAAAATATTTTTAAATTTCAAAATAAATAAATCTAAGGACAAAATTCTTCATATAATCATCTTTTTTAAGCCCTTTTACTAATTACAGGCATTATATATCCATGTGAAAATATGATATATTTATGTCGCTAGAGCTAAATGATCAACCCAAATGATTGTTATACGTACCTAAAAATTAAATATGCTTAAGAAATTCTGAAATAGAATTATATTGGTCGAAATATCTATATAATCCTATATTCATGAGGAATTAGGATTATAATTCCCTTTAAATTGCAATTAAACGGCGCTTCTAGCTATGGTTTCATACTAATTGCCGAGGTTACTGTTCTATTGAATTTAGCTGTAATGTAACACATGCGGGCAATATCACTGATGTCGTAGTATTTGCAAATTGGTTACAATCTCTATGCAATTTGTAAATATCAACGCTTTTGGCCCTCTATAACCATATATTGCAATTGATAGGAATGTCGATACAAATATTCGACTGTATAACTTTAACATTTCTATTTCTATCTGAGAAGCAAAGCTGCTTTTTTCTGTAAATAACAAATGTATAAATTATCAATGTTTGTAAATATATTTAATCTTAAACAGATGTTATGATTCTTAACAAATTATTTAGATGCAATATACTGGTTGCAGCATTTATATTGATATTAATCGTACTGCATAACGCATCGCGGTCGAGAAATCGAGAAGTGAAACATATAATTGGTTTAAATGCATTTTAATAATAATTTTTTGTAGATATATAAATATAAAAAAATAGTATAATATTTGTAATATGTTTATATTTTTGTAATATTATCAGTTTACTTAAAAATTTTCTATGAAAATATTTTGCAAACTTGCTTTGGAAAAGGTTGGAAGAAAATGATAGATTGTGCATTAAAAGCTTCCTTGTATTTAATTTCAATCAATATTTAAAAAATTGCAGCAGCATTTATCTGTGGATAGTTTCTCCATCCAACAAAAAATTTACTTTTCTGATAATATTAGTTTTATTAGATAATATATTATTAGTTAGTTAATATTAATTAGTTAGAAAATATATGCTGATAAATTTAGTTTTCATTATCCTCTTTTTGCTTCAGCAAGTTGACTGTTTTAATAACGGTAATATCTTCTTATCAGCATAATTAATCTTCTTCTTATGAGCATATAATGGTAATTTCTTTAATACAATCTTACGACGAATTTAGGTAAGATTACTTTGTAGATGCATGAAACACCAGGTGTACATATAAAATAGAATTACTGTTTTTTTAATGATTTTATTAAATTAGATTTATAACCTTACATTTTCAACAAATTTACTAACATGGACAGTGCGTTATATGTATATATATGTATTTCTTTTATTCTTTATTAAAGAAATTCTCCTCAGCTGGTCATTTACGGCCATTGTAATCTTTTCTATTTCTAAATGATACCCTTTAGGTGAAGTTTCATTAATGGGCACTGAATTACTGAAATAACATAATAACTACTCTCTTTTTAATTTTCTTCAAGATTAGGGAGCGAAATCACAATGCTGTCAAATTTTTATCATTTGAATGCAATATCAAAATCGGTAAATTTTGTTTGTCAAAATGAAACTACTATTCAAAATGTAAAGGAACTTAAATATGAGGGAATAATTAAAGATTAAAAATATTTATATTGGTATATTAGAAAAAAGTTTTAATAAAACTAAGATATTTTTTTTATCTATATAAATTTAAGTATAACTGAATAGTCTTTTGAAATGAGTTAAAGTGAATTATTCAAATTTAACTATGCGTTTCTTTTCGAGAATGTTCTTCAGTTTGAATAATAGTGCATATATTTATATGCAATTAAAATATAAATTATTACACTGTGCTGTATCCTTGCTTAAATGTAAAACGCTTAAAATAAAATCGTTCTTGTATGCTTCTTTATATCTAATTAAACACACTAATGAAAGACATATTTTTATACGAATTGATCAAGGATGGTCACTCGAAATATTATTAAATAAAAAGATTCCTTTCTATATGCAAACAAAGAAAAAAATAGTTTTTAAAGCCTGAATTAAAAGTGTATAAGATTTATCATCTTACAATTGACAGTGGTTTGAATTTATTGTATTAATCGATGCATACAATTTTCTGCAAAAGTTGATTGTAAATAAAAATAAACAAAACCTTTAGATAATAATATTTCCTCGCGTATCTTATTTTAAACTTAAATCTCAAAATTTCGTAACTTATTAATATCAATTATTTTAAACTATTTCTGTATAAAATTCAATTTTTATGCAAAATTTAAAAATATTAAATCAACAAATTTAAAAAATATTCTCAATGAAATGAATATTAATTTAGATAAAATGAAGAAGATGCCCTCCAAATTATTTATTGTATTTATAATACTTTCTCTAATTTGAAAAATAAGAAAAAAATTCCCGACTTAAGAATTTATTTTAGGAATTAAAGTTTTTATATATATATATATATATATATATATATATATATATATATATATATATATATACTAGCCGCCTTTGGCTACCAGCCCGTTCGCAAATCTTAATGCTCGTTAAAATTTTAATAATTAAATATTTTATGTAATTCCTACTTTAATAGCTTCTTCATTAAAATATTTTAAAACTTCACATTTCAATTCACTCATGATATTATAAAGGCCTTCACTTCATAACGTAATCTGTATCTCTAATTTTCTGTTAGCTCCCGTAGAATTTATGCTTTAAATTAAAGTGGAAATGATTAATCTGCAATTAATATAATAATATTTTTTACTGAAACAAAGCTTTTTTTTGTAATATGATTACTGAAAACAGAGTCGCAGCATTTAAACCTTATGGTCACTAAAGAATATCTTTCTTAATTTATGTAATATCTCGAGAATTTGTCAAATTTTTTTTTCAGATTCATCATGAGCAGATCGATTAATTAACAATGTTTCATTTTAAATGCATCAAACATTAAGGAAATTAACAGAATCGTTTAAAATAAACGGTCGAAAACAGGTAAAAAAAATTACTTAAAAAAACGATGAACATAAACTAATATAAATACAATTTAATTACAAAAGCATACAAAATATATGTAAACAATCAGAACACAATGCGCATGCGTGAATTTTCAACGCCAGTTATGGTAACGCAAATACGTGAATTTTTCTACGCCAGTTGGGGTACCGCTATGCAGATTATAAATTTTTAATTTCCTTTATTCTGTTTTATTTTAATTCAAAAGTACTTCAGAATGAATCTGAAAGATCGATTAATTAACAACGTTTAATTTTAAATGCATCAAACATTAAATATTTTCTTAATGTTTGAACAGAATCATTTCAAATAATCGGCCGAAATATCTTAAGACTATGCCTCATTCGCAGGAAAAAAATTTCGAAGCCTTCCTCATTTGGCGATGGGAAAATGAAGATTTTTTGGCGGGAAAGTTAGTTTTTAATTAATAAGTAAAATTCTAATTAAAATTTCAAAAAAGGGAACCCAGGTGCACATTCCCGACCTCCAAGGTATACACGTACCAAATTTGTAGCTGTAGGTCAAATGGTCTTTTCTGTAGAGCGCCAACACACACACACACACATTGAGCTTTATATAAGTATATATATATATATATATATATATATATATATATATATATATATATATATATATATATATATATAGAGAGAGAGAGAGAGAGAGAGAGAGAGAGAGAGAGAGAGAGAGAGAGAGAGAGAGAGGGAGAGAGAGATGAAAAACTCGGTATTCACAATTTTATTCTCTTTGAGTCAGAAATTAGTAATATTTATAATAACAAAAATATAAAATCATTGATTTTTACTTTATTAAGTTGAAAATAAATACTTTTTTTAATTCAGTTATCTTTTTTTATTTCCAACTTTTTTGTAATAATTCTGGAGATAATAATTTTATGTTTGTTCTTAATAATACATAAGAACAAAAAATATTTTTTTGAAAAAGTTAGTGGAAATTTTTGTTCTAATTATTCGTGAGAATTCAATTTGAATTTAGGGAATTTCAAAAGCCATATTATAATTTCAATAAATCTTTTTCTTCCTCCGCTGGTTTAGTCACTAAAAATGGGAATAAGGATGTAAAGGTAGCTGTTTTAAATCCAATTCCTTAATAATTTGGCATATACTCAAGCTTAAAACTCATTTTACATGTAAGGTTTCATATTTCTTTTCAGGGAAGCAATGTATAAATTTGAAAATGGATGTGTCTCATCATTTGACTAAGGTTGAAATTCTGAGTTCCATATCAAATAAATTTTTTTAAATTAGCCAAAATTTAAAATAAGATTTTGTAAATTTTTAAATAATAAACATGTTTAAAATATTGTATAAACTAGCTTTACTTTTTAAATTATAGTCAAAAATATTAGTAATATCTAGTAAATTATAGTCTGTAGATTAAATTATAATTTAATTTTAGAAAAATAGAACTTGAGTAGAAAATAAAACCTTGGAGATTGAAATTAGAATAAAAATCTATTCTTACATTACGTTATTCAAAAGAATAAAGAAAAATTCTTATGGGTGCTACTTCGTGAAACAAATAATCAAGCAAATCTAAAAGAATGAGATGATTTTATTAGATTACCAAAAGCAAAATAAGTCATGAACATATAAAAATTCACTCTTATTGTAAAAACAGGCAAAAATGAAATCCATATTTGAGTCTCAACGAATAATGCGCATAATTCAATGATATATTTTTTGCTGAACATATCAAATTTCCAATTTCTGAAAACATACGAAAATAGAAATAAGGATAAGGATGTGAAATCCTTTCTGGGTTAAAATAAAATAAGAATCAATTTAATTTTTATACCAAACTTCCGTTTTCAAAAGATGAAAAAATAATCAGATATTTCAAGTAAAATTTATGTTATAGTATAAAATTTTCAAAAAACAAGAATTATGCATTTTTGTGTTTTATAATGTTCTAAAAATAGGAAATATCAGATTTCTGATTATTTTTGAACTTTTAAATGTCGCTTGTAAAAGGCGAACCAAACAGATCAAATTTCCTCCATACTGCAGACATTTATGTAACAGACTATTAGTATTTTGAACTACACATCTCGTACATTATGGAGATGCACAGTCTGTCCAAAAAGAAATAAAACTTTTAAGATAAACATACAATGCAGATAATCCTCTGTTTTTACGGGACTTGATTCTTCCCAAACATTCTTTGTCTCTTTTTGTAAACTTTTCGAAATTTATCTTCCAAAACTGGATTCACTTCTGGGAATCTTTGCTTTGAGGATATGTTTATTCAAATATAATCCAATTAGCGAATTTTCTTTTATTTTATTTATTCAAGTTTTATTTATTCATTTACTTTTACTCAAACCTCATCTTTCAAAAATAACAAATGAAAAAAAAAGGAAAATAATAAAAATTTTATATATAGAATTGTTTATGATATAGAAATTCATCTTCACTATAAGGGGAAAGACGATAGTTTGAATGACAGAAGGCTGTCCTAACCATACGGGATTTTATCCAGAGATGACTTCTATAAAGGACGAGTGCTATCCTCCAGTTTCTGGCAATAGTTCCTTTATAGACAAGATTTCTTTTGTTAAATTCTGAATAATAAGTATTCACTTGGTGAGTAATTACAATATTTTTTTTGTTAACATTCTGACAGGTGACATTTGTAATTATCCAGTTGGATACCACCATGTAAGATTGTCTAAACAATTACGTGGATCTTGTGATTTTAGTATAAATGTCTCTTGATATGTTTTACGATCTTTAATTAAAGAGAAAGGGCACGAACGACGCATAAGCTGCCCTTTTTAGAGAGTGGTGAAACGATTTTAAATGATAATTATCCAAATTGCTCCTCTTGGGAGGGAACTTGTGGATCAATCTGTGCTAGTTCTCAAATTTTAATCCTGAGGATTTCTTCATTACTTTATAAGCAATAATGAGTTGTTATTTTAAAATTGAAGTGAGTTCAAATCACTTTTAGTTATTTTGACTAGATTATTCCTCTTTAAATGAATATTAATTTTACTTTTTTTTAGTTTTTTTAGAATATAATATTCATAACAGAGTGTTCAAGTATTGTTTTTAAGTATGAATTTTAAACAGACAGTGTAGAAAATAATTATATTAGAGTTATATGGGAAAATAATCATATAGAGTATTCGGAAGTATATATCTAAATGCAATATTTAAGAAAATAAATACCTGTTCCACTATATAAATTTATGTAAATAATGATACATTCATTTTGTTGTTGTTGTTGCTATCATTCTTTTTTTAAGGATTTTAGTTTTCTAAAGAAATATGGTACTTAATGCAGCATTAAATATTTAAAGTAATTACATTATCAGAAATATTGAAACGTCTTATATAAGAAATATTTTATCATTAAATTTAGACAAAAAAGGCTTGTTTTTAAACGCAATTTGTTGTTTAAATCATGAACACATAAAAATGACTTTATTTTTTTTATTGCTAGTGATATAATTTCAACAAATCTTAAATATTCTTGACATTAAATTCTAAGTTATTAAAATAATGGGATTACATTGTGAATAAGTTTTTACCCATAATAATGATTTGATAGATATATAAATTATTCTTTCAAAGAACATCTCATATTTCTCTAAATGATAGAAATGAAGGATGATCACAATTCAAAATACCTTACTCTAAATATAAATCTCTGAAATTTCTAAATCTGTTCTGTTGAATGCCAATATATGGAGGATATGTTTATTCAAATATAATCCAATTAGCGAATTTTCTTCTCTTTTAAATATTATTTCATGTCATAAACTAAATTTATAGTTAAGAAACTGAGAAACGTTTGCATTTAGAGTGTCAAATACGGTGAATTTTAACATGAAAGGACGCATTTCAAGTTTTCACTCACATTCGAACAGCAATCAAGCAACTCTTGATTGGATGTTTCACGCACAATTATATATATATATATATATATATATATATATATATATATATATATATATATATATATATATATATATATATATAAAGCTATTATTAACGTAATATAAATGTATAAAAAGAAAACAAAAGATATATCAGTATTTCCTTAATATTTATCTTAGCAATTAAAAAATAATATATAGATATATATATATATTCTTTCGAACTAATTGCATACACCATTTTGCTATTAACAAATTAACAAAAAGCAAGCAATATTCCCTCATTTATTTCTATTATTTCCAAAGCCTTACTGCATTGAAAACTATTTACGAACCAAATGCTAAATGCAAACTATTTGAAAGTCTAAACTATTGGAAACACTAGTCATTAAAAATATCAATATTTGACGGTTAAACAGTAAGGTTTTTCTAACAAGAAGAAAAAAAATCTTACTTATTACCGATAAGGAAACCTAAGTAATACACGTTTTACGCTTATCTCTACATCGTTTCTGGTTTGGATTTGTCTTTCTGGACACGATTTGATAAGATTTACTTTGCTCCAATCACAGACAGAGAATAAATGTAAGAACAATATTTTTCATTACATATTCATGTTAATTATTTCCATTTTTAACCAAAATCTAAAAGGAATCTCAAATGAAAGGAGAATTAACTAATAATTTGTAAAACGTTTTTCATTTAGCATAAGGATTTCCTTCACTGACTTTTCAAAAACTTTGCCACTTTTGTCAAAATTCAACCTCTTACTATCAAGTATTTTGATTTTGTTTTCTATATTGACATCATTCCATGCTAATAGTCACAAAATTGTATACATTCTTAAAAATATTTATAGATTAATTAAATTCTGGTCTATTTGCCGTAAAAATATATTCATCATGTATTAGCTTTTTCTCTTGGCTTAAATACAAGATTTCAGTTCCGCCAACAAAACAAAACTTATCAAAAATTTCAAAAAAAAAAAAAAAAAAAAAAATCTGAAATTTATACAATAGAATTCTTTGAAAAGGTGCATTTTTATTTGAACTTCCGAGAACATTTCAAATAATAATATCCTTTAAAATAAATTATTTTCACAATATCGTAAAGTACGAATTAACATGGAACATATTTTTTTTTTCTAATTTTTAGATAAAACAATTTATTTAATAAGCTTTTAGCAAGACTTCCATTCAAATACAGCATTTTCAATACATAAATGAGTTAGGAAGTAAGGAACGAATATTATGTTTCCCTGCAAGAAGAAGCAATTGTCTCTCTTCGAATTCCAGAAATATTCACTAATTTAAATGAGTTGAATGAAGTCGATTTATTCTCAAGAGACTAATTTTTTATAATTATAAAAAATAATTATATTTTAATAATGATGAATTATGTTTTATTAAATGAAAACGGATGCAGCATAAAGCATAATATAAACGATACCATATAGTAAATTTAAAAATGCAATCAAAAACAAGCAGCATTTTATAAAAATGTATTATCACATTAAGTGCAAAAGTAAGCTGTTGTTTTGTCATATATATGACACCTCTAATAGACGGATAATAATAAAAGATAAGTGAAAGATAAAACATTAATTTAACAATGTTTATACAATTACTGATTAAAAATTGTAATGTTTTCTTTACCTAATGTATAATTTTATTGTAAATATATTTTAAATATTATAAATTCTATCTTTTAGTGAGCAGTAGAATTAATAATAATGAAACTGCAATCTCTCATAAGTATTTCACTTTATTTTTTGGTAAAATAAATAGCTATAATACTAATATTATTATTTACTGTTATATTTATACTATCATATTATTATTTATACTATTTCATTACATAAATAATATCATTGATGAAGCCATGTAGGTGCTAATATTTGAAAAGATATGTTATTACTCAATAATTTTAATTATATTAAAATATTTATATTAAAACTGCGATTCGCTATCCACTGTTGGATAGTTGTAATAACCGTCGAGATTTTGACGCTGTTTACAACTTATATATTTTATGATATCATATTGTATCTTATATATTTTCCCACAATTTGCAAAAATTTATGAAAAATTAAATTTAATAAAAATATCTAAAAGTTATATTAGTAATTTTTAACATAATTATTGAAGTTTCTTTTTCGTTCGTAAAACTTCTGTTTGAAAAATTGTGCACTTTTCATATCTGAAAAGTTCAATGCGCCATTTATGTGGATCACAACAGTTTGGAAATAGCAGACATATATTACTTCTTTTGATATTTTTTTATTTATAAATGGCTCTTACTTTCTTAATTTTTTTAATAAATTTATATTTGAGATTTTCTTTTCTGATTACAAAAGAAGTGAATACAAAAATTTTTCTATTTTACTAAGTTCTTTCATTTTATTACCATAAACAAATGTTAAAAAGATATAAAATGAAAAAAAATTCATTTGATTTCAACAATAAAGATTCCTTATACTTTCACCATACTTATCGTGAGGATTGTATATGTTAGTCCTAAAGCATTATGACATTACACATAGATAATATTTCAAAACTCTTGATACAATCGTTACAGGAATGTCTAGAAAAGCTGAAATATATGCAACCAGAATTATTTAAAAACTAATTAACTAGTTTGCTTATTAGCTTTGAATTTATTTCTGTGGTAATTTTCTTTCAAATGATACCCAAATGGGAACTGGAGTTCCCTACATATGTTACAGAAAGAAAATCTCCCATACCGAATATAAATACGGATTTGTACCTGAAGTGTTTTAAGATCGGTTTTACCAATTTAAGGTCAGATGCTTACTCCTTATCGCATATCCTTACTCTTAGACTTGATAAATAACCCTGGCCATATAGGATTAGATGCAACAATACAAAATTTCTGGACTATAGTCAATATGGAAATGTATATTTTGAAACCTCCTTCTTTTCAACTGTTATATTCATCGAAGTTGGATTCATATTCTTCTATTCATGGTCTGAAACTGGTGTCTTTTCCTGATTATTTTGTCATACAATACTCCGCCAGATGGCAGTGTGCCAATTCAAACAGGAATATTAATAAGACTTCCATATGAAAATGAAATGATAAAGGACACCATCTAGACAGCAATTTCAAAGTATCAGTATCTACTATAACAAAGTAAAAGTTATACTTCACTAATCATAAGTGTCTGATTTTTAATGTGATATGTTATTTTATTTCTTAAGAACAATTTTGAATTAAAAAAACAAAGACATTTAAGTGTTGTCTATTTTCTGCTATTTTTTTATTTGTAATAAATAAACAATTGCAATTTTATACATTACGCCTTTCATAATTAATTATGGATGGCCTATGGATGGAGTAAGTAGCAAAAAATATTTTTCTCAATTCAACAAAATGAAAATTTTACAGTGCAGTAGCTTTTTCACAGATTTTAAATATTCCCAGAAAAATCGCAATGGCTGTGATCATTTAGTTAAATGAGCTGACGAAAATTTTATTTGAATTGAAAAAAATATATATAATAAAACAATCGTTGAAGAAGTCAAATTATGAAAGTATTTTTTGTACGAGTATATATTATTGCATTTTATATTAGAGCCTGCCAAAATGCCAATACCAGTGAGATTTTAAAATTAACAAATTATCGCTGACATAGTTATCAAAATTTTAATATCAATTGTGAAAATAATCATTTATTGCTCATATTATGAAATAAGAAGAAATGTTGTTATATTTCTATTTTATGTCAATTAATAACACTAAATAGTTTAACCGATATTATTGAAATTTGTAGGTCGTTAATCGAGGTTAAAACTTGAGGTAATCTGAAAAGTTATTACTTTTATTTGGAAACATTTATTTAAAATAATTATAGAAAAATTTAAAAAAAATTAACCTTTATCCATATTTTTTTTAACATTTAACAGTTGTTGCTTTTATAATTAATCATTAACCAAGCAGATGAACTTTTAAATAATCATCAATATATTTAAATATTTTTGTTCTTATTCTCACTAAACTAGGAAGAAACTTTTTTTCACATTTAAATCATGAAAATAAAATCCTTTAAACACTGACACATATATAGATGCCAGAAAACAAATAAGTATTTACAAAATTTAAGAGATTATAAAAATGTGTGCGAAAATATAATTGAAAAGTATTTATTCATTAACGAGCTCAAAGGAAAGGCTTTTAATAAGATTTTACAATAGAATTATTATTCTGCTATTAATTCGAGCATTGTTAAATTTATGTGTTTGGAATGTCAATTCATATCTAGGCTGGTGTAACTTTTAAAACTTCCTTAGTTTGAGATCAAGTAAATATTGAATATTTCCTTAAACTTAATTATATTTGCAATTTCAAACCTTCTTTAAACAAAATAGAAAGAAACGGAACATTAAAAAGCAATCCTATTTTATTTTTACCTTTCAAGTTGTAACTAAACTGACATGTGAAGAATTTCGTATTCCTTATCTATGTATTACAGTCATGGCTACAATGACAAAATAAAGCATACCATATTAGAATTTCGTGAATTCATTAAATGACTGGATAAGTAATGAAAGGTCTCAATTCTTTAAACACGAAGGGTTGAAGCAAACTGATAGAACTGGCAGTTGCCATATTTCTGCCAATGAAGAGGCAAGCAGGTAATCTATCAAAACCTAAATATTTTTCTCGCGTGGTAAATCTTCCTACTTTTTAAGGAGGAAGCAATTTGTTTTAATAAAAGCTGTTTTTATGTTGTTGTTGAAAGGAGTAAAGCAGAATGTTTAGAATCAATGTAGACTGTTTGTTTGTTAGTTTTATCTAGTTTTCTCTAAGTAAATGAATCTTGTTAGCCATCACTCTAATTAAAATAATTTTATTTATAAGAAGTGTGGTAAGTGAAACGTAGATGAATTATCAGAAAAGAATAAAAAAATTGAAATTCGACATTTGGCCTATATTATGAGATATCACTCATTAAACTAGATAGTGAATATAGTGTGTGTTAAT
The DNA here is from genome assembly GCF_947563725.1 of Argiope bruennichi. Taxonomy (NCBI): domain Eukaryota; kingdom Metazoa; phylum Arthropoda; class Arachnida; order Araneae; family Araneidae; genus Argiope; species Argiope bruennichi. The sequence continues at coordinate 127,684,377 of NC_079152.1, forward strand.
CGAAACCGAAATCAAAGCAAATGAATCATCTAAACTTTTATTTTGACCTAATATCCATTTTAATAAAATACTTATATTTTTGTATTATTTATCATACAAACACACAGTTTGTACAGTTTAATTCAATACTCTATACTGTCTTAGATTATATTTTATTACATTTTAACTGTACAAACCATTCTTCCTTTCAAAATCCTCTCAAATCCCAAAAAACTCCGAGTACAAAAAATAAAAAATGAAGCCATAATCTTTTGAATCTTTATGAATAATTCATTTCGTTTTTATCTCATAAGGATAATGGAGGAAAATGTAAGACATAAGAATCTAAAGTTGCTTATTATGAAATATAATGGACAAATGGACCAAATGTATTTAAGTCTAAATAACACTATTTTATTTAGAGCTTCCGATTTTTTTATATACTGTTAAGGTTAAAATCCCATATAGGCATAAAAATTAATCGTGTAGGATTTTATTTAGCATTTTAATTAGCATTAGTGTTTATTGATTCACTTTAATTTGATTTGTTTTTAATGAAAATTGTTTTTAAAAACAAATAATGATACGATTTGAATTTAATTAATTATTCAACATTCTATTTTTTGCTTGAAGACTTGCGCAGCATAGATGGAAATGTTATTATTATTTTTAAAAAAAATATTATTAAGACATTTGTATAGTAAATTCTTTTGTTTTGAATGTTTTGAAAAATACATTTTTCACAAATAAGACACACTTTTACACTAAATGCATTTTTTTTACAATAATAAAATCTATAAGCTATCTCTTCTTTAAAAAAAACATATTTTTCATTATATACTATGTCATGAGAAAAAAAAAATTAGATAATCAATAAATTCATACAAATCTTTTTAAAAAATATTTTGCCACTTTTCCAAAACATAAATAAAAGATCGTGAAAGTTAATACACAAGTTTAATTAAAGCCAACATAAACATATTTTATTGCCTTTTATTTTCGGTAATTAATTTACATTTTTTTTAATGAAACTATATCTTGTATATTAAGGCCCTATTTCATTTTACACTTTCTCGATGGAATTCTTATCTTATAGAATAATACTGGCTGCTATCGCTGTAAGCTTTACGATACATTTTATGTTACTAATTTTCAATTGAGCTAAAATAAGAACAACATCTTAAAACCTTTTAATGTGGGAATTTAAGAACATTTTAGTTTTTTCTACAGTTTGAATGATATATATATATATATATATATAGCTAAAATTCTACTAAATACAAATTTAAAACTTTATCACTAATAGATGATTGCAGTGATCGCTCGCATCGCACGAAATATATTGCTATATTGCATTTATTATACATAGACATTATAACTCAGATTTGTTTCTGTAGTTGTTACCAATCTGAGAGTAATGTAAGGCTTTATTCACGCTCTGCATTGTTAAATTAAATATTTGAACTGAAAAGTTTGATAAAATAAGTTTAAAATGGAAAGATATGCAAATAACAAGAGAGTCAATAGGAAAAAGGAAACTCGTTTCCCGGCTTTGTTCTAAAAAATTAGATAAGTTGTAAGAAGTTCTGGTAAATAAGACAAAATTATCTGCCCTCCCCACTCCTCCTTCCATCAAAAAAAATAAATAAATAAATCCACGAATAGTTTCGAGACACAAATGCAATTGGAAATGCTAATGAATCGTGAATAAGCCATGCGGAAGTTCCATTTCAAAAAATATCGCAAATGTAAATTTCTACTGATACGGCGTCAAATCTTTTTATTCTCCTTTTTAAAAGTTGTAGATAAGTAAAACTAGTAATGGAAGTAAATATGTTTGCTCCTTAAAAAAATATTTTTCAGGAAAATCTTTCATTGTACAAATGAGTAAAAACATACTTATTTTATAGAAATTATTTCTTATAATTTCGAAAATTAGTTTGATATTAAAATATTTATAGCACAGAAACTAAAAATATTTCTATTACATCTAACAGAGACCGATGCTTTTTTTTCGCTTGAAACTTTGCACTGCAATCAGATTTCTTCAAAATTAATTTCAAAACCCCGAAGTGTATAAATTTTCTCTTTACTTAAAAATTTAATCTTTTACATTTTTATATTCATGGTAAGGAAATATAAATAACTCGCTATCTGAGAACCTTAATTTTTTTTTTCTCTATCTCATGAATATACAAAATATATACTTTAAATAGCATAAATTACTAAGGCATTTTATAATATTCACTGAAAAAGTATGTTTTACTAAAATACTTAAATATATAAAGCTGAATGCTTATGAAGTTATCAAAGGAAAATGACTCATTTACTTCTTCACAGAAATTCTTAAACTGAAAGTCTTTTTACACGAATATATAATAGGTATGCTCGAAATGGAATGAATTACCTATTTTATAATCTTTGAAAATATACTTTACTATAATATATAAATATATAAAGCAAATCACTTATCAAGATATTAAAGGAATAGGATTCATTTAGCTTTTCACAGAGATTTTAAACTAAAATTTCTTTTTTTTCAGCACACACATATCATATTTTGTAATCAAAGACAAAACAATAAAATTTGAATATATTAAAAGCAAGCCCAAACTGGAAATTAGTTTCCAAAGTATCTTAATATCATCTTTATTTGTGTAAAAAGACAAAATTTTTAATATATAATTAAAGCAATAAAAATGTATTATTTTTTTCCAATAATAAAATAAATTCAACGCAACCTTATTCCTTCCAAGAGATTTTCATAATAGAACATTGAATAAATTTGAATTTCCATTATAACTTTTAATATGTGTTTAATTTTCTACAAAATACAGCAACGGATAAATATAACCAAATAGATCTTTTGAACTTTAACATATCTACAATAACTTTATTTTCTAGAATCCTGCCGTGGTGACTATTCAAACGAGAAACTCAGTGTGTCAAGTGAATTATATCTTTGGGGTGCGATCGTGAAGCGAGCTCTCTAGCTGCAATCTGAGCACCATTGGGTTGTGATGTTATTTAATTATATATTTTTTGTTTCCATGTTTTGTTAACATCTAAAATATGCTTTTAATACGTCTCTGCTGTATTTTGTTACGTACCTTAGCCTATATATATATATATATATATATATATATATATATATATATATATATATATATATATATATATATATATATATGTGTGTGTGTGTGTGTGTGTGTGTGTGTGTGTGTGTGTGTGTGTGTGTGTGTGTGTGTGTGTGTGTGTGTGTGTGTGTGTGTGTGTGTGTGTGTGTGCTTGCGTGTGTGCGTGCGTGTGTGTGTGTGTGTGTGTGTGTGTGTGTGTGTGTGTGTGTGTGTGTGTGTGTGTGTGTGTGTGTGTGTGTGTGTGAGGAAAATTGAATATACATCGTTTTCTTGTTTTCTTAATAATTTTATTTGAATTCAACGGGCAGCCAATTGTTGCCCGTCATTTTCGTCACTGTTACTTTTGCGCATATCGGAGATTATCATTAAAAGTTTTCTGCGCTCAATTCATCAACTTAATGAAAGAGTTGCTCTTTCCAAAAGTTAAAATTATAATATTAAACTTCTCAAAGAATATAAAATATGTACTCAATTGATGCTAACACAAAATGCAATCAATATAAAATTAGAAATGACAATTTTAGTCAAGGAGAGAGGTAACTAGATATTCGCAAAGAATTAAGAATTATATAAGGTTTACAATATTATTCTCCCTTCAAGCAGTTTTCTCTTGCTTTATCTTCAATTTTGAAAGAAAAATTATTTTTATTTATAAACGCAGTTTTAGAATTTTTACATGTAAGAATATTTGTAAATTTTATAGATGTTCGTTAAATATATTTTCAAAAACTCAAAACATTTCATTTAAATAAATTCTTCAAAATATAAGTTCAGTACTTTAATTCAGCTAAGCTCAAGGAAGGTTGTTGTGCCCAATGATAAAAAAAGGGAATATTAATTATAACATACTCCATTTTTAACTTAAAAAGCAAATAATCAAGCTTGTATTATAGACGAGTTTTTTTATTTCCAGATCTCCAATCTGAAAGAAAAAAATGTGTCTCTGTGTATGGATTTGATATTCACTTATTTCCGGGTTCCAACTTAGGTCTAAAAAAACAATTTCCACTCTGGTAAAAAAAAAAAAATGCTTTATTTAAGTACTTTTATTTAGTTATTTGGCAGGTTGATCATCAGTTAAGAGTTGTACTTAGGAACGAAATGTCCAGGTTAAAATCTAATAAATCCATTCTATTTCTTAAAAGTATTATTTTATTGTGTGTTGTCACTTATCACAATTTCATTTGCATTGTTTATATATGGGCAGCAATGGAAACATTAGGATATAAAGCAAAATACACAAAAACTAATAAAGAAAAATATAATTTTTTAGGACTTCAACATATTTAATGAAGAATGTTAAAAAGACAATGTGTTGAAACTAGTCAATTGATAATTTCTAAACAGTCTAACAGCAGAACAAATAATTTCAGAAAACATTAAAATAAAAGAGCATAAATCAGTATATTTTCTCGTTGATAAGAAATAAAATTTTCTATTAGCAATAGATTAGGTGATTTGTAAAATATGCAGTAATTATGTAAAATTAAATGACCTTATGATTGAAATTTATCAATCATTTTACTAATTAATTTAATTGTATTTCTAATCGATCATTTTTGTCTGCATAATTGAATATTTTGTTCTTACATTTGGATTAAAAATTGTTAATACGTTAATAACTTTTTTAATAAATCAAGACACTTCAGTTTGAGAAACCATCATTACTAGAAACCAACAAATGGAAAATATTTATTAACACAGATTTTTCCAATAAATTAATAAATATTTCTTTAAATAAATAAGGAAATTAGCTAATAAAATGAATATTTATTCTATTGGTCATTTTTATTAAAAATAAGTTCATTATTTTAACATGTATGGCAAAAATCAAAAAATACTGTGGTATCAATGGTTATTTAAAATATTTAACCATTTGAAATAAAAACTTAAAAATAATTGACATAGTTATAATACAAATTTTTCCTTCTATCAAAATCTATAATACAAATTTTTAGGAATTATAATTCATATATTCCGTCATCTTTACAAATCGTGTACATAATTTAAATTGCAGTAAATTAAGCTTCATGAAGCAAGTAAATTTTATAACGTTATTTGAACTGTTAGCCTAAATATTAAAACTATAACGTTATATAAATTGATATGCACTATATAATTAAAGCATCTAGTTACATTTATGTTTATTAATGCTTCAAATACTTCAATCAATGACGTGAAATGATCATTATTTGCTGCATTGGTGGCCTCCTACTTTATAGGGAACGCTCCCCATCAAGTTTGAAAAATTTCTAGAGAAACCGCTTTTATTTTTTTTAAAAGGAAACTGGTAGTTTAGAGGAAGTATATTGACATGAGTCGATATAACCGATTTTGAATTTTGCTTAAAATTTCATTCCATAGGTGTTCTATGGGATTGAGATTCCATCTTTTTCGTGCTAGTCAAATTTTGTGGGATGAAATGAAATATTGAATTCTATGTAACTCGCAACGTTCCACGCCATTGATAGTTATTTCCAGTGTAACATGCGGTTTCTGCAAAAAACATTAAAAAACAACTAATAAATAGTAATCCTCATAGAATTGCAGCCATTACTGCAACAAAATGTGGTCTCTATTTATAACAATATTTGTAGATTTCGGCAAATATAAACCTGTGTGAAGATATATTTGTGTTCCAAGCATGAAATTATATAAAATTGCAATTCTACTGTTTCCATTTATATTTTAAAAAATAATAATAAAATTTCTTTTGTTTGTAATGTCTCATTTCTACATTTTAAGTTATATACGTAATTTATAATAATGTATTCTCAATTGTCCAATTTTGTATTCTTTATTTATTTCAACGGAACTATTCAAAAATACATAGTTTGATAAAAGTTTGTAGAAAATTCATCATCATTTAGTTTCACTTTGACAGCAACTAGAAATCATCGTCAAATATGTATTCCTCAATCTTCAAGGATTCAACAGGAATTTCTGTACAAGTTTCTTTATATTTCTGACTTTGTATTTACGAAAAAAAGAAGAAAAAATAGTATTTATTTGCTTTGCTCATGCGCAATTAGGAATTTTTTGTCGAAAGGAATTCTCGAATATTATAATCATTTATTTTAATATGATGCTACTTTAGCATATTGTCCTGCAATCTATGAAGTTCACATATTGTTAAAAACTCAACCTATTATTAGCCAAATATAGGCACTAAAAAATTTTTACATCCTAAAAACCTTTACATCCTTCACGATTGTTTTTAAGATAACGCATGTAAATATCGCTATTGATGAATGCAACAATCCCATTGATGAATGCAACAATCCCATTGATAAAAATTGCAAATAATTATCAGCTTATTCTGAAATCAGTTGAGATTGAATGACTTCTTCGCCACTTTCTGGCTGGTTCATAAAATTGGCCCCAGGTGTTTCATTACAAGATTTTCCAGAACATTGACAGATCTGTATTTAAAAATGATTTCTGCACTTATTATTTTGCAATTTTAGTCCTTTCTTCTTATATTATTCAATTGCATTCATTCAATACAACAGCAAAACAAATATGGAGCGAGCAGAAACACAGCATACGTAGAAATCAATGGCATAGACTGAAACAGCAAATCACTCATTAAATAACTGCAATAGCACAAAGTGCTTGAGATCAATACTTCAAAGTGAGAATACGCTTAACCACTCGCTTCAGCTCTCTCTTCCTCTCAGGTTTTTATAGTCTCCGTAAATAATGCCCCGAATTTTTTAGAAGGATACACATCTTGGCTTCTAAAATCGCCAAGATTCCCGCTTATTCGAGAACCTCCGGTTTTTATCATTAAATGAACGTTAAAACCAGAAGTTATGGACTCGGTATCTCTTCATAGTCTTTTCAAATTATCTATAAAACTTTCTTCATTTCTACTAGGTTAGTTGCCCTGAGAGGAAATATTATCAATTCATAACTTTATCTATTGAGTCGGCTCTCTTTAAATTAATCATTATCTTTATTCTGAGCAATTACATTCAAATTGAAGAAATTTACCATCTATTAATATTCTAGGTTTCTAGGAATTAATGCTTTAATGTAAGCGTAATCTTTAAATTGATTATTCAAATAGAAGAATAAATATTCTAATTCATAATACCATTATTCCTATTTTAAGAATAAATTTTGCATTTTTATGAATACTATTTTTATTTGCATTATTTTAATAATATTTTTATTTGCATTAATTTAATAATAATTTCTAACATTAATTAATTTTTCATCGAAGTTATTCACATCAAAACAAAAAGATTTAAATGTTTAGTTAATTTGAGTATTTTATTCTGATAAAATACGCAAATTAACTAAACATTTAAATCGTATTCATAACCTATTTGACTTTCAAGTAATTCGCAAATGTTCTTATATTTATATTGTGTATTTATTCCTTTATAATGTTTGCTTGCTTTTTATTATAAATAATATATATATATATATATATATATATATATATATATATATATATATATATCCTACTTTTTACTACAGACTTAAATAGTGCTTAAAATTGGTTTATTTTTTTTCTTTTAAATATATATAAAATTCTAATGTTGCAAATTTTATGGAATCGGAAAATTGTATAATCACCACCTTTATTAAATTAATTTAGCATAATTAATATTTACATTCATAATTAACTGCAATAAAATTATTAAAAAATTTGTTTTTACAGAAAATTAACAATTCTACAGTATTTTAGAAAGCATAATAAAGTAAATGAAATTTGGACTACTTATCGGAAAATCGATTATTTTTAAAATGTAATTTTCAAAAAAAAAAAAAAATAGTCATATTTTTAATTTCTATATTTTACACTATCAGAATCTATCTACACTTTTCAGTAATTTTACACTTTTCAGAAAGAAAAAAAAAAACTTTTTTTAAAAATTTTTAGCTTTTTTTTTTAAATTTCATTTTTGAGTTATATCTGGATTATATCTACATATTTAAAATGTTTTAGTATCTGTATGATGGTTATAAAGAGAAATAAGAGAATAAATACTATGAGACTAATAAGAAATAGATAGTTTTATGCTTTCATTTTTTGATAAAATTATTAATAATATAATTTATTGCGATAAGGTAAGTCTGCATTCATTTCTCAGCACTGAACATAACTTTTATACAGGGTGGTCCTGAATTCATGGTATAAACTTTAAAGGTAGATACAGGACATTGTGACAATCATTTATTGTATAAGAACGTATGGGCGCAAGAGACTCGGTGAGGCGCAAACAGGGGAAATAAAAGAAAAGAGAAATGTAGTTGCCGGTAGAGGGCAGTAGATGACTAGCCACCGTTCAATATGATGCATCTTAGTAGGGGAAAGCAGGATTTGCAATTGTGCTGACGTCTACGATGGGAAACTTTACGCATGCGGAAAAAACAGACATGCATTATGTGTACGATCGTTCAAATCGTAACGGCAGAGCTGCGCTGGGGCCAGTATCAGGCGCAGTTTCCTGATCGACGAATGCCAAATCACAGACATGAAACTGGTCGACGAATAGCTGGAAGAAAGTATTTTGAACGTTATGGCTGAGGGACCCGATTCAAGTACAAAGAGCTGTTGCTCATCATGTAAGTGTGAGTCATCAGACAGTTTCTAAAGTGTTAAACAAAAATCGCTTACACCCCTTCCATTTTCAGCGAGTACAAGCTTTGAATCCAGCAGATTCTCTCTGCCTGAACTTCTATCATTGGGTGATATAGCAATGTGCGCTGCAGCAGGACTTCATAGCTCATGTGCTATTTACAGATGAGGTGACATTTACATGCGAGGGGGCCTTTAATGCGCACAATTTCCACGTGCAGGTAACCGAGAATCCACATGTAACGCGACCACATGCGCATCAACAAAGATTCTGTGTGGATGTGCGGACTGGTATTGTGAACGACTTTTTGATTGGCCCATACTTACTATCGACGCGACTTAATGGCGAATGTTATCTTATTTTTCTGGAACAAGTATTACCAGAACTGCTGCAGGATGTTCCGATCGCCATTCGCAACCGCATGTTGTTTCAGCATGATGAGGCGCCAGCCCACTTCAGCACTGATGTGTGCACTTACCTGAATGCCACATTTGGGGCGCGATGGATTGGTCATGGTGGACCAGTCCCTAGGAAAACCCCGATCTCCAGATTTATCGAACCTCGATTACTTTTTATGGGGACATCTGAATAATCTTGTTTATGCATCTCCACTTGACTCAGATGCAGATTTCGTTGCTCGAATATCCGAAGCTGCTGCACGCGTGCGTGAAATCCCTGGCATCTTTGAACGTGTACTTTAATTGCTCCATCGACGCTGTCAAGCATGTATCGCTACTGGTGGACGCAATTTTGAACAGTTATTGTAAACATTACGTTTGTCAAAGACACTTTCAATAAACACTTTGTCTTTCCTTTCGTCTCTTATTGTTTGTGTTTGCGCCTCTCCGCGCCACTTGCGCCCATACATTCCTATACAATCAATGATTGTTACAATTAGGGATTGCAATACCGGTATACCGGGATACCGAATACCGGTATTTTGAGCCATTTGTACAATTTCGTAATACCGGTATTCACAAGTTTAAATACCGGTTTTTCGGTATTTACTAGAAATTTTTAAAATTGTCTCCACTATATGTTCAGGTATCGCGAACATAGCAATATAGTATACGTTTTTGTTTTTATGTCTCCCTAGCGGGCGAAATTAATTAGCTAATTAATGGTTTAATTAATTGCTTAAACCTAAATTAGCGAAGCATGGTCTATCCCTGAAAGAAAATATTGTATCCATAACGACTAATGGAGCAACAATTATGAAAAAAGTTGAAAAGTTGATTGGCGCAAATTCCTACCTTTCCATGTGCAATGATCAAATCAATGCACATGGAATTCAATTAGGAGTAATAGATATATTATACCAAAAATATAAAGAACAGAAGAATCCAAATACTGGATATAGAAACTTCGGATTCCAACTTTGAAAAGAGTAAGAGTAAGAGTGAGAGTGATATTGACAATGAAGATAATGACAATGTAATTGTTGAAGAAGATATTGCTAATGAGGATGAAATATTCATCTATCAAGAATTGCTTCCTATAATTTATAAAGTTCGAAAAATTGTTAAAATATTTAAACGTTCCCCTATAAAAAGGTTATATTACTAAAATACATACTAACTGAAAATAAAACAGAATATATGTTAATATTAGATTTAAAAACAGTTGGAACAGTTTACTCCTAATGATGGAACGATTTTTGAAACTGAGAAATCCAATCCAAAAAGCAATAATCGACTTAAACCTGTAAATTAATTTTTCAGATAGTGAATTCGACTTAATATCCAGAACTATATCATCTCTACTTCCAATAAAACTGACTATTGAAGCATTATGTCGTAGAGATTCTAATTTATTAACAGCTAATGCAACAATAAATTTCATGTTGCAGTCACTGAAAGAACAGCACACATTAGTAGCTGAAGAATTATATATTACATTGAAAAATCGCACAGAAGAAAGGCATACCCAAATAGAAAATGTCTTATGGTATTTACATAATTCTAAGGATTTTAAAAATGAGAATGAAAAGAAGAAAAGAAAATAACCAATTCAAATCTGATTAAGTTATAGTAAAGTTTCTTAATTTTTTTTTTTCCCACAAACCTATCCACATTCAGAATTCGGTTCAATTATCGAAGATTATGATGTCACTACTGTCGATAGTGAAAAGGAATTGTCTCTTGAACAACAATTAGAATTAGCGATAAAAAAAATTTCAACGAACCAAAATACAATACAGAAATCAGCTATATCCAAAACCATCCGACCAGAAATCGATTTATTTGAAGATGAGGGATTTAGAGGTAAATACTTGGAAAAAGTATATCGCGCATTGCTGACAGTACCGCTCACTAGCGTAGATGCCAGAAGAGTGTTTTCGACAGCTGGTAATTTTTACACAAAATTACTTTTCAGGCTTAATGATAGTGCAATAGAGGCATTATGTTTTTTTAGATCACATTTCCAAAATTTGTAATAGTACCACAAACTGAATAGTGATATTTACACTTTTTTTGTGATTATATACTGTTATAATTTATAAGTTACAAATTATTTGTTGTGATATGTGCACTCTCTAACAAAACTGGCAAATAAAACAAAAAAAAAAACACCTGTGTTTTCATTCTTTCTCCAAAATTTCTAATACCGGTATTAAAACCGGTATCCCGGTATTAAGATTTAAAAAATACCGAATACCGGTATTGAAATTTTGGTCCGGTATTGCAATCCCTAGTTACAATGTCCTGTATCTAGCCTTAAAGTTTGTACCACCCTGTATTCGGGACCACCCTTTATACTACAGCTTATTCCAGAAATTTGCTAGGTAGATTTCACTTTTCTCATTTTTCACATTCCTTGCATTATTGATTGGTATCTAGGTATTCCAATATTTATAATAATAGTTATATAACTAGGCATACAAATATTTATGATAATTAAAGGTATCCTAAAATAGAAAAAAAATATTTTTATAACGAGTGTATTTTAAAATAGCATATATTTGTCTAAAAGCTAATTAGTTATTTGTATAATTTTTAAAAGATATGTGGTGTTATTAGATTATATTAAATTTAATTTATCTATTTTTTGCATTCTGAAAATTATTTGAAGAAAACTGGTTTTTTTTCTGATAAATACATTAAAATAATGATGTTTTCATCGGATGGCTTATTGTCTAAAATAGTGTTTTCAAATTATTCAAGTAAATGTATTTACGCATCGATAAATGAATTTAATGGTGGGTTTATTTATCATCTTTGAAGTATCACTATTGTATGCCTTTCTATTTTTAAATAAATTATCTCATAATATATCAATTTTCTGAAATCAAGGAATTTTTTATTGAAAGAATAATTTGCGCATTTGAATTGTTTACATCTTCATTTGTGTAAAAATAACTGATGTTAGTACCGCTGTTACAAATACAGCAAATATCAAAGCACTCACTTAAAACAAATAAATAAAATGTAACATCCATCAAAAATGCTATAGGATTTTTTAAAATTATGTTTTTGTATTTATTATGATTTGGTTTTCAAATTCGCTTGCGATCAATTTCCTCTACTACGAACAGCTTTCACTGTTGATTACCTTATATTGTGCATACCTCCAAATGTCTTTTATATCTTTGCTCGGTGGCGTTGCTATAGCTATAATCATTCTGACTAAATCTCATTTATCCTCTTTTCATTTGGTCAACTCTCACACATACTGTTGTTAGTTAAGAGATGAAATATACTTGCTTAGGGAAATAACTGGGAATGTTTAATTTTTAAATTCTATATTTGACGAAAATCATATAAAATTGAATAATGTTAATCATACAATTTAGTGACTGTCCTTGAATCACTTTCATACTTCTTAGTTAATGCAATCAACATAATGAAAGGAATACCATGTGCTATTACTGACACAATATATACAAAAATCAAAATATATAAATTAGAAACATCATGTATATTTCGTTTCCTTCTCGCTAGAAAGGAATAAAGTTTCTAAAATAACAGTAATCAATCCTTACATTCGTAATAAAATGATTCACTATCATTCTTGCATCACTGAATACTTTCACAAAAATTCCCCAAAAGAATTAGAACTCAATTAGAACTCGATATCTAAGAAATATAGGAACATAATTCTTACATTTTTTGCAACTACCATTTTTGACATCGTAGTAATCGAATTTATCGCGCTACGAAATGTTCGCCACTTTTAGCGACCGTTGGAGGTTATTGCCTTGATATTTGTTATGAATCTTTGTAAATCTTTCTTTCCTACAGTATAACTATTCCTACAGTAGTTCATAGAGGAATGATATTACAGATATGAGTATATTGCATATTTTATTCACAAGCTTGGCACATTTAATAGCTGATTTCTTTAAATCCATCAAGTAAAAGTTCGAAACCAATCAAGTTCAGATAGAAAATTAGAGAATCGAATGTTGTTACTTTTTATAACCTTATTATTGTTTTATTTGTTATGTATTTAGTTTATGCTCAGGTTCATATCGAAATATATATGTTACATCATATGCTTTTTCAGCTTTTGTAATTGGATTCGAATATACACTTCGAAATATCAATTCCTTTACTTTGGTAATAGACTCAAAAGTACGACGTTAAATAAGCTTTGAAGACGAAAAGAACTATCTTATTTCAAAATAGTACTCATTTTTATAAAAAAGGGAGAAATGACAGAACATATATTTCAAAACCATTTCTCAATAATAAATTGAACTTTTGTGATATTTCATATATTAATTGTATGCTTAGTATCTGAATTATTATATATCTGATATTAATTTTATTTAATTAACTAAAGCACACTGAAATTTAAAAGGTAATATTCGCATTCAATGCTTTGAATTTTAAAGAGCAATTTTAAAATTCCGGCTTATGCACGTTCCGATGCAACTTTACCTATCACACGTCTTGCTGTTTTATATGCGATTTTTCAATTTTGTTTTTGCAAGTGAAAATTTATTGATAGCTCTGAAGAAGAAACATTGTTGTTAATTAAGATAATGGAACGAAGTTCTTCAAAAAATACTGTTTTATTAGAATTTCTTAAAACACAAATGCATTCTAGAACTAGAGAATGCAAGATATGTTCTGAAAATTGCTTAATAAATTTCATATTTATTATATAATTGCTTACTTTTTAAATTTTTTGTATTTGAAATATCAAACAGATAAGATATATCTCATATCTGAATAATTTTAAGATTCATGCTCATCATTATTCTTACCTGTGTCAATATTTTCAGTATTTCAGTAAAAGTATTTTCTTAATTTGATTTTGCCAATAAGAAATAATAGCCAACTAAAAATAATTCTCTGAAAAATTCTACATATATTTTAATAGTATACACACATTTTAAGACAGAGCTCATTTATAGGAATGTGAAATAAATTTATTTAAAATCACATTATTATTCTTTTTTGGTCTTACCAGCATTACCCATGTTTAAAATGTAATAAATATGGTAATTCGATATGTGTTCACTGGATAGAAATTGGCCGTGACAATATTGAATACATTGCCAATCAAACGTACTAATTACTTAATTTTCAAGCATTCATGGGCATGGAAAAGAAAACAGAAAAAAAAAATTATACATACGTAAAAGAAAGCAGTGAGAGGTATAAAATTTAAAAACTCCCGAGTTTATTTAAGTCCTAGCTAAAATATAAGCGTCTATAAGAATGCAATTCAAGCAATTAATAAGCAACAGATGCTGATTTTTATTTAAATTTTCATCCGGTTCCTCAAAAAAATGTCATTATTTAGATATTATGAAACAGGACAAAAGAATTTAAGGTGCTTAATTCCGAAAAAAAATCAATTTGACTCTCTTCAACTCAACCATTATTGTTTCTGGTTCCTTCGCATTGCATTTGTCTCTGAACATGAAATATTCGAGAGAAGAAGCAAACATTGGGAAAAACGAGAATCCACTGTAAATTCAAAATCCTTGCAATGCTCAGTCGCTTCTTTTTTTGGTAATGGAATGTAACTTTAATAAAAATGGAAAATATAGATTAAAATCTATAAAGATGCGGCTGATTATGTAGAACAGTGAGTCCTAATGAATAGATAAATGGCTACAGAAAAAAATAGGCTTTTATATTTTTCATTGAAATATGGTATGAGTGGAAACTGGACTGAAATTTTAATGTACATGACTGAAGCACTGTTTCTATACACTGATACTACTGAAATAAATGAATGCCATCTCGGGTAAGATATTTTTTCTCATTATAGTGTGGCAATGGATTAAGAAGGATCCACGTGTCGTTTTAATGCGAAATCAGATTTTTACTATCACAATACCATCATTTATATTCAGATATACGATGTCTGAAGTTTTAAATAATCCATGTACAAAATACCATACCATTTCAAATTTAAAAAAAAAATATTAATCAAAAACTAAATATTAAAGCTAATTTGTGCTATACAAGGAAAAGGTTTTACTTAATTTCAAAGAATCCATGATGGATATAAAAAAAATAGAGTGAGAAAAAAAAATTATCAAAGGAATAGATAAAGCAGTGTTGGTAGAGGCATAATCAAGGAAAACAAAAACATTTAGATATTTAGGTTTAAAAAATTTATCAGTTTTGAAAGAAAAAAATTTGTATTTACAAACTTGAGAATAATATGTATTAGAAACTTAGAATGCATGTTTAGTTTACATATCCACTCTGTTGCTTGTTTTTTCACTTTTATTATTTTATTAAGAAATAAATGCAATAGCTATAATTCAGAATTCTACACCCTGCATTTCAATTTAAATTATGCAATCAAAACTCTTCGAGCATTCATAATTAATATTCGAATAAAAATGTTCCAATCCCAAGATTCCCAGATATATCTATTCCCTCTTATCTTTAAATTTTTCTTCTCCTGAGAGGAAGCGAGGGATCTCTGTATAAGGAAATTTTGATGTTCATGTATGGATAGTCCTTCTGCTGGCCATGTATGAGGCAAAAATAGGTAGACATAGAATAGGCGAAGAGCTACATCCTCAGTGCATTCAGTCAACTATGAAGAATTCAGTTAGTGTTATGATTTCGTCATGCATGTCAACAGATGGTATTGGTCTGCTTCATGTTATCGATGGGATATTAAATGCAAGAAAATACATTGACAGTATTCTAATATCAAAATTTATACCTGAATTTTGCTTTTTGTATTGAAATCAGTATTAAATTATCTTTAAAATAATATTTAAGAGTTTGCATTTTGTGAAACGGTGCATTTTCTATAAGAATACAAATTTAGAAAACAAAAATTTCCGAAATTGTCCACAATTTTGGCAGCCACTGTATATTCGAGCACACCAATCATTTTATACATTTCTTTGCCTTTTGTACTGCAGGTGTATACCTGAACCTTGGTCACAATTTGCTGTACTTAATTCCTTATCCATGATTTCATTTACCAACAAGATCTCGACTATTTAGTGGACGTTTCTTTCGCGTTTTGTCCTATGGCTTGCACATGATTATGACTGTTCAGATTCTACCCCTGGCACTCCATTGTCTTCAGAGCGTCATTGATTCCTCTATCCTGTAGTCAATCTAAAATTACAAGTGTTGGTTGACTCTGAATAAATAATGTTTCCTTGAGTTTCAGGAACGATGCGAGTGATGTATTTAAGAGAACTGTCTTAACTAAATTGAGAACTTGATTAGAGAGAACTTGAACTCTCATGAATTAGTTCGCAATGTTCAGGAGAGCTGAAGTTTTCATAATTTAATTAAGTAAGTTGCAATGCTTTGGGAATAATTTTCTGTAGAGAAATGCGGATTGAAGATTGATTCAAATTATTATTCACATAATTAATAATGAAATTTCAAAAAGTACGAAAATGAATAAATAAAATATCGTCTGACAGTTAAAACATATATTTCAACAAATAATATAGCATACAAAACATAAAATATATTATTAAATTACGCAGTAACACAATTTCAGAAACACAATTGCAAGAAGTAAAATTGAGAAAAATTTGTCGTCTTATTTTTTTTTAAAGAAGATTTTGATGATAATATTTCTACGAAAGAATTCCCTGATTTAAAAATATTTTCTTTTCTGAAATCAAGTAGTCTTGTCATAAACACATGTTTTCGTGTGTACAAGAAATTCAATTATCCTCTGCTTATTAAATATTTTTTTCCTTCGGTGAGTCCTTTAACCTTTATCCAAGACATTATGTCTCTTATGTCATAATGGCATTCAATGAAGTACGGGAAAAAATAAAAATAAATGCTACTCGTTAAAAAGGAAAAAAAAGGTGAACCTGAGAGTAATAAAAGAATTCTGAGAGTAATAAATGAAACTTCTTTTCAAATAATGTAAATAGATAAAAATAAACAGGGCAAGGATGAAATTCTTATATTTATTTGCAAAGCTATCGGTAAATGTTACTTTTTGTATCTTCATTGAATTATTAATTAAATAAAATTATTTACTTCAGCCTACTTACTAAATTTTACTTAAATTTAGTGTGTCTAATAACATAATTAAGAGAAAATATTCATATAAAAATTTAATTCAGTTTAAAAGTAAATTTATTCAATACTGAAAAACTGTGATATACAGAATAATTATAATTAAAGTTGCACTTTCAAAGGCTGTAAAAAAGGATTCATTAGTCAGAATGATCTGATATTCATACGTGAAGAAATGGAAATTTCTTTGAAAGAAAAAAAAAGCTGAAAACTTAATTAACAGATAGCGCTGTAATTGTCATACGATGCTAAAAACGATTTCGTTAAAAAATACGTTAATTTGCTATAAAAATTAATAGACGTGACATGAGTAATGAAGATTACATCTGTAATAAAAAAATACCCCGAGGAAACGAGGAATTGGTATTCTGAATCTGAAAAGACAATCATGACTGTATTTGATTCTAGTCGGAGCATGACTGTATGACTGTGCGGCATATTCCATTAAAGAAATTCCAGACTCTAAAGAGTGTAAAGAAGCGGAGTATGACTGTTGACTGTGCTACATATTCCAATGAAGAAATTCTAGACACAATCAGTTTAAGAAGCTGTTTTGGTAAATGGTTGCTTTGAAAATAATTGATAAATCACAATAATTGAAATAATTGACGGTTTCATTTGATGTGAAATGTGGCAACGTGATGGAAAGAATTGCTTTGTCTTTAATAAGGTGTGGCTACAGCATCTCCATTCAAAATTGCACGCAGTCAGGATTTGCTTTCTGATGATTTGCCTTAATCGGTTTCGCCATACAATTTCTTGCTGGAATGAAAATAGATGACGCATGATCATGGGAGGTTTTGTGGACGAACAAAGCTCATTTCCATCTCCAACGTTATGTTAATGCTAATATTTGCAGAATATTGCAGGTGAAGGAGATTCCACTTCAAATGTAGTCATTCAGCCTCTTCATTCACTAAATATCGCTGTGCGGTACAATTTCACACTAGCAGTTGTCGTTTGTCCTTTCTATTTAGGGGGGATTATTCCTGCTACGGTCACTCCAGACGAGTGCTTAGCTGCCGACTCATTACTTCTCACGACTAG
The DNA here is from genome assembly GCF_947563725.1 of Argiope bruennichi. Taxonomy (NCBI): domain Eukaryota; kingdom Metazoa; phylum Arthropoda; class Arachnida; order Araneae; family Araneidae; genus Argiope; species Argiope bruennichi. The sequence continues at coordinate 127,702,617 of NC_079152.1, forward strand.
CTACTACACAGTAGACAACAGGACTCGATGCTCGCAGCTCAGTTCAGCACTCGCTCCACACAACGCTGGTACTCCACCGTTGCTTCGCTATCCTCTCGAAGATTCTTTACTTGTCGGCTACTCCGACTACAATTCGATCCACCATTCAATTCACGACGGCGTACGGCTTGAGAGTGCCGGCCTTTTATAGTTCCAGGGAGGCGGGCCGAGAACCTTCTGGGCCAATCAGGACGTATCTAGGCGTATCTCAGTTCCTATTGGATGAATCTCGAAGTTTCCGGCATTATCTATTTTCTCAACAAATTCGTCGCCAAATGGTCACCAAGTTTGTCGCCATGCTCTGACGTCACTGACGTGATCACCAGTTAAAACGGTCTTCCTTACGTTGACATTATTCGTGTGGAAAGCAAAGTTACTGGTTTGTAACAATATGTATATGCAAGACCATTAAGACTATTAATGATTGAATCTTTGGAATAGAAAAAATTACCAATCGTTATTCCCAAATGTTTGACTGTCACGATTACCTGATCCTTTTCGAGCTTTGTGATTACCTAAAATATATTGTGCACAAGGCTCCTATCGTGAATTTAGGTGGATTGAAATCTTGCTTTATGAAAAACATTCACAATATCACTAAAGAAACTCTCCAATCTGTTGTAGAACAAGCTTTTTTTGTACTTTAGATTCATATTAGAAAACGATGCAAAGTATATTGAAAATATCTTAAATAAGTCAAATAAGCCGATTTTCTTTTCTTGAAGAATTCATTAGTTTTTATCATTTCTACTATTTTTTAGTAATAGATAATTAAAACACGATTACGATTCTTGTATTTTCCACAGTTTTTGGCCTGTGGACAGTTAAAAACCATTTTTTTTCTATGCGCAGTCGTGTCCTTGTTCCGGTTTATGTGGTTTTATTGAAAACTGCCACAACAACATCTCCTGTCCTTTAATTAGCATATTTCATTTACAGCGACATTTTTTGACCAATTTTTGAACTATTTTTTTCACAAGACAAATTCCCATTGTATCATATATATATATATATATATATATGATACAATGGGAATTATTGAACATTTATAAATCAGCAGTGCACTACAAAGTATCACACGGGGCTTACAGAAGTTAGTATGTAACACATTACAAAAGAAAGAACATTTAACAGTCATGAAGGATTACAGATGTCAACAATAAATTTACAGAAATTTTCAAAAGCATTTCTAGTGGAAATAAGTTGTTGAAACTCTGTAGGCCAATTTATATTCATGTCCTTGAGAGCCAATCTTAGGATCTGTATTTCTTTGACAAACTTGGAACATAGAAGGAGCACATGTTCAACATTTTCCTCCCCACCAATACACAATCGCAGGAAGATGCGGAAACAAATTAAATTTGTACAAATAACTGTTAAAGTTACCATCACCATTGAGAGATTGGGTTATTTTATAATTAGTATAAAAATGATGGCATGACAGTCTCTTATTAATGGATGGAAAAAATATCTTTGTTAAGCTCCCTTTATTTGAAAGGAGATATTCTGGATTCCAAGACTCCGCCATTTTTTCTCTCGCAATCTTCTTGTAAAAGGATTTAAGAATATTAACGTCAATGTCGATTTTGCGCTTAGCGGCAGCTTTTGCAAGCCAATCGGCCCGTTCATTTCCATAAATGCCCGTGTGTCCACGAACAAATGCAAAAACTATTGAGATATTTTTATCTTTCGGACTTTTAATTTGCTTTTGGATTTAAACGATTATGTTGTTAAACGAAGAAATACACTTCAGAGAATCCAAGGATGATAGAGAATCGGTACAAATAAAATAGTCTGTGATTACACTATTTTGTTCAGAGATCCTTTTGATGGCGACGTTTAAACATAAGAGTTCAGCTACAAAAACTGTGCATTCATCACGAATTCTGAATTGAAAGTGCTCGGATTCAATACCACTTCTGAAAACAATAAATGCGAAACCAACTCTACCATCAATTTTACTGCCATCAGTATAGCAAATAACAGCAAAAACATCCTTGGTTTTATCATTAATAATAAATAAATTGAATAATATTGATAGCGGTTCTCTCTGAGGGATGAGGGAGAAAAGATGGAGACAGAATATAATCATAATTAGAGATGTAAGAAGCAGAGAGATTTTCCTTATAGGCAATATTATGAAGAATAACAATATCAATTGGAGGGAAGCCAGAAATTACATAAACTGACTCGTAACTTATGGTACGATATCCGCATATGACCCGCAAAAATATCCTTCTTTGTATGCGTCGCAGATATTTAGAATTCACCTTCCTTTCAATCACCGCACCCCAAACTCTAGAATCATTCATTATGAAGGGTTCGATTCCTTGCTTATAAATGAGCGAATGTCCGTTGGAATTTATACCAAACGTGTTGCGTGCAATCCAATTTAATCCCTGCTGTAATTTGTCACATTTCTCTGATACGTAAGTTAAAGGCTGCTTCCATAAAAATTTACTATCAAGAAGAACCCCAAGATATTACATTTGCTTTATCATAATCAAGGGAGCTCCGTCGAGATATAGTTGAAATGCATCATAGCACACGTTTCGTTTTTCAATAGCCATGACTCTGGTTTATTCAGGATTCAAGTCCAATTTAAAACCTTTTGACCATTCGGAAGCGAGCTTCAAAGTTTCCTGTGCGTGTAGGAAAGTCTCTACCTTGGAAACAAATTAGGATGTCATCAGCAAAAGCTATGATGTCACAGCAGGCCAAATTTTTAAGTTTAGATAGGAGATCATTGATAAAGATATTCAAAAAATAGGTCCAGATACTGATCCCTGAGGGCAAAGCCTTTCAAGACGACGGATTGCAGAAGTCGAACGCAGTTGCATTTTGGCCATCCTGTCATTTAAAAAGTCAGCAACAAGTGAAAAAATGTTAATCGGAATATCCGCTTTTTTAAGGAGATTCAGAATGCAAGGCCACCATGCATTGTCAAAAGCACCTTTTATATCAAGAGAAACCAAGATTGAGAGTAAATGTTTCTTTTTACCTCTCTGAACAATCTCATTCAAATGTAAAAGGGCGTCTTCAGTACTTTTTTGAGGGGTAAAACCATACTGATCAGAAGAAAGAAAATCTCCACGGCGCAGATACCAGCATATCCTGTTAACAAAAAGTTTCTCTAAGCATTTACCAAGAGCCGGAAGTAAGCTTATGCATCTAAGGTTATCCAAATGGGGAATTCTAAATTCATTTATTTTGGGGGTGAGAATCACCTGGGCAAGTTTCCAAACGCGTGGAAAAATACCTGCATCTAGGCAAACATTAAAAAGTTTATGAAGAAAAGAAGGGAATGCTAAGTGAAACTGTTTAATAATCTCATTTGAAATAGAATTCGGACCAGGTAATTTATTTGACTTCAGCATAGAAACAACTGTGTTAACTTCATCACAAGAAAAGGGAGGATCAATTAGAGAAGGGTAAGCACAACGCGCGGTCTGACGATACACTTTCTGTAAGTGATTGTCATTTTCCTCTGAATCAGAAGGAAAGGATTTCTGAAGCACAGCATTTATTATCTAAAGAGGTGGTTGTTTCTCCCGTGCGTAGATTAATACCAGTAATTTAAATTTTTTTCATGAATTCTCTTTTAACACCATATGTATAAACCTTTTTCCACACATTTTGAACATCAATGGTCCAAAGAAATTTCTTCCAATAATCAGATTTAGCATCAGTAAGCATTTGATTATAATATTTTCTGTATTCAAAATATTTATCTTTATATAGCTCTCTAACAGTTGGATTCCTACAACGCTGAAATCTACGCCTAAAGGCATTAAACCTCTTTCTCGCACAGCCAATTTCGATTGACCACCAAGGAACATTATGCTTGCTAGTCTTCTTAATAGGTATTGAGTGCAAGCATGCCTGATAAAGAACAGAACCAAGTTCCTCAACAACTGTATTTAGGCAAGAACAATCGGTATAACTGTTAAGAGTATCGAATATACGAGTTATACGAGAAGAACAAAATTCGCGAAAACGGCACCAATTTCCTTTTTTTTTTATTGAATATTATAAAAAGGAACTCTTGATGTTTCTTGTAGGACAGTGGAAAGACAAAACTCGAATTCTATCATCACATGATCAGAAAGGGATTCATTCTCAGAAAGACACCAATTCGAAATATCCTGGAGTAGATCCGAACCAACAACTGTAACATCAATATAGCTTGTACCCTGAGGTGTACGGAAAGTAGGTCCACAGTCTTCGTTAATAATAAATAAATTGTTAGCAGAAATAAATTCACACAGCTTATCTCCCCTTGCATCTGAATAGGGACTAAACCATAATTCGGATTTGCTATTGGAGTCCATACTCCAAACCAGTCGATTGAGATTCCTGTAACAAAAAACTTGGCTAATTTTATAAAGATCCGAATCGATGTTTTTTGAAGGTTCAAAATGATATGGGAAAAGAGTAAACACAGCTGTGACTGCGGCAACTTCTAAAGTGACCATATTGTAATCAGTATTCTTATAATCAAGAAAAGGTGAAAGAGCATGTGAACGAACAATAATGGCTGTCTTAATAATGTCTGAATTAGGATCATAAAAAAGTCTATAAGTACTGGGATAACACGGAAGAGAACTCCTGTAACTATCTGTAACTATGAGGTTCCTGAACCAGCGCACAGTCAATATTATCTGCTTCCATATTTAAAATAAGTTGCTGAGTCGCAGATTTGGATTTATGAAGGTTTAATTGAATACATTTTAGAACTTGTTTATCTGACCTAATCATAGTTAATTCTAAATTGAGTATTTTTCTTTATAAAAATATGGCAAGGACAGCACTCAGAAAATGGTTTATGATTAACTTTTTAATGCATATTATTTGTTTAATGATTGAAACGGATGCAGTTTATACAAGCCACTGCATCTCTATTCGAACAATCTTTCCCTTTGTGTTTTCCAGAGAAATTAAAACAGGCTTTTGGTTTATCACATTCGTCAGCACGATGGTTGTATCCAAGACACTTAAAACATCTATTGATGATAAGAAAATCGTCAACATCACATGCACTCCAATTGATTTTTCAGTCTTGTTTGTCGTAGAATACATTTACGAATCATGAGGAGCGTTTCAATCACAACATGCCTCTTATATTGAAAGTTTTTTAAAGTAAAGCGAACTCTGCACTGACTCAAACTTTCATCAGATACAGCAATTTCAGGATTTTGTTCAGAAATCACTTTTAGGGGATCTTCATTAGCAATTTCATTAGGCACATTTTTAACCAGGATGGCTGGATTCCTCCTTTTCGGCAGAGAAGTATTTAATTCTGGAGATTTTTCTTTAAGTTCGGTTAAAAGTCGATTCCGATCATTTTCAGAAAAACAACTTACTAATAGTTTATTTCCTCAAATATTTTTCAAGTTACATACACCTAATTTAGACTCTGATGGATTTATTTTTAATTTAATGATTTTCCTAACATCATCAGAAGAGCAATTTTCTGAGTCTACAATTAGACAGTAATTCGAAGAAAATGAAAACTTTTCTTTATCTTTCGTGACATTAGATGGCGCAACAGCATATGTTGGTTTTGTAATGGCTTCCCTCAAACTTTTTTTACAAGCTTCTAAAACATCAGCTGCCTTTATTCTTTCAAAATTCTTATATATAGAGGATTTTAACTCACCCAAAGCTTGCCTGGCCTCTTCACGCACCTGTTGGTTCATATTGCATTTAGATAGAAGCACTGATTCAACAATCTTGCAATGTTTTTCAAGAGCTTCGAAAAACAAGTCATCCTCCATTGCCGCCATATTGGCTACCCCCGTATCACATATATTCATATAAAATATCAGGCCCTTCAGACCAGCGGCTCTATTTTACAGACTTTTGAAAGTGCATCTTTAATTATAATCACCATGTGTAAACAATTGACTACAGTGCATTTTTCGATCATCATGAAATTTGTTACGAGCGCCTTTGGCTAAAAACTAATTTTAACTTTAATCATACTAGAGCTATAACTTGCTTTTACAACTCTAAAATCAGAATTAACTGCGCGCGAAACCAATGTATGTTTTTGTATATGGCAACTAAATATAAATATAGCATGTAAATAGAATTGTAATTTAGATAGATAATAAAATGGAGTCGGATTAATAACGAGTGGATTATTTCACATTACGATCCCACATCTTTGAATCTTATTAGCGGAGAAACGACTGAATGAAATGAAATTCAGGTAGAGTCTCAACATTGTGGTGACCCGGACGTGATTGCTAAAAATACGGTACGTCTGTTTTTATTTGCAATAAGAATTAAGTAGTGAAATGAAAATGGAGATGTCCGTTAAGAAGCGATCACCTATTAGATCTAACTTTACGAAAACGTATAATGTTTTAATTGAAAGATTAAAGGTCGATGAACCTCAGGAAAAAGAGATTAAATCACTTTTCGGCAATTTGGAACGAATTTATTCGGATTTGGCCAAATTAGATAATGAAATATGTAGTTTTCTTCTGGAAAATTCGGATACCGAAAAGTATGAAGATGAGTATATGAAAATCGAAGAATACAGCACAAAAATGATTGAAGCGAAAGTAAATGTGGACATATATTTGACTAAACTTTCTTACGCTGAAAAGGAAAGCGTTGGTTCTGTTTCTCCTAGAATTAAACGAAAACTTAAGTTACCTAAAATAGAACTCGTTAAATTTAACGGTGAAATTAAGAATTGGCTGGCTTTCTGGAGTCAATTTAAGCGTATTCATGATGATGATAAATTAGAAAATGAAGACAAATTTCAATATTTGATCCAATGTGTAAGTGAAGGAACTAGAGCTCGGGAAATTATAGACAGTTATCCTCCAACAAATGCGAATTATTGCAAGGCAATAGAAAGTTTAAAATCGCGTTTCGGAAAGGATGAGTTGCTTATTGAATACTACGTTCGTGAGCTACTAAAATTAGTTATAATAAATGCTTCAGGAGCTAAAAGGAAATTAAGCACGTCGCAAATTTATGATAAATTAGAAACTTACTTAAGAGCTCTAGAATCAATTGGTTTAACATCAGACAAGTATTCAGCAATGCTTTTCCCCCTGGTGGAATCCTGCATACCTGAAGATATATTCAGGGTATGGCTGCGTAATCCAATTATAATAGCAAATCATGACCCGGAAAGCAATGCTTATTCAGAAAAACTGAAAAACTTATTACTCTTTCTGAAAACAGAAATAGAAGGTGAGGAAAGAATTCGCTTAGCGAAATCAGGATTTGCACCTAAGGTGTGTAATGAGAGGAATTCTGATTCTGTGGCTACTGCTACAGATTTGTTTTCAGGAGGTACAGAAAAAAGAAAACATAATACCATCTGCGTTTTTTGTGAAAACCCTCACGAAAGCAAAGAATGTTACAATGCCAAAAAATTTGATTTTGAAAAGAAACAAAAGATTTTGAAAAATAAAAAATGCTGCTTCACTTGTTTAAAGCCTGGCCATAGGTCAAGAATTTGCAAGTCAAATGTACAGTGCCTGCTTTGTAATAAGAGGCATTGGACTTTGATGTGTCCAGATCTGCCAACAAACAAACCAAAAGTCAAAACACCTGAGGTGGAAGAGAATCTAAATGTCAATTTATCCAATCAGTGTGCTGCTGAAGAAGTTCTCCTTCAAACATTGCAAGTTAATATTAAAGCAGAAGGAAAAACACGCAGAGTACGAGCTCTTATTGACAGTGGTTCGCAGCGATCATACTTATTAGAGAAAACAATTAAAGAAATGAATCTGAGGCCCATTGAAGTTAAAAATATCATACATTCGGTATTTGGTGGATCTACGTTAGAAAAACAAGATCATGGACTATATAAAATAACCCTTCAGAATTTGAATACGGGATTCACTTACGATATGCAAGTCCTCGATCAACCAATTATATGCGGAAAAATACCTCGGATCCACAAAGGAAATTGGCAAAAGGAGTTGAAGAAAAAGAATATAATACTCTCTGATCAAGGCAAAGATTGTCCGGACATTGAATTGCTGATAGGAGCTGACTTTTGCGGACAGTTATTCTCAGGAAATATATATGCTCTGAAATGTGGATTAGTAGCATATGAAACAAAATTAGGCTGGCTGATCATGGGTAAAGTTTTTGGAGGAAAAGAGGAAAATACTTCCGCTCAACTGGTGACTTCAATGCTAATACAAAATAGCTCTATCTCTGATCTTTGGAAATTAGAAACTTTAGGTATTATGGATCCAGTTGAAACTAAATCTAAAGAAGAAATGAAAAGAAACGCAATGGATCATTTTATGAAAGCAGTGGATAGAGATGAAAATGGCAGATACATAGTTAAGCTACCTTGGATAGAAGCAAAAGAAATTCTACAAGACAATAGATCCACAGCTGAACAACGTTGTATCCGTACTTCACAAAAGTTAAAAGATGAAAAGAAATATGCAGAATATGAAGCTGTTTTTGAAGAATGGCTTGAGGAAAATATAATAGAGAAAGTGCCCAAAATGGAGGAGGGAAATCCAAGTTATTATTTGCCGCACCGAGGTGTTTTTAAGGAAAACTCATCAACCAAAGTACGTCCAGTGTTTGACGCTTCTTGTCGAGTTAAGAAAGTTCCGTCCTTAAATGACTGTCTGGAAAAGGGACCAAATTTAATAGAGCAAATTCCACCCATTTTAAGAAAATTCAGACAAAATAACATTGGGGTAATTTCTGATATTAAAAAAGCCTTTCTTCAGATCTCAATTGCAAAAGAGGATCAAGATGTTTTGCGATTTCTTTGGTGGAAAGATTACGAAACAAGAAAATTTGAGATACTTCGTCACCGCCGTCTTGTGTTTGGCCTCACTTGTAGTCCTTTCCTCTTGGCAGCGGTTTTGATGAATCATCTAGAGGAAAGTAAAGAGTGCTTTCCTGAAACCTCCGAAATATTGAAGAATTCCTTTTATGTAGATAACTGTGTGACATCCGTGCGCAATGAAGATGATCTTACCCGATTCATTCAAGAAGCAAAGCTGTTGCTTTCCAAGGCTTGTTTTGATCTTCGAGGTTGGGAATATACAAGGGACCTAAGTCGGGACGAGCCAACTGTTCCAACCTCAGTACTTGGACTGTTATGGAATACAAATGAAGATTTCTTTTTCTGTGATTTACAAAATACAGAATTTAATTTTGATGTTTGCAGTAAAAGAAATATTCTGTCAACGTCTCAAAAGATATTTGATCCACTTGGATTTTTATGTCCTGTGACAATATGTTTAAAACTCTTAGTGCAAAATATTTGGAAAAGAAACTTAGGGTGGGATGAAATTCTACCAGATGACATTCAGAAAAAATTCAAAACTTTGATTGTTGATTTGAAATTGCTGTCTGAAGTTAAGATCCCTAGGTGTGTAAAGATCAATGGCTGCACAGAAGGACTAAGTCTTCATACCTTTTGTGATGCCAGCAAAGTTGCATACAGTACTGTCGTATTTTTGAGAAATACCTTGGGAGAGGAAGTCAAAATATATTTTATAGAGGCAAAAAGTAGAGTAGCACCTTTAAAGGTTATTACAATACCTCGTCTAGAATTACTAGCATGCTGCATTGGAGCTAGGTTAACTTCAGATATTAAAAATTCTATGTCTTTGAGAGACGTACCTACTTTTTATTGGACAGATTCTTCTGTTGCTCTTTATTGGATTCAAAAAGAAGATCATTGGGGTACGTTCGTGAATAACAGAGTAGAAGAAATAAGAAGTCTTTCTTCAAAGGATGCTTGGAAGCATCTCCCAGGCACTTGCAATCCTGCTGATCTCCCTTCCCGTGGTTGTTCAATCCAAGGATTTTTGAAATCGAGATGGTGGGAGGGTCCACAGTGGTTGAAACTTCCAGAAGAAGAATGGCCAGCGACAGACTCTGAATACAATTTTGAAGAGGTTTTCCGGGAAAGGAAAAAGAGGGTCGTAACTTTGGTCAACTCTACAGATCTGAATAAATCCTGGTATTTGTACAAGTTCTCAAGATATTCAAAAATTGTGCGAATGATAGCATGGATGCTACGATTTGTACAAAATTGCCGAAATCCTATTAACAAGATGAAAGATCTTTTAACTGTTGCAGAACTAGATGCCGCCGAAAGAAAGGTGATACAAATCGTGCAACAAGAAACCTTTAATAACGAAGATGCAAGATCAAAACTTAAATCACTCTGTGTGTTTAATGATTCTGATGGACTAATTAGATTGAAAACTAAAATTACTAGACGAGATGATGAAGAAAATTTTAGATACCCTCTAGTATTGCCTTGTAAGCACCCATTAGTGGAGAGATTGATTTTCGAACATCATTTGATCTCTTCCCATGCTGGAGTTCAAGTTGTCCTAACAGATATCCGTCAAAAATTTTGGATTCTGCAGGGCCGAAAAACTGTCCAGAAAGTGCTCTCAAGGTGTATAAGATGCAAAAGATATACGAGCAAGAAAATTGAATCAATTCCTGCGCCCCTACCGGAAGATCGTGTACGGGAAGCCTTGATATTCGAAGTCACTGGAGTGGATTTAGCAGGGCCGCTTCATTTAAAGGATGGGAAAAAGGCCTGGATCTTGCTTTTTACTTGCGCTGTATATAGGGCCATTCATTTGGAATTAATACAGAGTCTTTCAACTAATGGATTCCTTCTAGGTTTTAGAAGATTCGTCGCAAGACGAGGGCGACCTAGAACTATATACAGCGATAACGGAACAAATTTTACTGGAACAAATAATTTGATGGGTTCTCTTGATTGGGACAAGATTGTCAATGACGCCTCCGTCTTAAGAATTCAGTGGAAATTTAACCCCCCAACAGCTGCTTGGTGGGGCGGATTTTTTGAGAGCATGATTAAGATGGTGAAGAAGCTTTTAAGAAGAGTTTTAGGAAAGGCATCGCTTCATTACGAAGAAATGTTCACTATTCTTTGTGACGTAGAAGCCAACATCAATTCTAGACCTCTGAATTATCTATCGGAAGATCCGAATGATTTAATTCCACTGACTCCCTCAATGTTCATTCAAGAGACTATAAAGGTAGGAGTTCCCGATTTGGATACTTTGGATAAAGTAAATATCTCCAAACGATATCAGTATCAACAAAAATTACGAGAGGACTTGAGGAAAAGATTTCGAAAAGAATATCTAAGCTTGTTAATCCAGAAGAAGCCAAAAGGAAAGGAATCTAGACAAGTGCAAGTGGGAGATATTGTTATAATTGAAAGTGATATCAAAAAGCGACTAGACTGGCCTTTGGGATTGGTAATCGAAGTGTTTCCTGGGAAAGATGGCTGCATCCGAGTAGTGAAGCTGAAAACAGCGAGTGGGGAACTTGTGCGTCCAGTGCAACGTTTATACCCCTTGGAATTAGACAATGACGATCCTGTGGGTGCGAGAAAAAACGAACCGGTTGCTTCGTATGAAGAAATCGAAATCCCGAGCTCGGAAAATAACGACTATGAAACAAAAACTAGAAGTGGAAGAAAAGTGGTTAAACCTTCACGTTTTAACTAACTTTTAAACTTTATTATGTACTTTTCAAATATGTGCATTTCATGTTTTGATTTCTAAATATTTTGAATGCAATATTTTGTTAATTTTGATTTTGTAACCTCCTGATTTAAAAATCAAAAGGTGGGAGGATGTTACGAGCGCCTTTGGCTAAAAACTAATTTTAACTTTAATCATACTAGAGCTATAACTTGCTTTTACAACTCTAAAATCAGAATTAACTGCGCGCGAAACCAATGTATGTTTTTGTATATGGCAACTAAATATAAATATAGCATGTAAATAGAATTGTAATTTAGATAGATAATAAAATGGAGTCGGATTAATAACGAGTGGATTATTTCACATTACGATCCCACATCTTTGAATCTTATTAGCGGAGAAACGACTGAATGAAATGAAATTCAGGTAGAGTCTCAACAAAATTTGTAAATCAAGCTTAATAGCTGAAATACAGGTAAAAGGAATTATTTGTAATGTGTTCCGCTTTTTCTTCTGAATATATAATCGCGCAAATGTATATATCATCTTAAAGTAATTAACTCTTTTATCCTCATGAAGTTAATTTCATTATACTTATTTCACTAATTTTTAAAAATTATTCAACGGCAAACATATATTTCAGGATTTTTTTAAAATATATTATACCCTTGAGTTTTAATTTTTTTTTCCAAAATTTATCAAGACTATTGTTGGAAACTATTACAAATGTAAACACAGTTTGAACCAATTCTTTTTTTGTATCATAAACAAAGCATTAATTAAACATTTAAGCCAAGCAGCATTTGAAAATGTTAAAACTACTTTATTTCATACTCCAAAATTTGAATATTTTGCTCGTCCTTATGGTCATAAAATTTTAAAATATATACATAGCTTATAATTCATATTATATGAAAAGATTTAAGGACTTTAATTATAAATTTTTAAAATTAATGTTTCTTAAAATTTAACTTATGTTTACATTAAATTTATATTATTGTTTTAATGTAATGTTACATTTCTAAAAACCATTTGTAAATAAATTTGTAAAATAATTTATTTCAAAACTTTACCACACAGAAAAAAAATAACGAAATAGTACGGAGTTCAATTAAACAAATCTCGAAAAATATACTGTATTTTAAAGAATGCATGTGTTATCAATTTTATTCTGCAGAAAATGAGATAGCTTTATTTACAATATTATAAAAAGAAATTTTCTCATTCCCAATATAACTACAATTTGGCTTTTTAAACAAACAAAAAAAAATCTAAAAATATTCTTAAGAAGCTAGGTAAAGACCGAAGGTTGGTACACTCGTTAAAATAGGATTCGAGCCCATTTACTACAAAACTTAATTAGAACATCACTAACAAGGTCCTAAGGATACTTTTATTAGAACATCAACAACTAGGATTACAAAGATTCAAAATCATTTCAAAATCATCTCAGTTATTTGCAATGTTTTCAAATCCTTTAAAAAAAAAACCTAAAAAATTTCACGATTTTTTTTTTCTTCCTTACTTTAAGTTTACCATCTTCAAAATCTAAGGACTAACTGGCTTCCACGAATTTGTTGCTGTCTATACAGATTAATTGTGAGCTGGAAGAGCACAAATTTTATCCAACTTCTTACTCTGAGTCATGAAAAAAGAAATCATTATTTTTAATAACTGGTGGAAAATAAATTATATCAACATCTCTTGATATTTGAGGTATTATTATGCTTAAAAAAGGAAAGCCCAAAGTAATCCAAATATAAAACTGTTTTTCTTTAATTTCATATGGTACTGTGCTGGTTAATTTTCCAAAAAAAATATTGAAGATCAAATTTGAAATTAATATTTTCCTGCACTATAACGGAAAGTATTTTTTTGTTAGCTCAATAATGTTACGCTGATGAATGCTATGATTTAAATATTTTTTAGAGTAAATCATCACAAAATATGTAATTAATTTTCCAAGTTTAGTTTTTAACTCTTGTTTCCTGAAAACAGTTGTTACAATATCGTCTGAAATTATTGAAAAACACTTTCAAAATATGACTTTTTCCATATCGGATTTGGATACATGCAAAAAAAGTAAATAGCCATTTTCCAAAGCCTCTAGATTTTCAAAAAAATATCGAATATTTTAAACAAAATGTGTACATTGAACTGAAAGATTTGTAGTATTTTCTTCTGCGTGACACACACTGATGTGAAATTTCAGAATCTTTCAGAAATAAAGAAATAAATAAAATAAAAATATTTTCCCATGTTTACTACTCATCTATCGTAATATCCGATTTCTCATTTTATAGATTTGTTTAGTATTTTTAACGCCTTTCTATGCACTTTAATATTTTCCTATCAGACTGCCAAGCTATTATTCAAATGCGAAAACTTAATGTTTCAGCTCTCTACCCTTGCTAATTCCTCCTAATATCAGGAGCAAATATAGTTACCTGCTTTAGGTGGCTATTCCAGCAAATTCTTCTTATTGTTTTTTTTTCATATCAAAATACAATTCGATTTAACTATATTTAAATTGCTGTTTTAATCCAAAAAAAATTCTTAAGATTTTGATGATTCTCAAAGTTTTAGATTTATATTTCCTAGGAATCATTTTAGAAATTTTATCTGTCTATGAACAAGATAATTGTGAAACAGAAATTTCTAAGCAAATTAAAGCATGGAATGATCTTGAAGCTAAAAAATGAAGATCTATATCGAATTTTAGGAGAAATTAATCAAAGGCTGTTTACATCGATCTGTTTACATTGTGACAATCATAATTCACAACCACCATAAGCTGGATTAATTAAACATTTCGTAGAGTTTTGTTACAGAAATCGTAGATTTGTATCTTATTTTAAATTTTATCTTTTAGAAAGTAATTGTACGTTATCCATGTGAATGTGAATACGATAATAAAGTAATGTTGTGGAGAGGATTGAGGAATATGCAATTTCTGTGCAACACATGTTTTCATGCACATAATACATGATTTTGGCTATTATTCATATTATCTATCATGACTTTGTAAGTATAACCTCTTCAAACCTAACTGTTTTAAAACTGGTTAAAAAATTTGATTTCAAGATCTTTTTCCTTTGTTACATCTCAATAGTTGTGAAAAAAAATATTTGCTGATCAAACAATTTTAAGTCCCATAATTTTAAGGTACACATATGTGTACCTCAGGTCTTAAGCAAGTTAAAACATCCTCGACAAAAAAAATCATTTAATTTTCCTGGTTATTTAATAGATATACTTTTCCTATTCTACGGCCTTATAAATAAAAAAATAATTATATTAATAAACTATTAAACCTTATTTTGAATGAAATTTCATTTTTTAAAAAAAAATATTAAATAAGTAGATACTGCATTTTGACACTTCTCCTAGAGTTACATCCTGGATACCTGCATTTGATACATACTTATCTTCCATGTAATGTTGTAGATGGCTTGACATATCTAGTCTTATTTCTTTTTAATTGGGAAGGGACAATTTTTCTTACTCTTTTAGATTTATTTTCACCAGATGGTGGTAATGAAATATCCAATGGTCTCTTAGTTGCATTTCCGTCATTTGATGACCCTTCTTCTATTAATTTGTTTTCATTCAAAGATGATTTCTTGCTTGTTCTTGGTTTCCTTTCTTTCTGATGAACTGAATTTCCAGATATTTCAACAGGGACCGAATTATAAACATTCGAAATTGCAATAAGATCATAACATTTTTGGTTTCATTCCTGGCAGCTCTGCTTGTCGCTTTGCCACCATTTTATCTTATATGAAGCAATTGACAACTACTAAATCTACAAAATGCGTGAATGCTTTTGTCGGTCATTTTTTGTTATTACTGCATACCGGTAATATGCAAAACAATGGTTGATGCCTCCCATATTATATGCTTTTACAATAGCAGATTATTTTATATCAGCTTTTTGTTTCAAATATTTTGATTGTCTTCTACCTATTGCAATTGTCTCATTACCTATACATGTCGATAATAGAGTCACGGATTTATTATCTTTCTACTTGACAAGGCACATTTGACTATCGTCTGTGACCCATTCATCCTATTTGCCAGGTTTCATCATTTTCGATGAATGAGAAATTCTATGGCTTCCCCTAAAATCACTTTTTTCTAAAAGTTCAATAACCTCCTTTTGAGTTAAAGCCACTGGACGTGAAAAAAATTATTATTAGCTTATGAAATTCTGTATATTCTATACATGATGTCCGATTGAAATATCAACTGCTAACTACAAGACACTATAAAATTAAATTTCTTACTAAAGTTAAAAAACAAATATTTTTAAATTTATATTTTTCTACATTACAGAACATAAGAACTGTTTATCATGAAAAAGATATTCAATATATTAAAGGACAAGAAATGACAAGCTCTCAAAAAATAAACAGCTCAATGGATAACAAGCAGTCAGGAAATGGGCGCGAAAACGCCTGAGGTACACATATGTGTACCTTAGTTAAATTTGTATTTTCACCGATTCTATTATAGATAACAAGATATAATTTGGTAATGACTTTAACCAAACACTTAGTATTTTATAAATAAAATATACAAGCGTTTATTTTAATGATAAAAATTAAAAATTGTACTTATATTTGCTGTGGTTTCTGTTCAACACCATTTTCGTTATGTCTCTAATTAATAGCGATGGATATGAAAAAATATCGAACTGTAGTGCTATTCAATGTATTGTTTAGATGCAAAATGGAAGCTACATTCATAAATGTTGAAATGCATGCATTATTTCGTCAAAATTTTACTTTACCGGATAAGAAAAATGAAAAAAAAAATAGCAGGGACACATATGTGTACCTCAGGACTGAAGAGGATAAAGATAATCTTCTAAAAAAGATTATAGATTATCTTCAATATACTAAAGAAAGTCGAAGAAAGCGCGCTCCTGACCATTTTAATAAATGCGCATTAGTGTGATTTTAAGCAGAATAATATTACAAAATACAATTTAAAATGACATTTCTTTTATGATATTTGTTCATGATATATTTGATATGTGTATTCTATTTTTATTTATTTTTTCAGCATTTAAATTATTCTTAATATTATTTATTACATTCTGAAATCGTATAAGTGAATTACATTTTCATAAATGCAATGATAATTCTCATAATTAAATTAAAAAAATATTCCATGGATCTGAGGTTAATAAATGCTGCCTTTTTCCAAGTATAGATCAATCTATTTTTAACTAACTATTATAATATTTCATGTAATTTTTATATCGGTAATATTATATCAAAATCCCGTTTCTCAGAAACCACACACAGCAATTTTTTTAATTATAAAATAATATATATAAAATATTATTTTATATATTATTTTTTAATTATAAAATATTATATATAATATAATATAATTTAATTATAAAATAATAATAATAATTAATAAAATAAAATATTTTTTAATTATAAAAAAATTATAAAGCATAATTTTTTTAATTATAAAATTCTTATATACTATAAGAAACTTATGACATTTTCTAACAATATGCAGAAGTCACATATTGCTTCCAACAGCTTGAGAGAAAGTATACCTGACCTACACAATTGTGTTGCATAAACAAAATATTTGGTAAATATATCACTGAAATATCTGGAAAAGTCATTTTTCTCAGTTTTCAGCACTTTCATTAGAACAGCACTAACACCTGAAACTAAATGCTCTTTCGAAATGTGTGCTTAGCCTCAACGAAGATAAATGCTCAAAAATTTATCAGAATCTTTTAATGTACAATTATTTTGTTAAGGAAGATGCATTGATCTTGAATTCAAGAGGTGAAGTTTTAGTTATCTTTTGCAGCGTAAACGATTATTCTTGATCAATGTCACTGTTACAGTTTAGTTATTTATAAAGGGAATAACTTTATGATTGCAAGTCGACAACTGAATAAAAGCAATAACTCCAAAGTGATTTGTAGTGTCTGTGGAATACAAACGGTTTAAAACTTTCAAGGAATGTAACTGTGAATCTGTTTGGTATGTGTACATGTGTGTAAGGTTGAATTGATTTCATTCTGTGTAAAGTGAAAATTGTAGTAATAAAATGCATTTTTCCTTTCTTATTTTAGATAAGAAATGATATGGAGTGGAATTATTTGTCTTTCCAATACCGAAAATACAATCTACTATGAAGTTAAGAATTCTATTTCAAAAGTCAATACAACTTCCTCTGAAATTAATCATATAAATTTTTATTCTTTTCATTTTCAAACGCAATAAGAACATGCTTTTGCAAACTTTATAGAGAAAGTCTAGTCATTTGCAAGATATATATTTTGTAAAACTTTTTTAATTCAAACGGATTATAAACACTATATGCAAAACGCAAATATTCAATCAAAGAAAGTATAATAAATGTATAGCCATCCAAAGAATGCATATTATGCATTGCAAATACAATTTACATTTCCTTTTAAAATTTATTTTTTAGTTGCATATGTCAAGAAGAAGTTTTAATCACAATTTTGGATAAAATGTTTGGGATACACGCCAAAATGATGGAAATTATTTTTTTATATATTTCGAAAAATTCGCAAGTGCCTCTAATGATTGTCTCTTCTATTGATAAATTTGATTAATTTTTACCACCAATGAGTGCATATACATTAGTTTGAAAATTGAATACACGATTATTAAATGATACATTCGGTTGCTATCATATAATAATTGTTAATAATATATATGAAATTGTATTACAATCATATAGTATTTACCTTTATATAAATAGATTTCCCACATGAAAATAATAAATGTTGGTGTTGGTACATATAATCACTGCAAGTATAACCAAATAGTACAATTAAAAATTAATCGCTATAAATGATCTAATTATCCATTGTGAGTGGTATTACCACTACATGGAATTATATTTTTATATTTTACTTTTTTCATATAAATTATTGATAGCAACACAATTTAAAGTCATTTTAAAAATTTGCTTGAAATGCTTTGCTTTTAACTGTATTTTGAACTGTTCATTTACGATGACATATATAAATACTGGAAAAAAAGTATTTACAATTTTTTTCAAAATATTTTGTCTTTAAATTAATATTTCAGGACATCATATAAAAATAGGTAGAAAGAAAAACATTTTGTAGTTTATGAAATCATAAATTTAAATTATATATACTTTCAAATTAAATACTAGAAACAGACACAATTACGACGAAAACTCAATAAATAACATTATAGCATAAAAAATGGATTTCAACATTAACAAGAAAATATATTTTATTAGCTGGCAATTATTCAAGCATTTATTTGCAAAATAATATAAACCTATTTTAATAGATGCTATACACCGAATCTGTATACTTGATATACTTTCATACATATATAAATTGAAAATGGTCTCAATTTTATGAAGTTCATAATATCTGGCTTATTTTAAATCCTGCATTCATATGTTTTGAATTATTCTTTTTACAGTTTCATCAAATATAATAAAACAATTAAACAATGAATAATTTAAAAATTACATTTAAAAATTACATTTTTTATTTAAGGAAAGTATAAAAATTTTAGCCTTATTTTCCTTTTTTATTTAATTTTATATTTATATACATATAAAACTAATTGGCCATCAGTCTCTAATTAATAAACAAAATTTAAAGATTGAATTTATATATTTATTTATACATATAAGTATTATTTAGAATTTTGAAAATTAATAATAAAGGATTTAATAATTATTTTGAACTTTAACTTTAATCGTTACTTTTCTTTTAATATTCTTATTTAGTCGGGCATCTTCCTATAATTGTTCTTCTTCAAAAAGTATCTTAATTTCGTACCATTTCTAAATGAAATCCAAAACAATATCTGTTCATTCTGTATGAAAGAGAAAGACAAAGTAACTTGAGATGTATCAAAACACTTTCAGTGGATTCACTTTATTGCTATCATCCTAACATTTTCAAATGCTTTTTCGCTGGACTTGCTTTGGCGATGATGTTACATTCTTTGAAATGATCGCACTCACTTTTAACATCGCAAATAATTTCCACAACTCTCTCCGTTTATCAGCATTCATTCGTGCATGCGCTAACACATTGAGAGTGAATTTGCGAGTGCAGTATCAATTATCTTGTTTACTATTCGAGTTTTCGCTATGGACTGGATTTCGGTGATAATTGCTGAGCATTTAGTCACTTTATTTAAGGCTTAATTTTTCTGCTCTTTTCTTCTATAATAAGTGTAGTCTCAGCGTCTTGCATTATTTGTTAGAATTCTAATTAAACTGTATTAAAAGTTTATTTCACAATAAAGATGGACTATCATGCTTATTTTATACATTTTCTCAGTTCGCAAATTATTCAGAAATATTGTGATATTTTAAGATTTATGGTTAATTTCTATTTAATCAGTTTGCCAATAAATAATTCTATAAATGTTATTTTTTATTTAATAATGTAGTGAAAAGGAATACAGTTAAAAATATCATTCATGATCATCCATTAATTGCATGTGGTTGAGAGTAAAGAGTAGAAAATTCTAGTTAATTTTATTTTAGATGTATGGCAATACCACTGTAACTTAAAATATTCCAATAGTATTTTCAATTCAATTGGCTTTTAAAATCGTGCTGTTATATAAAATTTAATTATCATGTCTTTGAGATTAAAGTTAATATTAAAAATTGCAAATAATTTTAATATTTATTTTAATACTTATCTTAAGATAGTTTAAAATTAAAGCATTTCTATTATTCATATTGGGTAGATGTAAATATAAATTTGTACAAAATATATGTGATTAAAATATTTATTCTGTATATATTCATTGCATTGTTGCTGTTGCCAAATATTGTTTGAATTATTAGCCATAAAGTCTTTAAAAAAACCTAGAATTCGTTCAAGCAATGGAGAGCCACTATAAAGCCAATGAAAATAAATTTTAAGAAATGTCGGAGTATAAGATGCTGAAAAGACATGGCAGGATTTTAATAAGATTATCTCAAAGTTCATTCAAATGCATCCAAGCGATAAATGATTAATTTCGAAGGTTCTTTGCTTTCTGTTTAAACACTCAATAGGAAAGTAACGAAAGTTATCAGAGCTTAAGGAATCATTGCATTATTGACAATGTAATTTCACCGAAAGAGTTTCAGTGGTATTGAAAATGATTCAAAATTAAATTCTATATTATTTTATTCATTGGTCGACGAATTGTTGTATGATATTATAGAGATCTCATAATTATATGATGTGATACTGTTTGAATATTCGCTGCTATTCCAAATTATATGCATAGTTTTTAATATAAATATCTGGAAGACATTTTTTTTTTTTGTAAAACTGTGTTATTTTGGAAAAAATATTTAGATACGAATCACATACATATTACATATGAATTATATATTTTTCAATCTTTTCTCGATATGAACTGGTTATTTAAATAAAAAATATCATGAATGCACTGTTTAACATGTTATTCGAAACAATATCCTATATTATAGAACACATTTTACAATTTTTCTAACATTACTTATATTTTAGTACTTACAATCAGTTTTGAAATGGTGAAATTGAGTCCGAGATGGCACTATATGATGTTGTCAGCATGAGAGAAGAAAGAAAAAAAAGGATCTAATAGTTAGTTACAAAAAAAAAATGGTATTTTTGTATAAAATCTTATTTTTTCAAGAAAGACACTTAACTGAAGATAAACTGAAAAAAGCAAAACCTTATCTTAAAATAAAATTAGATCTAAATCGTTGGTGCCATTTCAGAGATACATGAAATAAATAAATTTATATATATATATATATATAATAAGAACTGCTCGTTTAAAGTTATGACATTTTCGTTTTTGTTTCCTGACAACTGCTTTTATGTATTACATGAATTTTAATTGGAATCTAACGGCTATGTTTAACTTCTTTTATTAAAACTGAAGCGAAAATATCGATGGCTATTTTTAACCTACACTGAGAATATATTATTTAATCGCCCTATAAATATATTTCATTCACGGTTGGAAAGTTATTGATTCCACTGTCAAGCCTGTTACTTCAACTAGATCTATTGTTCTATTTCCTCAATAATGCACTTCTTACCCGACTTTTAGTGGATTAGCTAAGCTCGAAACTT
This sequence comes from Argiope bruennichi, assembly GCF_947563725.1. Classification (NCBI taxonomy): domain Eukaryota; kingdom Metazoa; phylum Arthropoda; class Arachnida; order Araneae; family Araneidae; genus Argiope; species Argiope bruennichi. Next base: position 127,724,289 of record NC_079152.1, read on the forward strand.
TTTTTGAAAGGTCGCTTTTACGTGTAGTTTTTTTCCCCCTTATCTATGGACGGGAAGTCCAATACGACGTATTTAAAAATTGTTAGTCTTTCTTTTCATTGAATCGCTTTTCAACAATTCAAATTGTAATTTCTATTAGAGAAAGAAAAAAATATTTTTAATCATGTCATATACCTTCGCTATAAATTATCAAGAGTACTTACTGCTCACAGAAATCCGGAAAACATATTCATGATGTTAACCCTATTATCAGAAGTTACTGTACGTTGTTTATATTGTTTTTGTTTTATATTCTGAATGACAGAGAATATCGTGAAGATATCGTAACGATGTTGTGGGGCAATTTGGGTTAATAGGAATATATCATACCGCTTACTAATGTTTCATTTACCTCAAAGGCATATCGTATATTACTTTTACAAAATTTTAATGTATTTTTTTTTTCTCAAACTATTATTAGAAACTGAAATCGAAATTGGTTTTATGCAAAATTTAATAAAGGAAATGTATATTAGCTTGTACATATTTGAGAAGAAAAATTATTATCTTATATTTTTTAGGTCTCAATAGTTTATCATACACATTTCGACACCAACACACTAGAAAGATTGAAGAGTAAATACGTCCATGCATAATAATCGCAATCCATACGATCATTTCACATTATATCTTAACCATTATCACAGTATATTTCCTGCTTGGAATGAAGTTCGTTCCAACTTTTATTTCCTAAAGTTTATCATTCTCAATGAAGGAAATATATATATTTTTTTTCTTTTCCATGTTCGTATTCATATAAATACTAAGTTCTGTTATTTTCCAAATCATATAATTTCAACTTATTTGCCCCCTTATATCTACTAAACTAAATTCTATTTTTTTTTCTGTTTTAAAGATTAGCCACTAAATAGAGAATTAAGGAATAATGTTATTATATTGTTTAGCCATTTTTTTAAGGTTTAAACTTATACAGCTCTTGGTGCAATTTATCTTGAATGGCCCAATTGTACCAGGATAATGCTACATCTATCATTTTTTCCAGTATCGTTGTCTGAGAGGGTAAGCGCATACAGTCTTTACTGACAATTTCGGAAATATTGAAAGTTAATTATTAGTTATTATTAGAAAGTTAATTATCATCTGATACCAGCTGATTATTTCCTTGATTGCTGTGAAATATCTTTTAGAATTTACAGTAATAAGCAATTCCTTGCAATTGTTTTTAAAATATTTAATATCTAAACAAAAAACATCCTAAAGTGTCCCAAAACATCCTAACGTGTCATTGTGGTTGGAGGTGCCAATTGTTTTGAAAGATCCTTGTATTTTCCAATCTGATTATAAAACATTCTGAAATATATTGTAAATTGGACAACAATTCTTCGATATCGTTTTGGTTCATTTTTTCTACAGTAGAAGACATCCTGTATTCCTTATCATCATACATTAGTAGCATTTTTGTAAGAAGTCTTTACTAACTTGAAATTGATATTAAACTAAAGAAAATCCATCGTCCATCAAAAACGAATTTTAATCATTTGATACTTACGAAGATCAATATCTAATAATGAGCATTGTATACAACTAATTTCCATTCTTCATTTTACAGGATCCAGTAAAGCAAAATGACAAATGACCTTATAGTTAAAGAAAATAAGAAGATATTGGTGAAATGAGTGAGAATGAGTTAGTTAAATTATTAGTTAAAATGAGCAATATTTAATAAACAAATAGCAAAAACTTTTAACAAGCAAATGGTAAAATGTAAAGAAAACAAAATTTTGTTGAATTTATATACAAAGATAAATAATCCATTTTTTTTAAGATCTCCAGATTTTTAAAATCTTTTATTTTATCTCAGGGCACAATAAAATAAAAGTATTTTAGTTTCTCTGCTTTAATCTACAGTTTTTATTCTCTCCAAATATCTTTCTTCCTCTTAATAGTTGGATAGATGCCATTTTTAACAATATTTGAGAAAATGATTAGAAAACAATTTTTCGCTTAACATTTTTGAAATTTTTCCGTTTCTATGAAGGAAAATATCTTCTAAAGGCAACGGTGTTTGAAGAATAGGTTCCATTATCTGAAACAATCCGGATGCATCGAGAAATACTTCCCTATATAAAATGAAAATTCAATAATACAAACTCATAAAATTGTGCTTGTTTTTTTTGGTGAACATCCAGTTGCAAGTATTTGAATTTGTTTTCTCAAGCAATGTATACCCGTAACATAATATGTGAAGGTTTATTTATTGATTTTGCTTTGAAAACTATCAGATTTAGTGTAAGGTTATTCCATACGTTCTGCATTTAGTTTTATAAAGTTTAAAATCCCTTTAATTTTTTTTTTAATTTGATGTTGAGATTAATAAAAGAATTATTTTTTTCTGCAAGTCTCTTCTTTTTTTGTAGTTTTAATTCTTATGGTATAATTCGCTCCTTTTTCAAAAAAGGTGGTATTTGTATACTTTTTAACATATATTAAGTTTGTACCATTTTATATAAAAATATTTGTAGAGGAGATTTAGGACTTTTTAGAGTTTTTATGTTTTCGAATTACGATGATTTGCTCAGATTGTGGAATAATTGGCAGGTTGGTGATAATTTTCCGTTTTCTTTTAAATGGTGGGAAGGAGGAATTAATATTCAATGGGTGGGATTATTGTTTATAAATTGAGGGCAATAATTTGTATAATCAAATGCGTTTATTGTATTTCATTTATATTTTACGAAAAATTCATTTAAAATTTGGTGTTTTATACTAGTCTTTGAAAATCATTTACCTAAAAATTCTAAGATATGTACGTTTATTTATGAGATTACATACTTTAATTTTGTATGAAATAACTTTGCTAGAATATAATATCGTTACTTTAGTACCGTGTATCAGTATTCTTCTCAATGTTCAACACTGCCTGACGTTTGAAGTAGATACTTCAAATTTTCTTTTCAAAATGATGACCTTCAATATCTGATGGTAATAATGATGACCTATTTACTCCTCTTATGCGACCATTATAAAAGATAATTAATGCATTCATATCAGCTTCGCTTTCAGTTAAACATAGGATTTCCCTTTCTTTTCAATATTATCTATTCATGCCAACCGCCATCAACTTAAGTCTAGCTTCAGTTGAATAAGCACAATTTTTCTACGCTCCCTTTGTAATAAGAGTCACTTAATATTTTCGGAACTGACATCATGAAACTTAATAACATTATATCTTCAAAATGATTCTATGATTTTAATCTAGCAAAAAAAAAGCCAGATAGTATCTGGGCCTAATGATACTTTCTTAAATTAATTAATTAATAAAAGATTATTGAGATCTAAAATGCCAAAATAATTGAACATTTGTAAGTCATTCATCATGAAACTAAGGATTTCACCCATTAAGAAAATAAATTTGAGTTTAAATTGTCGAATGGGCCAACAAATTTCATTCATGACAAGATGTTTTTATTCCTTTTCTTTCTTGAAAATGTTCCTTTTCATCCCCATTCACTTACACATTATTTCTTTGAAAATTTTATCTAAAATTCGAGTTACTTTAGAATTCTAAAGCATTGTATTTCCTACGAATTTCGTATAAAAAAACTGTGAAACAGAATATAAAAGCAATTTGACAATGATTACTGGTGCAATATAGCGAAATCTGTTTCTAGTATCATAGAATTAAACAATGCAATTCATTTATTTAATTTCTTCTACAATACTTCTGACTCCTTTGGAGATTGAAATACAATGTAAGTAAATTTGAATTTATAACAATCTAAGTAGAAGATCATCAATTTGAGAGAAATTTGCGAAGAAAAAGATATTTCTAAAACAAATTTGAGAAAAATACTTCTGAAGTAAAAAATTTCTTTGAATCTTATATTATTTATAAATAGCTCTTGATATAATTATTTGAAGACAATAAATATAAAGCCTAAATTATATTGCTTTATAAATTAAGCAAAGAATTCAAGAGAAATGACAAAATCCCCGAGAGAAAATTATTATTATTAGTAGTGGTAATAGATTAAGTAATAAAGTTTAAAGCAATTATAGAATAGTTGGGTTTTACTTCGTATTTATATATTATAAGTATTATATTAAATTATAAAGTATTACATTTCATTCTTTATATTTGTCATAATAAAATTCCCTCTTTTTATTTCACACTTATATTTTTAATTAAGTTAGAACAATGTCTACATTACTATGGAAATACTACATTACTATAATAATGCTATTTTCTAACTAATTTCGAGATTTCAAAACCACAATAAGAGGAAGAGCATACTTCCAGTGGTTATTCTACCTAATCTTCCTTTCATATCTTTCCATTTACGCCAGAACATTTCAATCACATTGACAAACATTATGTGTAATTAATCCTTGAAATTTTAACTGAATCAGATCACAGTTTCGTGAATCTAAATTAAATATCGAGATCCTGAAATAAATTTCAATTAATAAGCCCCCGAATTTGAATATTAACTTAACTACATTTGAATTAATGATTCAAATAGCTTTCTCACCTTTGGAAATACAGATCATTTGAATCATTTACTTACAGTGTGAATTTCAAAGTATGATATGTGTTTTGGAATTTGGAATATTCATTCAACAAATAAAGTCTAATATTTCTAAAATGATTAATCGAATTTCGGTGACAGCCATTTAAATATGTATCAATCATATAATGCAAATTATTAATATAAAACATGTGTTAAAGGAACGGGAATTATGTGAATCTAAATTCGTGAATATTGCTCATGAATATATATAAATATTGTTTGTTATGTTATTCAAAGGATTAAGCGTGGTGTATAAATCAGTTCAAATATTATAAATATTGCTTTTGGGCATTAGTGAACCCTATTTTTTATAAATGTTTAAATAAAATTAATAAAAATACTCCTCGAAATTATAAAAAAAAAATATTGAAAATAATTTTTTAATTTTTTTTAAATTTAATTTTTAAATTTTAAAATTAATTTTAATTTCCTAAAAATATTATAATGAATCAGTTAAAGTGATATCTAATACAGTCAGTCACATGCAGACACAATTCTTTTAGATATCTCATATCTAAAACGTATAGGTTCAGAATTATTTCTCTAAAATAGTTATTGTCACTTGATAATTTTTATTAAAACTTTTACAATACATAATACATTTGAACTGCAGTAAAAAAAAATGTATTTGTATTTCTTTTTAACGATTGTGATATATATCAGCGTACATTGGTGGTTTAATCTGAGGTCAATTTATAATTTTATTCTGGAGCCCATGATAAAAGTATATATATTCAACATTTAGAAAATCAAAAGATAATTTTTTTAATTATATATATATAATATTATTTTTTACAACCTAGCATCACCGGAAAACAAGATTTCATGTTAAGAAGGGGAAAATTTATGTCCCAAAAATTATTAATCTAATCCAAAATAAAGCATGTTTTTGTTTGAAAATACGTTCTTGTTAATTCTACTAAGATTTATTCAATTATTTTCAAAATACTTTATATAGCTTTATACATGCAGCAATAATATCTCAAAAATATTGTGTTGCCGAAAATATCAGTATCATCTGTTTAATCCAAAACAAAACATGTGTTTTTGTTAAAAATTAATGTTTACAGTATTATTAATTTCAGAAAGTCTATCAACGGATTTCGAAATACCGTATTATAAATTGTGCTTATGATTGAATAGTTAATAAAAAAATATATAAATAATTGCATGAAAAGAAAATTAAAGTCACTGAGAAAATATTTTTTTGAATTTTAAAAAGGTGTTAGATCATTATATCTGCGTTTACATGTTCAGCATTTATGAAAAAGGAACTCATTTTTTAAACTTTCTTTTCGGCGTAGCATATTTTAATAACGTAGTTCATTATTCAGGCTGATAAAAAAATTTTGCTCCAAATTTTGCTCAAATCGTTGAAGGGGTGTGAAATAATAGATGGATTAAACAAATGGACATTTTATTTTATGTTTAAAAATAACATTTTCTTGTTTATACGCCATTCATACTTTTATTATTATTATTTGCTAAGTTATAAATAAACCACAGTAATATAAAATAACTTTATTTCTTTAATTTCATGACGTCAACACTAATTCCTAAACTCCAACCTTAATTAAAAACTATATTGATTCTAATTAATTTGGTGAATTTCCTTCAATTTCTGTTTGAATATACCATGAAAATAATCATATGTTAGCAGATTAAAAGTGAACATTAAAAAAATTGGAACTAATGGAATTGAGAAAATAAACTGTCACACTTTTAATGCCCTGTATTGCTTACAACATGCGCTGAAAGTGAATGCATAAATCATTTTCTTTGAATTATTTATTTGCATAAAGCCAACCGAAAATATATTATTATATAACTGGTATTTGCTGAAGACAATATTAACGGCAGCTTTTCCAGAATAAGGTATCATAAGTTTAAATAAAATAGAAGCAGAATGTGTTTCATGGAAAAAGAATGTACGCTTTTGAAAATAAAAATGAGACAATAAAGGTACTGAAGCTAACATAATGGGAGTGCAGATTTAAAATAACATAAGGGTAATAAATGTTCTTTTCCATTGAAATGCGTATTTACAACATTTATTATAATTACATGACAAACTTATCCTTGTTTATGTGCTTGTTTTTATTTTTGGTTTCATTTTTCAACTGCTGTGTTTGGCTTCCTTAATCTGCAAGTTGAAAACGAAATTTTAATTAATAGTCGCAGCTGTTTGCTAGAGTGTCTGCCGACAACCCATCCAAATGAGGATATGAATTTTTAAAAATAATATTCGCAGTGAAATATTTCATACTTCATTTTTTTAAAGTGTTTATTAATTTTGAAAGAATTTTTGAAGAATTTAAAGCTTTATACACAAATAATGGCTGAAAAATAAATAAATATATATATATATATATATATATATATATATATATATATATATATATATATATATATATATATATATATATATATATATATATATTTTAATGCAATTAAATAATATTATGATTTCTGCTGTTGCCTCAATAAATTAAAATGTTTTTTTTACCATTTTTATTTCATTTTTTCGGCGAAACTCATATCACTCACAGCTAATAACTCTTTTTCTACACCTGTAAATGTTGAGAAAATAAAAATCCTTATATAGAATTAATAATAAGAAATATAGAAATAATATAGAAATTTAAAAATAATTAAAAATCTTTATTATAGAAAAATGCAAATAGAGAATCGTTACCTATATTAATATTATACCATGTTCCAATTGTAGGTACTTTATTCCTTCTTTTGAAACGTTTCAGGAACAACCTAACAGTGATAATAATTCTATGCCAATTAGAAATATTGAATACGTTTCTTCTTTGGATATTAGTCTAATCAGAAATTTTCAGTCAATAATCTTTAAACCGAATAATTTATGAATCACACGAGCACAATTGTATGGCATCTTTAATAATTAATAATTTTAATTGCATGGCACATTTAAAATTGTCTCGCATTCAATGTTTTCATCAAGAATATTAGGCAAAAAAATTATTTGAAAAAACCCTCTTCAAGCATTAATGGAGATGGCTGGGTATAAATAAGAAACTCATCTTCTGTTTAGACGAAAACGTAAAATCAGATCACTCTTTTGAACACTTGTGATATTTTTCCATTTTTTTCTCCCAATAGCAATAACATAATCATTATGCATACAATAATGCAATTGGAAAATTTAGTAAGATTTCTGCTTTAAAACATTTGGTTAAAACCCTTTAATTGTGAAAATTCTTTATGGAAATAGTTTATATTTTATCTTTCATTATGAAAATAATTTATATTGCATTTGTATAAACCGTAAATAAAAGGAAAAAAATGCTTGATTTCCAGTATAAAAACAATTATATGTTGTCTCCAAATAAAAGATATTTCAATGAGGAGCTTCTATGGCATAGAATTTATACGGGTGTGCAACTTAAGCAACAGAGGCTTTTTTTGCCATAACTCCAAGAGAAAACATCTGAGACAAATGAAATTCAGAAATGAGAGACAGCATTTTATACTTAAATGATGACGAAAGCATAGTTGAGCAAAACTGAATACAATGCATATAGTAAACAAAAAAAGGCTTTATTGAACATGTAGTATCGCTACACATGATTGTCTATCTAAGAGGACCATGCATTGTTATCCATAAAAACGAAGTCTGGTCCAATAGCACCTCGGAACAGATGCACATGGGGAAGAGTCATAGCCTTAAAATAGCTATCTATATTCGGTTACAGAGCCTCTGTCGAAAACGTGGAGCTCAGTCTGCCCTTTCAGCATAATGCCTCCCCGACGACAACTCTAGGACCACCATTGGGGTCTCTTTACGTTATGTTACTGGGATATAAACCCTGTCACGACCTTGCTCTAAATCAACTGGTGTTGAGAATCACTTGTGGCACTGAAACGACTCTCTTCCCTAAAGACGACACGATTCCATTGATGAGATGTCCAGTTTTTGATCTCATTACACCACTCTAAACGGTGCCATCAAGGACAAACTTTCAAATGGATGGGACATTCAGGACGGTGGGCGATTAGGCCGCCTTTGTAAAGGCGTCTGACAACAGTAAACCGTATCACTTGTCGCCTTATTCCTGAACACAGTTACTGAGCAGTGACGCTTGCTGACTGGTATCGGGCTCTTTTCTCCTGCAGGACCATATATCGGTCATCCACTGCAGTTGTTTTCCTAGGAAGGTCCTAGGAAACCACCAACCACTTAACCTTTCTAACAACTGTACCTATGGTTTTAAAATCTTCCCAAGCGGGAAACGACACTTTTGTTGTTCCAAGCTCTTCAGCTACACTGATTAAACTACGCCCCTCATTCAGCTTTCTGATCATTCTTCCAAGTGTGAAGTCGTCCAGGGGATTTCTTCTAGCCATATTTCACGAAAGAACTCACTTGCACATGCAGATAATGTCTTTAATTGGCCCCCGTTCTTCCTTTCCTTGTAGTCTTGAGATGTGCGAACCGACTGTACGCGTTTTGCGTACACTCATGTCGCCTATGATGTTTTGTTCCTGACATTTTCCTATGCATCACCTTTCTACTGAATTGAGTGTTCATTGTACTGATCGCAATAACCTCTTTTATGCAAATTCCTAACTGCTAAAATATACATTGTTGCTTAAGTTTTGCATACCAGTGCAAGTATATCATCGATAGATAATTATTCAACTCATGGGTCGATATTATTTTGTCACTTTTCTTCTATTTTATTCAACGATACACAACTTTTAGCCTTTTTAAGCCAGATTTCTCTTGGCCTATATAGCTATTTAACAGCGGGAAAATCAGTATAATTTTCTAGTTGGAATAATGCTTCTAGTCATGAAAATCTCTTTTTTTTATTTGACCCTAATTAAAAGTTAAAACATTAGAGGTTAAGGAGAAGAACAATGTTAATCCACTTTCATAATCAACTTTGATTGCATCTCAGAAGATATCATTCTATTTAAAAGAATTATCTATCTTTTATTTTATTTCCCCTATGTGTTAGGAGAACAAAAAAAAATATTGGCAAGCAGTCAAAATCATAGATTCAACTCAACAATGCAGCGTCTTTGATCTTAAGTAAATACATGTATCTAGTTAATCAACATCATGTCATTCAGAAGTCAAATTCTTGTATCTGAGTAAAGCAGTTAACAACATTGTTAGAGTTTAGATTTTCTCCCTATTAACTGCATTACCCAGCTGACAGGTTTGTAAAGTGAATCTTTTATTTATACTTGAATCGAAGATTTAACATCAGATTTTTAATAGTAGAAACGCTCTATTCAAATGAGCAAGAATATGATCTTAAAATAAATCTTACATTGATTGCTGTTAAGGTATAGATGATATAAAACAAAAAACCACCCCACAATTTAAGAAATAAGAGCAATTTTCAAATCAGTACTTGAGAGATGAAATCAGAAATTGTGGTTTAAGATGAAAATGATAGAACGTTTCTGTTAATAATTTATTTTGCAATCCATTTTTTATCCAATATAATTTTCCCATTGTAACTGGGAGAATAAGATTCTACTATCTATTACTGAAAATATATATTGTTCATGAAAAAAAACAGTTGAAGCTTTCAAACAGTTTGAAGTTTGAAGCTTTTCAAACAGTTTGAAGCTTTGACTTTAGATTCTAAAGACTGTTCATTGGAATTTTTATGATTGTATAGGGAATGTTATGTTAAGTTTATAAACTGTATATTAGACAAATTGATATAAACACTTGCAACAGTAAATAATAATAATCTCCATGAACTTATTTTAAATAGAAATAAAAAACACCATCTTAATAACTATCTTTTGACATAAAATAATGATTTACATTTTATTCATATGTTTTCGCTTCCCTTAATTTTATAATAATATATAAAAGCTATTTTAATATATCAAAACACACAATTTTTTACTTCATTAATGCTTTAATGAAACACCTGTAGAATATTCTCTGCTTAATAAAGTAATTCCAAAAGTTATCAGAAGGAATTATTTTTATCAGAACTCTTATCATTTTTTCCCTTTAATATGAAATAAAACTTCATATTTCTAGACATGTTTACCTTTGTATCATAAAACTATTCCAAAAATGTAGAATAATTATCCTTTCCTAAAACGGATTTTAGGCTGCATTATTTGTGTTTTGCCCATTATTACTTGCTTTTTGGCTGCCTAAATATATGATAAATATGTATAAATTCAATTATAAAAACCTATTTACAAGAAACTAACACTGTTATCAATGCAAGTAGAAAAATAGTTAATTCAACTTTTAAAACTAGAACATCCGTATAAGAACGACGAAAGACTAAAATAAAAATGTGTACACTCCTATAATTTTTTTCAACTGAAAAATTCTGGCAATATATTTTAGATCATCGACTTTATCAAAATATCTCTCCATAAAATCTTTTCTATTCTTTTTCATTTTGTACCCTACTAACAAAGTTAAAGAGATTCTTTTGAAGCCTACAGTAACAGCGAGATGGACAGACAACTAAGTAACCGACCGACTTTTCCTAAGAAATGAATGAAATAGCGATACCTTAGAATTTTGTTAGAAAGCATAAAGATTATTCTTCATGAAATACTTAGTGCGGCTGAATGTGAAGGCGCGAATGAAGCTTTACGTGCGAAAAAGCTTTATGAGATACTTATTTTTCTCTGATTTTCTGAACTTGGCCAATGAAAGGAACGTTTTATTCAGAAGCCACACGAGAATATTAAAACTCAGTCAATTCAGCAAAAGAAGTGATAGAAGCTAACAATAAGATAGAAACTTTTATGTCTCTTTCCGATAACTTTTACCATTTACATGACAATTTTTCTGCACGCTTTATTGTAAAAGATAGATGCATTTTTCGTAGAAAAAGTATTCCATATATTTAACTAGGATTAGTGATTTGTGGATCTATGCAGATTTGATAAGTGATAGACCAGACGCCGCTGTCATTCATATTTACCAAAATCATTATTAAATTAAGTATTTTTTTAACAAGAATGTTATCAGTTATTCAGTTATATATTTCAGAGGAATTTGAAACTTAGCGAGTCTTATTATTAAGCCAGGCTTAACACCTCTTATTTAAACTGAAAAATAGTGTATGAAATGAAAGAGCAACTCAAAGAGATTTTACAACAAATCTCACCAGGCATATAACAGGATATTAAGCGTTATATTCGCATGAAAATAATTAGTATATCTAGAGTAATCGAGGTAGCTGTTTAAGCAACAGCAACACTTCTCTCCTAGTTCGTCAATATATTCGCATGAAAATAATTAGAATATCTAGAGTAATCGAGGTAGCTGTTTAAGCAACAGCAACACTTCTCTCGTAGTTCGTCAGTATATTCGCATGAAAATAATTAGTATATCTAGAGTAATCGAGGTAGCTGTTTAAGCAACAGCAACACTTCTCTCCTAGTTCGTCAGCCGGGTAAATCAAGTCAATCCTAGTTCGTCAGTATATTCGCATGAAAATAATTAGTATATCTAGAGTAATCGAGGTAGCTGTTTAAGCAACAGCAACACTTCTCTCCTAGTTCGTCAGCCGGGTAAATCAAGTGGTAGTGGAGATGGATATACATAGTTTTCCGACAGCTGCCTAGTATTCCGAAGATTCCTTTGACTCACACCAGAGAGAGAGAGAGTATTTCAAGCATTCAAGAATTTTTTAGACACTGTTTGTCATCACGTATTATTTATTCTCTTTGGACGGACACCTATTGCTTCAAAAGGGATAATACACATCCTTATTAATTAGGGAAATGAAGCGAAATTAATATGGAGTGCACGTTGAACTGTAATTGCAGATTTACGCTTTGCAATCTGAACTATACAGAGATGGTACAATTTTGGCATCGCTATTTTTACCTAAATATTTCAAGTGACTTATAAAGATATTATTTTCATATATACGCATTACTAAAATCAGCATCTTGAATTTTCCAGTCTAGTCTGAATTATTATTGAACACATTTTCAGAGAGTATTAGTATTTTCAGATTGAAGCATGCGGTAAATGTATATTCTATATTGCCAATATATACATTCTGCATTGAAAATTCAAAAGGATTCAAACGAAAAAATTTATTAATTAATTGAAAACTGAGCAAATCATTGTAAGCATCTTTTGGCTTATTGATAAGTATTTGCTTTTTAAGTATTGTAAGTATTTGGCTTAATCTCTTGGTTAGCTTATCTTCCGATGCAGTTTACTCACAAACCAGATTATTTTTAAAATGTTAAAATTAGTCACCTTCTGTTTCTTTAATTCAATATCAGTTGCAATTTCAAGTTTATTATTCACAAAGCAATTGCTCTTTTATTATATGATATCAACATCGACAACTAAGAACCAGAAGATAAATTGATTGAAAATGTTTTATGTTTCATTTCTCCTTAGCATTAAATCACTAACATTTTTTTCTTATCATTCATTCTGTTCATTCTTAAAGTGGCAATATTGAAAATAATAAAATTTATTATTGGAAATCCTCATTATTTGTGTGAGTGAGTCCAGTTTTACAAAAAATAAATCCTTTTCTCAGAGAATGCAAGATCTATAACTTTCTTTCGTTTCTTTTTGTTTTAGATGTTTTGAAGAAAATTAAAAGAAATGTCATCGACAAAATGTGTCATATGTGATTATCAGGATATGTGGCAAAATATGTTTTGATGTCTACTTCTGCAGAATAGTATTATTATTAATTACATTTCAGCAGTTCATATTTCAGTTCAGAACTATCTCCAGCTGATTTATCATATTTCTATTAAATACTTATTCCTATTATTTGCAGATTTTTTTTTAAATGTCTTGCTTTAAATAATATAACTTCCTAGAATATAATGTTGTGTAAAAAATGTATATATCTAATATGCAATTGATGTCAAAATTTAAACATATAGGCTTACGACTCACTTTATTCTTTACCATAAAATCAAACTTCCATGTCCTCAGAATATACTTATACATGATGCAATTACAGTTCCGTTTCGAAGATAAACGGGTGATATATCTATGACTAGAGAATTAAAGATGTTTATAAAATAAAAAGAAAGCCAGTCAAGATATCAATCGTTACTATTTTTGCTTAATTATTTTTTTAAAAAAATGGTGACTGCATTATTGTTTAAGTTATTATATTTTTTTACTGTACTTCTTAAAGGAATATTTGTAAGTCATTAAATTTTACTTTAATACATTTTGAATTCTGCATATTTGTTTAGTACTATTACTCACTGATTGCTTAGAATAAAATAAATATTAATGAAATATGGCTATTTAAGTTTTTTTAGATTCTCTTTATAGAATAATATTCAGTTTAAAAGCTATGTAAGAGATATTATGGTACAGACCTCATAAGGTTTAAATGAAGCAAGATATTTCCAAATTAGCTGTCGTGTTCTCCCTGAACTTTTACGTCACACCAGAGCTCTGGCATAATGTTCCATTATATATGAATGAATATGGATAATTTTGCAATCGATTTCTACTTAACTTCTTTTGGAAAAATGAAAAATATTATTTGAAAAATGGATAATCATTGCAGTTTGACAGTTGATATATGACTGCAGAAATGTATATGTTCTAAATTTTTATATTCGAATGCGCCATCTTCAGGTAATCTTCAGAAAATCGAAAATTTACATCATTTTATCACATTTTTTTCACTTAGTGACCAGAGCTGACATAACCATAATTAATAAGAGGCTTTCAAAAAATTACACATTTTATTTCATTAATATTCCTTGGTCTTCGTCTTTAAAGCAATCAGTAGTAAGAAGTAGAGTTAAAAATCCATCAATAATTCAAAATTTATTAGACCTGTAACTTTATAATTTTAAAAAGAAATATTCATGCTTTTTAACCTCTTTACTTTGCAACACATCCCGTTTCATTCTCATATTTTGTTTTTTTACCATTAAGCTAGTTATAAAAAAAACTTGCTCTAAAATCTTTTATAAAACAAAGGGATCACTGAAGTTTCCTTTTATTTAAAACATTATAATTTTCAGTCAGATATGAAGAAAAATATTTCTTACTGGAATTCATTTTTTGTAACAAAAAGGAAAGTTATAAAAGACGACGACATTACAATCGTGAAAAATAAATTATCTGGACATACTTAAGTATTCCAATGGAACTGTATTTTCCTCAAAGGAAAATAGATACATTTATATGTAATACTATCTTTTTAAAAACTTACTCTTATTGCTATTGAAAGGTTCTATGATTTTTTTTCTATCTATAGAATATTGGCTTTGAGTTCCAAGAAATGTCATATCATCTCCATTTCCCGAAAACCACACGTATATTTCATATGTAGATAATTATATAAGTGATTTGATCTTCAATTCAAAAGATAGTAGTCAAACAGATTGTTTCTATTGTAATTTTTTAAAAAAAATATTTATAATTACACCACGATTTTCGGAATTTTATGGATGAACAAAGTAATTTTATTGAGTATAGAATGAAAAAATTATTTTGGAGTGTAACTTGTTATAATTAAATTATTCTATTCCTCTTTCCAAAAAAAAATATATTCCATTAATGCATATATTAATTTACAATATTCCATTTCATTTTTGTTAAGAAATTGAAAATATCCCATATGTATTAAAATAAAATATTCCCTTTCATTTCTGTGTTTCCATTCTCCTTATATTTTCTTCTGTTAATTAATAAAGGCCGCGGTTGCATAGTGGTAAGGTGCCAGCCTGGGAACTGGAGGGTTTCAGGCTAGGGACCCGATTCCAAAGAAGAACCATCGTATAAGCGGGTCTATGCACGTTGGGGTCAAACACCCTCCCTCTGATATAGTGTGGAAGTTCTGAGAGGGGCTGCCAGCTCAGGCTTCATTCTCGTCATCTGATAGCAGT
Source organism: Argiope bruennichi (assembly GCF_947563725.1). NCBI lineage: Eukaryota > Metazoa > Arthropoda > Arachnida > Araneae > Araneidae > Argiope > Argiope bruennichi. Next base: position 127,739,738 of record NC_079152.1, read on the forward strand.
TCAAAATTACGCTGTCCATTACTAAATAGCCATAATTTTGCTTTAAAACGGAATGTTAATGTAACTAAAACTAAAATATTCTAATATCTTATTTTATTTAGGAATACACTATGCAACTCACTGAAATTTACTCTTTCCCTCACCAGTTCTTTCTTTGAAAAGAATATTGTAATTTGGCCTCGAGCGGGAATTCAGTTTTTCCATTCGAGGTTTGTATTTTAATTTAAATAATAAGGCTAAATATATATTCTATATTCTGTAATTCCTCTATTTGCTTAATTCGAATACTCCGAACACATTCATCATACTTCTTCTTTATAGAATTATCGTGTACTAACTACACATAAGTACAGTAAAATATAGTATAAAGTTCCATTTGGCGGATGTTTTGAACCAAACATTTCTCTTTTGCTTAAAAAAATACACCGAAATTCTTAAAATTGTTATTTATTAGTTCCCAAAGTCTCATACTCAGTTATAAGCAGGAAGTTATTAAAGCCAGTAGGTGACGAAAAAATGGAGCGGTTGATTTACATTCCAGGCAATTTTTGAATCATATTTATTCATATAATCTCTATCATTTCAGTATAATTTAACACTATGACTATGATAGAAAACGCAAATTTTAAGCAAAAATAATATTTTCTTAATAGTTTAAACATCTATCCATCTATATATCTATCTATCGCAATCACACTTATTTATTGTCAGATGAAAAAAAGTCTAGTGTTAACAAAGTAACAAGCAAACGATTCAGACTGCTTCTTTAAACGTCTTTACAACTGCACTTAATTGAAACTTCGCTTAGTTAATTAATAGAGTTTCAAAATATTATTAGAAATGCTAAAACCTCCATTGAGACAGAAAATAAAATATATAAAAGAAATCAAGGTGCTAGAAACAAGCACAAAATAAAATTTATTCCAAAGCGAAAATAGGCTTAACTGTCGCGAGATGTAAAATCGCTTTGATTTGCATTTGGAAACAGGTGTTCATATTTTCCAAAACTATATCCTCACAAAAATTGTTTTTATGTTACTCTAAAATTCAAACAATTAGTTTTTTAATAATTTCAATTTCATTTCCGCATATTTATTTTCTTTACTTACTTTAATTACAATATTTCTTACATTAGATTCAATTTAAAACAATGCGTTGATGAAATTCAAACTTTTCTATCAAAATACACAATAGCATGCTTTTGCCAGTGTTAAAATTAACATTAAAAAATGGCCTGTCTATAGACATTACCTGCAAAGTAGAATTTTCGCTTCTGCTTTTTTCTCATAATATATAAACTTTTCAGTCTATTACATATTAGTTTGTATTAGACTAATTCAATTAAATTACGAACTTTCAGTCTCATCAAAGGACGAGCCGAATTTTTTTAAAAATATATATTACTAGCCGCCTTTGGCGACCAGCCGGTTCGCCAATCTTAATGTTCGTTTAAATTTTAATAATTAAATATTTTATGCAATTCCTACTTTAATAGCTTCTTCATCAAAATATTTTAAAACTTCAAATTTTGATATATAATTCACTCATAATATTATAAACGCCTTCAGTCATAACGTAATATTTATCTCTCTAATTTTCTGTTAGTTCCCGTAGAATTTATACTTCAAATTAAAGTGGAAAGGATTAATCTGCAATTAATATAATAATATTTTTTACTGAAACAAAGTATTTTTTTGGAATATGATTACTGATAATATAGTCACTGAGCGTTTAAACTTTATGGGAACTAAAGAATATCTTTCCTAATTTATGTAATATTTCAAGAATTTGTCAACAAAATATTCTCAAATTCATCATGACCAGGACGATTAATTAACAATGTTTAATTTTAAATGCATCAAACACCAAGGAAATAAAACGAATCGTTTAAAATAATCGGTTGAAAACAGGTTAAAAAAACTACTTAAAAAACGATGTACTTAAAACTATAAGTGTATACAAAAAATATATAACTAACATAAATACAATTTAATTACAAAAACATGCAACTAACCTAAAAATAATTTAAATCATCCGTTGATAATGGTTGTCATGTTAACAATCAGAACACAATGCGCATGCGTGAATTTTCAACGCCAGTTACGGAACGCAAATGCGTGAGTTTTTCTACGTCAGTTGGGGTAACGCTATGCAGATTAGACATTTTTAATTTCCTTTATTCTGTTTTATTTTAATTCAAAAGTACTTAAGAATGAATCCGAAAGATCGATTAATTAACAATGTTTAATTTTAAATGCATCAAACATTAAGAAAATAAATATAATCGTTCTAAATAATCAGCCGAAAAATCTTAAGCCTAGCCTCATGACTGTTGGGAAAAAAAACTGGGAAGATTTTTTGGCGGGAAAGTTAGTCTTTAATTAATAATTAAAATTCTAATTAAAAATTCAAAAAAAGGACTATCCTATCTTTTAAGTTAGATCAAACTGCACACGGTGTGCAAATTTGATTAAAATCGTTTAAGTAGTTTATGAGTCCATCGCGGACAAACAACGTGACACGTAATTTATATATATTAAGATAATGGGTTTACTGCCAAAACATTCAATAATTTCAAAGGTTAAGCCAGTCGCCAAAGATAACTACTCTTAATGAAAAGCTACTTTATTTCACATGTATCGGTTTTATATGAATTGAACCGATTAGCCAAACGTAGAATGGAAAAAAGAAATAAAAAAAATATAAACAATTAATGAAAAAAGGAAAACAAGGTTTTTCTTTTTTAAGTCTAGAAAGGAAATCGTCTTTGTTCCTGTAAAAAATAATGCTCTAAAAGTTGACTAATTGGTTGCCAAACTCGTCAAATGTTATGTAGTTTTAATTTATTTTTTCTTGATTTGAGTTATCATCGACTGCCAGTACGGTGGAAGAAACAGAAGATGAAAAGGGTGTCTCAAAAACCTTGACCGCGGCTTTTATTCGTTAAATATTGATCATAGACATATAATGTAAATTACAAAGCTGCGTAAAAAAAAGTGCAAAATGTTATGAAATCAATTACAATTTTCAGGGGATCAATATTAAAAAAAATACAAAATTTAAATTTTTATATGGACCCCGTACAAAGAATTTCCAGTGAGTAAAATATGCCCCCTCCTCTAATAAAGTCATGTACAAAATTTCAGAATTCTATCATGAAAACTCTCAAAGATATGAAACGACATAAATGCTGAAATTTTAATCGATTTCAAAACATTTTGCACCTTTTTTTACGCAACTTTGTAATTTACAATATATGTATGTGATCAATATTTAAGGGATAAAAGCCGTGGTCAAGGTTTTTGAGACACCTTGTATATATTATTAAAATTTTGTGTGAAGAAATAACCCACGAATATTTTTAATTTCTTAAATATTATTTATATTTTCGGTATATTTGTATGAACCATATATTAGTTTCTAAATCCATATTGCACCAAATTCTTCAACGATGCAACAATGCAACGAAAGCTATCATGAAAATATTATTTTAAGCTCATAGTGCACTTTCATTAAGATATAAAAAAATTGGTTGCGCTGGGTTTAAGAGAGCATGGCATAAAAATATCTTTTTGAATAGCAGCTTTTCTTGTCCCTTTTGTGGGATGTCCTGAGCTTTAATATTCGCTTACAATCTCTAAATAGAGAGCTCATTTTGGCGGTCTAACTCCGAAAATCAGAGAAAATTAAGTACGCTATAAACCATTTATGCACGTAAACTTTCATTCTCGCCTTCGCATCCAGCTGTAGTTGCCCAGAACTTTATGAAGATTGTGTTTTATGGCTCGTAACAAAGAGCTGACGTATCGTTACTTTCGTTCATTTAATTCGGAATGGTTGGTTACTTCAACTTTCCACTCATAACACACACTTCAAAAGAAGTTCTTTTAATACTATCGGGTCACGGAGGAATTGGGAAATATAAGAAAGGCTTTCATAAAGAGATTGCTCAATAAGGTGGTAATTTAAAACATCCCTTTTGGCGACTCTTTTACAAAATTGAGAAAGAGTAATTTATTTCATCATTACGATTTTCTTATATGGCCTTTTTCTTTTAAAGAATATATATATTCTTTTTGTATTCTGTATTTAATGAATGCGCTTTTTTTTTTTGTTATGTGCATTTTATTAAACAACTTTATATCACTATTATAGAAGCAGAATATATATCAGGTATAAGACATAGATAAAATAATAAGAAGAAAAAACAAAATTCATATATTTTAAATCGTGTAGTAAATATTCAACTTCTTAAAAATTTTCTGGATCTTCTACGCTTTTTAAAATAACTATTAATTAATTGTAATTAATGATTTAAAGTGCGCAATAATCTTATCTCACTGTTTTGCGTAATGTATGTAAAAACAATATGGATTTCACCTTGAGAACTTGGTATGAAATATTTGGCTCTGAGAGAAATATTTTTGAATTAATTTTTTTTGAATTAATTCTTTTAATTAATAATTTTAATTTGATTTTAATTTAATTCTAATTTTAATAATTTTAATAAAGAATTTAATTTAATTCTTTTAATTAATAATTTGAATTTGAATTAATTTGAATTTGAATTTGATTTTTGAATTAATTAAATTTTTTGATTTTAATTGATACTGGGAATTATTTTTCTTGGATACTTAATTGTTCTTTGATGCATTATTTGATGTATTAACTTTTGAGTATTAATTGCTACAAAAAATTTTCCTAATTACACAATTCAGAAACACTCATATAAATAAATTTGATGTGACAGTGGAATGTCAACGTCCATAGACGTAATCATTTTTTAAATATTTATTGAACATATATTACGGAATTTTTTTTGACTTTGTATACATTTTGTAATTTGCATTCACAGCCGTAATGTTTTAAGAAATAAGATATTTGAATTTTCATTAATAATTAATCAAATTATGTGCCTTTGACGACTACTTTCATCACCCATATTATTATTTCTTAATTTACTGTACGTAAAAACTGAAAATTATATGGATTATGGAATAAAAACTGATGCGAAAAACGTACTTTGAACTCATTGTCTAAAAGAGGAAAATTTGTAATTTTAATTTTGATATTGTTAAAAGAACGCAACTGAATATTTTGATGTCTGAATTTCCTCATAGCTTTAAAAAAATCGTTATAGTTTATGTGCCAAATTAAATTTTTATAACTTTAAAAAAAGAAAAAAATGCTCGAAAAAGAAATGGATATCATTAAAATGGTAAAAGGGGATCATAAAGGATAATGGATTTCTCATTTTTAAAATGATGCAAAAATCATTTTTGTGAGACATTAATTTTGGAAAATATAATCATGAGTTTCCATAGACTACTGCCAATAGGGATTAATCAATAGTTAAGCCTGTTTTTCCGCTCGTTAATCTTTTTCTCTGACGTCAATTTCTCGATGTTGTTACATTTTCTTTCCTCTAACTGAATGGAGCTTTTGGGAAAATGGCGAACTTTTTCCATAACAATTGTACTATTATTTTGCAGTCCCATTACTTAAGCACTGTATTAAATACATTTATATATATATATATATATATATATATATATATATATATATATGTATGTATGTATATATATAGTGTGTGTGTGTGTGTGTGTGTGTGTGTGTGTGTGAATTTTCAAAAAATTATCTTTTTAATGATCACAATGTTTTAATCTTTAAATAAAACTCTTCTTTTTAATGATTTTTTTAAAAAAATAATTTAACATAGTTTTCTACAATTTCTTTCGCACGAAATAAAAATAAATTTAACCTGTACCAGCACGTTACACATTTATGGGAAAAAATTTTGCTTTTATCAAGGAGATACCATCACATTGACAAAAGCTCAAATTAAAACATTAGTTAATTATTATTGCAAATCTAGAAAATGTAATTTTCAGCACGTGTCTGTATGAAATGAAGTAAATAAAAAATATATGCTAGAAAATTTTTTTCTATAATCTTTTTGCAATATCTACATTAATAATTCACTAAATCAACTTTTTTAAAGCAAACATGGTTTAATATATATTCTTTCAATTCTGAGCCCAAAGGCTTATTTGGAAACTTTTAATAATATAAACACATTTATTAAAAAGTCCTAAATGAAGTGATTAATTATATTGTATGTAACTTGCTCTAAAAAATTAAGAACATTTAACTTTTGTCTAGATCATCTTCTATGTGAATCATATTTAACAAAATATTCTTGAGACACTAATATTTTAAATAAAAAAGAGTTGAACTTCAATTAACTAAATCATTCACTGATTTATGAAAATTTGAATATCACTATCCTATAAAAACGGGTGATTTTGTACGACTTCATCGACCATCTCAAAGATGATATCCCAATCAGCGTCCATGATTTCTCAAGACTCATTGACCTAAGATTAGGAAAAGGCTAATTGGTCTGAATTATTCTATTCAGAACTTCATAAATCGGTCTGATAAAATAGCAGAAGATAGAGACGCCCATTTATTTATTTAAAAATTGAACAGTCACGAATATTTCACAGAATATGATTCCTTAAGACCAAAGAGCTGTATAAAATTTAAACTTCATAACTATGTGAATTATATTTATGGACCGGAACATAAAATACTGTTATTTTCGTTCATTTAGATCCTTTTGAAAGTAAAACTAAAACCTGAATTTTATGATGAATCTGAGATTTTTTTTGAATAATAAGTAAAACTAAAAACTGAATTTTATGATGAATCTGAGAATTTTTTTAAATAATTTTTGAGATATTACATAAGTTATGGAAATGCTGAATGGCTCTGTTTTCAAAACTCATACTTAAAAAATATGCTTGGTTTCAGTAAAAAAAAAAAAAAAAAAAAAAAAAAAGTTTTTTTTTTTTTTTTTTTTTTTTAATATTATTTGCAGTTTAATCAGTTCCTCTTCAATTTAAAATCGAAACTTTACTGAAGCTGACAAAAAATCAGCGAAATTCATAGTACATTATTGCTTAGGACATTTGTAATAGTATGAGTGAATTATATAATTATCCAAATTTCAAACATAAAAATATTTTGATGAAGAAGCTATTTAAATAAAAGTTTCATAAAATATTTAATTGAAAGTTTTAATGAGCATCATGATTGGCGATCCAGCCGGTCATCAAAGGCGGCTAGTAAGTAATAAGGACAATGTGTGTACCAAGTACTTAATTTGCTACATAATTATGCTACATAAATTATGCTAAATTATGCGAGTATTATGCTACAGAAACAAATGTTCTGGTTGGGTAAATTTTGCTCAAGATTGGGAACTTAATATTTGTGATGCCTATATGACGTTAATCAAGACTTCGAAGTTCGTGTTTATGCTATGCGTTTTTCAAAATAATTGCAGAATTATGTGACGTGTTGTTATCGAATTATTAAATGAATTTCTTTTTTTCCATTTATTGTTTACAAATAACACCGTCTGACATGCTTAAAGTCATTCTTTAAAGCCCCAGAACATTAGAAGTCCAACAGAATAGCCTACCAACTAATATGGGAATGCACGGATTGATGGTGCCACTTTTATAAACTTCACACAACCACTCTTCAGCTAGGATGTCGTGACAAAAAATATTATTCCATCTGTTTCTTATATATCAGTATCTTCTTGCAAAGAATTAAACGGCAAGGATATTTCTACATATTTAAAAAAAGCGTAGCTCTTCAATATCTTTGTGAATAACAGGTTTTTAATTTCGAGAATAAAAATGCTAATGAAATAAATGGAAATAGTTAGAAAATTCTACAACAAACGCATCTTTAGAAGCTATGGTTGTTAAAGTAAGAGACTAAAATTCTACTTTTTTTTTGAATCTACGTAAAGTGCCATCACCTCATAATTGAATCTAAATGTTATTAAGTAATGAATCAAAACTATGAGTCGGTAAACTTCTGCCCAAAATAATTAATGCAACTTACCTTTAGAGATTACAGCAAAGGAGAAAGTTTCCTTCTTCCTCTTTACTCAAATGATATACTCTTTAATTTTCAGCCTGTTTTGTTTTCATAATAACGATTAATAAAGTTGAAGGGTAATCTTTTAAAGTTTCCGTTATCAACTTAGAAACCCCACTCTTATTCCACAGTCATGGCATCCTCTAGAATAGCAGAGGTAGACTCTCTCTAAGCAGTCTTTAGGTATATACGGAAAACTGTGAGATTAAAAATTTCGTTTATCCTAAAACTTTCAAGTGGTAATTAATTAGGATTAAGTGTTCTGAAATCTCTAAGGGTTTGGAAATAAGAACTTGTAAATTTTGTAGTGCAAAATTGTTTCTGTTTTACCTATTCTTTCATACATATAGAAAAAAAATAAATATAGGTGGAGTTTCAAACACATCTCTAATCATAAATAAGATAATTATATGATAATAATCTTAATTCATTCATTTTCGGAGAATGTATTAGAAAGATAATAAGTGAATCTAAAAGCAAAATGAAAAAGGAATACAAAATAAATGAAATGGCAATCAATTGTTTTAATACTAATTTAGTAAATTGTACTGAATTTAAAAAAAAAAATGTGTAACTAAAAAGCATAGTGATAATTTAAATAGAAACCAAAATTCGAATATATTTTATTTAGAGCAGTTTAAATGAAGTATTAACATGTATACTTTCATACTCTTAAATACATATTAATATACAAGGTGAATATACAACCATGTGAAAACCTTTGAGCAAATAGTGCAACTTATTAAAATATATATGCTTCTCTAGAGGAACATATAGTCAAAAGTGAAGCGTTGTGAAAAAAAAAAAAAATAAATAAAATTAAAAAAAAAAAAACAACATTATTTGTTAACATTATTCTTAAAGTACTAATTTGTAACAAATAATGATCTCAATACTCAAAATTGCAATTATAAATTTTAATACATGCATAGTAATAAACAATTTTGGTAAAGTACGATTACCGAATTATTCGAAGGTTCCAGGGAAGGTGTATTTCGGGCATGCTTGCACCCACAAATATTTATTGGGTAAATGAATCAATTGTAATGAATGATAAATTATAGCATTCAGATGGTGCCCCCATAAGAAGTAATTGAGGCTCAATGAAGCTGGCAATAAGGATGGCCATCTTAGCAATGATTCTTGGAGTTTGATGTCTTAATATATCATTAAAGCTTTCGAATAGGGCCGCGATGGCTTGGTGGTAAGGTCTCGGCTTCGGAACCGGAGGGTTTCAGGTTCGTGACCCGATTCCACCGAAGAACCGTCCTGTAAGGAGGGGTCTGTTGCACGTTAAATCCGTCATAACCAAACGTTCTCCCGCTGGTGTGGCGTGGAGAGGGGGGTGCCAGCTCAGGTGTCGTCCTCGTCATCTGACCGCGGTTAAAAATTACGAGATCCGTCCCAAAATAGCCTTAGTGTTGCTTTAAAACGGGACGTTAATATAACTAAACTAAACTAAACCACCTGGCAAAATTCTTCCCTCTACAAAAGTGGTATCCTGATAATTACATTCACCCATTCTCCATACCTTCTACCATAGCCTGTAAAAATCACATTTAATTATGAATGGTATTAGAAGCATCTTGCAGCAATTCTCATAATTTTTTATAGCAGTATAGACGTGTGAGCCATTAAGCCGCGTTGGTAGGATCTAAGGGCCTAAGAGTAGATCATTCTCAATATCAATCCTCCCTAAACACTTACAGAAAAGCGTTTTTAGAATGCTTATGAACATATAGTGTGTAGATATAGTGTGAATAGATGAACATATAGTGTGTATAGTACGTACATATAGAAAATATTCAAAATGCTCAATACCATAGAGTATGGATTTGAATATTATGCAAACTGAAAATATCATGCTGCTTGAAATTCACCTCATCTTTAAATACCACATAACTACTTTCTGCAGTACTGCTACTACTATTTGCAGGGGATAACTACTTTCTTGCAAAGATTCGACTCTCTTAATTTAGAATTAGTATAAATTTTCTTCATTAAAAATTCCCCAAACAGTGATTTGACTCAAATCTACACGATGTTCAAGATTCTTTATGTTCGATATCATATCGTTCTAGTTCCTGATCTTCAATTAGAGCAGAACTACTTTCATAAAGGTGCTGACGCAAATGCTCAAATATTTTGTTTTCGTCTGTTCAGAAAACGTTCCTGAGCCAGAGTAGAAGCTTTACATTAGATGCATAGGTGCCTTATCATTATTTGTAAAATCTGCCATCAAGGTAACATTTTTCGCTGATTCATCAGATCATGGATGTCCAAGTCCACAATTTACTATTCTCTATCCATATCATTGCCAGTCAGTTACAGTAGCCTAGTTGGTATTAAGGTTCCTGGTTGTAATTTTGGGCATGTTTTTTATGCATTACTACAAAGAAGTACTTTGCGATGATGTTGTACAAAATTATCATTTATTTTCTCATACTTCTTTTTGTGTGTGTTTGGGGGGGAGGCATACGTGCTTCAGTGCGCCATGGTCGATCAAAAAATCTATGACAAAACTATGTTTCGGTGTGATGTAACAAATTAATTATTAACTTCTGTACCATGATTGTAAAGACAACCTGTATAGTACAAAATAAGCCTCATTAATGTTCAGAGGATTATAATTCTTAAGAAATTACGAGTTAAAATGAATTCTATGAATTTAACTATACAGTTAAATATATAGTTATTCTACATATTTAACTAGAGTATGAATTTATGCCATCTAATGTCTTGTGAAAATGATTAATAAAGCATTTACTTGTTTCTATTCTTTCGAATTTTATTTTATTTATTTTTTTCATTATGCGAAATATTTGGGAAAAGATGAAAAAGTAATTTAATTTTTACAAATTATCTCAGTTAGAATAAAACTATATAAGAAAATGGAAAATAAATCAATAATTACGTCTTCCATTCATTATTGATTCCGTCCTTATTCATTAATGATTCTAAATATGATAAAATCATGTCATTTTAGCGTAAGATAATATTAATTGTAAATCAAAAGTCATTAAATCACTTTTAAGACCATGAGCGATATGTTTTCAGATTCTCAAGAAAAAAATATAAGCATCATCATCGCTAGTAGCAGGTTCAAGACTCAATCACAAAGTGGAACTTCCATGCAAAAGAACGGGATGGAAGTTAAAGCCTTCGTTGACTGTCAAATATTCTTTTACTAGTAAAATTTAGAAATGTAGAGATAGGCCTATTGTTCAAAATTACCCCGACTGTCCCAAAATGGATGTCTCACATTACTTTTAAATGGGAAAATACAATATGATGAAAATGAAACTTAATGATTATATAAAAAAAATAATCGATCTAAATGCAGAAAAAAAAGAAAAGATCTGATAAACCTTAGATTGCCTTAACAGTTACATACAACAAATGTTTTTTTTTAAGAATGGCTTTAGAATGTTGCCTTAACAGTTACATAAAACAAATGCTTTTTTTTAGAATGTTTTAATTCATAATATAATAATTTTTTTTAAATATATTGCATTAATTTTACGTGAAGTCTGACATGAATGATTAAACCTACCTATTTAGAGATAAAAATACAACTGAAATAGCGTTTTGCAAAAAAAAAAAAAAGTGCAGAAGATATTTACTTTTACTTTTATGTAGAAATACAATGAATAAGTGTTGTTGTTGTTGCTTCAAGAGCTTGTCAAAGACATACCCGCCGGCGAAGACAACGATTTTAAACCGAGTTTTAGCATCTCTTGTTTCAGTAGCGCCATCTAGGCCAAGAGTGTGTCTTATTTACACAGCCCTTTTTACGAACTGGGTTTCTTTCATACAATTTATTTACTCATCCACGAATCGCAATTTAAACCTAAATCAATGAAATATCACCATTGATCCTGTACCTCCTTGGAAGGATTTGGGGCTACGGCAGATTTGTACGTGCACCAACCACCATGTACACGGAAAGTGTTTGGCTGTCAGGGTTTGAGCCCACAACCAAGGGATGCAAATCCCACACCCTATCAAGGTGGCTATCCCGACCCTTTTGAGAAAAAGTAAAACATTTTATTGATTATAATGAAATGATTAAGCAGATTTTTTAATACTCAGTTAGTTAACAAACTTTAAAAAAAATTCTGATTATAAATCAATGGCAAAAACTTTCAAAATACTTGCTATAATGAAAAATAATTGCATGGAGGAAGGATTTAATCTCTTAACTATCATTTCGTTTATATATCTAATTTCTATCAGTTATCGTTTTATATCTAATTTTAAATGAAACCTTCTGTTACGGAAATATATTTTCGTATGAATTCAACTTAAAGTCAACAGAGCATCTGATATGTTTTAGAATTATTTCTCAATTTATCACCTAATTATAGCGTCTACGACAGATTTATTTTGGGACTGTAACTTTAAAAATAAATTTTCCATATTCGAGACGTAGAAATAAGTTATTTTGAACAAAAATGATAAGGGAAAGTGTTCCAAGGTTCCTTAAAAGTAATTTATATGTGCCAGGAAATACATGCTTTGCATGGAATAAAACGTTGAAAGCCAAGTATTTATAATCTTCAAATGCCCATAAGACAAAGTCGCAACCATGAAAAATTTATCTAAGCTTTTTCTCCGAAATTTTATTGCCTTTATTTATAATTTGCTATTGCCTTTATTGTTCTTAAATATTCTAGCCTCTTCGATTCATCATTTTTACTAAATGTTAATACATTTAATTATATCTGTTCGATGGCATCAAAAATTATCATTTTATTGTCCATTCAGAATATCTGTATTTTTTAGAAATATAAATTTTTATTTAAGACTAATTGTATATTGAATAAGAATCTGATTTTCTAGTATAAATTATTATTCAATGACTTTAGTTTCATTCACTAATTTAAATTATTGGACAGTTTAGTTTGAAGTGACTTTTAAGGAATATTCAGTAACGAATCCTGTATATATTACTTGCCGTCTTTCGCAACCAGTTGGTTCCCCCATTTAGCAAATAGTATAAATCTGATTATACATTTTTTTGGTTCTGCGAAAAACTAATTACTGTAAAATACCAAAATAACTATAAAATGAAAAAAAAATCAGATAATGTACAAATACTTGAATGAAATATTCATATAACCGAACGGCAATGAATAATTTAATGTATTTTAAAGTACTTATTAAAGATACGTACGGACACAAACATAAACAAATAAGCATTATAATAAAACATATTATTTATTATCATGCTAATTTGCTTATTTTTATGTTGCTTAAAAATAAGCAAATTTAATATTTTCTTATGAAATGGTAATCTAAATACATCGACAAACTTATAAGTTATTTATACTATTTAAATAAATTATGAGTACAAATGATTTGATTTGCTTTTTACTAAATTTAGAATGATAACAGTAAATTTGAAATAAAAAATATTTATAATTAGAGAGAAAGAGAGTAGGAGGAAGGAATCAATGTATTATACATAAACCTTAAAACACTCACTATCTTTCCATTCATAAGACAACTATCTTATTAAAAAGTAACTGAAGATATTTCTTAAACAGAGTAAAAATCTACAATTTAAATATATGATAAAATGTGTTACGTTAAATTATGTTATCTAAGTAATAACAATAAAATAAGTTGTAATATGACATTCATTATAATTATGGCCATCTTTTACGAATCTATCAAAAAGTATATTTAAAAAATTCTAAAAGAAAAAAGAAAACCATTGGCATTTTTTGGAAATACTGTTTTTATTTGCGAAATTGTATTCAGACAATGAATTTTGAAAATTGTTTTAAAGTATGTGACTATGTTCGATATGAATTTTTTGAAAAACATTTGAAAATAATTATATTTACATAAAAAAAATATAAGAAAACATCAATGAAACCAAAACAGTTAAGCGGCAAAAGTCTTTTTAAATATTGGAAATAAATGACCTTTGGCTAAAAAGAGGTATAAAAAATCTTCTAGTAAATGGTTTATCAAATGATTTTCTTAAAATTTTGCATATAACTTAAGAAATATGTTATCTCGTACCTAAACTAAAAAAAGCCGAATTCTATATCTTCTTTAAACGTGATAAATAACACGGAATTTTCTTTTTTTTTTATCTAAAAAACTTTAAATATTTCTAATCAAACAGAATATTTAATCTCTAATTTTCAAACTGCAAAACATATTGACATATTATTATACGGAATTTGAACAAAAAATATGTATTGGATTTTAATTTATGAGTTTTTTTTTAAAGAAAACTCTATCAAAGATCAGAATTTGAGAAAATAGTATCTAAAAATGTTAAATAACATTAAAACATAGGAAATGCAAATACAAAAATCAATAAAAATAAACTCAGGAACAAAATTCTAACAGTTTTATAAAGAAACAGGTTCAAACATTAAAAATATTAAATAAAAAATATATAATTTTGGAGAAAATCGCCTTTTAACTTAATAGCGGCTAACTAAATTATTTAATCATTTAATTTATTAAATCATTATATGCGAGTAAATATATTTTAGAAAAGATTAAAAAACGGGATAACTGAAATAAAATTCTTTTTTTTAAAAAAAATATTATGTAAACAAATAATTTCCAATCATTTTTTAGCTAATTACCGACAAAAATAATAAATTTGAATTTTTGACTTCTCAAAGTTTTATAAAAACTTTCATTACTTTCTTTCTTCTACGAATATTTTACTTTATTATAAAACAAAGCAACATAATATAAATATAAAGATCTTTACTTTTCTTTTAACCTTGTCACCGAAAAAATACCATATGGAGAAAAAAAATTTCGAAATTTTTATATTCCAAAACAGTTCTAAAATGTAAAAAAAAGAAATTAATTAAATTAAATTATGGAATTTTATTAAGTAATAATTTGTTAAATTTTTCACAAATTTAAGAACATTTTTTTAACTCAAGCTATCATAATAACATTTTTTGGTTCAGATCTTTCGAAGACTTTGGCTATATGATTTGAAATTGAAACTTTAATTTACTTCGTTATTGTTATTGAATTATTGTTATAAAATATTTCTCAAACATTTTCAAAACCTAATGAATGTTATAACTAATTAATGTTACAAAAATCTACAAATCTATAATGTACAAATCAATTTAAATGGGAAATCTCTCTAGCAATTTTATTCACCCTCTACTTATGTTTGAAAATTTATATCGAACTAAACTCTTTCGGCGTTTATTGCTGTTTTCTGAAAAATAGGGGTACTTTTCTATCTCTGAACAAAATTTTACGACGGTTATTTTTGCATAATCCCCTTTACGTCCGGCTGGTTTTCAACACGATGTACTGGCAGGCGGCCGTCGCTATTAATTAGACCCAGTTTCGTTTTCAAATAAGAAAGTAAAATAACATCTGAAAGAGGAAACGGAACAAGTATATAAACAATGATAAGGGTGTCATATTAATGCTACATTATTTCCAGCGGATGTTGGCAATATCGATTCCCTTGCTAAAGAACATTTTGTGAATATAAATTTATTTTATTTCCCGCTCTTTACTCCCATTATCTTGGCTACGAGCTTTATTCTTGCTTTTTTACTCATTTTTAGTTGCAAAGGCATAACTTCTTTTGTTATGCTTGCGTTTCATACAATAAATTCCATATCTTTTCTAGTTAAGGGTACGCAGGATTGTTTCAAAATGACTGCAATTAATATTATGTTCAGCGAAAACCATCGTATTATTTCATATTTTCGGTTTGAATTGCTAAATAAATAATTGAAAGTAAACGACTTTTGTGGTTTTTCACATTTATTTAAAGCATTAATGGGGGTTTAGAGATATTTTATAGTCTTTTAATAATTGCTTTTCATTTTTTTTCTTCAAATACATAGATTTAATGCATTAATAGATTATTAAACTACTAAGCAATTTTTTTAAAAAAAGGTAATTAAAGTAAGGAAACGTGCTTTTTGAATACGAACAAAGATTATGTTTTATCTTTTGTCGTAATACACATTAAAAATTAAACGATCTAAAATAACTATTTTTATTTCGTGGTACCCAATCTGCATTCATTTTAATTTAAGCATAATCAGAAATATTGCTCTCAGAGTAGTCTTTTTCAAAAATGGAAGTTTCGGGAATTGTTTTTAAGGATGATTCAAAATGTCAATTTAGAAATAAATAAAATTGCTTTATGCATCCTCATCATTTAGGATGAAGAAAGTTGAATACAGATTAGTATTCAAGATCTGTCATATAACTGCTGATCATCATATGATTGATCACATCTTTGCAATCATTAAAAGAAAAATGTCTGCATTAGATTGAAAGTAAACTTAAAAAGGCTTTTGAGATACATTCGGAATTGGAATTTTGTCTTAATAATTAGTGAATTAGTAATTCTTGGTAAACTGTTATTTGGTAATTATTCTAGCTACTTGATAAGGAAGTTAAAATTGAAGTATTAAGATGAATCACTACACAATTAGAATATTCGTTGCAAGTTGAGCGTGTTTTCTTTCCCAATAAGCATCCTAATATTTCTTTCCCATTAAGCCCTCTAATCAACTAAAATATGTTTTATATGTTGCCATTTCTCGTATATAACTCAAAACGAATTAAATACGAGAATGGAGAGTTTCCGAAATCTATTTGTTGAGTGTACAGCTGAAAAGTACAACAGCTTCAATACAGAATAACAGTGTTGTATTCTAAACAAAATACAAATAAGTATACATATACAAAGTATTTATAAAACAGAATTTGCAATTAACAAGTTGCAAATCGTTATTAAAAAAAACCGCAACAGCCTACAGCTTTTAGAGAGATGTTGTTGGAGCATTGCAAACGCAAGATTCTCGAATATTCAGGGTCCTTCCTTAATTTGCCAAAGTCTCAAAATTCATAGCTATCATGTGATTGCTAAGTTTATCATGTCATTGTGTGAGTATCTATTCAGCAGCCATAAATAATAATTGTAAAAATTCTATATTAAAAAAGGTACGGCGCAGGGAAGAATTATTACAAATTCGTAACAATATTCATATTTTCTTGAAATTCTATTTAGAATGTTTTGAAATTTTCATTGTATTCAAAATCTCATTTCTAAGAGCTTAAATGCATTAAATGAAAATAATTGTCTTCTTAGAAGAAGGATAATAGTGAACATACTTACAGCTTCATATTCTTTGCTGACTCAAATGAAACTCAAATTTCTCATCATATCAAATGTTACGGTATCAAATGGTATTTGAGAAAAGGAGCAGGGTGATTAGCTTGATGTAATAACATTTTGAAAAGAGCTGAAAATATCTTGCAAAACATCAGAAATTCTGCAATATTCTGGTACCTGTACGATGCCCCTTACATTTTCACTCTTTTTTAAACATTGAATTATAAATGTAACTCTATATTTTCCTCAAAAGGTAATGAAGAGACAGAAAAATGATAGGAACGAAAAAGATATTATATTACTAACATTGCATAGCTTAAAAATTGAATAAATACTATAAATTGGCATTCAAACGTTTTAATAAAGGATTCAAGTTACTGTATTTATGTACAGTGCCGCCGTCCTGAGGTGTACTCTATACCTTAGCAACTAAGCGTTATTTCTCTTAGTCTAGATGTAAAAAATAACATAATTTAGAAAGTTGAAAGTTATAGAAAGTTGGTTCTATTTTTAGAAATTTCATCACTCTATATTATTTATATAGCTATATTATTATATATCATGGGGGAAAAAAGGCAGGGTATGGAAAATTGAAAAAAATGAGGAATTCACAATATGCCAGCCGCAGCTTTTCCTACAGAAACAAATAGGTAGGAAAATATATAACATTATGAATTTTAAACCTGAAATGATTTAGCACTTTCTCGCTTGTATGAAAGCTGTAAATTTGTGAGCTATCCATGAAAAATGTGTTTTTGCTAGATCGGTTAAAATAAAATCTATAATGTTTGCTCTATAAGAAGTGCGAAATAATCTTATCAACCCCAAAATAGTGACGTTTTGAATAGATTTTCTTTGTTTCACTCCTAATGCACAAAATATTTTCCTGTAAGTTTGTGTATTCACAGAATTTTAAAATATGTTTAAAAATTTATTGTATATTCTGAATGGCTCATGGGCAATCGCCTAGTTTGGAATTAATAGTATATAACTAAAAAAAATAACAATATAACATCCGTTACTTCTTGCAATTTCAGGAGCCTACAAGACAACCTCCACAACATCTCTGCAAGTAATAAAAGGTCTTCCACACCCGCACTTTCAATTCCGAAGGCAAGCATACAGCATTGAATTGTACAAACTTCCTATTTTCACCAAGCCAATTCAGATTGAAGAAAGACTTATCAATTAGTTAACCAGCTCAGAACTCCTAAATCCCAGCATGATTGTAATCAATGCGGCTACCCATTAATTACCATTTGCTTAATCTTTTACATATTACCATATTTATATGCAGCCAAAGTGTCAAATAATGTCTGTTAATAAATGTATCATGTATTTGATTCATTTTTGTCTAGTAGGTGAGTTTATTAAACATTTTTTTAGGTATGATTGGTTGCCTAGCCACTCAAAGTCAAAATAAAAGCCTCTTGTGACTACTCAAAGCTTTTGCAAAAAAAGAAGAAAAAATTAAAGAAAGCATATTACTAGCAAGCGTTTAATTTTTTTACACAGTTAGCCTAATCCAGTATTTTCCTGCCTTCTTTAATGTAAAATTTATGATCTTGAAACTGTTTTCCATCAATCAGAATCTGCAAATTGTTCTCACATGATTTATATTTATTTACGTATTTCTTTACATGATACATTTCAATGGAAAATACATTACTTCAACTTGAACGCAAGTTTTATTTTCACTTTTAAATTTGAAAGGAAATGTATATTACATTATATTATTAAAAGGTTGCTAATATCATAAAATTTTCTAAAGTATAATTTAAAGAAATAATATTTTTTTCTATTTAGCATGAAATAAAATTGCCCTTCGGTATTTTTATCTGGTTAAATCGAATAACCATAACCAAAAACTGACGACTCCAACCCGCCTGAAAACACACGGAAAAATTTGAATGACCGTTACGCCGCATTGGCGGGAGCTGTAATTGAGCAATAAGGGCCATCACTTCCTAAATGATATAACACTTCCCTAAAGAAGTAACTCCAGTCATGGATGGGAGGAGTCAGACCCTCACCTTTTTGTGTACCCACAAAAGTAGCGAGAACCAACCACCATAACGGGAGCTTCTCATCCTCAATTATGAGGTGACCCCCGTGATACAATTAATTCGAATAATGAAGCTACGAAAGAGATTGCATAAATAAAAATATATAGTTTTCGTAAACACAAGAGTATTTCAAAATTCACATTTTGTATTCGAACAATTTAATATTTGAGGTCCATTAGCAAGCAAAAAAGCAAATGGAATTCTAGTATTGTCATAATTTTAGATTGAATTTTCTTTCAATACATGGAAATATTTCACTATGCCATCAGTTTGTTTCTCAAAACTATTGCTCGTTAAAATATATTTAATCCCTTAGATCGAATTTTGAAAATGTTAAGAGAAATTCAGTTCCTTTTTGTTATTTTGAAAAATATCGTTGAGAATATTCCCAAACACCCGTTTAGAAAGAGGCAGAAAGGCAGCTTAGAGAGAAATAAAACGTAGATTAAGGGCTTTCATCAGAATAATTCCATTTGCAGTCTTGAATGAGGCTTCATAGGGAAAAAATAGGATAAGGGAACGAATATTTGGAACTCGAGCTGATGAATTGCTTTCCGAATAAATAATAATCCAGCAAAAAACGTCTTCTGTTCAACGTGAGAAAAACTCGTAAATAAATACTGCAGAACGTGGCAAAAAGGAGTACATTTTATTCGATTTCTTTTACCTGTCTTTTGAATTGCGCATTTAAGAAATGTTTAAATATTATCTATAATTCGGTTTTTAATTATTATTATTATTTATTCTTAGTTAAATAAGTTTATAACATGTGTAGTGATAAATAATAGGTTATAGTATTTTAAGGCTGATAATTTAATTGCAAAAATTAATTTAAAGCAAAATATATATAAAATATTAGTATTCTTTAAAAACATTGCACATTAGTTCAGAAATTTCTGGTACATTTTAAAGATTTATTTTAAATATTTCTCATCAAAATATTCCATATTATTTAATTAAGATCATTCTTTTTTCATTTATAGTAATATTTATTTTAGCTAACACTATTACTGCATCATTTTCAAAAATGTCTAACTGTATTTATTTAGTATGACACTGAATATTAAAAACGAATATTTATTGACAAATTTTTAAAGGACTATTGTTATCATTTTGCATACTAAATTCCCAGGCCCAACTTTTTTTAAATAAATTTTATGGTGATCCCGTCAACTGCGAACAAAGTATATTTCTACATAATGAAATAATTTTGACACATTTACAGAAACAATAGCGAATACTTGCTACAGTAAGATTCAATTTATAATTTATTTTATTCGAGTTTTATATTTATAAATTCTTAAAGTAATTTTACCACTTTTCAAGAGTATTAAATATTTCCTTTTACGATTTACTCTTCAATAATTAGACCAAATTTTAAATTAAGAATTTCTTATGGAAGGTTAAAGGTCTGTAACCTAAAATAGGATGAAATAAATCCAAACGCAATGTAAAATAATGGTTTTTTTTATAAGGAAATTTTACGATAAATTACCAGACCAGAAATTTTGTTACTTCGAATTCAAATTGATTTTCCAGATATTTTACTTAAACAGCTAGTGGGAAATCTGTACGTATTAGTAATGTTTTCATTTGGTTGTTTTCTTATTTGAAACTTTAAAATCCACTTTTCAATAAGTGTATTTATTAACTATTTGAGAGTTTAATTTTTTCTTAAATCGAAAAAAACCTTACATATTTTCAACAAACAAATGTAAGGATATAAAATATACAGTGAAATTTCTTTACAAATAAATTAAATATTGATTCTGATTATAAAAATATATCTTCAGAATAAATATGTTATTATTAAATAAAATAAAACTTTTGTTAATTTTAATTTGAATTAGGAGATAATATTTAAATTAAAGATAAAATAATATTTTGATGAAAACATACCCTACTTATCTAAATAACACGAAAAAAGTATTATATATTTAATGTGTTACGTCTCAGAACCAGTTTCAAGTTACTTATCAAACATTGTTCGCATTGAGCTCGTATATCTTTCTATTTTTATCTTTATTTGTAATTTATTAAGAATTACAAACGGGTGGAGGTTGTTTTTATTCTGCTAGGAAATACTTCCTAGCAGAATGAATTTAGCAAATTTATTTCTTCCCAGCAAATTTTTACAGCCAATATTTTATAGCTATATTTGCATTGCAGAGATTTTAATTATTGAACATATTTTGATTTTCATGTATATTTTTGAATGATATATTTGATTTCAGAATATGGATTTGAGTATCATATAATAGATTAATATAAATAGTTAAAATTCACCTTTGAATTTATTGTGTATATAATATGAATGAAACTATAATTTTAGTGCTAAATTTTCTGCTTAAATATATGTCGATAAAAATAAAATTATATTCCCTATACAACAATTTGAGAAGTGAATAATAGAAAATATTTTATTTTTAAACAGTGCATACAAATTCTCCATAATTATCATCAAATTCCAATTCAGAATGAATAAGAACGTAGTAGAGTAACGAATAAATATTTTCTGTAAATAATATTCCTCCTAAAGGTATTATCGCACATGTAAGGCAATGCTATCAAATAATAAAGACGCCACGTACCAATACAAATACTATTGAAAATGAACACAAATATATCAGAGCATTAATCCCCACTATAGAAAGACAGACAAACGAAAAGGCACGTAGAAAGTATCCAAGAATAATATTTATATATATTATATTATATAAATATTATTCTTGGATCCTTATTTATATTATATATATTAGAATAATATTTATTTTTATAAGATTCTGTGTTAAATTTTCAGTCTTGCTCTATTCCTGCTGAATGAATACATTTATATTCAGATTTCTGCTGAAATTGAGAATAATCTAAGTTTATTTATAGAATGCGTTCATAAAAAGAAATGTACAATTAAATAAACTTACTATTATCTTTAAAAATATAAAAATTGAAGTCAAGATGAAAAATTTGACTTCATATGTATGTATATACCTTGTGAAATATAACTATGAAAATGATGTGTAATATAATTTTAATTTACTATGATATACTGAAACTTTGAAACTTTCTACATGTGTGTATTTTTGATAATAAAACATTATTTTAATATTTTCTTAACTTAATAATCAATTAGCTGCTTTATTTAAATAATTTTTACTTCTGTTCGAGCCTGCTATTGAATTTGTGTAAAAATGATTTCGATGTTTTTAGAGTATTTATAAAAATGGGCTGCAGATAAAAGGCTGTAAATTGGATAATAATTAAATTAAAAAATTCTATTGCAATAATAAAAGAATGCCTTAACATTTTTATTAAATTAAATTATTTTATAAATTTGTTTGACTTATAGAACATGGAGATTCATTCAAGTAATAATAATGTTTTGCAGTTAGAATACTTCGTATATTTATGCACGTCAATATTTTGTTCTTTATACTGAAAATAGGGGAAAAAACTGTTTAACTTAAAGGCAATTTTGAAAATCTAAAAGTAAATTTTTTTAAAATATTTTATCATTTGAATATATATTCCTACGTGAGGTGTATAACGTGAAGCTGGAAAATATCCGAGTTTTTTCTCTTTTTTATTAAATAAATTTGAAGACGATATTTTTGTTTACTAATTGAATCATATAGAAGCCAATATCCGTATTAGCTTCTTTATTCCGATTTTTATGAATTTTAATGAAAATAAAAATATTCACTTTAAAACTTATTTTGTCCATAGAAAAATAATTACTTTATATATGTTTCTCCTTTAATACAAAAATAAAAACATAAAAAAATAATGTATTAAAAAAAAGAGTTTTTTTTAAATTTAATTTTTGTTTTCCCCTTTACAAAGAATAAAAATGATATTGTAATCCTCAAAAAATTCGAACACGAGATTTCTATATTTCTATATATTGTCTCTGTATATATCTATGAACACGATAACACAAAAACACTTTTGAAATGAGAAAAATTTGTATATGGAATTTGTAAATTTCCATTAAATTTTAAACGAAACTAATCACATAAATTTTTTTCGATTGTTCAAGTACAAGCAAACTAGATAAGGACAAAAGTCAAGATAAATAAATGTTATTGTACAATTTAATTATCTGAAGTATAGATCCGAGTATGATGTTGAACCAAATCTGTCGTGGGTTAACCGTGTGTCGGTCTATACTATCACATGATAGTAAACTTAATAACTTAATAATAAAATTACTCAAATCAAAATTCGGAATGTAATCTTGTGACTTCAACTGTAGTTCCATGTTAATTTTTTTAATCGCTTTTCAAAATATATATCCAAAATATATATTCGCACTATGAATTCAATAAAAATGCTAAATTTTAATCCAACGATATTCCATGACTTCTGTTTGCCAATGCCATGCAAAGCATTCGCGGTATTACCCAAAATCCAAAACCTGAGTGGGATGAAGGGGAACAAGACTTTTATTAGAGAATATGTGAGAATGATTCAAGAAAAACTCTCGAGTTGGCTGTTTTTTCTAATTAGCTCTATTTGCTTCTAAAATGATGAGTTCTAAATTTCTTAATATGTCTGAAAATTAACTGAAACATTTTAGCATCATTAAAATGAAGACAAATAATTTTCGAGAACTCATAATTATGACAAAATGATTTATTACTTAAATTTCTAGAAATCATGAAAATACCAGGAAAAAGAAAATTCTTGAATGTTTGGTAAAATACAAATTAAAAAAAAATCACTTAATG
Organism: Argiope bruennichi; assembly: GCF_947563725.1. Lineage (NCBI taxonomy): Eukaryota > Metazoa > Arthropoda > Arachnida > Araneae > Araneidae > Argiope > Argiope bruennichi. The sequence continues at coordinate 127,763,635 of NC_079152.1, forward strand.
ATTTTAGATATAGCAAATAATTGAAGTCAATATATAAATGAGATATTTCTTATTGCAAATCGTGCGCAAAAAAAAAAAATATTTTTAAAAAGCATTTTTTTGTTAAGTACAACAAATGATACCTAAGGGAATCTTTTATCTTAAGCAAAAAAATAAGTAAAATGATATTTTAATTTTTTTGCCATAAAGGACGAGAAATGACTTACGGAACACCAATAAAATATTAAAGTTCTAACGTTATTTCTCCATCCATGAAATGCAGTTTTTCTCATTACGATTCTCATCACCTTCTACCATTACAAAGTATAAACAGCATTATTTAACTGTCAAAATAAGGTAAAATCGTCCGTTACAGAATATTCGTTACAGAACATACCTGAATTTCTCAATTGTTCCTTAATAAAAAAAGAAGGAATTTCTTCTGTTACATAAAAAAAAAAAAAATCTCCTTTGAAATTACTTATTTGAATTAATATCTTGACGAAACCTTAATCCAATCAAGAATATATATCGAATACCGTTATTGAAAATTTTAAATCTGAATCTTTATCAATGACTTCAAAAAAATTGCGCTACTTTTTATAAATTTGAAGTAAATGCTATTCGCTCTTAATTGAAAGATTTGGTCTTAGTATAAAAAAGTAATCGATAAATAATTATATGAAATAAAATGTTCATGATGTGATAAGGTTGCACAAAAAAATCGTCCAGTTTAAAATGATTCCAGCTTGAACGTCTAGAAAGGAGTGATGAAAAAATCCTTTTTTTTTTCTCCATCTAACTCATTTTGTATTTCTTTCTTAGTGAGAGCTATGATCCTTCCTGAAGCTCATAACTCCATTTACTGAAAAGGAAGAAAAAAGTAAATATACTTTCGTCGAATGGAAACAGCAGTAGGCTACATAAATAGACAGAAGAAATCCTTATGTCTTAAATAAATACCTAGAAAATTTGCCGAGTGCAGATGGCTCGATCTCTAAAGGCCTGAAATAAAGATTTCTTTTAGAGAGGTAGTTTTTTACCCCTCTATGTGAAGAATTCTACTATAGTAAATGGCATGATATACCTATCAGAACGATTATACCAAAGAATGTTTTGTTTCAATTGAAGAAAAAAATGATAATCCCTTTTGCTCTTTTCTTTTATAACGTTCTTATAATGGGACAAATAAGCCTTATATAATGATTTAACCTTATTGATTTATTGCATTAGTACAGAGCATTAATTCTTATACAAATATGATTTAACTAAGATGTTAACTGAAAAACCCAATTTTCTAGAAAAACAAATTCTATGGCATTTTAGATGAAAGAAGTTTTATATGAATATATTTCTCTTATTTTCTTTTAAAAGTGCTGAATTAGCTGAAACAGTTGTGCTAGAAACATTCAGAATATTTATTATTATTAATTATTATTGATTAATATTTTATTTTATTATTGAATTTTGAATAAAACATTTTGAAATAATTTTGAATTGTTTATATAAATAAAAATGATGCCCATTTTCAAAATCCTTGGCGGCATTCCACACATTTTCTCTGTTTTATAGATATCCATTTTTCAAGATTAATTAATTATTTTTAATTATTTGTATCCTAAAGATTACTTTATGAAATATCCTTAATACATTGAATTAACTCATATTGTTGTTCTTAATTTTTACTTTAAAATATATTCTTTTTTTTGTATCATAGTACTAAGACTTTAAAGAACATCGAAAAATTGTTCATATAAATTGGATATATTCTGTGTCACAATATTCTCTAATGTATTCGTTTAAATAACTAGAACTATTAAATTTTTTGTTATGATTCATTTCTTACTCAAAATTACATTTAGCTAATATGTCAATGAACATATTTTAGCTTTAACTTTAAAAATATCCGAGGAGGATATAAAGCAGGTAAAAATACACTACTTAGATTGTTAAGTATAAAGTATTGATTATATTGTAAATTTTTGCTCAAAGAAGGATTTTCATGGCATACATAAAACATTTACTTCAAATCAAATATGATTGATATTAACAGCAACTCTTTTCATTTACAAAGTTGACAAGTACAAATGAACCAAATATTTTGATTTAACAAAAATATTTTGTGAGGAAAATTCTTAATATGGACAGATTTGGACTTATAAATAATATTTTTAAATAAAATTGATTTTTATGGATATATAAACTGACATATAATCTTACCGTGTAAATTATTATAATTAATTCTAATAAGTCTATTTTAAATAAGATTCGCCAGGTTTTAAATCTCGGAGCGTTTTTAATTTCTTAAAGATTTTTTTTATATGTTATGAAAGAGTTACTAGCCCCTATCATCGTAACTACGAAATGTCCATCGTTCATTCATTTTACTCAATTTTTCTTTTCTAAGAATGGCATCAATCCTTGACAGAACATTCAGTTGCAGCTCATCTTTAATGAATTAAATGGGACAACGAATATCTAAAATTTAGGTTGATGAAGCCTACCAAGAAATATAAATTTAATGAAATGAAAAGTACAGTTTAGTATACTATTCTTTCTATTCATAAATGAAACATTCATGTAAAGACTGAATTCATTTTTATATGATATTTGTCATGTTTATGTCATTAAAAAAATAAAGTTTCCTTGTTTCTTTTAAGTAGAGATATTAAGTTGAAATTCTATTTTTAAAGACTCAAATTGTATAATCAAAAAGCTTAATTTCCATTAGATTTGCTCAATTTATGAATTATGTAAAGTTACCCATTATTAGTTGATTTTTAAAAAATGATTAATTTCTGATAGTAATATAATTTCAAATAATATCATGAACTTAATTAATTTTATTGGTCATAATATAGTTTAATTACTCGTCACTTTATAGTTCTTTATATAAGAAAATACAAACTAACTATTGTACTACAAAATAAATGCTTAAAGCAAATGCATAAATTAGTAAAATGTATAGTTTATTTTATACGGTTTGTATTACATCAGAAAATAAATAATTAAATGTAAAGCATAAATTACATGTAATTTGTTAAGAATGAGAAATATTCCAAAAATAATATACATCAATTCGAAAATATAAAGAGATGCAGGCAAAAAAATTAAATATACGATAATTTTTTTAATTAATTTAAATACAAAATTAATTAATAAACACATTTTAATATAAGGCTGTATATAATTATTTATTAATTTCAGTTTGGAATGTTAGATTTATGTTCGTTTGTTTTTAAAATAGATATTCAAAATATACACGCAATTTGTATAGGAAGAGTTCAAGATTTATAGTGGTCTCTTAGAGATTTTAAATAATAACATTTAAATGATAAATATAATCAGCTATTGATTCATTCCTATCTCTTATACGCAATTTATTTTTCAAAATCTGTAATATCAATTATTCATTCAGAATGCTTAATAGAAAACGCGAGTTTTTAATTTTGATGGGCTCTTCCTCAGTCTAGAAAATAAGAGCTGATATTCTTTCTTAATTGAGTCTCCGTAATTGTAATTAATATCATAAAACATAAAAAAATATAGTACAATAAAAGAGAGGTACCATTAAAATTTTTACCAGCATCTTAGTTTGATTTGCTTTCAATTGTGGTAGTTTGATTTTTAAAGTAAATTATTTAAAGTAACCATTCTTATATATAAGATGCAGCAATTGCATACATTAGTTCCATTACTGAACATAAATTATTAAAAACCAAGTAGACTGTAAAATTTGTCTTAATGCCAAATGGCATGGATAGGAAAACTCTGATTTTGAAAAATATTTTAGTTTTCTTATTTTATGAAACACAATAAATCTTTCAACTTTTCAAAGTGCTTACTTTTGTTACAAGTTTTCTCATTTGTTTTTCGTATATTTTTAAGGGGAATTCAATTACTTCAAAATGTACTCCCCATTGAATTTTCTTTTTTGAAGTTCATTTATTATGTTCAAATTTGGAAATATATTTTGATGAAAGTGTGCATATTAAAGGGTATAAATTAAATATTCATAATTTTTTAGATAAAATTTGAATCCATCTGATACGAATATTATTCTATTCTAATTAATAAAAATTATAATGTATATGTTCTTGAATTCTCAATTAAGAACTTAAATATCCGCTTCCTAAAAGTGTATTGATGATTTATCAGTCCTTTTATTTTATTTATTACTACAGATATCTGAAGATTGTTATTTTTATTATATTGATCGAATGATTCTCGCAGAATTTGTAAATCAATAATTTAAATAAGAAGAAGGTAATTAAAGTGTTTGGAATGTAAAAAAATAATAATTTCTTATACAGTGCACCTCAAAATTATATAGACAGACCATTTTTATAAAATAACATGAAATAAAATGAAGCAATAAATAATGGGCATTAGAGAAATAATGAGTATTTAGAATCAGAGCATAAATGTATTACAACAAAGAAATATTGTTTGAGTTTTAAAGAATATTTGTAAATTTTTTAAACAGGCTAGTCTCTAAATTGCATGGCCTTTTCGAGTATTTCATTTTTATATGCAAATATTTTTCATTCCTATGAATGATATTGAAAAGCGTAACAGGCATGCATCGAACTTACGTTTGGAAAATGTGTATCTGCAAGGTGAACCAACCCTGCTCTACTTATTGTTTTGAATTCTGAATGGAAGAAAGTTGACGATAATCAGCAAGCATCCCGAAACTACCCCAAAGGTTTTCAGTTGGTCTTAGGTCTGGGTAATTCTATAATTGTGATTTGATTCTGCTTTAACCAGTCCGTTGTTGAGTAGGATATGTGAATCGACAAACTGTACGGTTAGAATCTCCATTTTTCCTCACTTAAAATGCTTCCAATTGGAAATAGATGAATTTGAGAACAATTTCTTAATCCTCATAGCATTTTTGCATAGCACTTCTCATTTTAGTTTACTGAAGAATTTGCGAAGTTCTCATCACAGATTATACAATAGTATTCCCAAGGCCATTTAAATTGAACTTTATTCTGTTTATTAAGAAAATATTTAACAGTTGATCCGTCTAATGCATGTATTTTTTAGTACAAAGAAGCTGTGGCGAATTCAGATGCGCGAGAATAGAACTTTGGTCAGTAGTGAATAGCTTATAAGCCAGTTAACAACTACGCTACCAGAGCAATTGCTTTTGTATCATGGTCATGTTACTGGGTGCGAAACACAAGGTCCCAGGTTCTATCCTCACTCATATCAATCCTCCACAATGCTTACCATTCAGTGGTACAATTTCAGCAGAAGTGTCTGATGCATTCTGGGTTATTTCTAAAAAAAAGATTTTTGCCTTCATACAACAATGAATAGTGATCTCGAATCAAGAAAAGCTAAAGCCCTTGTAATTTTATAAACACACCTTTTACAGCTGATTGCAAAATCTCTCTATCTTATCACTGAGATAATAGTTTTTGTCTTTCTGAATATGTTTCTGCAACCGGATGTGACTAATCACTGCTAGGCTTCATTTGTTTAACAATAACAGAAACTTTTATCAGATATTTTGAATCTTTACAAGTCAAATTTATATCATCTGCAGAGAATTTAAGATTTCCCAACTTGATTCCCATTATTGAAGGGCATTCTCCAGCTGTTCGTAACTAGAGGAACGAGCAACGATTTTATATTCCGAAACGGTTACATCACATATACAAAATGCAGAATATACAAATTTCTTAGATAGGATGGATATAAAAACGAATTATTTCATAGCCCACATATTTTTTAGACAAAATATTTTGAATTTGATTTTTTACAAGAGATCTTTAAGGTGTACGTACACACTAGAAGATTTTTTTTAAATTTTAACTTTAAAAATCCTGTTTTTTCACAGTAGGTTATAAATACATGTTTAAACTCATTTCAGTGAGAAAAAACCATATTACGCTAATTATTAATTAATTAAATAATATTTAATGAGCTAATTAACATATATTTTGAAACATGATATCTTAAATTCTAATTTGCACAGACACACAATTCTAGTTGGAAATTATACCTAATATTAGTTTTCATCTTGTCTGCCTCAATCAAGGTATAAAAATATATTTTTTTAACAATTTTTTCATCAACGATGAATAGAAAAAGCGAGATTTTTTCTGCAATTTTAACTTTTAAATGGCTATTAAAAATTTATTTTTATAAATATAACTTTGATTGAGGCACAAAACATCCGCTATTTCATACAGATTATTTTGATATTAAAATAATTGTATTTAGTTAATTTCTTGTTGAGCTATGATTATTTGAATGAAACAACATAGTGGGAAAATATCATTCTTCATAAAATGAGTTTTAAAAAAACCGTGACTTGAGTTTTTAATGAAAGCACCTCAAGAAAATGATTATAACTCGAGAAGTATTTCGAATATTAACAACATCTTGGTATGGTTTGAAAGCTAAAGGATCAAGGAACTTTATTAAGCAATGAAAAACTATTCGATATCTTGAACGAGTTTTAAGTGTGTACATACACTTTAATATAAGAGTGGTATTTTTTGTCTTGTAATAAATTTATATTATGATTCTATATTTTAATCATTATTACCTTGATAATTGCGCCATTTTTAGAATTGTTATTTCGAGAAATGCTTTCCCACATAATTTGATGACGCATTCCGTATGTACTGACAAGTCTAGTCTTCATCATTTTATTGTCTAATTTGCCCCCTGTTATTATTGACGAAAAATTAAATATCGACAGACCTCCCTAGTCTATAGGGATTTGTAAAGTGCATAATAAATTTAAATCCAAAGTGATTAATTAATATTTTTTTTTCAATTTCAATTATGTTTCCATCCGATATTATTTCAATCATTGCGTCGATTTCAGTCTCGAATCTGCTGAATGTCTTTCATTCTCTGTTAGTATTTTAAATCATAGCTCAAAGTAAAACTATATTTCGAGTAAATGACATTGGTGATAAGATGTTTAAGATTTACTTTCTTTTATATGAAGAAAAAATATTAATTAAATAATTATTATACCGGGTGTCCCATAAATTTGTAAATACTTCAAAAATTCATAAAAATTGAAGGAATGAGTATATTTTAATGCGGTTTGCGAAACTGTTATTCTCATGAAGAAATTTTTTTTCATACAAAAAAAAAAAGAAATAGTTCAAAAATTTGTCGATAGAGGGCGCTAAACACAAGCAAAACATACAATTCTACGGGAAAAATACTTTTATTTGCATGCAAGCAATTGTTTACATGCGTATCACACCAGTACTACAGTACTTGTTCTATGTGTCCGCCATCACCACAAATAACAGTTTAGAAGCGGGAGACAACACTGGTAACTGCATCATACAGCATATCCGGATGAATGCATGAGATTTCATGGCGAATGGCTTCCTTTAGCTGCACTAACGAAGTTGCCCTATGGCGGTACACCCGAGACTTAAGGTAACCTCATAGCCAAAAATCAAGGGGTGTTAAATCTGGTGAGTGTGGGGGCCATTCATGTGTTAAGTGACGGCTGATTATCCGTTCTTCAGTAAAAGTTCTTCTCAAAAATGCCTTCACTTCGGTGTCGAGGTGAGGAGGTGCCCCGTCTTGCATGAATGTCACTGTGTCAAGGACATCGTGTTCCAATAAGGACGGTATCACTTCCTTCTGTAACATTTCCAAGTAACTTGTTCCATTAACTGAACATGCCTTCCATCCTGCGTTTTTACAGGGCTTTTCAAAGAAAAAAGGGCCTACAATAATGGATGCAGTGAAACCACACCAAACAGTAACGGGTGGTGAATGCAGAGGCTTCTCAGTGTAAGCATGTGGATGTGCCAATATTCTACAGTTATGGGTATTAACTGCTCCATGCAAAGCAAAATGAGCCTCATCTGTCAACAATATTTTCAGCAGACATCGCGGATCATCTTCAATTTTCGCCAAAGCCCAATTTGAGAATTCCAATCTCTTAGCTGTATCATTTGGTAAGAGCTGATGTAGCGATTGCAATTTGTATGGGTACAATTGCAATACACCGTGAAGGATATGGTACACCGAAGTCTTTGGTATACCAGTTATTCGTGCCACTTCTCGTGCGCTACTGACTGCACTTGTAGACTGTTCCCTAAGCGTGTCCATTTGCAAAGAGACATCGGGAATACGAACTGTTTTAAACGAGGTGCACCACTGCGTGGCCGATGACACAAACTTCCAGTTTCTTCGAAACGGCGTACTAGGGAAACAAGTCCAGCAGCAGTGATTGGACCTGAACCTTTCTTCAATCTTTTCTGGGTCCTAAACTTTCGTAAGGCTTCAGCCGCCGATTCGTTGCTGACATAAAACAACTTTACCAATAGTGCTTTATCCACCAGTGTCACCATCTTAATACAAACCTTTAGAAATGATGTGTCAATCGCTCACTCTGCCTTTCATAAGACTTTAATTTGCATATTTCCACTGATTTGCTTGTGTGCAGCGCCCTCTATTGACAAATTTTTGAATTATTTTTTTTCTGTATCAAAAAAATCCCCCTTCATGAGAATAATAGTTTCGCAAACCGCATTCAAATATACCCAGTCCTTTAATTTTTATATATTTTTAAAGTATTTACAAATTTATGAGACACCCGGTATAATGAACAAAGATTTTGTTCAATATATTTCAAATCGAGTATTTTAATAAAAACAAAACGATTCAAAAGAAAATTATATGTACATATTTTTGTTTGAAATTGTGTGAAAGCCAAAGCTATTTATATTTGTGGAAATAATTTAATGCAAAATATTATTTAGGATAAATTTATGGAAAAAAATAAAAGGATAAATTTATATAAAGGATTTTACTTGAGATCATAGCCGATTAGTAAAGTAAAGATTTTTTGTTGTAATTTCATTTATAGCTTCATTGAAGCATTTTCTATTCTTTAATTAATGCAGTTCAAGCGAAAAAAATATATTGAGCATAAGCACATATTTCCTGCTCATTCTTGAACTGCAATCCTTCAATTTGTTATCTCCAAACTGTTATTGCAAATACTAAATATATAAAATGTATCCATAAATTTGAAAAAAAATTGGATTTGAAATACATTTTATATGAAGAAATCCATGATTCAACGCATAATCCAGATTTTAACTGCTTGAATGTGAGGCATATTATTCGAAACTAATTCTATATTGACGAATGGAAGGAATTTTAGATTTATATATTCCAAATGTATATCAAATTGAATTAATAAGTCTTATATATCTGTTCATTTATGGAATTTCTTCTACATATAATTGACATAGTTTATTTGTGGTCATGCATTAAATAAACAGAAGAAAAACACATGAAGAATCATTCTAGTAGAAGCATTTATGTACAAGGACAAAATAATTTCAGTTTCGAAATATAACATTCGAAAATAGTGCGATATCACATATCGAAAACGGAAAGTTACGGTTTTGCATAAAACGAAATCAGTTCAGTCGTAAAACTAGGCGGCATTTATTTGTTCAGACATAAAAAGAAAACATTTTTTTTTATATTTCTTCAAATAAACATTCACCAGATTTCAAAGGAACGTATTGATGGATAAGGATTTTTTTCTATAGATACAATAAAAAGAAAGTAAAAATTGTTGACAAATTTTAATGTATTCTGGTATAAAGAAATGGAAACGTAATTTGAATGGAGTTTCGCCTACCTTCTGTATCTTAAGGCAGCGGAATGATGTCAGGTCATTTTTGTATCGACTTAACTTTTATGCAGTTCTTTCTTCTCCATTTCGAATCTGAAATTCAATTTGTTGAAATAAAATAAGACTATTGGATGAACATCTAAAATGACGGAAGCGTGCCAGAACTATTATGTTAAATTAATAGTTCTTGACTTCGATTTCACTTGAACTTCGATGGTTTTCAAGTCTCCTTTAGTGATTTAAAACATTTTTGGAGAAATTGGAATTTTTGAGGTAACTGAAACATTTTAAACTTTTGGAATTTAATTTTAATTTTTAATAATGCATTTTAATTTTTTTTAAAAAAATATATTTAATTTTTGCTTACAGAGTAATGTATTGATATTGATTTTAAAGTTAAAAAGTGGCTTTTGAATTGGACACGGTATATCTTTGTTAGTTGTTTTGAAAACAATACTGACCCAATTATTCCAAAATGATCATTAAACTCTAAAGGATACACTTGTGGAATTATAAATTACTTCATAAAGCCCCTAAAATTGCATTTTATGATAGTAAAAACTTCCTAAAATCAAAACTAAATGTCTAATATGTTCACATATTATCTCTGAAAGACAATATATACTTTTGTTTTGAGTAGCATTGTTTTTACACAATGCTACTCAAGTGTCAAGTGTTACAGCTTTTAAATTTAAATGTTATTTGTAATCTTTTAACAAAATTTCCTTTAAATAAAAAATGCATTTCATTTTTTTTTTCAATTTCTTCAAAAATAAGCGTAATTTTATAAAATGAAAAATAAGAACGGGTTAGTGAATATACTTCATTTTTTAAATATTTTTTTATTTGTTATTGTTACAAAAAATTGATTATTAAAAGGCAGGTTAGAAGCAAATGCAACCGCTAATAACATACCTTTGTTTTGCAAAAACTCGAAAATTTTACTGTTAATATAGGACAGATTACTTGACATAGATATAATTAATTAGCATTCTAAACTATACATTTTTATACTTGAAAAGAAAAAATAATTACCGTTTTAAATTGAAAATCTATGCTGAATAAAACTAAAAAAGATACAATTCTATTCAGAAAATGCTGCTACTGATAAAGCACAGATGAACTTAACCAAATCAGTAAAAATACCAAGTCAATGTTAGCAAAAATAATAAATATAGAATCAAAAAGGTACAATTAAGAATCCGGCCTGAAACTTTCTCAAGGGTCACCCTCAGGCAGAGATTCAAACAAGGAATTTTTCTCTGACTTTGTCCAACAATATTGACCACTCGTGACCCGAAAATCCCTTGAAATTGAGGCTTTAGAGATAAAACATATATTACAGAAACAAAACAACAAACTACAATTAATCTCCAATTGAAGGGAAAATTATAATAACATAATATAAACTATAAAAGAACAATCATAACCAATTATAGAAACAAAAAAGAAAGGGCATACCAGTAGCAGGTAAAATCTCTACAAAAAAACCCTTTTATCACGTTTCCAGCGTCCTTACTGCATAAAAACGCCTCATCATTCAAAGCAATATACAATTGGAGGGTCTCAACGCCATCTATTCAATTAGTTGACATGTACCCGAAAACCTATTTTTAGCCGTGCCAAAAGATTAGTAAGATGTCAATTTTTCTCTTATTAGAACTTCTATATTGCAATAGTTTCTGGGAAATTCATTAATAATTTAGATTTTAATGAGATTATTTGATGCTTCAATATAAGAAAATTTGTTATTACAAACTCTTTTAATCCTATTAAATTGTCAGAAAATTAAATTTTTGAAAATTTTAGAGTTTAGATTAAAATGGTAATTACTAAGCTTAATTATTTTAAAGTTGAATTCATCCATTTATCGTAGATACCAACAAATGTTTACCCATTAGAAATTTCGATTTTTAAATCCAGATAAGTAGCTTCAAGTTTATTATTTTTTTCCAGTTAGCACTAAATTTTTTGGATAAGAATTAGTTTAATTATTTTTTTCTCATAGAAATGTAGGAAATATTGGCTAATGCATTTGAGAAAGATGTTCCTATTTTAATACCATTTACTGGTTTATGAAAATTAATTCCATTAAAAACGTAATTTTCTGTAATATTAAATTTATATAATTCTAGACGGCTATTTTTTGTAATAATATCTTCATTTAAATATTCGTCATATATAAAATTGCAGCCATTTATTAATTTTTCATAAGACAAATTAGTGTATAAATTTTCCAAATCGTAAGTACTAAGTTTTTATCTTTTATAAAATCCAAAACTTCTTTGTTACTATTAATTATAAAAATATCTTCATCTTTAATTTTATTCAGGATAATTTTCAAGTATTTAAAGAAATGTTTTCCTGTATAGTAATTGTAACTGCCGGTGTTATAAGTCACAAATTTAAATTTTAATGTTTTTTTATGAAATTTTATTGTTGGGAACAAATAAGGAGAATTTAAAGAGCAAGTCTTAATTTTAGTTTTTTTCGTGAAATCTATCATTCTTTAATCTAATTCCTTTTTCCCGTTATTCTTTAAAATGTAAGTTACCTTAGAGTTATATTCATTAATTAATAGTTCTCTATAATAATATTTACACATTAAACAGAAATTATTTGCTGATTTATCTATTACTGTTATAACAAATTTCAAAATTTATTATTATATATATATATATATATATATATATATATATATATATATATATATATATATATATATATATATATATATATATATATATATATATATATATATATATATATATATATATATATATATATATATATATATATATATATATATATATATATATATATATATATATAACTAAAATAATTTTCGTTTTTTGCACATGTTTTAAAACAAAATAAACTTCTTTCTTTTGAAATCCAAAATAAAAAAAAGAATACTGTGTAATCATTAGCATTAGCATCTTTTATTCCGTTTGTATAAATATCAATCATGATGAATCATCATAATGATGAAATGTCATTCACCTTGGGTTCTAACCAAAATGAGTTTTTATATTTTTGGATGCATATATTTATTTCGACATTCAATAAGTAGGAATATATTTTTTGCTTTCTCTAACAATAAAAGAATTTTTTCAAATCTCAAATGCCCTTTTCATATGAATAAATATATTCTTGGAGATCAAGTACATAAAATGCAAAGCCTTCAAGTAGAAATTGAGCTTTGTCGGAATGAATTCGTCTTGAATGCGTTTTGTAAATCAAATTAATTTTTTTTACATTGAAAAACTTTATGTCAAATTGGAATTATTGATTACAATACCTTATCTTAAATTTCAATTCCTTTTATTGCATTAGGCAATATTCGAAACATTGTGTAATCGGGGAATAATGCAAGGACTGGATGCATGCATTATTAAATATTGATCGGAAATTATTTTAACATATATGTTCTTTCTTTAATGTCAGATTTCAAAGATAAATATTAAAATACGATACATAATACATTTTGTTTATTTTCTCTTTCTTGGATGGAATATTTCTGAGTAAAATGCAATTTAATAGTTGTTTTATATCATATTATACAATGTAAGTGAAAATCTATATTATCATTCTTCATTTTTAAATAAAATAAATATAGGAAATGCACTAATAATATATATATATATATATGTGTGTGTGTGTGTGTGTGTGTGTGTGTGTGTGTGTGTGTGTGTGTGTGTGTGTGTGTGTGTGTGTGTGTGTGTGTGTGTGTGTGTGTGTGTGTGTGTGCAAAACTCCAAAAATATATATTTTGCTGAGGTCATTTTTGAAATGAGACACTTTGTTCTACTTTAAAGTCTAATAGGATGTAATTGATAGATTTTAGCAAATTATGGGAGATTATTATACACTTTCCCTGGCCATTTTGAAGAAAACCAGTCGTTTATAACCAAATTAGGAAATACGTGAATAATTATACATTTTCCCTAGGTATTGTAATATCTCCGCATTCCATTGAATGGCAAATTCCATTTAAGCAACTTATGAAAAGAATTAATTAATTTAATAGTTAAAAGGAATGTGCTAAACCTCAATTTCATCAATTTTACCATCATAGAGAAGAAGGTCTCAAATTTTTGATTGCAGTTTGCATTCATGTACTTCATTGCTTTCCTTTAAACACGCATCACAGAAAGCAGAAATAGAAACATCTTTTATTAAGCCCGTCATCTTCAGTTTGGATTAATCCACCACCAAATATCATCTAATTCTGTGTTTTTCTAAGTGTTCTAAGTTTTGTGTTCTATCTGTTTTTCTAAAATTTTTATTTTTTCTTGCATTTGAGATGGATTTCATTTTTTGCAGTTTTGCATTTGACATTTTGTAGAATGCTTAGAATATTTATGAGATTTTTAATTATTTCGCGCATTACCAGATAATTTTCGACTTTCCATAAAATACCCAGGTATTCTAGAGAATTTCAGGTTTTTACATATCGTTACCAACATATACACTCAAAGATAGGGTCACACATACTATATTTGGTGCGAAAGCCTAAATGTTAGACTATACGATAACTGGAATACCATCTTGGCATTTTTCTAGCTACCAAAGGTACTCACATTGCAATTTACTGGCAGAGGCGGATTTATTAAAAACTTTATAAATGTCTTTAAAATGCATCACAATAACTCTATGTCAAATTATAATAGTTTTATTTCAATATTTTTAATCCCCATTGAAAACACTTTGTGAATCAACCTATATAATAAATCTATTAATTCATTTTATTTAATTGTTAAAGAATTTTTCGCAAAAAAAATTGTTTTTCGAGATGTTGCCCATTTTCTTTATTTGTTATTCCGCTTATAAATACTGAATATTTGTTGAAACACTTGATATAATGCAAAATTCTTCATAATATACTGAACTAATTAAAAACACTAAAGTGTAATTGCTAAAAATTCATCGTCCAAAAGTGGGAAAATCTCATACTTAACACTAAATCAATGCAAAATGTGACTAATTGATTTCTACTTCAAAACAATCGTGTAATATTAAAAGGACATTAAGTATATGATTTCAATTTCAATTTAAAATATTTTTATATCATAGTGTTGATCCTAATTAGTATAGATGATATTTTTTTCCTGACGGATTTATGGTATTATTCTTTTAAAATTATTTGTTTCCTGGCATTTTAACTTTCAGTAGAAGCATTGAAACATTTTTCAGCAGTTCCCGGTCGTTAAAGTTTTTTTCCCTTCAATTTCAGTACTTCGTTTCTTTTTACAAAGAAAATAAATAAATAAACTGAAAATAAAGAATAAAATAAGAACACTAGTTGGAAGTACAGGTTTTAGTTCATTTACTAGATTTATATATCAGTATAAAACCCCATGAGCTATGCTTTTAACTGATAAAGCTTAAAGCAATAAACTAAATGTACACACTTGAAAGAAAGAACCTTTTACCATTAAAAGAAATCCTTTAATTCTCACCTTAGTTATATTGTTATTTCTGTAAAATTTATTATTCGAAAAAAACCAAAATTATAATTTTTAAAGGCATCAAAGTTTAATTAGGATATTGCTCCTTACTTGAAGCCATAATTTAACTAGATAAAATATAAAGATAACGAATTAGTAAAGGCTTATGTTACTTTTTTATCTGTAAATTTGATGGTTCTTCAAAAATAGTGATGAGAGTTACCGTTTAATTATTGAAAAAAAAATATGTTTATAACTAGAAAATTATATGTAGCATATTATTTTTATATCTTAAAATTTAAACAGTTCTCTTTAAAAATGTTCATTTACTTATTTTTATTATTCTGATATTAACCTTTATATAGGCATCTTTATTTATGATAAATAAAAAAATTGATGAAGTATGTTATTTTTGTATGTTAAAGTTTAAGCAATTCTCTCGAAAATTATCCATTTACTTTGTTATTCTAATATTGTTTATTAAATCTTTGTTTATTAATAATATGATATTAATTATCATATTTGTTATTCTAATATTAATTTTTATATATATATATCTATTTATGATAGGTATTTCATAATCCCTATTAAGATTCTCAGTCAATTTTTGAGATGCTAGAAATTTTCAAAAAACGCACATATGATTTTGTTTCTTGTTAGCAGTCTCTTGCTATAACTACAATAATATTTATTCAGCGCTTATCACAAAATAAATTCATGAGGAGGCTCTAGCATTTGAACAGGAAGATGCACTAAATAGTGCACTTGAGTTGTCATGAGTTCTCAACATCCGTGTTATTTAAACATTAAAATAGACTTTAATAATAGTAATAAGTGATGTTATGCAAATTATTAGCAAATATTGACGAGGATACAACACGCCGATATTGTATGTCTGTCAGCAGTGACAACTATCAATAGAGGTGTCAAAAATGATAAGTAGTTTACAATAAGATTGGAGCATTATTATGAGATCCTTAGAGATATAAGCGATTATTTTTGATATTTTATTAGATATATTTTATTTAATAGAAATTTTCCAGTTAGAAACAATATTAAAATTAAAAATAACCATAACCCCACAAATATATTATGGATGAAGTAGAGAAAAAAATCTTTTTCTCACAAATCGATGATTACAATATCAAAAATGAGCACATTTTATTTTTTTCATTTTATCTTGATTTTATTTTCTTAATATATCATTTGAACCCTGAAAAAGGTAGTATCCATAACCAGTTAATTATTCAGAATAATTTTATCTAAATAATTCATTGTGAGGCATTAGCATTAGAATTGCTTGTAAATTGTGCTACGCCATGTTATAGTTTAAAATAAAGATGTTAAAAAAATATAAAAAGGCATCGATATCAATTCAAGGAAAAGCTAGTAAATATTTTTCCCTAAAATGCATGTGATGGCCAAATTTGAATAAAAGGATATCTCAGTCTCAGCTGTTGTCATTGTTATGTCACTGAAATTCAAAATTCAAAAGAAAGTTGGAAAATAATTTATTTTTTCCGCAAAATAGAATTAAATATAACTAAATTATAATAGGCCCTGACATTTTCCTACACATGGTAATTTATTTATGGCAATAAAATCATATCAAGTTTATAAAAATAAAAAATAAAAAATGTTTCTGTGATTTATTCTTTTCATCATATCACTCATCGCAATAAATGTTAATAATTACACATAACCATCACCATCCAACTGTTAGGTTGGTAGAAGTCAAAATATTTCACCTCCTTTTTTGTCTGTGTCATTATAGATTTCGAAATTTCACCTTCTTTGGCGTCCAGTAACAGAGTCAAATTTTTCCATGTTTGTCTGATTTATTAGTATTCAAATAAAACTAAGCATTAATAAATATCAAGGTGGTGAAATCTACAATTTTTATTATTTCATGATTCATTATATTCTCCCTTCATGGAAAAAATTGAAGGCTCTTTATATTCGACCTTTATTTTTTAAATTTTACATTGGTATTACATTTAAATTGGACAGTACATTTTTTTTGTTAATGAATCACTATTTATTTCTATCTATTTTTAATAATAAGTTTTGATTTGAGTACTCCTGAATATTATGGGCTTGCTCACATGGCAAGGAAACAATTTTTTTTATATATATTACTAGAAATTTTCATGTGAAGTGTACTGCAGATAACACACACACGCACACACACACACACACACACACACACACACACACACACACACACATATATATATATATATATATATATATGTGTGTGTGTGTGTGTATGTGTGTAAGCATTGTTTTATGTGAAGCAAGATGCAGTTTTGAAGACAGTGGAAAGACTTTTTACACTTTTAAATTATTTTTAATCCACCAGGAATGCATAATTATTTACAAGCAGAGACGCGAACAAAGCAGGTCCGCAACAGAGCAGCACAAAGGCAGAAGTGGTGAAAAGGGACAAAATAAATTTTCCTTCGTCTTATATAACATGATATATGGATAGGGAAAATATTTCTTCATAGTGCTAATATATTAATAAGATTCTGATAGGGATTTCTGTTACATGTTAATTACAAGTAAGGGAAACACAGGGATCCTTTAAAAAAGAATGTGCTTTATGGACAGGTTTTACCCCTTCACGCCGAGCGTGTGAAAGTGTCGGCATCTAGTTGATTCAGCAATTTTATAAAGCGTCTCTTGAATTATTTAAGTAGAGAAAGTGGAATTGGATCAAGAAATAAGAGAATATTTTAGAATGAAGTTACTATGGGCTAAATTAAGATAAAACCTTGGAAATTAATTAAATTGAAATTAAAGTTAAAATATCATTACAATTTTTCCTCCACTGCAAGACTGGAAGTATGTCGGGGCCCTCGATATACAGCCTTACCTTACAGTGGTGGTCAAGTAAGAAACTACCTGCTTTGTTCGCGTCTCTGCTTGTAAATAATTATGCTTTCCCGATGGATAAAAAAGAATTTAAAAATGTAAAAAGTCTTTTCACTGTCTTCAAAACTGCATCTTGCTTCACATAAAATAATGCTTACATATATATAAGTAATCAATCTAAAGTAAGAAATATTTTCAAAACGATACTAAAACAAAAACGAAATGAAATAGTTCCGGAATCGCAACTAAAAATTATTTCTTATTCAAACTAAAACCAAAAAAAGGAACAGGTAAATGAGAAAAAAATAAATATAATTTAATAAACTAGGAAAGGTATATTGATGACCTACTTTTGATAAACTTCGACAATACTAATTGCTATCCAAAAGATTTAATTCTAACAGAAACAGATAAAAATCAACTTAAGGCTACCTTTTTGGATTTAAAAATCGAAATTGCTAATGATAAAGCAATGATTGGTATCTACGATAAAAGGGAGGAATTCAACTTTAAAATAACAAAACTTTGTAACTATCATTCCAATCTAAACTTTAAAATTTTCAAAAATCTATTTTTCTCACAAGTTAACAGGATCAAAAGGGTTTGCAATAATAAAAATTCCTATATTGAAGCATCAATTTACCTCATTAAAAATTTAATTAAAAATGAATTTCCTAGAAATTACTGTAATGTCAACTTTTTAATTAAACAAGGTATGGTTTGGGGTTAATCCTTTACCAAAAATAAAAATAGAACTTTCCTTGCATATTAGATCACTGAATAGATGGCGCTGGGAGCCTACACTTGTTTTTTACCTTAAATATGTTAGCTTTGTGATTTTAAAAAGCGGGAATCACAATCGATATCTTAAAACTTCTTTGCCTGCTGCTTGTATTCTTTCTTTTTTGTTCGCATTAATGGTTTGAGTGTTATTTTATGGTGTTTTTGTTTTTATTGTTATTTTTGTTATTGTATTTTTACTTTAGTGGATGGATATTTTCTTCTAATTCGTTGTTTTGTATTTCCCTCTCTGATAAAATGGTATATCTCTTGGCCCTAATTTCAGGGGATTTTCGGGTCACGAGGAATCATTATTAGACTGTCTTGTCTGCATTCCTTCACAGAAAAAAAACAACATTTTTTTGAATCTCGGCCTGAGGGTGACTCTTGAAAAAGTCTTCAGGTATGATTTTTTTTCATTAGGTTTAATTTTTATTTGGTTTAATTTGATTTTTCTATTAACTTGATTTTAATACTTTATATATATATATATATATATATATATATATATATATATATATATATATATATATATATATATATATATATATATATATATATATATATTAAGAACTATAAAAAGGTGCATAATATTTTCTGGTTCTCATCAGATTAATTATACACATTTTCCCCCCAAACTAAAATAAGTTGGACTTGTCAAAATCTTTTCATTTTAATTAGTAGTTGTATTTATTTTAATTTGCAGATAATATTTTATGCTATTAATAAGTTGATTATAATTTATTTTCGAAATATTAAAGCGCAGAATTAATATTTAAGCATTAATATACATCTGATAATAGGTATTGTTCAAATGCAAACATCTTTACCGGAGAATTTACATAATTTTAAAAATAAATTAGAATTTTGAATATAGTTTTCCCAATACAAAACTGTTACTGTTCATAGTATTATAGCTCTATGAAACATCTATTTTAAAAACATGTACTCATTTTTTTTTACCTAAATAAATCAAAGCATGATTCTCCAATGAAAATTTTCTACAGAATATTAAGATCTGAAAACTTATCATTGCAAATTACATTTACATACGAAAGCAAGATCAAATAAAGCGTTCCGCATATTTCCATTGTGGTTCATTAGCATTTCCATTTGTATGTGATTCTCGGAAATATTCAACGTGGTTTATTCCTATAGAATGAAATTAAAATATTGGTTTGACTTGTGATAACATTTTTAAGATTAAAGCAAATTTTCAAAGCTAATTTAAGATGATATAACCTATTTTTTCCCTCTAAATCTCGTTGGTTGAATTTCTTCGAAATTAAATTTAAATAAATTAATAAGGAAAGTTAGTTCCATCCATTGAACATTATTAACACTTAGATTTCAATTAATTATCATTAATATATGACGATATCTTTATGATTTAATGAATCTTCTTCTATTCGGTATGTTGTTGTTTTCAAAAAAGTTTTCCATATTTGCTTTTCTATCGCATTATTTACCCTATAATTAATTAGTTTAATTCAGTTTAATTAACTTCCCTATAGTTTAATTCAGAATTGATAATTTCAGATTATACTTACTCAGAATCTTAGGAGTAATTAGCGACTGATAAATTTCAAACAGTAACATTTAATCTGATTTAATGCTTCATTATTTTCAAATGTTCAGTATTATCTCTTTTTAACATTTATGTTTCAACGGCATCTTAAAAAAATAGATGCTAAAATTAAATGTTGTATTTACGTTATAAAACGTGGCATTATATAGGATGATAATATTTTCTGCAAACATCCTATTTAATATTCTGTTGATGTTAAATATTCCTTAATTCTCGCTAAAGGTTTTTAGAAGAAAATCACTTTGTTTATAAGTGAATAACTAATTATTACCAAAAAATTAAGACAAATGGATTTTGCTGATGGTTTGAGGCAAGTTTATTTTTAAAAGTTAATATCGTTATCACCTTTAAAATTAGTATGAGCTGGCATCCTGGCATGGGGCAGCGCGTCTTCCCCGTGATCTGGACGTTCTGGGTTCGAGTCTGGGTTCGGGCTTTGTTATTCTTCATCTGTTCTATGTGTGAATGTGCCACCCTGGAAAAAGGGTTTGTGCAAGCGAATGTGATGCGTGAGTAGCTAAGACGTACTCTTGGCCCTAGTTGGCGCTACTAAAACAAGAGACGCTCTCTTAGCTTAAAATCGCTGATTTCGTCAGTCAAAAATGCTTAAAATCGCTGTCCATAGCAAGTACCTTTAGAAACAACAACAACAAAATTATTATGTTGTCAAAATTTCTGTTTGCATTGTGTTGTGTACATTTTTTATTATAGGACTGAGCATGAAAAAAAAAAACCTCTCTTATTTTCAAGATATTAATAATTTAAATTTTTTTGAAGACACGATAAATCAATAAAAGAAATAGGATTTCAGCTGGTGAATTCTTCTTGACATGCTGAATAACATGAAATATCTTAAATTTTAACTTTAGATTTATAGTCAAACAGCTACAAAATACCCAAATTTTAAAATATTTTAAAACAGTATATTAGGAAATAAAGTGCATCTCTTTAAATTATTATTAGAAAATTATTCCTTTGTTACATCAGTAAAATAGGCTTAAATTTAAATATCGCTCAGAAAATAGTTTCAGAATATTTGCCGCTTTATAAAAATTAAGGAATAAAATTATTTTGATTTTACTCAGTTCAGTAATCGTATTCGAAAATATAATTAATGAACAACGAACGAGTAGAATTATAAAAACGAGTTCCAATGAAATATATTTTGTTATATTTAACTACATTAGACTGTCACCAAATTTATTGAGTTTCAGATTGCTTTAAAAATCGTTATAAATAATTCATTAAGAATAATGAAAATTTTTGCTTCATCTTTTGTGTTCCAAGAAATTTTTAAAAATATTATTAAGGTATATGATTCACAGGAAAGCTCTTTGAGCGGAAGTAACAATGGAGAAAACGAAATAAGATTCAAAAGAGAAATATAAAATATTATAGAAATAATTTCCGAAGATTTTGCAGCAATTTTCACTGAAAAGCTCAAAGAGAAATTTTAGGGTTATATTCAACAATAAATAAGGACTACAAATAAACAAGGATTATTATTTTTTTGTTTGTTTGTTTGAAAGAGCCTTCTAAATCATTGATTATACTGAACAAGACTTTTATTACTTCACTTCGTTTTTAAAAGTACAAGAAAGAAAATTAAATGTTTTGCCTATTTTCCTTTTTGCTTGATGTATTGAAAAATTTGTTTAAAATGAGTAGTTAAGTACCAAATAGTACCAGTCTAAGCTTTTAGGTTTAAATTACGGGTGAAAAACTTCATTATATCAAGCTGAAATGCCTCCAAGATAATATGAGTTTAAACAGAACATTTTATTTAAAATATGCAAATATGCAATTGGAGAGCAATATTCCAGACTTAAAGAAACATGAATTAATCTTAAAGAAATTTTAATTTTACAAATATAAGAACAAAAGTTAGAAAAGCATCAAAATATTTCTGACGATACAAGAAATATAAAATAGCGATTTGAATTTGAAAGGAAGCCTGCTTTTTAGAGTGCACTTATTAAATCATCAAGCATCACAAAAACAATATCAATCAGCTTCTCTATATGTGAAAGAAATGGGATAAATGTTTAATTCTGACATTTTAATTGTTCTGGGAATTGACAGCTAGAGAGAATAAATTCTTCCTCAGATGAAGGATTAATTTTATAAATGTGAATACTAGTACCCAGAACACATTTACATTGTAATGAATTCAGTCATTATATTATAATCTTCAACAACTAGCTATTTTTCAAAAATTATTCATAAAAAGAAACAGACATATGCTTAGATTACATTAAAACTTGAAAAACCACTGAATAATGATTGATCTTGAAATGCAGCCGAAGCTCTGATATCCCAAGTAGGCAATATCTTTTTTACAAATTCTACATTATATTATATATTTCATATTACTGAGCTGTAACGATTGCGTGAAATATTCTCAGTCCTAAGATTGGAGTTTCCTATTATAGGTACTGCAATCTACCATGAAATGACCAAGTTAGAGATATAGTCCCTGATGACATTACATTTCTACTTGTACGATGTGAAAGTTTTATGGGAGGATATCGACACTGGTATCGTTTTCGGCATTTAATAATCTTCAAATAGCGCGAGTATAGCTTCTTAATCA
The DNA here is from genome assembly GCF_947563725.1 of Argiope bruennichi. Lineage (NCBI taxonomy): Eukaryota > Metazoa > Arthropoda > Arachnida > Araneae > Araneidae > Argiope > Argiope bruennichi. The sequence continues at coordinate 127,786,554 of NC_079152.1, forward strand.
AAAGTTAATGTCTTCAAATTAATGTAACCTTCTCTAGATATACCACACTTTACTATAATATTGTTATAATGTAATGGCATTAAACATGATTGTTGCAGCATAGCGTAGAATATGTAGTATAGCCTTCTTCTCATGAATTAATTTTTATCATTGCGCCCAAATGATAGATTTCAGATATCGTAAAATATATTAATATACAACTAAAATACTTATTACTAAAATGCGTTTTTGAAAATGTAAACCAGACATCTCTAAGATAAAAATTAAATTTATATATGTGTGTGAAAAACTTTTAATTCTAGCAAATCAACTTATAGTATTAAATTGCATCGAATCTTTTCAGACTTTATAAAGATAAAATTTTAATTAAAACAAAATATTTTTGCATTTTTAATTAAGAAAATGTTTTCATTATTTCGAAATAAAAATCCAATGTTAAATCATTTCTCTTGTTATATAATTTTACGAATTAAAAGTTTATAAATTTCTTTTCAAAAAAAATTAATAAAATACCATTTATTTCATGATCGTGCTATTTGCATCGTAAAGTATATTTTAAAATGAGTATACATTTCTAAATGATAAATGAAAAAAAAAATTTGAAAGTAAAACGTTGGAAACAAGTGCATTAATGCTTCTTTAAAAAGTGCGTAGAAGTTGCTAATTAACATACTTAGTGCTTATTTTAGTAAACGTCACTCTGAGCTGGCCCACATTGCAACAGAATCACTTCAGGTATAATTTATTAACGAAATCACCTAATTAAACTAATGGATATACTTTCTACACATAAAATGCAAAAAAGTTAGTAATTGTTTAAGTTCTTTCCTTTTATAAACATGTATAGCGAGAAAGGGCTTTTACTAAAATAGATAGTTGCTCTACTCGATTAGGCGAAAGTTTTATTTTCAATAAAAAAATTCCTAGCTTGCTTTTAAATTGATCAACTATTCGTCTCTTCTCAGCCGACACCGTAGCAGCTGCAGAAGCTGCTGATTTATTGCCCTATTTTGCATTTGTAGAATAGGTTAATGAGGATAGGGCACGGTTTTGTCATATTATCAATCATATTTTTTACTATTAATTATTTGATCTCCTTGTGGATCTTTGGCGTTCATGCCATTTATGATTCTTGTGAATCATTTTGATTCACCAAACAATAAAATAAAAGTTTAAATCGAAATTGCATTCAAAAATGCATCCTCGATCATCTTTGATATTTTATCCAATTTTGCAAGGTACCCGCCTGTGGAATTTTTTTAAAAAAAAAGAGTTTTTTTTTTTAATCTTTAATCACACAAATAGGAAGTTCTTCTTTAATGCCCCCTAATGTTTTTCAAGCATTTTGCTGCTTGCAATATATTAAATACTAGCCGCCTTTGGCGACCAGCCGGTTCGCCAATCTTAATGTTCGTTAAAATTTTAATAATTAAATATTTTATGCAATTTCTACTTTAATAGCTTCTTCATCAAAATATTTTAAAACTTCAAATTTTGATTATCATATAATTCATTCATAATATTATAAAGGCCTTCAGTCATAACGTAATATGTACCTCTCTCATTTTCTGTTAGCACCCGTAGAATTTATGCTTTAAATTAAAGTGGAAAGAATTTATCTTCAATTATTATAATAATATTTTTTACTGAAACAAAGCATTTTTTCATAATCTGATTACTAAAAATAGAGTCACTCAGCGTTTAAACTTTATGGGCACTAAATAATATCTTTTTAAATTTATGTAATATCTCAAGAGTTGGTCAACAAAATTTTCTTAGATTCATTATGAGCAGATGGTTTAATTAACAATGTTTAAATTTAAATGCATCAAACACTAAGAAAATAAAACGAATCGTTTGAAATAAACGGTTGAAAACGGTAGAATTTATGCTTTAAATTAAAGTGGAAAGAATTTATCTTCAATTAATATAATAGTATTTTTTACTGAAACAAAGCATTTTTTTATAATCTGACTACTGAAAATAGAGTCACTCAGCGTTTAAACTTTATGGGCACTAAAGAATATCTTTTTTAATTTATGTAATATCTCAAGAGTTGGTCAACAAAATTTTCTTAGATTCATTATGAGCAGATCGATTCGTTAACAATGTTTAAATTTAAATGCATCAAACACTAAGAAAATAAAACGAATCGTTTAAAATAAACGGTTGAAAACAGGTTTTAAAAAAACTACTTAAAAAACGATGTACTTAAAACTATAAGCATATATTTGTTAGTTATATACAAAAAATATATAACTAACATAAATACAATTTACTTACAAAAGCATGCAACTAACCCAAAAATAATTTAAATCATCCATTGACAACGTTGTCATGGCAACAATCAGAACAGAATGCGCATGCGTGAATTTTCTTCGCCGGTTACGTAACGCAAATACGTGATTTTTTCTACGCCAGTTGGGGTAACGCTATGCGGATTAGAAATTTTTAATTTCCTTTATTCTGTTTTATTTTAATTCAAAAGTACTTCAGAATGAATCTGAAAGATCGATTCATTAACAATGTTTAATTTTAAATGCATCAAACATTAAGAAAATAAACAGAACCGATTGAAATAATCCGCCGAAAAATTTTAACCCTAGCCTCATTACTGTTGGGAGAAAAAAAAACTGAAGCCTTTCTCGTTTGGCGCTGGGGATAATGGAAGATTTTTTGGCGGGAAAGTTAGTTTTTAATTAATAATTAAAATTCTAATTAAAAATTCGAAAAAAGAAACCCCAGGTGCACATTCCCAGCCTCCAAGGTATACATGTACCAAATTTGGTAGCTGTATGTCAAACGGTCTGGCCTGTAGAGCGCCAACACACACACACACATTGAGCTTTATTATAAGTATAGATTAAATGAATAAAAATATTGTTTGTTTTTTTTTTCACTACGGTATAAAGTTTGTTTCAAAAATTATATTTTCCATATCAAGGTTCAATTGAAATCAAATTAATCAGCCACATTATGTTTTGCGTCATATCTGGACTACATTATTTGGAACATATTAACATCCAGTTGTCCAAGAAGCCACGGATAAAAGGTTCCATAGTTTTCATTGACTTATTTTGTTTCGCTTCCATAGATGACAATTGGTAAGAATGAAGATAAGATGAGGGATGCAGCAGCAGACGAATAATTTAAGTTGAATCAAGAAGATTGATGAGATTCGCTGTCCTATTAAGAGGGAAATAGAAACATGTTCGCCAGATTATTCCAAATTTTCAGTTATTTAATATATTGCAATCACACATTTTCAACTTAATCACTCAGTAGCCAATCCAGAATTCCGATTTATAACTTTCATTAAATACCATAGGATGGCATTCTTTCGGACAGAAATTCCAATTAATAAAGAAGTAAAGCATAGATTTTTTTATCTCAGAAAACATTTTAGATAATATATGAACATTTATTTATACATTATTGATAGAAAACTTTAAAATGAATTGCCTTTTTGAAAAAGTAAGTAGTAGGTACATAGAAGTTTCGATAGTCTGCTTTATTTGTACAGGTGGTTATCAAAATAATGGAAACACCTTAGATTTATAAAGAATCCTTTATTAGTATGATGTAGGATTGCCTTTTGCATGTAATACAGCTTGCAATCGCCTAGGATTCGATTCATACAAGTGTTGAACAGTATTTAGAGGAATATTGTACCATTCTTCCTGAAGATATTGTGAAAGTTCTGGGAGAGATACCGGCAGATGATATCGATTCCGTAATGAACGCTCTAAAATAGACAATTACGGCTCAATTATATTAAGGTTGGGTGACTGTGACGACTAAGGCAGATGTTTAGCTTCAACAAACCATGATTGTACAAGTCGCGCTGCATGGATAGGTGCATTATTATTCTGTAAAATTCCATCTCTTTCAAGAAACCAAGTTTGCATCATAGGATGGACATGGTCAGCTAAAATTTCTCTACATTTGTCATCAGTGATCCTTCCTTTCAGGGTTATGATTGGCCCAGCAGAAAACAACGGCATGACTGCCCATATCATGACACATCCACCTCCATGCTTGATAGCTGGAAGGAGACAATCACGATCATACGCTTTTGCAGGTGTCCTCCACACATGCATCCGTCCTGTTGTAAGGAAACGTGTGAAACACGATTCGTCAGACCATATTACTTTCTTCCACTTATCAATCGACTTTATACTGTATACTGTCATGACTTTAGACACCGTACCTCTAGAAAGCCAAAAGTTGGGATATTTCGGTCACACTTTCTCCAGCTAGACAGGCTCCTACAATTTGGCCTCTTTGAAAATCTGAGAGCTCCGACATTTTGAAAAAAATACAAAAATTACAGACCTTAAATAAAGCTAACACATATTACCAGACTATATACATTGTCATTTAAAAAAAATCTTTTGGCTGTTCTTTTTATGCTCATGAAGCGCATTAAAAAATATCACTTTTATAATCATCTGTAATTTATAACCACCTGTATTACCATTATTTTTATAACCACCTGTATTTTGTGTTCGTAAGGATTATCAGTTATATTCAGTTATTCTCATAATATAAATTCGGTATCCATATTATCTGAATTATTTCATCATATCTATTTTTCTTAGTTTGATTCCTTTGATGCTTGAAAAATAATTAGTTTCAATATATGTCTTGATTACCTCGGGTTTTCCCTCAAAAAAGGAATCTTATTATTTACATATTTTAAACGGTCCATTGTTTAGTCCAAATACGTTTCAATAAAATAAATTTGTAAAAAATATTTACTATAGATCAAATATCTGATATCCGAGTCGTCAGTCAATTTTTAGAATAGGCAATGAAAACCGCTATTAATAGAGAGCATAAAATTCTTTGGATCTGTTCAAAATGAGCAAAACATGGTTTTATTTTATTTATTTTTGAATAAAATAAGATTTATTCAATTAAAAAAATCAAATAAAGTTTTAGAAATTTACAGAAGTGTAAAATGCATTTTATTAACTTTTAAACGTTTTCAAAAATTATATTGTTACATAAGTATTTATTTTAAGTAAATGCGTATGTAAAATATGTAAATGCGAAATAATAAAAACAAAGATCGCTTTTCAAAGAAATTAAAAATTCAAATTAACAAAAATGCAATAATTTGTTTTTTTAATCAAACTCCTTTCGCATTTGGACTGAAAAAAAGAATTTTCATTGACAATTTGATTTTTAATATTAGGCAAGATCTGCAAATTTGATGAATCAATGCTTTCCTTTTCCGTTTGGCAAAAATAATAATAATAATAATAAAATTTCTATCCCAAAACTTTTAAATTCATTTCGTTTTCCTCCTTGAAATCAATTAAACATGTTTTCTTGGTTGTTTAAATACTGCAAGTTGAAGTTAAGAGAATTCACTTAATTTTAATTATATCTTTTATAAAACAATAATCTCCTTGTGCTAATAAAATAATTCTCACTAATTTTGTGGTATTTTCCAATACTTGGACAATTTACCTTTTATATGCATACTGTTTTAACAAACCGTTTTTACAGAGTTTCTAGAACTTAACGAATTTTACTTTTTCTCCAATTAAAATGAAGGCAATTAAATGCAAAGCCCCTATTTAATGAGAAAAGAATCATGAATTAACAAATTATTTCAACGGCTGAAAAAAATATTTTTGTTAATTGGGTTAGGAAAAACATTGTAATGCTTTTCAAATATCTACAGCATCCAGTTTCTCCGGATCAGAGAAATAATGTATGAGTCCTTGCAAATGAACCATGAGCATAACATGTCACGTGAGCTCATGTGGCTAGGACAGGTAATTCTTTTCTTATATCTCCCTACTGCATTCCGCAGTGTCGAGAAGTGAGGTACTGTGGACACTCAGTTTTGCAAAACATTTGATTTTTCAAACATTATAAATTATGGCAAATCAATGGAAATGAAAGCGTTTTCCTTTTACTCGAATTTAATGACAAAATACTTTAGCATAATGCCTTAAAAGTTTCCACGTCAACATTATCTATAATTGTTAAACAAAAAAATAGATATTGAAAAGGCATCAAAAAAATGTACGGAAAAGCTGTTGAAAAATAAGAAAGTCATTGAAAACCACTTCCTGTTCTTGAATCTGACCTAGTGGAATGGCCCAACACTGTTCATGACAAGAAAATGGTGATTACTGAGTTTCTGATAATAGAAAAAGTCCCTCGATATGAAAGACTCTTCTGAATCGAATGGGTGGATCGACCGTTTTAAGAAAAGCTACTGCATAGTCCAAAAACTTTCAGCTGAGAAAAAGCTGATGTAAATGAAAAATGTTTTAAAAGACTGGAAGTGAAAGTTACTCAACCTCATTGAAGTATAATCCCCATCCAACCTTTACAACTCAGATGAAAGCGGGATTGGTTTTTGACTTAAAACGACCAGACACCTTCCTACAGAAATGAAAAATGATATGACGAAGAAAAAGAAAAAAAAAATACAAAATAAGGATTACAGTTTTGCCTGCCACTAATGCTGATGGAGCTGACAAGTTGAGCCATTTGGATGAAAATGGTCTTAAAGTCGCAATGTTTTAAAAACGTCTTACTGATAAAATAAGGAGCAAACAAAAATCATAACCTATCTGCAGACTTTTTAACGTCTTTAAATAAATCTTTGATACATCTTTGCTTGGTATACTTGATATATTTTGGAAAAATATATTAAATGCATTTGAATGTAAAACTATGTCCCTTCTTTCATGCAGTTTAAATAATTAGAAGGGAAAAATTCTTCTTGTACAGAAGTTTTAGATGCATGCCGCATGCATATGTATTATTATAAGCCCGATAATATCTTAGAGTATAAGGACACGTCGATGAAAATTATTTTCTTGTTTAATATGGAATAAAATTGTTCTTTGACATCTCAATTTGATGGCATCGAATGATAAAACTATGGGGACTTTTGTATGAAATCGTGTATTAGTTTCAAAGCATCAATAAATGGAAATTCTTGTCAGCATAAGCATTCCAGCAACGCAATATTCCAGGAGCACAGTAAACTCTATTAGAAAGCAGAAAAATCAAATGAAATTCCAGTGCTGCTACAACTGTAGATTGAGTTTTATTTTTATACACGAAAATATTTCATTATTAGTAAAGAGAATTAATGCATCAAATACGATTTCGGGAGGTTTTGAGATCAATTTATTTCCTTCTTGTTATTTTAGCAGCCATAGATGAATAGATTGATTGATGATTGTTAAGAAAATATTCCAGTTGTAGAAACATATCCATTAATCACAATAATTCCATTCAGAGTCTGATGTGTTTTATTGAGAAAAGATATAAAATAAAATAAATTCAAAACCAGGAAAAAGCATCCTCTGTTCAAAGTGAGAAATAAGAAGAAAAAGATGCTATTAAACTTGATAAATTGCAATTTTTCATTCGGTTTTTCTTTTCTGATTGGAATTTCCTTTTAAGAAAATATTTTTTTTAATTAATTCGTTTTCATTTTTCAAAAATAAAAATTGTTTTGATTTTTTCATAAATATTTTGATTATTAAATATGTCCTTAGGGTTTGTCGAAACTCCTAAGCGAAGAATACTTTTGACTATGCTATACTATTTTGGAGAAATTAATCCCTGAATATTGTTTTCGAGACAAACATCAATAAAAATTACTCGTTTCTTAAAATAATTAACATATTAATACATTTTTTTGCACATTTTAAATATTGTTTTCACTTCTACGCTTCAAAATAATCCATAATATTTGTTTATTGTCACATATTTTACAAGGCAATTATTTTATTTTGATAATTATCACTTCATTTTTAAAATATCTTGCAGTTTATTTATTTAAATTACATTATTCATTAAAACTGTACAATATTAAAAATAATTTTGAATAATTTTATAATAATTATTTTCTATGAAATTATTGTAAGACCCAAATATATATAATAATGATGCAGCTTTTTGAATTGCATTCTTTATATTATTCGAACGCCGGATTAGGCTCCATGCTAAATATCTTATTGGAATATATTTTCGTGGAAATGAAATTAGAGTCGTTAAACAGCAATTTCAGGAATAAATAGTACTGAACATTTTATTCTTAAACAACACAGACAAATTCTCTGTAATTATCTCCCAAATCCAATTTGCAGTGAATAACCTTGTAACAGATAAAAGCAGAAATACGTTCAATAAATCATATTCCCTCTGAATGTGTTATCGCGCACGCAATTAAATGCTGACAAACAGAGAAGACAAGTCTCATCAGTACAACTAATGTTGAAAGTGAACACAGATATTTTGGAGCATTAAGACGCATGGGAAGAGGAAACCCGGCGAAAAAGCACACAGAATGTGGTTCAAATGATAACAATAATGTTTGTTTTCCGGATTCTTTGGTAAATATCTGGTTAAATGGGGAACTCCATTTTTGCTGATTGAATAAATATAGTTCCAGACTTCTGTTCAAATTAAGAATCAACTAGAATTATTTCATGGAAAGTAATACAACTAAAGGAGGATGTGTAATTATATAAACGAACATAAAAATTTAAAAATATGAAACGTAAAGTTAAAATTGAAGATTTATTTTCTTACACATTAGTATAACGTCACTTGTTTCATATTTTATAATAAAAATTGTGCATTAAAATTTTTCTTTACTTCTTAATGTATAAAATTTTACACAAAAAATTTAAAATTTTATTGATAAATCAAATAAAAATGCATAAAATCATGAAGGAGCTTTTACGCACTTATGAATTTTGATATTATGATAGTACACTTTATAGTTTCAGAATTCGATCATCAGTTGATTTAAAAATTTTACTTCTATCCATCTGGTGACCATGAATCTTGGTGTTCTTTCAGAATATCTATATTAACAAACTTCAAATAAAAAAAAAATTAGATCAATTGAAAATAGAAAAATAAAATTTTACATTTTAGTACAATAGTAGAATTTGTCTTAAAAAAACTTTATTTATTCTGTTTAAACCTATTTAAAAAATATTTCATTCATCAAACACAGAAATTTTTTTAAATTTTAATATTGATTATCTTATAGTTACAATATATTTTTATATATTTCTATGATTAATATACTTTATCATTATATAAAATAAATAATATTTATTATTGTTTCATGCACAACATATTAAAAAAATTAAGAAAAAGCAATTTGGAAAATCCTTTAAAAAACTTTACTATTGTCTTATATATATATATATATATATATATATATATATATATATATATATATATATATATATATATATATATATATATATATATATATATATATATTCTTTCTTACACTGAAAATATTTTAAAGTGTTATGCTTTTTAATAAACTTGAAATCTGCATCTAAGAATATAGCTGAATCACTCAGAATCTAAGGCGATAAATTCTTTTTCTATTTTCCTTTTTGCTAATTTTAATGAAATTTGTAATATTCTTTTATTTTCCCCCCACTCTTTGAAAAAACTATAAATAGATTTATTTCCATTCAAATTAACAACATTTTTTAATTAATGAACTAAAAAATTAATTTGCTCATTTTTATTTTCAGAGCTTAACTGCAGTAGCTTTCTAATAATCCAATTGTAAATTTATCAAAAATATCTGAGGTGGCTAAAATGGTAAAATCAATAAAAAAATTACACTTAAAAAATCACAAGAGTTTATTATAATGATATAGTGATTGTATACTTTTATACTTCTAAATCACCTTGAGATGCTTGATAGAGGAAATATATGCTAATTTCATGAGAATACCAAAAAACTACTTTATTTCTCTATAAAAAAGAAAATGTTAAAAATATACATAAATGAGTTAATCCATATTGCAATTTTTCAAAATACTGCTAAGTAATTCCCAAAAAATAAAATTAATTTTCATACCATAAATAAAATATGGCACTTAAATGAATCAATTGGCAAGTACAGAAGAGGTGAAAGGGTATCTAAAAATCCTTGCATTTAAAGGAGCAGAAATATGTTACGGAATTAGTTCAACGCCAATCTTCCAACCCTGAATTTCGAACTTTTTCAGCGATTTTCTTCAAGCTATACAATCACGTATTAAAAAGGAGCATTATTTGGTATTAGTAACGATACAAGGAAAAATTTGCATAATTGAATATACTCTGATATGCTTATGTAAAATTATAATTTGTAAAATGTTTGTTTGTTTCTTATGGCACTTGCCACTGACAAGCCCGCTGTTACGAAGACAGCGATTTAAGCCTGAGGGGGACGTCTCTTATTTTTTATAGCAGCGCCAACTAGGGCCAAGAGTACGACTTTGTTACTCACGCATCACTCATTCGCTTGCACAACCCCTTTTTACAGGAGGGCACATTCACACATCTCACAGATAGAACAACAGAAGAACAACCATGCCCAAACCGGGACTCGAACCCGGGACGCCCAGATCACGGGGAAGACGCGCTACCCCTATGCCAGGACGCCGGCTTGTAAAATGTAATCGCTTGTTAAGAAAAGAAAGATTTTTCCTATTTCTTACATAAAATTGAACGACTCTATCTGAAATTATTTAGTTGAATTAATATCTTAATAATTCATAATACCATGATATAAAAATGAATTTAAAAAAGAATTAAAGAGTGGATAAAAAAAACTATTATTGAAAATATGATGTCAAAAACTTTACCTATGTCTTCAAGACAATTTCATCATTTCTTTTTCAAGAAAAAATGAAGACTATACTCTAGAAATTTTATTCCCAGTTTACTGAGAGATCTGAACTGTTTTAAAAAAATAAAACGGTAAATGAAAATAGTAAATAAAATTTTCATCGTGCGATGATGTTGCGTAAGAATTCTGCTTAACGAGTCCTTTAAATATCACTTTCACCTACTTCTGCTTTAAAATGAGTCCGGTTCTTGAACATCAAGAAGAAAGTAGTGGAAAAAGAGATTTTTATCTAGATCAGTCTCATTTCAGAGTTTCATTTTTTGAACACATTCAGAAGTTGATAACTCCATCTACTGAAGAAGAAGAAAACAGTAAATTTACTTTTGTTTAATGAATATAGCATTAGGCTTTATAAGTCGATGAAAGGAATCTTGATGCCCTAAATAAATACCTAGGAAGCTTGCAGTGCGCTGATGGCTCGGTCTGTGAAGGCCTAAATATAAAGATAATTCTATGCAACATTTTACTTGAATCCTAAAATTTAAGTTGTTTTTCATCTCTCAGTATGCAACATTTTACCTGAATAAAAGGAATGATGTATTTGCCAGAATGATTATATTAAAGAAGACCTCGGCATTATTTTATTTGAAAACTGAATATACTTTATCACCTTTTTTATTATAAAATGCATGCTTTAAAATTCGTAAAATTATTTAAACTTATAGTTATATTTAACTAGTTCAAAGCGTAAAAATGAAAAAGAGTTAAATATTTATCAATAATCATTATGGACCAGCCACTTTTGGTGACCAATTATTTCGAAGAGCTCAATGATTGCCAAAAATTCCAATGAAATATGTTGGGTAATTACATCTTGCCGGCTTTCTCTAGGAAATATTTTTAAACAAATTTTGATAGATATATAAATTTAGAAGCCTTACTTAGCTCTATTCATAGTGTTAAGCTTTTTCTAATTTGTTGTCTACGTCTAAAACTACATCTACAGCTAAACTTATAAAAAATAAGAGGAGTTTAAAAAGTTCTTCAAAATTATTTCGCCATTTATTGATTCTTACGCAAGAAATTAATTATGAGTAAAAAAAAAAAAAAACTTTATACTGAAACCTATTCAACATGACAACATTAGCCAAATCTTAATATTTTTTCCTTCAACAATAGAAAAAAAAATATCATTATTATTTTGTAGCTGCAACAAAAACAATTTCAGTTCCACTTCCCAAATGGAATTTATTATTATTCTAAAATTCACATAAAATATTTTTTTTTAATTTAAATATAATAGAATATGAAAGTACGAAATTACTATTATTTAAAATATAACTTTTTTTTATTTTAAATGACTATGTAGGGATTGTTGTTTTGTAGTATTATTTTAAGAAAATATGAACACTTTGATCAATTGTTAATTAATTAAAATTTTAATAGAAATTTTCAAACGATCGTTACAAATTTCTTCTAAAGTATTTATGTGTCAAAGCTAAATGTGGTAGCACTATTTCATATGATTTGGCCAGTAGAGCTCTAATACCTCTTTCAGGCGCAGTATTCCATTACATGGAATACCTAAATTTAACGCATAAATTCGCTCTCTTCTAAAATAATCAAATTCAACTATACATGAAAAAAATAAGTTTAAGATTCATTTTAAATCTTTGTCAATAATGGATGACAATCTAAATCAACTACATCCATAATTTTCAACTATAGCGCGATGTTAAAATCCAATTTTTTCATGGAATTTTGTTACTTTTTTCGCATAAAAAAAGTTTGGAAAAATAATTTTAATGCTATTTTATTGGCTGTATCTTAAATTACTCATTTATATACATTTTAAAATTTTGTATAGAGAAAACATACATATAATCGGAGGATGAAAATAGGTCTTCCATTAGTTGGAACACAGCACCGATCGTGTTACTCGGAAAGGAAGCTATATACCAGAAAGAGAATACCTGCTTCTTCGTTTTCTGTTCCTTTCCCTTGGAAAATGTGCTCTATTCAAGGAATATTGTTTGGGAGGGTTGGGATTCTTGGAAATGACCGACGATTACTCTGGATCTAAAGTTGTGGGATTTTACTTTTTTTCTTTTATTAGCAGCTTTGATCACCTTTACTTAGAACTGGACAGAGTTTTCTGCTCTTTACTTTGAATTTCGCTAACGTTTGTTTTATATAATAGTGTAAATATTTTTTAATTATATATATATATATATATATATATATATATATATATATATATATATATATATATATATATATATATATATATCGTATTTTATATTTTAAACATAACTATAAATTATTTATTGTTAATTAATTGTATAGAAAGTATCAAGGGAAGAATAAGTGCTTCCAAAACAAAATAAAAATCACACACACATACACACACACACACACACACACATATATATATATATATATATATATATATATATAGGCGCAAGAAACAGGACAGGTTACTCTATCATACTACTTAAATATTCAAATTAATAGCTAAATCTGGTGTTTAATAATACTACTTTGCTGATGAAACAACGAATACCTTCTTATAAATTGTATAATAGAAATGTAACAAATCTCATATTGTTGCAAGACATCTCAATTCCAAGCAATCTCAAATTGGTCAAGAAAGAAAAGTGTTCAGTATAATACAGATCAAAATTTATGTTTAAGAAAATATATTTTGCAATGAAAGTTCTTAATAAAAGCAGATTTATTGCTTATAAATACTAAAATTTGCATATAATCTTTACGTATAAATTATAATAAGCAATTTTCAGAAGTTAATCAGATGAATCAGATTTTCTCGGTTTCAATTTTAAAACTTAAATATTCTTAGATACCTTGCAAAGTCGAATTTTTTTACATGATATTTAAAATTTATCAGTTCCTTTCATCTTAGTTAAGAAACATCAGATGCTCATTCATCATGCTCAACTGTTCTATTCTAAGAATGGTAGAAATTCTTGACAGAAGTTCCCGTCACAAATTATCTTTAAATAATTGATTGTGGAAGACAAGTATGTCAAAGATTAAGATTATGACAGACTATCGGAATATTTGATTAATCGATTTAAATGTAAAAATGCTATATTCCATTTTTAGAAAGAAACCCACAAGTAGGGATTGATTGATTTTTAAAATAATCTAAGCGAGGTTTATTCATTGTATAAACAGAAACCACTACTGAAAAATTTAATCTGTACTCAAATTATTTATCTTTTTATTTAGATTAATATGAGGTATTTCAAGTAATTTTCAATGGATACATTCAATACTTACCAACGAAACTGTATATATTACGTCGTACAATATATGTCGTACTTATTTTGAAATTATTTTCAGAATATTATAAGATATCAAGATATTATAGTAATTGAACATCGAGATAGGAAGCCAACAGTTTAAATAAATATATTGTATATAATTGCATGAACAAATTAATAAAAATTTGGCGTTTATTATTTTCGTATTATGTAAGATAACAAAAAATTTAAATAAAACATAAGTTGCTCTTACTTTTTAAGATTGAGGAGCATTTCGGTAATAAAAAAAAGCAATTCACAAAATAATTATGCTTTTTGTGTGTATTAATTAGTTTAAATGAATTATGCTGATGAATATTTTGATATTATAATTATTCAAAATATAGAAAAGTTTTGTACTTTCTATTTATCTATGAATGATGTGAGAAGGAAATGCTTCTTTTCTTTTTAAGAAATTTGTTTTTAAACATTACTAGTACTAATTAGTTGTGAACTAGTTACTAAATATAGCCAAATTTTAAGTATTGACGATTTTTTCTTCAATTCAGAAAATAAAAACTCATTGTTTTAAATCAATCTCTACAACTGCAATTAGTATGATATGATACAGCTAAAAAATTTTCTGTAATACATTGCAGTTGATAAAATAAGGGTATCTTTTCAATTTCTTTCTTAATCTGTCTCTAAGGGTGGACATTATTTTTAAATGGCATTTTAAACCATTTTTGTGCATAAACTGAAAGATATTAATGATTTTGTTCCATTGCAGAATAACAATTACAGAAAATGATGTAGAATGTGAAATTTGTCTTATTGCCAAATGGCGTCAATGGGTAGACTTTGAGTTTGGAAATTATCTCACAGTTCTTATTTTTGAAGCATATCATTCAAACTATTAAATATTTTTCAAACTATTCGACAAGTGATTTATTACTTATTCTTTGGATATCTTTAAGTGGAATCCAATCATTTCGAAATTTATATTCCATTAAAATTTATTTTTTTAATTATGTTTAATGCATTAGAGCTTGATTATGTATTTTGATTAAAATAAACATAGACTTCTACTTGAATTCAAAATTTAAAAAAAATCTGCCAAAGGATCCTGAATTCTAGAGATATGAATGTTATTTTGTCAAATTGAATTTATGAATTCAGTATAATTTGCTTTAGAGTATTTCAATGATTCCTTTTTTCGTTTTGCTTATTCATGCAAAGAGTCATTGATAATCGTTACATACACTATATTGAACAAATGCTCATCTAAGATGCTTCAAATCTTCATCTTATATATATATATATATATATATATATATATATATATATATATATATAAATAAATTATTTAAACCCTATCAGATTTCAAAAGGATTATTTAAAAGTTATTTCTTAAATATGTATATGTAAGTTTATTATTTGTTTTACTGATTTTTTTTCTTTTCTTTATTATTGAAGAAGTAAGGTAAAACCTTAGTTTGTAGCAACCGCAAGAAACATAAGAAATATGAGTCTAATGTGACATAATTTAAATCTCTAATCTCTGTCATTCTTTCCCTGCTAATAATTTTAAACCACAGCTCAAAGAACAATTATCGTGTTGATGAGAGTAACGAACCCATGTTAAAGATTTTGTTGGCATCTTATGTGAATTGATCCATTTTAGTTTTAATGTTTCCAATCTTCACCATTAGTTATTATACTGTTCAACAAAGATAATGTGTTCACCAAAGAATATTAAATTATATGATGGTACATAGACTCTTCTAATTTAAAAACTTATATAACTTCTGTTGAATTACTTCTAGTGTTAGAAATAATGCAAACTCTCAGTATTTCATTGTTACCTATATATTATGTAGGAAAATGAATATAAAGAAAGCTTCACAACTCAAAACTGTTTTCTGAAGGAAAGTCTAAAGGTTTGGTATAATTCTTTCCTGTCAAAGCAAGATTCAGAATTTGTAGCATTTAAATAAAAGGGAAAAAACCTTGAAAAGTGTAACGCTAATAAAAAAAATTTACAGAACAAGGAAAGGAAAAATTCTTCCATATTTTTATAAAAGTAGATTCTGTTTTTTTTTTTTTTTTAATTATCTTGAGACTATCACTTTTCGAATGTTCTACCTCTGCAAGGGAAGAGACGCGGGAAGATGAACGCATTTCCGAAATTCTATATTCTTTGACCTTGATTTCAGCTCGTTTAGATACTTTTTCGATCAGTTTTTTCCCCCAACGTGCATGTAAGTGTTTCTGACCATATTTTTTCATTTTAATTCAGAATTGCTAATTGATTTCTTATATGGCTAAATCAAGTGGCAACAAAACCATTTAAATAAATTCAAGATTAAATTATCTTACTTTAATGTGAATGTTTTCAAAAGTATTCAGTTAAAAATAAAAAAAAATGCTTTAGCCTAAAAACAGATTATTAATTGTAAAAAAGTGAATTATCAAATTTTAAGAACAGAATTCTTTTATTTATTCATCAGAATTTAATGTTTAGACCTCTTAGAGAAAAACAATTTTTTTTTCGAAAATAGCTTATTGTTAATTAGGATCTTTTTCCTATAATATCACCAGTTAACTGATATTTTTTTCGCTTTCTAAATCCACAAGTAATCTGAATTCACCTTGTTATTAAATGTAAAAGCTCCTCTTTCACAAATATATTTAGACCAAATAAAAGCATCCTGACAAATGCGCAAAATCGAGGCGGGTTTCAAATCCGTAAATAAGCAGTAGCTTACAAATTGTAATTACACTTCTCAAATTATTTTTATGGGAATATATACAGCTTTAAAATTGAGCTCTAGTTGATTTTATGATATATATATTGATTTAAAGATGCTGAATTTCCTATTATGACAACAAAAGTTACGCATTAAGTATCCTTGTTTCATTTATTTTCAGAATAGAGTAATGTAATCAGAGATCAGAGAGTTTAAGCGAATTGTTGACTTAGGTACAACAAATTTTATGAGGAAGATATTCGTTAGCGTAAATAAGATAAATGAGATAATTTATTCAATCGATTAAGATAATAATTACTTTCAACGCCTTTGAAAAATGTTTTCTGCGCATTAAAAAATCTACCCTACTATTCTCAAACTTGTCACCTCTTTAAAGATTCAATTAAATATATATTTTTGTTGCATAATTAATATATATTACAACTATTTAATTTTTATATTTTTAGTTATTTAATCATATTTAATTAAATTTATTTATTTAATAAAAAAATTTAATTTAATTAATATAAATTTATTATTTATTTTAAATATAAGCATTTTTTACTCATAAGGCCCCTTCTATTTAGCCATGTTTGATTTTGCTAATAAGAAGACTTATTTTATCATAAATCAATGAACAATGAAAAATGGGCGCAAAATGTATTTAAAAATCTTGTAATAATACGAGTTAAAAAATGCTTTTTCAATATTGCTATTTGAAAAAGTTTTCAGTAAGTCAATTTGATAAGGAACTTATAGACAAATTCCACCAGAATACCCAATTAATTAAGCAAAGGTATCAAGGAAGAATAGATAGGCATATCATTTATTCATCTCCAAAAAAAATTCAACTACTGAAGTATTTTTTTTTTTAAAAAATCAGGAAGTTTCTTTTTTTCAAGAATTCATAGAACAAGCTCATTTAATCTTCATTTCATTGGACATCATACAACATATCATCATGTATTTTCAGAATATCATTAACATTAATTCATTTTGATGTATTTACTTATTTTTTTTTTGTATTATCCTCATTAATTTTACTTAACATTTTATTCTTATGTTTACATACATTTCATGTGATTGCCGCATTAATCTATCTACTTATTAATATAATAATTACACTTTAATATTTATTGATTTACGTAAGAGAGAGTGTCAGTATTATTTGAGATGTCGTGTACATACTAATACTGAAATTTAAATTTCCGTCTATGGAGCATAAACTAGAGCTAATCCTGCAAAGAAAATGCCAGATTATGAATCAGCATCACTAAATTATCCAAAAATCTCGGAAATATCTTTGGCAATAAAACTGTAGTGATTGTAACCTAATATTGAAATTAGAGTTTAAAAATATTTGAATGATAATATAAAAATAATATTATATGTAACAATTTTTAATATATGAACGAAATTACCTGGAAAAATATTTAAAAAATATAGCTAATATATAGCATAGTTTGATTTTAATATAAATAAATCATATTTAGTGGAATCTCTCTTAGCAAGCATAATTCGTTTGCAAATCTTACTCGTAAGCGTGGCGTCTTTGTTCCATAGGAATCCATATAAAATAAAACGATGCAATTAAAAATAAATCTGTATTTATGTAATTTATTATTTATAATGCATGATATTTTTTCGAAAAAATAGATCTATAATTATGTAATTATTTTATTTATAATGCATGATCTTTTTGCAAGAAAGTTGTCTAAATATATTTGTCTTTAGCCATTACCTGCGCTACAAAATCTAGCAAATATGATGCAACATTTTTACCTGATCAAAATGGGTGTCTGGATAAGTTCTCCTACCTAATCATAGATGACAGCACATTTCCGTTGTCTTGAAAGTTATGCAGAAATGATCTATTTTTACTTGGTAGTCAAGAAAAGTAGACGTTCACGTGGAATTTGGGCGATCCCTATTCCCTATTTCCTCCCCTATATTCGACAATGGCGTTACTCAGTATATTATATAATAACTTCAGCATCTCCCACATTTCACTGGCTGGTCGTTGTGCTGCTGAGGTCATTATTCCCTCCTCTCCTTACCAAATCTCATTGACGAATTTGATTGAGACACAGAATGCAGTTCCGTAAGTTCTTAGATTGTTTTAGCTAAGCTCTTTCACTAGGCTCCATCAATACCGTTTCCATCCACGTCTAGCACCTTGATAGGAAACAGAATCTCGTAGATTATCGCTTCACTTGACCGAACCCCTACTAAAACCCTTCAACAACTTTATTCTGTTGAAAATCTCTTTCTGGTTGATATATTTGAATCGAGTTATTTAAACTGAATAATGAAATCGAATTAATTTTATAAAGAAACCATAGATAATTATTTACAATTATTCACGTTTGAAATTATGTGGAAGTAGACGCTGTCTATTTTTGGAATTATTAAATTTTTGTAAATGACTTTACTCGTGATAAAAAATTATGACAATGGTTCCTTCTTTCTTTTAAACTTTTATCTTTTTTTAGTTAATGTGATGCAATTAAGTTATATATATATATATATATATATATATATATATATATATATATATATATATATATATATATATATATATATATATATATATATATTATTTATAAATATAGATATAAAAAGTAGCTTCATATTTACAAAAGTTTAGTTTTGGAATTAAGGTTTGGAAATACATGATTTTCATTATACAGTCTAGAATATAACATTATCTATGTAAAACAAAATACTACAAACTGTTTCTTCGAGACTTTTGAAATGTTTTTTTAGATTAAACAATATATGTATGTCTTAAAATTTATAAATACTTAGTGTATAACTTTTTATTTGGGAAATTTACTTTTCTACATACTCGATATGCCTTTTTTTCACGTTCTTACATTAAACAATCGGGCAAAAAAAGTGTGAATTCTGGAATTTGCTATGAAATAGAATGAAAAAAGAACTTGAATCCCGAAAGTTTACATTCAAAAACAATGCAACATATCGCATCGAGAACATAAAACACAGTCTGTGCTGAATCAAATCAGTTCAGCTTTAAATCTTAGAAGCATATATTTGTTGAGACATACAAAGACGGGTATTTGGTTGTTTATTTTTCATTTTTCCAAATAAAGTTCCATGAGATATGAGAAAATGGTATTGAAGGAAAAAGATCTTTCCTATGGATACAATAAAAAGAAGTTTAAAATTGTAGGCAAGATTTTTTGTGCTCTTGCATAAAAAAGCGGAAATGTAATTTGAATATAGTTCCTGTCACCTTGTGCGGCTTAAGGCAGCGGTAAGATGCCGGAATCTTTCAGTTCCTTGGCTTTCATCCAGTTCTTCCTTGTCCATTCCCAATCTGAAATTCAATTTATTGGAATGAAAATAAAATTAAATTATCTTATGAGCATTTAAAAAGGCGAAATGCTCAAAACTAATTCTGTTAAGACTAGAATTCGGATGTTTCACTTGAATCGTGATGGGTTTTGAGTGTCCCTAAGTGATTTAAGACACTATTGGAGAAATTGGATATCTTGAAGTAAATGATACACTTTAAACTTTTGAAACATAGCTTAAATGTTTAAGTCAACGGCTTTTAATTTATTTTCTATTCTGTTGAATTACAAGTTGAAATGCGCCTTTTGGATTGAAAAAGACATAACTGTGTCGTTCCTGGTTATCCTAAAAACATTCTTTGATGGATATTTGTTGGAGGATTATTTAACACTGAAGTACTTCATAATTCCCAAAGGAATTGCATTTTCAAGCAGTAAGAATTGAAACGAACTGTACGATTTGAATTATACATAAGCTCACAATTATTGGCGTCAACAAAAGTAGAGATTCTTATTTTTACAACATTCCATAAATGAATATTTCTTATATTCTATCGATGTACTTAAATTAAATTCAAAACCTTTCACCAGTGTTGGCATTTCAATGAAGTCTCGTTACCTTTAGATGGCGCTATTAGTTTACAATTTTTTATCCAATCCAGAACTGAATAATTCTGATTTTCAAGAAACTGTTGTATGCTAAACATTTTTGAATACACAGTAATGGAAGAAAAGAAATGACATTCCATACGTTCAACTCTTCTTGGAATTATGAATTATACTTAAATAAATTTTAATAGAATAGAAACATCAACAACATAAAAGTCTATCAAAGGAAAAAAAAATCTTTAAAATATTCGTAAACAATATATTAAGAGATCAAGTGTTTATTATTTACTTTAAAATTTTTCCAGAAGATTATTGCTTAATTACTCTGGTAAAATTACTTAAATTTAAATGGCACTCAGATATTAGCTTTCAAATATTTTTCGCTACAGCGAAATTAAAGAATAAAATTAGTTGGAATATATAATTAAATAGTTTAAATCTGAAATATTTATCATGCAAGAAACTTCCAAAAAATAACTCCTGTTTTATTTAAATACATTATAATGCGAAAACCGCTTTAGCGTTTCATATCATTTTCTTATGCTCACAACTAAGAAAAGGTTTAATATTTTTTTTTTGGGGGGGGGGCACCATTTGCTTCCAATAATATGCCAATGTAAAATATCATGAATAATGCATAAAGTATAGCAAAGATTTTGCATTATTTTTTTTGTATTTCTCCAAATTCTTTAATATACTCTTAATGTAGTATATGATTCACAGTAAAGTTTTTTAATGGAAATTGCACTTAGTACAGTTAAAATAAAATAAGCTGTAAAGAAGGGGATGAAAGATTTTATGGATATATGTTCAGAAGATTTTAAAGCAACTGTCAATGAAAAATTAATTATTAGAAATTAGAAGATTAAAAGATTATAAGATTAGTAAGAAGAAATTATAAAGATTGTATTTATTATTAATAAATATGGATTTTGAAAAAAACAATGATTTATTTGCAAGAGCATTAGAATTTATTGATTTTACTGATTTTAATTTAAATGTATTCATTTTGTCATTATAAAAACCTATTATCTCAAACTAAAGCTATTTTTTTTACTTACTTTCTTTCCCTTGATGTAGTTAAGACGTCATTTGAAATTAGTAGTTATGTAAGAATTGGGAATATTTGATATTCCAAAAGTAGTAAAAATATTCCATTTCATCATATTGAAAATATTTATAAAATTATTTAAACGTAGTCAGGATATTTCATTGAAATAAGGATTGGAGTGTTATATTCCAGACCATAGAAAACAGGAAAAAATCTTGAAAAAAACTTATTTTACATATATGAAAGATATGTTCAACAAATGGTTAAACAAACAAATAGTGCAATATGTCAAACAAACATTTTTAGCGATACAAAAAAAAAAATGACCTGGATTAGGGAGGACGGACTACTCTTAGGAATTAAAAAAAAATAACTATCATATAATTCAAAACGCAATCAATAATTATCAACGGTCAGTTTGCATCTCTATATTCGATAATGATAGAATAAAAGTAAAGTTCTCAAATGTTATTCAGCGAATTTCTGAGATTTAATTCTATCCTGCATATAGGGAAAAAATATTTATAAATGTGTTGAATAAAAGTTTAGGCAAAATTACTGTAAAATTAATATAACCATCTTTAAATGTTTCTAAATAGCTCATAGTTGTATTAGCTCATAATAATTTGAGAAATAATCTAGATAGAAATATATATTAACACCTGCACACATACCCTTATTATTAATGTATATATTCCCATGATATATCATCAGAAATACTTATGCTGTTCCAAACATAGCAATTTACAGAGTAAATAGAATTATAAATTTGAAAAAAGAACTCTTACTACGTAGAGTTCTTTTTAAAGTCTTTATATGTCCAATTACAGATATTACGTATGTCATTTGTAGGCGATTCGTTGAATTATCATTCCACATTTACGGAAAGGTTGAATAGTTACTGCTTTTATTGCTTAAAATGGAATAACTACATAATTAGAGTGAACATACTGTAATTAGTACTACTGATTACTCAACTAAAATACTAATTGCTTCATCACTTTCTTTTTAAGATTGCACCAACTAGATTTAATTTTCTTAGCTTTCTCTAGCTCAAGAAAATAGTTTCTTCGTTTGTTTGGTCTCAAATTAGTATGCGTTGCACAATCTTTTGTAAAAAATTGAAAGTATTTGCTTTCTCAATTTTCTTTATATAAAGTTTAAAAAAAACAGCTTGTAATTTTCATGTTCATTGAGGTTTTATACACTTTTTTAAAGAATCTTATTTGATTTGTTAAAATTAGGTATAATAATAGTTCCATAGACATTCACAGAAATAAAATACACCCAATCAGTAATGAGTTTTACTGAAGGAGCACACAGGCCTATTTCGGTCTATAGTATAATTTTTAAATTGTTTAATCTTATTTATTATTTTACAGTATTATCAATATTTAAATATACAAGATGAATCATTCGATATTGAGACTCAATTTAAGATTAATAAATGCTTGTCACATTATTGTGTCGCTTAATCATTGCAATATTTCGTTTCAAAAAATAATGTTCAATATGTTCATTAACAGATTTCAGATTTCTTAATATATATTGACATATTTCTTAAATTTATTATGATTAATAAGTGTCTTTGAAAACTGTGTCATAAATTATTTAAAAGTAAACTTGTTTTCTTTTCAGTCAATTAGTATATCAATAAGAATTACAGACGTTTGTAAAAAAAAAAAAAATTCCAGCAAGTCATGCAGTTAAATTGCAATGATTCCTTCCATATTTATTTTTATAATAAAATTATTTTAATTAAAACAATATATTTCTTCACTTTGAACTAAATAGGGGCTTTCTTTTCAATTCAACATAAAAGTCAGTTTAAAACGTGTCACTTGTTATATGGTTTTACAGGCAGAATATTTATCACAATTCCTGTTCAAGTAATTAATTAAACTCCCTTTTTTCATTATCGTATTATTGATTTTATAAAACCTATATTAAAGTAAACTAATTATTTACAAATGATATATGAAAAATGATTTTTGAAAATGAAACACAGGAAATTTATCTGAAGTGTTCTTTAAAATAATGTGCATCGTATAAACTAACGAGATTAAAGAATATATTGCTTATTTCATAAGCATGCCATCATAAACTGCTTTAATTCGCAAGAACATCGCTTCATGTATTATTTTAATGAAGTCAATTAATTAAGCAAATGAATAAACTTTTTCACATAATACAAAATAAATAATTATTAATAAAGTTATTTTAAAGTATTAGCATCAATATAAAGAAAATGCTCTTATTATAATAGATAACTGCTCTCTTTGATGAGGCAAACGTTAATTTTCCATTCAAAATTCATCTTTTACCGAGAGATTGATCACCTGTTCGTTTACTCTCATCCCGCACCAAGGCAGTTAAGAGAGCCATTTATTTGTTGCCACCCTTCGCATTTATAGAATAGGTTAAAGAGGGCGTAAACACTTGGATTTGCTTTGTCACATTATCAGTCATATATGCCACCATCATTAGTTGATCTCTTTGTGAATCTTTGCCATTCATGATTCTTGTGAATCTTTTTGCTGAAGCAAATAATAAAAGAGAAACTTGATTAATAATAATTCATTGATTGCTTGGTGGTAAGTAATAATATATATACATTGAGTAATATATATGCAATTATCTACGGGAGTTTTGTACATTTTGCAGGTTAAAATTGCAGGTTCAAAATTGGAAAGGAAAATTTTTGTAGGAATTTTTAAATTATAAATCTTACATGATTTTTTTTTTGTACTGAAAAAATTATTTTCATAAAAATTTCATTGTGCATTTTCAATTTTCAAAAACTAAATTTAAAATTTGAAAAAAAAAACTTCAGCAGAAGTTCATCCTTGTTGGTTTTATAAAACTTATAAAAACATCAAAAGAACTTACGAAAGTCATTCTTTAAGTAAAAAATATTATTCTATAAAAAGTTTTAAAAAAAAATTATTTCTAACTCTTTATGTGAAATTTTTGAAAAATATCACAGAAAGAGGTTATTGTGAGACAAGAGAAATTAATTCGCTTAAAAAGTGTTTTTTTTTTTACTCAGTAAAGCATGATTTTACATATTAGTCTAATGCGGAAAATGCAGACAGTTTTGACATTGTTTCGGATTTTGAATATTTGAAAATGTTTTCTAAGAATTTCAAGAGAGTCAACAATAATAAAAAAATTGAAATGTCAAGTTTCCTCGATGATCTTGCCGGCTTCTTATACTTGAAATAATAATTATACATCCAATTACATATAAAAATTAAGGATGCATTCGATCTCGAAAGAAATAAAATATTTTATTCCACATGCAAGAAATTCATTCTCTCTACTTTTTCCATGGTATTTCAATTCATTGCTTTATTTTTACAATATAATGCATAAAATCATTATGCATGCGTCACTGCGATGAATAATCGGTTACAAAAGGAATATTTTTCATATTAAAGTTCAAATGGAGTGAAATCAATCATCAACATTATGTTTTGAGACATTTTTGTATCACATCGTTCGAAATACATTAATATCAGTTTGTCTCAGAAGGCACGGATAAAGGATTCCATGCTCTTCCTTTGGCCAATTTATCTCGTTTTCATTCGATGACTATTGCTGAGGTCAAAGGAAAGATGGGAGGGGGAAGCAGGGAGGGAGGATCATATAATTTGACTTGAGCGGATTGATGAAGTACTCTTTCCCATCAAGTGGGAAAGGAAACGTGATAGTCAGACGATTCCAAATTTTCTATTAATTGAGATATTACAATCACACATTTCCTGTTTTATCAACTCATTAGCGCATTCTCAATCTTGATTTATGGTTTCCATCAAATTTCAAAGGTTAGCTTCCTTTTGGACAGAAGCACTAAAACATAGATTTGCTGATCTCACAAATCGCCATAGATAATATGTGAAATATTCGTTTTACATCTTTGATGGAAAACAGTTAAATGAGTCACTTTTCTTAAAAATAAGTAATAAATACATCGAAGTATTGATAGTATTATATATTTGGATTTTGTGATCGTTCCGATTATCAATTATATGATCAGAGCCAATTCAATTGGAAAATGAAAAAAATGACTACAAATTTGCAATTTCTCGTAAATATTTCATGAAAGAGAATTTATTCCTTGACGTTCTTTTTAAATTAGCTGAAAATGTTTTTTTTTGTGCCTGTGTGTGTGTGTGTGTAAAGCTCGAAGGCTGTTGTATGGCAACTGTTTCTGAATTAATCTTTAGAACTACCTTGAAGAAGAATACACTAAATACAGTTTAGTGTTCGGTGAAATAATAGGGCATATTTAAGAATAAAAAAGAGAATAAAATAATGAATTTTTACCAAAATTTTTCAATTTATTCTATTTCTATTACTAAAGATTCCTCAAATAGAGAATAATTCGCAACTTAATATAGGTCAAAGGATTAATCATTGTTAAACGAATAAGTTTAGTAGCTATATCAAGGCTTATTCCGTTCCATCATATGTCTTTTAGTTCAATTCTCTTAATGATGGAAAATAACTATGTCAATATGTACCTTAATTACATCGTTTATTTAATCAGTAAATTTCTTACTTGTCCTCTATAAAATGTATCGTGTTTGACCTCAGTTAGTTTCAAACGTTTTAGAGTGAAATATCTACAACAAATAATGCTTCTTATATCAGAGATAATACAAATTTTATGAAAATTTATCGAATAACACCATCACAAAAATATTATATTCTATAGCGTCGTTCAAAAAGGATAAAAAAATAACTTCTTTTTTATTTTGAATTTTTTGTAAATAGATTAAACTTCACCCAATTAAAAGGTTCAAATTTTTCTTTAGGAATCAACAGAAATTTGAAATGATTTTGCGAATTAACTTTTCAATGCATTTTTCAAAGCGTTAATTAAATTAATTAATTTATCAAACATTGCATTTTTATCTTAACTTTTATCTTAAATTTATATTAATTTTAAGCATAATTAATAATTTATCAAGCATCGCATTTTTATCTACATATTAATTTTAAGCATAGTGCATTATTAAATATATATATATATATATATATATATATATATATATATATATTTCGAAAAGAAATTAAACATTGAAATTAACAAAAAATTCAATAAACTCTTCCTTTAACCAAACTCTTTCACAGTCTTATAAGGATAAAGAAATTACATTGGTAGTTTATTTCTTAATGACAGACAAAAATCTTCAAATCTGGAATAAATGATGCTTTACTTCTCCTTTTTAAAAAAAATAGAAGGAAAAAAATAACACATTTTCAAATCACTTATTTTATTTTTCTTCCTACGGCAAATCATTTGATAATGTTTTTTTTTAATTCTTTTCAGTAGTACTAATTTAAGTTGCCAGGATTCACAATCATTTAATTATATATTTTTTTTAGAATAATTAGATGTTTTAGATTTAGAAATCAATAGTTATTCAATCTTTATGCCAATAACATAATTTTTTATTACTTTCACAATATTTTATAATATTTGGACATTTTCAGATTTTATAAATATACAATAAATTTTAAAACAATTTTAACTTTATGGAACACCACTACTATGATTATTTAAATCTAACTTTTTTATGGCATAAGCAGATAATATAAGTAGTCTGCTGAAGTAATATCTACGATCAGAGAATTAAAAAACTTTGATACATTTTAGTTAAAACAAAATTAATGCTATCTGTAATTAAATTTGTGATTAAATCATGAATTTTACAAGGCTCTATGAAAATATTTTACAATTCTTGATAATATTCCAACCGTCCTAATGTATAATAATAATGCATAAAAATGTTACTTTTTTTAATCATTAGTATATGTGTGAACTTCCCTTTTGTATCGCCCTTTTTTCGCCGTGCGCTTATTTGGTCAGTACCATGCCATCAGTTAAGTACTCGTTATGGGTTCTCTTTGACATTTCTTTTCTGGCTACACAACTTTTAAAAATTCTCTGAATTTTGTACCTTTTAGACCATTTATTTTCGCTCCCAAAAGAATTTTTCTTTATATTTCAAGGAACTTTTGCTCTCAGAAATACAAATTATTGCTCTCTAATATTGTATTTATAACAATTAATAAAAAATATATATTTAGCATTGGTACAAGTTTCTTGTACTCAAAGTGAAAATTAAATATGAGACTAGAAGTTATTTATAGCCCATTTTCTGAAGGATACAAGTAGTCACATTTTAGATTATTCGCACACAAATCGTTATTAATAACTTCTATAAAGTACTTTTCACTCTAATTAAAACATCAGATCATTGAAACTTGTGCAGAACACAAAACTAAAGAATTAGGGGAAATGTAGTTTGTCGCCCTAGGTGTTAAAAAAGGTACCATTATGTGGTGATTTGATAATTCTTTTCTACCCCTTAACAGCATCTCCAAGACGGTTTGTAAAATATTTGGGGCAAAGTAACTTCAAGTTACAGCATATTTATGAAACATCTATGATTTGCCATCGTATAAACTATGCATTTGCATTTATTAACAAAAATTATGGGGTCGCCGAGAAAATGTGCAAGACCTTTAGAAATATGAGCAGTATCTTTTTTCAATTTTTCTAAGGTTTAAAATATTTTAAATGAATTTTCAATTTTCTTTTTTATGTCGATGCATACAGGGAATTCCCTTCACATTTAATAATAGGCATTTTAATTGACAAATTCTATTCTATTCTATAAGTAAGAAACAGTTTTAATTACAACGTTTTTAATAATGCACTTTTATGTTTTTACCAAAAATTTGATTCTTTAAAAATCATTATTTAGTTTCATATTAAACATTAAGACAGGGAAAACCTTAATAATGGCATATATGTATTTTTAAATGACATAAGCATTTTTTAAGAAAATGCTGTTTATAAACATTAAATTTGCATAAAAAATAAAAAATAAATCATGATAATCAATTTCAGAAATTCTTTTTAAAAATAATATTTGTACATTACAATTATTAGCATTCTTCGGATCCTTTGCAAAATTCTTTAAACATGTCATTATGGGGTTGACATTTCCTTTTATTCTAGCTTAGAATCGTCAGAAGATCAATCAACTTGCTAAGCTGTTCTTTTCTAGGACAATAATCCTTGACAGAACTTTCGTTCAAAGATTAAATAATTGATTGCCAGAGACAAATATGTCAAGGATTTAAGCTGCAGAAGTCTGCCAGGAAGTATAAGAAATAAACTTAAATGAACATTTCAGTTTTCTATGTTGTGTTCAAAGTTTCAAAGCTTGTAAAGTCACAACATATAAATTTCACATATAAGTTTAAATTGATTTTTAAAGTAATCATTGTAATCCTTATATCATCTTATAGCCACCACCAGAGAGAATTTGATTTACCATAAAATTTGCTAAAATTCTGTTTAAAAACAGATTGGAAAAACAGAATTATGTGTTATTTTCAGTCAATATATTATATTCACCCTAATGAGATATTCTATAAACTGGCACTTAGATAATTCTATTGGAATTGAATTTCTAAATATTCAATAATCTGAAAGACTTCTAAATACTTTTCAAAATTGAAAGAAAACGTAATATCAAGCTGACAAACCATCATTTTAATGATAATATTGTATACATTTGTATAAAGAAAAAAAAGTAAAATTGAATATTTACTCAATATTTTTTATATTAGAATAAATATCAATAAAATTAAATATAAACTGTATCTTGCACATATTTTTTAATAATAAAAGTATCTCGATTGTAAATAACAGTAATTCAAACAGTTCCTTTAAAAATTAATGTTTTTATACTTGTATTAATTAATTTAAATTTTAAAGCCTCGATGAATGTTCTAATATAATAGCAATTGAAAAATGTTCACAAATTTTGGAATTTCTATTCGTCATTACGTAGATGGTCACTTTAGAGTTTAAATTATTAGAACATATATCATTAAATGCCGTTTCATCCCTATATTTTCAAGTAATTTAATTTAAGCATTTATAATGAATTAACTATTATTAATAAACACTACTTGTGGTTCTTTTTAAAGATTAGTAAACTAATACCAATTTGAAATGCCAATAATATTAATAAAATATTTTTCCAATTCAGAAAATGGACACTCATATTGATTCCTTCATTTAATTACTGTAACTGCAATAATTATTATTTAAAACTGCAAGAAAAAGAAATTTTGTGCGGCACACTGAAACAATGATGAGGTTGATAAAAAAGAGATACTATTAATACTACCTAAATACCCTTCTTGCAATCTGTCTCCAAAGGTAGAAATTCAGTTTTAAATCAACATATTAATCCATTCTTATGTTTCTGCTAAAATATAAAATACATTAGTTCAATTACAAATTAGCAAATACTAAAAAATCAAATGGATTGTGAAATATGTAATGTTTTCAAAAGGCGTCAGTGGATACTCTCTGATTTTAGAAAATATGTAAGTGTGCTTATTTTCCAAACATAACATATATTCCAACTGTAATATACTTTTTTAATTTACTTTCATGATAAAATTTCCCATTTGTTTTTCGGATATATTTGAATGAAATATATACTTTAAAATTCATTAAAATTTCTTTTAAAATTGATTTTAAAATGATTGTGATGAAATGATTATTGATGTCGTCTATGTATTTTAGTTTAAATGTAAATGACAGTATGGTTCAATTAAATATTTATAAAATATTTTTTCATCTGAAATTAGTTAACACCTTGAATTCTTGGAATATGAACGATATTTGGTTTCAGTTAATGTTAATTATAATTTAACTTTTTGTTTTGAATTCTTGCTTAGGAATTTAAATATTCATTGCATTAAAGTGTTTGGATTATTTATTGCTTTTTTTTATTTCGCATTAAGGATTTACATTGAGTCTTCTTCTTGGTCAAGTTTTATCTCCGTTAATAAGAACTTTTTTTTTTTTTACTACAAAACACTGAATTATGACGAATGGGTGCAAAACATATTTGAAAATTTTGAAAGTATTAATGTGAATAAGGTTCAAAAACGCTTGTCCAATCTAGCCATTTGAACATTTTTTTTTTTAGAAAATTAGAAATAATTTAGGGAGGAAAAAAAGATAGAAATTTTAAAAAATGATACAAAATTAATAGAATAAATATATCAAGGCCTAAGGGCCACATACATGATAGAAGATTTTTGCTAAAGTCTCCAGTGTTAAACTTTCACCCAACATATAGTAAAATCCTATAGAAAGTGATTTTTGCATGAAATCACTGAACGAAAATTTAATTTTCATTTTATTAAACATCATGTAGCATTTCATCATATATTTTCAGTATACCATTATTATAGATTCTTTTTTGATTCTTGGATTTTGTTTTAATTTCATTATCTATATAGTATAAAATTTTACTCTTGAAATTACATCTGACACTTGCTCATGTTAATTTTTTTATAAATATATTTCCTGATTTAGATATTATTTACTCTTTAGCACTAATTTGATTCGGTGCATTATTTTTAGTTTATGATTGAATTATATTAGAAATAGTTTCTACGTTAGTTAGTGTGCTAGGTGCATATTATTTTAGTTAGCGTACTGGGTGCTATGAAATTCAATTTTCATCTTAACTCAAAAGTAAAACAGAACAATTCAAAGACAATTTTGGATTCTGAATTAGCACCACTAAAGATCATTGAAATATCATTGGTAATAATATCATTGTTGAGTTTAAATCAGTGAGTGATTTCAATTTAGCATTCATATTTTAATGATTACATAAAGAATGACATTGTAAAGAACAAACCTCACTAAATGAGAGAAACAAATAATTTTAAAAATTTTACTAACAAATAAGTATTAAATTAAGATTTCAATAAGTATTTAATTAAGATATCAAACTTTTCAGTACATGCAGGTCAGCTTTCATGCAAAATAAATAAAAAATAGTAAAGAACGAGAAACATTAAAATTAAAATTTTATTTTTATATTTTTGATTATAAATTGTTCTTTGAATAGTAATAAATTATTAATCGAATAAATTTCCTTAATATTTGTTGGGTTTCTATATAGAGAGCAAAAACCAAGAATTTTTCTGAACTTCAAATATGAA
This sequence comes from Argiope bruennichi, assembly GCF_947563725.1. Lineage (NCBI taxonomy): Eukaryota > Metazoa > Arthropoda > Arachnida > Araneae > Araneidae > Argiope > Argiope bruennichi. The sequence goes on from NC_079152.1 coordinate 127,818,248, forward strand.
TACAGGCTAAAAAAAAGAACGTTAACTAAATGGTTAATTCATGATAAACAAAAAGTAAAAAAGGAATGTTAAATAAATGGTTAATTTAGGAGAACCAAAATGTTCTGTTTATAAATTTTCAGTCAGATATTTTAATAAAATATTTCAAAGGTGTATTATTCAATTATTTACATTTATTCATGATTAAAATAATGCAGATGCAGATTATCCTTTTGAATTCAGAAGTAACAAATTTGGGTGAGCCATTTTACTTCAGATCAAAGCGGATTATTTAAAAAAAGTATTTTTATTGCAATTATTTTTTTTCTTTGAAACTCTTAATACTTTCTAATTAATGTGTTACAGCTACCTATTCAACAGAAGCGCATAATTCGAGTTCATATTTGAATATTTTTCTTTAAATTAGTAATCTATAAAATGTCCTCAATAAATCTGATAGATATAAGAAATAATTTCATAATTAGAAAAAAAATCGTCACTTCTCTTAACAATTTAAATAGTTGAAATCCATGATTCATTATATAAACTAGAATCTAACTGCATGTGTATATGTACATAACTGCGTGTGTATATTCTATGAAACAGAAATAATTTTAGATAGAAATAATTCATTTACTGTAATCATTTATGAGTTAAATTTTATGAATACTTCATGTATTTTCATGGTCGATTGCCTTTTTCATGATCTTGTATTAAATAATAGGGCTGAAGAAGCGTGAAAATCAAATAAATTCTCGAATATGCAATCTAATTCTAGGGGAAAAGGCCTTGAATCCCTAAAGTTTAGATCCGAAAACAATGCCCCACATCGAAAACTGAAAGCATACAGTTTGAGTAGAATCAAATTATACAGCAGTAAATCTTGGATGCAGTTATTTATTGAAACATGCAAACACACGTTTTTTTATAATTATTTATTTTTCGTTTTCGAATAAACTTTCGCCAAATTTTAGAGGAGATTGCATTCAGGAATGGAATCTTCTTTTTTAAAACAAAACAAAAAAAAAAAATACAATAAAAGAAGGGAAAATATTGCTGGCAAATTTTATTGTACTCCAGTATAAAAAAGTGGAAAAGTAATTTGAATGAAGTTTCACCTACCTTTTGCCTCTTAAGACAGCAGAATGATGTCGAGACCTTTTAGTAGCAACTTGGCTTTCATCCAGTTCATTCTTCTCCATTTCGAATCTGAAATTGAATTTATCGGAATGAAAATAAAATAAAACTATCAGATGAACATTTAAAATGACGAAAGCGTGCCAAAACAATTGTGTTTAAAACTAAAATTCGGAAATTTCACTTGAAACATGATGGTTTTAGAGTATCCTTAAATGATTTAAGACATTCTTGGAAAAATTTGATTTCTTGAGATAAACGATATACTTTAAACTTTTGGAACGGAATTTAAGTGATTAAACTAACGGCTTTCGATTTAATTTCTGTTCTCTATTGTTTGAAATTGCAAGTTAAGAAACACCTTTGGGATAGAAAACGACGTATATGTGCCATTCTTAATAGTACTGAGATCATTATCTAAGGAGTTGTTGCAAGAGGATTATTAAATACTGAAATACTTCATAATTCTCAAGCAAATTGTACTTTAAGACAATAAGAAACTGAATGCTTTTAATTACATAACTGTTGAAAGCAGCTGTTTAGTGATTTTGGTATGTTCAACATTCCATATAGGAAGATTTTTGTTATTGTATAGATGTGCGTTATTGATATTCCAAATATCTCACTATTTTCATAAAAAAAAAAAAAAAAAAATTGTTTTTGAACTCCGTGTACGATATTTCGATTGCTACGTTCTTATAATTTATTAGTTTTTAGAATATTTTGTAAGATTATAAGATTAAATATTAACCCCTCTTATAAACAGAAGTTATTTTGAAACAATTTTATTTGAATTCACTCGTTTCTGTTTGTAAACATGTCATTTTTATTTGATTTTCGCTTACCTGAAGTACTTTTAAAATACTATATGCTTGTGTGTCTCGATGATATTAGTCTAATTTAATATTTTTAGATCTTATTCATCATTTTAAAGATTCATTTGAAAAGATTATCTGTTTGTGTAACGGAAAATTGTAATGTATTTTAGAAAAAATTATTTTAAGAGCCCATACTATTTATTATTAAGAAAAATATATTAAAGACAAATAATCAGGAATTAACTAAACAAAAAGTTTTATTCATTTTAATACACTAATAAAATGCACTTAAGGCAGTTTCTTCATATGTATATATTTACAGAGATAAAATCATATCTTATGAGTGAAAAAGATTGTATTTTTCGATATTTTCTTCGAATTTTCTTTTAATAGCACTTGACAGCTTTATTAAAGAAGCACAGTTTCAAGAAACATAGTTTCTGCTTTTTAATCAAAAAATAAATTAAATAAATCGATAAATTAATTGGGTAAATTAATCAGCTTTTTTCCCAAAATGAAAATTTTTCGTAAAGTTAGAATTTTTTAAACTTTAATTTGTAGAAATACTGTATATTCTAATTAATTAATCATAAGTTATTACTAAAGATTTTTATTAGTAGAAATATTTTTAAATTTGGACAATAATATCGTGCCTTATAATTCAAGTATAGGCTTCTTTGTCTAATAAATTAAACAATGTTGAGGTAAATTAAAAATTTTAAAAAATTCAATATAAAAATATTGTTTTCAAAATACATTAATTCTATTTATTAATTAATTTTGATTTTAATATTTTCAATTTTTTTAAAAATTCGGTATAAATTTATTGTTTTTCAAAATAAATTAATTCTGTTTATCATCTGTCAAAAACTCATTTTTGTTTCTAAATTCAGAATGCCATGCATTTACATTACCAATTTTCTACAGAATATTAAGATTTGAAAACTTAAAGATTCTTTTTGTATATGGATGTACTTCTAAATGAATATTTCCGCATAGTTCCTTAGCAATTCAGTAGCATTTCTATTTGCATTTGAATCTCAGAAACACTCAATCAGTTTTCTTTTTTTTTTGAATAGTTTATGCTTTATTCATAAAGAATGAAATTATAAGTTTTATTGTGTACTTACCATAATTATCCAAATATTCTGTTAAAATAAAATAGCATATTCTGGTTCTTTTCTCGAAATCTCATTGGTTAAGCTCTAATATACTTGTTTTTAGCTTCTTCAATAAGAAAATTTATTCTCAAGTTCTACCCAATGACTCTGATTAAACATATGCTCAAATTCATTAGCATGAATATTTGCAGAAATCTTTTTGATTGAACAAAGCTATTTGTAATGAGTATTTATATTCAACTAATTTCTTAAGATCTGCTTTGCTTTCACATTAATTGACCTGCAGTTTGATATAATATAACTGCATATATATCTTAAGCAGTAAAGGAAACTAATCTATACATTAAAATTGAATGAGAGATTTTATTATGAGAAAAGAATGTGTTTATGTTACTTAAGAGCATTTTGGCATGATGATCATTGCGCAACTCATTATCTGCAGAATTCTTCTAGCTATCCTCCAGCAGCAAACGAAAGCAAGTCATATTCACAAAAGAGCATTAGATTTCAAAATTACTTGGAATTTTTCTTTCTCCCATTATTAAGAGAATACATTTACACAATCGAAACTTGAGTTACTAAATAATTACTATGCAATGCAGAATGACTTGAAAAAGACAAATACCCCATGGTCAATCAATATGTCAAGTAGGGAGTTGTAATTCTTTTTTTTCAAATCCATAAACTTCCCTAAATCAATATATTTTTTTAAAAGACTTGTTGAAAAATATATATTAATAAATAATTCACTTCCGTGTGCAATTAAAACGCAAGTCATTAGCTTTCTTTTGAAGTGAAACTATACTCTGATTCAAAAATAACTATTAATAAACCACTGTACAGTAAAAAAATTGTAAATAAAAGTTAAAAAACGCCTCCTAAACGAAAGTAAGCAGTAAAAATATCACGGATACATAAATATCTTCAGTTTTAAATCCATAATTACTCACTTGGAGAGGAGCAATTAATCTGTCATGTATTCAAGGGAATGATAAATATATTCGCTTTTCACGCAACTAAACTTTCATCAGTTAACCAGCATTAATCCAGTACCGAAGAGGATAAGAGGAAAAAAACAATTTCTCTCACCATACTACAAGTCAAATTTTACCCTTAAGACTTCCAAAAACAGTCGACTTGAGAACTCATACAGATGGTTTCAACTGGCTTCAACTGATTTTCTTTTACTATAAATTGATCTGTGAATTTTAGTGATTGATCTAAGATTAGAAAATTATAAATGTCGTGAGAAATAGTGTTTTAGACTTTCTACACAAAATCCGGATATTTTGCTTTTTTTTAGGAACATTTTTGATGAATTATAAAATAGTTGTGCAGTGATAAAATTTTAGAGATACAAATAATAGAAAAAAAAATGTTTATTTGCTTCGCAAATTTTAATTATTAGTCAGTAAGTGTCAGTTAATACTGGTAAAAGTATTTAATTCAAGATCACATATGGTAATATAAAGATTATTGATTTATTGATGAATAATCATACTACACTACATTCACGATTAATCATCTGATTATTGATTCATCAATAAATCAATAATATAAAGATTATTGATTTATTGATGAATAATCATACTACACTACATTCACGATTAATCATCTGATTATTGATTCATCAATAAATCAATAATATAAAGATTATTGATTTATTGATGAATAATCATACTACACTACATTCACGATTATCCGGCCTAATGCGGAGAAATGGCAGGCCGGGCATCAAAAACGCCGAATAGGCAGAAAATCTATGAACTCTTTTATTTGCCACCAATACCAGAAGACAAAGTTTTTATACCAAAACTCACAATTTTAACATGTATTTTCTCGCTTCTTATTGAATACTAAGTCCTCTATTAATATCAGGGCACGTAGAATGTAAATGCGGCCGTGGCCCGGTGAATCACGCTTATTTATCCAGTTAAAATAAAAGGTTCTGTTAGGTTAAAAAGCTCTCTTAAGTTAAAGGATATAAACTGCTCACATTTAACATAAATTTTGAAACACCTAAATTAATGCTGAAAACACAAACAAAACGTTAACATAAATCGTAGGCATAGGTCATGAAAAAATTGACTCGAACTTATTTTATTTTTAACTGATAATAATTTTTTTTTAAAAATAGGCCGGGTAGTACAGAAGTCGGACAGTCGCGAACCGGATACTCGAAAGTGTACTGCATATTAACTCAAACGTAGGTTGTAAATCAAATACAGAAAGAGATGCAGAAATATTTCTAAAGAATAAGGAAAAATCTTCTTAAAAACGAATTTTATTATTCTTAAACCGCATATGATAAAAAAAAATGACGCTCATGTGTTTGAATTTGCTATATATTGATGTCTATTTACCTTCAGATTTCTGTGATTATTTCTTTTTTCACTCTTATGGTCCAATGCCATTTTACAAAGATAGCTGCTAAAAGGAAATCATTTGTTTCACATAGGTCATAAGATGTTATGCAAGATGATAAGACCAACTATAAATATAAACTCCGATGACATTCCTTAATTTGTTTTTAATATTCTAAATCCTAAGATGCTAAAATTTCCTTAATTTATACGAGTGGTTTTAAAAACTTCTTTATGATTTTTTTCAGTTCATTAATGTGAAATCAGTTGTTACCACAAAATTAGGATTGATGATTCTTGAAGTTTTAAACAATTAATATCGCTTAAAATAAATATTTTGTAAACATATATATATATATATATATATATATATATATATATATATATATATATATATATATATATATATATATATATATATATATATATATATATATATTTTATTTTAAAGTTGAGCAAGATTTGGAGAAAGTAACTTATTTTTAACTAAACTTAGTTTTTAAATTAAAGTTTCTATTGCAGCTGCTCTTCTGAGTATTTAAATTAACAGATTAATTTCCCTTATACAAATGCATCCATTTGACACTGAAAAATTATTATTTTCGAAATATTGTTAGCTTTTAAAATCTTTTTCGAAGGCAAAATAAATTGGCAGAAGGAACATCATTTCTTTTGGTAAAATATTTAAGAAATATTAAATAATATAAATATTTTAGATTTTAATGGGATTGCATTTTAAAGTTCGGGGAAATATATCAATGGTAAAGCAAATATTCTTTATTGTTTTTAATATTCTTAAAATATTCTTAAATGGCATATTATGAAATCGAGTGTCTTCTCCTTAAAAAATTTCTAGAAGATTATTGTTTAGTTACTTTATGGGATATTTTAGTTACTTTAAATAGGATTTCATGCGTTGAACTCTTCTTCGAATAATGAATTACTTAAATTTCTTTAATTAGATTTGAAAAGAATAGTAACATCAACATCATAGAAATCTATCAACCTTTTATCTCTCTAAAACATTTCTAGAAGATTATTGCTTTATTAAATTGCGAAAGATTACATAAATTTAAACGAAACTCAGAAAATTGCTTTGACATATTTGTCGACATACAGAAATTTAAAAAAAAATAAAGTTAATCGGATTTTATTAAGCTAAATAATGTGATTCTAAAATATTAAAGCATACGATAAGCTTCTGTTATATTTAAATACGATATGGTGTGAAAAAATGTATAGCACTTCATATCATTTTCTCATATACACAGCTAAAAAAAATTTAAGATCCTCTATGCCCAGCATTTGCATCCATTTGTATGCCTTCATAAAAAGATCATGAATAATTCATAAGGTACAACGAAGATTTTTCAGTAGTTTTTATGTTCCTCAAAGTCCTTTAATAAGGTTTTAACGCATATGATTTACAGTGAAAACATTGAATGGAAGTAACACATAGTAGAGTTAAAATGAAATAAGATGCGACAAGGGCAAAATGAAAAATATTATAGAAATATTTCCAAGTGTTTTAAAAGCAACTTTCACTGAAAAACGGAAGGATGATTTTTTTGTTGAATTATATCTATAAATGCCAGCCATATATTATTTTAAAAACTAGGAGTTTTTGAAAAGCATTGTAATTTATTGATTATACTGATTATAATTTAATTGAATTCAATTTGTTTCCATAGGAATTTAATAAAATAAAGCAAGGTTACATTTTTTTCTGCCCATTTTTCCTACATTTTGTCAAAACATTGTTTATAAGGCGCAGGTAAGTACGAATAGGAATCAGTTTAAACCTTTAAATTCAAACTAGGTAAAAATATTTTAGTTTCGGTTCTTATGAAAATGTTTCCAAAATAATTTAAACTTAATCATGACAATTCGTTGAAGTACTGAAATTTGGGTATTACTATATTCAAACAAGATATGACCTATTTTTTTTATATGATTTTGCTTTTATATGATTTTTTAAAGATTGACATTGGATAAAAATGTAATCCATTTTGACGAGAGAAACAAAATAAAAGAGGAATTATTTTCTGAAATGGTTTGCTTGCTTTTAATTGATTTTTAGATGTGTTTTAGTTTAAGCAAGCAATGTTATCAAATGTCACAAAACAAAAGCGATAACGGCAGTCACTCATCGTTTCCATCTGTCAGAAAAGGGAGGACTAACTAGAGTTTTGACATTTTGACCATTCAACGCGCTGAAATCTGATGATAACGAATGCTAAAAATCTGAGCACATTTGCCATAAAATGAATTAAAGCATCGTGAAATAACCTTGAACAACTAGAGATTTTTCTTAATTATTTCAATAATAAAATGATGTGGTGATATATTTGGATTACATCACAATTCAAAATTACATAATTACAAAGAGACAAAACAAAGGTATAAAAAAATCGAGCACAAGATCTACTACCACCAATAAGCTGGTTTTTCCAGTTTCTGCTTTATTACATGCTCTGAGCTGTAGGCTCAGCTTTGTGTGAAAAAAAGCTTGTTCCCATATCATGGTTTCGAAGTTTAAAACTCTCTAATCTATCAAAGAATGACAGAATTAGAGGGCTGGTGCCCATTTAATCCATCGAATGTTCTTACGTATCTATGGAAATTTTGTTAGATGTTATGGTTTAGAAATCGTCTTCAGCATCTGATTGTGTCCAAACTGAGTTAATATTGCGAGTGTAAATGAGAAGTGATTGGGCTAAAATTAATATAAAATTAGCTACATATATTATTGTAATAAAACACAATACAATATATTCTTCATATAATCCTTTTTAAAGGTAAAATGTTTCAACCATTTATTCTGTTTATAGAACTGCATCAGATGAAAGTAGCCAATGCATGTGGAAAAAAAATTACATAAAATCGAAAGAAATATATTACGTAAAAGATAAATAATGTGGATAAAAGAATAATTAACACCCTGAATAAATACGATTTATATATATATATATATATATATATATATATATATATATATATATATATATATATATATATATATATATATATATATATATATATATAGATCCACTCATAACTTTAAACTTTCCCAAATATATTCGTGTTTGATATGTGCAACTAATATTTATATAAACTCAAGATAAATGATATTCTAGTGAAATTCTGAATTTGAAACGGAATTTGTTTAACTTCGTAAAGCTCTCTCTACCACCTTCATGCATGTAAATATTGGCCTTATGTAATTTACAAATGATACCTTGAATTCTAATTCCCTAATTACCTTTAACTTGAATAGTTACAGCTTGCATTGCTAAGAACAGAATAGGTAAATAATTAGAGTGAATATAGTGTAGTTAATTCTATTGAGAATTCAATGGAAATTACCACTTTTGTTATTATTCTATTCTAAAGTTTCTGTCAACTAGATTTTATTTTCTCAGCCGTTAGGGAATAGTATTTTTTATTTACCAGGTCTCAAATTAGTTTTCGTTGAAAACTCTTCTTTGTAAAAAAAAGAATCAGTTGCTTTACTTATACAAAAGCATATAGAATAACTCTTCGTTTTTAAAGTATAAAAAGTAAAAAGACCTCTAAAGTTCATCTCTAATACAGAATAAGATTTAAGGTTTTCTTACGCTAAAAGAATCTTGTTTACTGAGTTAGAATGAAAGTAAAGTCGGATATTCTCCTTTTTTTACATGGACCATAAAAGAAATTATATTATTATAAGTTTAATATATATCATAAAAGGAACATATTTCGATCTATGAAAATAACATAATAAAATAATTTTTATAATGGATTTTTGTGTTAAAAAATCACTTAAAAAGGAAAAAAGTAAAACAAATAAATTACATAAAAATATTCTAACTTATTTTGGTAACCTTTAGAATAATTATGAACCTGCAACGCCGACTCATGGAATTCAACAATGGTTTTTTTTAATAAGCTGTTATAATTTGATATCATGATTGAAACTTAGCTTCATGAAATTAGGTTTCATTGGTGAGTTGTTTCTGTGTAATACGTTTCCTTAGACTGCTTCATGGATTTTCAATAGGGTTAAGAACTGGAATTTTCCCACAAATGTGAATTTAGCAGTGAAATGTGATTACCTTGAAATCAGTATTTTTACATACTTGAATTTTTACATATTTTTCCCATACAGAGACAACATAACAAAACACTGAATCCTGAAGAAATATAAATTCGTCATTATTTGGGAAAACATCACCTGCGGAAGATAGCAGTTTTGGAATAAATATTTTATTAATGTATGTGTGAGCATTTATATTCCCATTTAACAAATTCTATTCAGAAATTTTGCTGTTTTACTATCCCAGATCATGGCACTAAATAGGAGTTTAGCATTCAGTGAAAATCTTCTTTCATTCTTTTCCTAGCACATTTTATGCCATCGTAACCAAATGGTGAAATTTTGGCTTTATCATTCCAAATGACCCTCTTCTGTTGTTCTGTTATCTAGTTAACATGGATAGTAGAACAATCCAATTTATCGTGGAATTCTTCAATTTAGACCAGATTGCTGCAATATGAATGAAATGATCCTTGCAATAGTGTCAAATTGTATTATGCTATTTCAGTTTGTATACATCCAAACGATCTTTATCTCTCACAGAGACACGTCTTTGAACTATTCTACCATGACTTGTTGTAGTGCATTCTTTTAGACAGATTACCAAACTCTTGGCTATTTCCATATTTTATAGCGCTGTGAGTGCTAACATTTTGACTTTTTCAAGTCAAAATAGGCTTTGTCTTCTACTCATATACGTCGAAAAACGAACGTTTTTAAGCAATTTTTACAAGAAACGTTTGTAAAAATTTCTTCTAAACAACTCTATCAATTTATGACACTTAAACATTTACATTCCACGTAAGAGTAATTTAAGTTGCTTAAGCATTTATGGAAGAAATTAATTTTAATTGTCAGCTAAAATCTGGTAATGTAGAATGAATTATAGAGCTATATCTTGAAGTGGCTAAATCATGAAAAATTGCTCTAAGATTGTGTTTGACATACGCTTTCTTCTCAAGTTATACAGTAAAATATAATTTGTAATGACCATAACGTGTGTGTGGTACTTAGAAATTATTTTCAAATTTACGGTGGCGACCATGAAAGGAAAGGAAATAATATTTAAATATCATTTTATCCTCTCAGAAACATTATAAAAGAAAAGAGGATAACAACACTCAATAATACACTTATATAACAAACACTCAAACTAATAGACAAATGAAATTAATGTAAAGGAAGTGAAATCTTCCTATAAAAAATTCTATTAAATACATTAGCCGGTAATTTCAAACCCAAACTATTTAAACTTATTTTTTATAAAATGAAATGAGTATTTGATAGCATAATACATACCATATATTAGATATTTACCTTATTAAATTATTATTATGATGATAAATATAAGCAAGGATATTGTTTAAAAATTTAAATCATTAAAACATTGCATTTGTTGCTTAAATTTTTAAAGCCAAATTTTTGTTATAAATATTAATAAAATGTTTGTTTCTCTTTACGCCTGAAAGTTCATTGAATAGAATCATTCAGTTCTCATATATTAAAGGATAAATTTTAAAATGAAAAAGAAGGCATTTTTATGTATTTAAAGGGATTGGATATACTACGATGCATCAATTTCTTCTGTTTTTGAAAAAAATTAATCAGATTTCAAAATATTTCATAGAATTTGAATGAGATTCAAAATTTTAGGAAACTTTCAATAGAAAGTTATTTTTTATGTAAAATAATTACCCTATGAAACATTAATAGCAAACAGAATATTTCTATAAATAATTTTTTAAATTCGAAAAAAAACATTTGTGAAACAAGATATATAGCTTTGTTAGAGGATTTTATTTTTAAATTCATCTGAATATGATTGCTGAAATCGATCAACTATCATCAACAATAACAGTAATAAAATAAAAATAGAAATGATTTTTTTTAAATAAAACAAAATCTTGAGAATCGATTACCGCGGAAATGCAAAATAAACTACTAATAAAAATAACGTAAACTACTTTGGCAGTCATTTAAATTCTGATTGCTTAAAATATGATTTCTAGAATTCTTAAGCGAATTAATATAAACGAAAATAGAAATATCATAATCTCCCCGTCCACTTCTTATACTTCATTCGCAATTCCACATCTAATCAAAACTGGAATTGAAGGAAATGCATTCGATTCCGAAAGAATAATAAAATTTTCTCCACATGCAGGAAATTCGCTTTCTTTGTATACCGAATGTTATTACAAAATTCATTGTTTTATTTTGGGAATGTAATGAACAAAACCTTTATAAATGTTCCACTGCGATAAACTATTTGTTTTAGAAGCAATATTTTTCATAATAAGATTCAATCGGAGTCAAATCCATCATCCCATTACTTTTTGCTTCATTTCTAGACTACATTATTGGGAACTCATTAGTATGCAATCTTCTAAGGAGGCACGGGGAAATGATTTCATGCTCTTCATTATTTGCTCGATGTATCTCGCCTCCATTAGATTGCAATTGGTATAAACATAGTGAAGGATGAGGGAACGCAGCAGGGTGCCCGGCATCGTTTAGTTTGACTTAAGAGGATTGATGAGATTCCGCGATCCTGTCAAGAGGCAAAGGAAACACGTTAGTCAGACGATTCTGAATTTTCAGTTAATTAAGTTATTGCGATCACGCATTTTCTGCTTAATGAACACTGTGGCTAATCCAAATCTTGACTTATAGTTTCCATCAAATTTCACTGGATGGCTTTTTTTCGGTCAGGAACTCTAATCGAAAGGGAAAAATGGCCTGCATTTGGGGATTTCGAAAATAATTTTGGCCTTAAAAAGTAAACTTTTAAAATTCATCTTTGATGAGAAGGGTTAAATGAAAAATTCTTTACAAACTTTTACAAAAAAAATATGATTACAAACTTTTTAAATTCATATACATGTTTGCCGAATGAAGATTTTATTTATTGGAAATAGTTTTGAATTAACCAAAAATTGCTTTTCTTATATAAATGTCCGATGATTAGATGATACTGCTTTAAGAAAAAAAAAATATGTTACACAAAGTTTAGTTAAAAATGCTATATTCCTTTCAGCATAATATCCCTTCATAAAATTATGAACTTATTACAAATAATTCTGCAAACAAAAATTATATATTCATGTCAGCATAATATCCCTTCATAAAATTATGAACTTATTACAAATAATTCTGCAAACAAAAATTATATATTCATGTCAGCATAATATCCCTTCATAAAATTATGAACTTATTACAAATAATTCTGCAAACAAAAATTATATATTCATGTCAGCATAATATCCCTTCATAAAATTATGAACTTATTACAAATAATTCTGCAAACAAAAATTATATATTCATGTCAGCATAATATCCCTTCATAAAATTATGAACTTATTACAAATAATTCTGCAAACAAAAATTATATATTCATGTCAGCATAATTTCCCTTCATAAAATTATGAACTTATTACAAATAATTCTGCAAACAAAAAGGCTATATTCATGTCAGCATAATATCCCTTCATAAAATTATGAACTTATTACAAATAATTCTGCTTCCATTACTGAAATTTGCTTCGAGGAAATATAATTACTAAGTCAATAAATAAATGCAAATACAAGAGAATAAGTTCAGCAGCGTATTACGGCCGAATCTGTTTGTTTTATATGTATATATATCCAATTTCCTTTGTTCATTTATATTCGAGTGATATTTGGAAATTAATTGTGACAATCTGTGTCTTTTTCCTTTTTCTATTTTTAAAATAAGTATCATTGTTTAAAGCGTATAAATAGTCTTTTACCTGGCACAGTCGCATTTCAGTTTTTTTAAAAAAGATATTTTACAGTGAAATAACACTTATACATCAAGTATTAAACAACCTCTTTAATGTGATTTTTTTTTATCTAGCTATCAGGAAACAAATTCCAAATGGAGTTCATTTTTATATTAATTGCTTATAAATTACTGAATTTCACAATCTTTTAAATAATAATTTCATCTTAAAGCGTGATGAATTATCACTTACGCATTAATTAAATACGCTGTCAAAACAAAGTTTATCTTTAAACACTTATAATGTGAGTAAACGATATCATCAGCATATATAATTATCCATCGTCATTTGTAACGTTGGACGGACTTTAAAAATGCATGTATAATCCTAACTCCTGCTTTGATATCAAACAACCAGTCATGTTCGTTTTATTATGTGTACGAATAACGCTATGAAAAAATAAAAATTAGTTATACAATTAAACACTCATAATTTCTTTTTACATTTTTTTTTATATAGGATAGTAGCAAAGTACAATGAACCAAAATTTGCAAGCTTTAGTATTTTATATTATATCGATTCATTATATTCTTAATAGTTTGAAAAGATTTATATTGTTTTTTTAATAACTCTTTTATTTTATATTTGGTCATGCAGTTTCTTTTTTGTTAGAAAAAGTAATTTTAATTAAGGAGTTAAATATTAATTTTAATTTCAATGTTCGTAAACATTATGTAGGGAGAAAATTGCTTTATAAAAAAAAAAAAACAAGAATTAGTGAATGGCAGAATTGCATGATAGTCAGCGAGGCAATACCAATAGAATAAAAATAAGTTATGGATTCGCTTTCGCTTTTTATTACTATTTTTTTTATTTGTTAATGGAGTGAGATCTGCTAATTAAAAATTCTCATTTCAGTAATATTTCACATTTTATCTATTTACATTTTTTACATTTTATCTATTTACATATTTTACATTTTATCTATTTACATATTTTACATTTTATCTATTTACATATTTTACATTTTATCTATTTACATATTTTACATTTTATCTACAGTAGACTCCCGATTATCCGCGAGCGGGTTATCCGCGCCTGCCGCACTAAGTATTTTTTATTTATTTATTTTTTGCTTCCAAGCAAAGAGAAAATGCTTCCAAAGCAAGAAGCAAACTCAAATGACTGATTTCTTCAAAAAGATGTAGTTTTACAGTTATGCTTTTGTAATTACATAATACATTACAGTATTAAAACAGTACATATGTATTAATTTTTCTGTGTATCCTTGATGCCTCTCGTAAGTACAAAACACTTTTCTGTTTTCATTAACAAAATGCCTTTTAGGTTAGTTTTGAGTGATATACTAAAATATTAAGCGTTAGTTAAACATTTCCTGCTGTTTATTTTACGTTTTATTGTACATAAAACGATTTTTCAAAGTTGGAATGACTGTTTTCTCTTTCGCTATACCCGTTTTTAGCTTTTTTCGGATTATCCGCGATTTTTGTTATCCGCGGTGACCGCGCCACCCAATTCCGCGGATAATCGGGAGTGTACTGTTTTTACATATTTTACATTTACATCTACTATTTCCTCCAAACTGTAATTGGTGATAAATTTGATTTAAATACCTATAAGCATTATGGGTAGTGAGGATCCTATGTCAAGATTGGCTGACAAAACTTTCTTTTATTCTAATATATCAAAGCAGAACTTCCCAGAATGTCTATTATTACTAAAATAAAAGTCAATTATTATTACTAAAGCGAAACCCGATTATATATTTACATCTGTAGTGTAATACAAATAATATATATGCTTATTTATTTAATAAGCACTTTGCCAATGTGTATGAGATTTTCTATTACTATTTTAATTATTTAATCTGTGGCAATCATATCCATGATACCGTATACAAGATAATAACCTGTCTAGACGGCTACATCTTTTATTTTTTTAAATAATTATTCGTATTCGATGCATTAATATTCGATGCAAATAAAACATAGCAGAATAAAGTAGACTAATTCTTGGAACATTTTTCATTTCTGAATGAGCTGTAGCTTATAATATCAAAAAATACTTTTTTTAAATAAAGCTGTAATAGTTTTTTAAGTAAGTTAAATAAGAGTTGATTTGAACTCATTTAAATCGAGATAAGCATAAAATATTACATACCTAAATAATGAGTATTTAATACGAAAAAGATTAATCCATTTTAATAATAATAGTAATAATCAAACACGTAGTGATTGTTTCAAAATGCTATAATCTAATTATCTAATATGTAATAATTTTAAAATATTAACGATGTAAATAAGGCAAATTTTATGAATTGTAATAAAGGTCACTTAAAAAGACGAAAAAAACTTTGCATTTTCAAATATACTATAGTCTCAACTTCCATAAATTATGTTTTTAATTAGCTTATTTTCTTATTTTCTACAACTTAATCTGATTTATTCTACTTTCCCAGTTTTCGCTATGCTGTATATAATGATGTTTTTTTGCATAAAGTATCGCATACACAAATTGATATTTTTCTATTCTAAATTTTAGAATAGGTTTTCAATAAATTGGCAATTTTAAATCCCAAGTCTTTGACTGGCTATACTGAATCGCATAACGGTTCAAAATAATTTAAATAGCCAATACAGAATTTTGGGAAAGTCTATTCTTATTTCAAACTATTTCATTATAATTCTGTTCAAACAGCAGCATCCTGTAGAAGTGTTTTAGTGACATGTCTAAAGAAGAATCGAATTGGCCTGTTTTCAGTTCTAGTCTTAATTTCATCGAACATTTGGTCAAGGAATGAAATGTCGAATTCAAGAAAATCTCAAAGAGTCATACCAATAACCTAAATTACCAATTTTCTTTGACACGAGTGGTTTGTAATTGCTAAAGAAAGATTCTATAAACCAATGGAAGGGAGGCTTCCTTAACGAATGGAAGTTATTATTGCAAATCACTGTGGTCCAAATCATGATGTTGCTTATAAATTATGAGCAAAATAAAAAAAAAATGTTTGAATCCTTATAATAATGAAGTATGAATCAAGTTACATAATCATTTCCGTACAAAAGTGAGATCAGTGATGTGAATAACGAAATAACATTTAATATTGTTTATGATGCATCATTGATTCTAATTTAAATCACATGCTTAGTTTATAGATATACTAGAATATTTAGCATATTTCTGTTCAATATAATCATTTAAGAATTTAAAATATCAGTACTTAAAATAAATCACTTTTCTCTTAGCTTCGCTTATAAAGCAGCGGCTACTGTTGTAATGTTGATATATATATTTCAATTTTAAAAGCATTTAAAAATAATTTTTTATATAAACTGGCCTTTATATTTGACTTTTAAACTGTGAAAGGAAAAAATATGCTTTCTCGTATGCGCATTTAACACTTATTTATTACAAATTATAATATTTCTCTGATATTTAAAGTAATCATGTCTTATTATCACATGTTCTGTAAAATTTGCTCAAGTTGGCATCAGAAATTTAAATTAAAAATTGTAAAACTGAAAAATTGAAACTTTATGTCATCCAGAATATACGTACCTTTTTAATTAAATTTCTTGAGATGAATCTCATTATGAAAACAAAAATCCAAATGTATTCAAAATATGATGAAAATATAGTTTGTCCTCCCTTTCTAAACAAATTCAAAGAAATGTTTCAAATAGAAGCGCTGAATGTATTTCATCATTAAATGTGTACATGCATACGAAACATACAAACACCCAAATATATCTGTATCTATATACATGCTTACTTATAATAAAGATGAATGCGTCTATTAGCTCTGTACTTGGCTTACTTTGCGTAGCTACTTGGACTGTAGGGAGTACCAAATGTTGAACCAGATATACGTAATACGTTTGACGTATATGTATCGAACGTGAAACATATTTGTGGAAACGTGGAAGAAATTTGGGAGATGAAAATATGCGCTTCGGAGCGATTTTCTTAAAAATTTAATTGTAATTTAAATTAAAATTTAAATAAAATTTTAGCATTTTTTCTAATAAATATTGATTCCTAAGAAATATTGAAAATATTATAATACAAAAACGATGTTTGCATTATCATATTTTTCAAAAAATTATATTTTCAACAATGTCAATTTTTGGTGTAATTTTGGTGTTAATTTCTCTTATATCTCTTCCAATAAGAATCATAAGAATTCTGAATCAATACTAAATGTATCACGAATGATAATACAGAGACGTAAGAAGTGTGGAAGAACACCAAAAGTATAGAAAAATTTCATTATTATAATAGTAGATAATCTGTCCCTTTTTAAAATTCCCAATTACTTTACTGCTCTTAACACAAATTGGCTAAACCGATTTCACAAAAACAAGCAATATGTTTATTCAATTCTATATGAAGAAAATTTCTTCATATAGCAGCTGACAGAAAATAAAGGAAAAGCATATTTAAATGAATGGAATGACGTATGGTTTCTAAAATAGTATCAATTATATATATATCAAGATTTAAAGATTATTTGCAATTAAAATTGACAAAAAGCATCTTTTTTCATTAAACATTCATATTTTGTAAATTTAAATAATTTTTTCAATTAATTTTCAAATAACAATATTGTATTATTCTTGCCAAAAGTAATCCTTAAAACAGTGATTCTCAACCTGTGGGGCGCGCCCCCCTATTGGGGCGCGAGCACACTAGAAGGGGGAGGGGGCGCAAGAATATCCAAGAGAAAATATTATTTAAGAAAATTGATTAACTGATTGAAAGGCAAGCACACATACACATAGGAAAAAAAAATACATTTCGACATATTTAATAATGTACTAAAGTAAAACAATTTACTAAATCAAAACTTACTTAATCAAAACATATTAAATTAAAAACAAATTTAATAATTATTAGTGACTTCCTTGGGCCTGTCTTGCAAAGCAAAGTTTTTCGAAGGAAAGTTTAATATTAGAAATAGCCACTTTCAGCTCTATAACTATATTTTGCCGAGATCTATATTTTGTCTCCAAAGAAGCCACAGCAGAAAATCCAGTTTCACAAAGGTGGGACTTTGAAAATGGTAATAGAATGCGAAATGCCCTTGTTTTTAGTGTAGAAAAATCATCTTCTACTCCCGCCCAAAATTCAAATAGTGATTTTTTACTGAATTGTCTTTTAGTTTTGCCACATGTCGTGAAGTCTGAATTTTTTTTACTCATCAATTAAGAGTTCTTCGGGAGTTTTATGAAACGGAAACATAACCCACTCGTAACTTGCTATCAGTTTGTCGTCAGCAAGAAAATACTTTTTTAAAATTCTTTGCCAGCATGGCTAAATGATTTTCAATGGTTACAAAAACAACTTTTATATGTTCTTTTTCAACCTTGTAAGTTTTAGTACAATCATCCACATTTGCAAACATTGTTAGGTTTTTTTGCTTGAAATTTTTGCTTCACAATTCCAATTTTCTACAAAAAGCATTAGCTTTATCACTCGTATACAACATATGTATATTTGCTCCTTCGAGTTGAAGATTCAAGTTATTTAATTTCTCTAATATGTCCAACAAGTAGCTCTATTTCATCACAAATAAACCATCGCGAAAATTCTCGGCCTGCGGTCTGTTTTCTTCTTCTAAGAAAATGGCGATTTCTTCTCTTAATTCATTCCCACATGTTAACTATCTTGCCTTGCAATAAAAGAGTAACACTGAATGTACTGAACTCATGTCTTTACAAAGTGCGGAAAAGATTCTCGATTTCAAGTGTCTCATTTTTACATTATTTACTACGGTTACAACCGTAGTTAACACAATATTCAGACCAGGACTCATTTCTTTCGAAGCCAAAGCTTCTCAGTGGATCATGCAATGTGTCGAGACGCACTGAGGCGATTTTTGTTTTACAAGTGCTTGTATACCTTGGAATCTTCCAGACATTGGACCGGATTTTAATTTTAATTCGAAAAATTCTTTGGGTTTGTTGACGTACTCACTATGAAGCGTTTCCAAATGTCGTTTAAGTTTATTAGGTTTCATACTTTCTGTAGCCAACAGTTTTGAGGAATGATACACGGGGGCCTTTCTTCTTCATTTATTCTCAAAATTTAAGCATTCTTGAGAATATTTTCTTGATTTTATTTTTGGAACCATGCTCGTCTGTGTACTTGTTGGTGCTTGACTGTCGTCTAATGCTCGCTTACTTCCTCTTAAAAATGTATCCATGAGTCTGCATAAATCTGCTGTTGTGTATATTTAATATCATGAATTGCAATTAACACGAAAACATATATAACATACACATTCACGATAGATTCGATAGCGATAGAAAGATCGACTCGAATGAGACTAGTTGGAATTGAAATTTGCGTTATTTTCCTTCTTCCTATGAGAAAACATTTGCTCTATGCATGCTCAAGACGGCATCGGTCTTGTGGATTTCTTTCCACAAATATTACTAATTTCTTTCTCTTTTGTTTAGTCAAGCTTCGGTATTATTTCTTTTATTATTCGAAAAAATGTATTCCCAGTTTCTAAATTTAACTCACCCCGTCTAGGTTAATTTTCATTAAAAAATTTTTCTACTTTCATATTCTTTTACTATTATCTCTCCTTTTGGCTTTCATTTCAAATATAATATTTAAATTTTCCTCGCATTCATTGATTTCATCTGCTCATCGCCGGCTTCTCAAAATGCCAGATGTGGTTTCTCGTCACTGTTGGCTCGCTTTTACTCTTGTTTTGGCAGTTAGTTAAAAATAATTTAAAAACAGAATTCAAAATACTCCATATACATTACCGTTGTATGCATTTTATTGTAATCATGGGGCGCGATGATAATTATAATTGAAAATTGGGCCGCGAATACTGAAAGGTTGAGAAACTCTGCCTTAACATGTAGACATAATTTTTATAAAAATCTCCAAAAGTACAATTTTATGAAGAGAAAATTCTGCTGTTATAACAGAAAACGCTCAGACTCAACCGTTTATTTATTTTTATTTTTTTGCTCTACTTTCCTTACCAATATAAGAATATTATATTTCAATTCGCTCTTTTTTTCCGTCTACCGTGCTCAAATAAATGCATTCCATTTCTTTAAGTTTACTTGAGTTTGTTTTATTATGAAATCTGTAGCAAAGCTCTGAGTTTACTTTGGGAAAATAGTGTCCATAAGAATTCGTTTTAAATTGAATTGCCTAGACTATGAAGAGATTTTCATTCAATTTTCAGTCCCTTATGCTTCGTATCCCCCCTTTCTTTGTCCTTTATTGCGATCAAAGCGAATTGTTTTAGATTTCGAATTCTATTGGTGTCTTTTTTCAGAGAAAAACCTTTCACTACTTGGGTAAAAATGTTTCAGCTTATTTTAAATAGCTTATTTTTAAGAATTAACTAATGTTTACACAATAATTTCTGCACTGGAATTGAACAGGAAAGAAAAGAACAACAGCTCACATGGACATATAATAATGAAATCATTAAAGTCCAAGGAGGTTAATTTAAGAAATATCATTATTCATGTCATATAAAATAGATAAAAACCAACGAACTAACAAAACTAAGGACGAACGTTATTGAAAATATTGATTCACAATTTTTATGGAGGCATTATCCTATTTTTAAAGGGGTTTCATGTCAATTATTCCTATAAAGAGACTCTTTCATAAACTTAAGTAGCAAATTATTTTTTAGTAAAATGATATCTATGAAGGAGAATGTATAATGCATTTCCTACTTTTCTGAAACCAAACAGATTATTTTTACATAAATGAAATTAAAAGTGTTGTTCAAAAGTCACTCAAGGTCACTGAATACTAAGGCTATAACGAACTCCTCAATGGGTTCCGTAATTCATAGGTATCTGCATGGAATATTTCCTGGCAAATGGATTAGAATGAATGGATTATAAAAACAGATGCTCGCTCTTCTGATATTCCGCTTCTTAATTTCTTCTTTAAATATTTTATCAAAGGACTCCTTGTCACAGTAGTTCGATAAATTCGAAGCAGATAACGAGTATGAGGTAGATAAAGATGCGTGTAAATCTTATCCTATAAAATAACGAAAAATAAAGAGCAAAAATGGGAATTGTCTTTACATAGAAATTTAATATGGAATTAGAGTTAATAAAGATTTTATTACGATTTTTACAATTTCAAAAATAAACATATGCATAAATGCAACAATTCCCGCTAAAAAAATTGCGGTTAATTGAGAAAGGCTTTTTTACTTGCCTTTACTTTCTAAGATTCTACTCACTTTTACATATTATCTATCGAGTTAAAATTATTAAAGTAGATATTTTGAAATAAACCCGGAATTCTTTACTTAAAATACATAGGACTCTTCAGTTAAAATACTAAAGTAGATATGGTCTTCAAACTTTTATCACATATTTTGTGACTACTATAAACATGCACAACATTTAAGGATTTCTTTCGCTTTATTACATAAAGATAAATTTATTTTTAATGAGATACGAATTTTAAATCCATCGGGTTCCCAGAATGGCGAATGTAATTAAGCAAAAAATATGCTCTAAAATTCATTTACACTAAGCAATCCGTGTGACAAAAATAATTGAAAGGTTGCGAAAAGCTTTCAAAAGATACCTTTCTATCAAAAACAAGAGTTTTTGAGCAGAATAAAATGCTCAAAGAAGGTAGATATATATGAATCATAGGAAATCCATCATATATGAGTCATGCTCTGAAATACCATCTGATTCGTCTTATTATCAACATTTCGATCAGATCACAGAAATGACAATTTGTGATCGTCATTTTACAAATAAAGGCATTATTAGACAAATTCCTATATAGAAAATCTCGAAATCAAAGAAATTGAGGAAAGGTAGTAAACTGGCTTAGCGAAACGATAATGCGTCTTTTCACAGAATCATTATTTTTCATCAATTTTTGACAAAAAAAAAAAGGATCATTAGACACGATTCTATATTTAACTGACATTGCATCGGACGAATTTCTTTTTCTACGGTTTGTGATCAGCATTTGAATCCATAAATTAGATAAAGAAAATTTATTACAAACGCTGAAAAGATTTCACTAAAACAACTTTAAGGCAAATAATAATGATGAAAAAGAAAAGTGCTGGTAAAAGTTCATTGCAATAGCCAATTACTTTGAAGGAGATGCAATAAATTGCAATTTTTACCACTAAATTGATCATTTTTATTTTATTCTACCACTTCAAGTGTTTTTCGATCACAGTAGTATTTCAATTTGAGTTTAAAACTGCATTTTTTAAACATATCCATATCCATTTAACTAGAACTTTTTTAATTCTAAGTAAACTTAAAGAAAACTTCGAAGATTGATCTTCCAACAGGAATAACTTTTTTTCTTTTATAATATATTTTAAAAATAACTAATTAGTTAATCGCATTTTGTGCCATTTTTTTAAAAATCGTATTATGAAGAATAACTGCTTAAATATTTCATTTTATTTATTGTTGAATTTCTTACATAAAAACCAAAATTCAAGCAGAAAACTCCAATCATTAATGACATGTATCACTAAATCATGTAAAAATGGCATACTTTAAATGATTCCATACTATAAGCAAATGAAATGCTCAATTTTTTCAACTAAAATATCTCATAAGTAGCAAAGATTAATCAATTTGTCTAGACATGTCTCTTTTTATACATCTCCAAACTTAATTAAATGAGATTCAGAATCTCCAAGAAAGACGATGTCGAACCATTTGAACTGAATGAATTTAACTTCTGAGTCAAAATGTAGCAATTAATGGACTTCCTACACATTAGCTACGTTTTGAACTATTCAAGCTTATTTCATTAAATCAAAAGGCGGTCTAAATCTAGATTAGTTCCTTAACCTCTATTCACGAAACAGAATTTAAAGATAAAATGACTGGTAATTATTCATAATCTGCTTTTTTCTACAGACATAAAAGTGCTAGTAAAAGTATTAGTAAATTTAGTACTAGAAAAAGCTATTAAAAGTAAGAATTTCTGAATAATTCTGTTTGATATTTCTTTTTATCTAAAACATATTCTTTTGCTTAATTTTAACTCATTTTAAAACATTAATTCCATAAAAGAGTTTTTAAAACACTTCTATTTATGTACAAAAAATTACATTTTGTTATTCTAAACACTCGCATGCTTTAGTTCATTGGACTTAGTTAGACTTTATTTCATTGTTATATATTTTATAATGAAATAGATATTTTTTCTCTGACATTTACTACTAAATGGCGTCGTTGATGTTGAATGAAAATTTAGTTAAATTATTAAATTAACAGACAGCTAACTTTTAAAGTAGTGAAATAATGCGTTGTCATCGATATTACACAAATTCCTAAAATTTCAAAACTTTTGCATATAGACAAAAGAATAAAAAAAACTTTTACAATATTACATCGTTACAAACATGAAACAAATCTTGTTAAATAAAAGCTTTTAAAATACCATATATTTGTGATCTAGGCACTTACTATATAAAACCTGAAATACTGTTGTTGCAAAATAACTACTTCTATATAAAAGGTTTTATATTGTAGAATACTATTGTTATTACTACTATATAAAATCTGAAATACTATTGTTTGCAAAAAATTTCTTGTAGGAAACTAATAAACTTTCAATACAATTTCAATCTTGTAGTTATGATCAAGTTTTCTGTCAAGATTTAGTAAAGTTTTTAGTACTGATTAACGTTATGATCAATGCATGGGTTTTTGTCTAAATGTAATGTACTGCTATTGTCGTTTCGAAAAATGTCTGGTAAACATTTTGTACCTACAAGTGTCTGTAATTGATCACCACGAAAAATTTACGTTTCAAATTATCCTGCTTTACAAAATTCTTCAGACAGGTTACTTAAACTGGTGATTTAAAATGTTCAATAATTTCAAATGAATTCGTTTTCTTTTGGGCAATAAAATATAATCATCTCTGTTAACCTATTAAGAATTACTGAATTCCAAAGCTCTAGGAGAGGAGGAAGAAAATGCAATCATTTTTTTCTCCTATTTAAACAGATTTAAAAATAAAGCTAAACATTCTGTTATTTAAAATATTTGTATAGAAGAAATTCGAGTGCATTAATAAATCCATAAAAGATTTTTTTCGGTTGTGTAGTCATGGAAAATGATATGATGTGATACTTTTGAGACTTAAAGATAAAAAATGTATATAAGAAACAAAAATGTGCCTGGGAAAGAATGTTCATAATTTATTAAAAAAATGGCTCTGAATTATTAAATGGAGAAAAAATAGCAAAGATTAAGCCTTATAGAAAAAACTATTAAATGCCTAGAAGAAATTGAAGCTAACAGATGAAAATGGAAAAAAAAAACTCTTACTCTTAATGAAGAATACAAAAACTTTTGTTGTGCAGGAGTTTTTATCTATTCAAATGTTGATATTTTTTCATATGCCATCTTGCAAAATATTACATTAGATTTTAAGATAATGGAGAAAGGTAATCTAATCTTTAGGTCCCATGAAAAAAAAGCATTAAAAAAATTATCACTTTTCTTCGAAGTTTTTTTTTTTCAAATGCAGCCAAATCTATTACATCTAAAAGCAAATATTAATCAAAAGGGATAAAAGCTTAGGATAATATTTGAGTAATTCTCTGAATATACTAGAATCATCCTAGAAGGTGTCACTTTATATAAAATTCGATTTTTTTCCCAAACTTTTTTTATAATTTTCATTCATTTATCAGCCCAATTTATACTCGCCTTATCCTGCATTGTTTATGAGTTAATAGCTTGTTTTTTTAAGGTTGAGAATTTAACCTTTTAATGCGCGAGTAAAAACTAATATATATTCCTTATTAATTTTAGAGCTTTTTAAAATTATATATTAACGTTAAAAAAGAAAAGAGAAAATTAAAATACTTTTGAATATATTTAATTGAGTTAATTAAATGATAACCAAATTGGTATTTCAGGAATATATACTAATTATTTACCATCTATTTAAAATTTAAAAATAATATTATGTAAAGTGTCATTTATGACATAATTCATAAAAATAGTTCCTATTCTGTACACATTAGTATATATCATATATTATGCGTTTTAAATGAGATTTATACTAACATTCTGGAATACACTTCATCTAATTAGGCAATGTCACATATTGAGGAAAACGCAAAACTCTATAGTTGGGCCATCTCTCATAAAACAATCTGAACTGTCTTACCCTAGATGGGTAGTTTGAGTCTGGATATTAGCGAAACATATATTTTTATACAAAATGCATTCTAAAATTTATCCAAGTGTGTATCGAGATTCCTAAGAAGTTTACCCGTCTTTGAATGATGATAGAAATTTCTAGTGAACAAAAAACTCTACTCAAAACAGATGCACGGTAATTTGGTTGTTTCTGGCTACTCTTTTCACGACTATTGCATAATAAAGAGCGTAGCTGTCAAAAAAAAAATCAAATGCCACAATCATTATAGAGGATTTGAATTGAAAGAAACATGCGATTTCTTGAATATTTTTTTATAACTAATCTTAGATTTTTTTGTTAATAAAAGCGATAATGAGTGGAGGAATTTAGAATGGAGGGACAGTGAAAATTTTTTACTGAGCTTATACATGTAAATTTGCATGATGATGAATATTTCCATCATACTATTTTTAATTATTTTATCTTATATATTTCCTATTAGGATTTTTTAAAGCATTTATCGTTTAAACTAGAGCATGAATTATATCAATATTATTTATATCACAAAAAAATCATGCAGAAAAGGGTTAAAGAATTAAAACACCGAATGGCAAATATTTAAACTACGTTATGAATAAAAGACGTTGAACTTATTTTGAATATATTTGCTCTGATTAATACATAATAAGATTTTTATTATATATTTATTTCTTCCTTTCTTGATATATTTCATTTTGACAATACAATATGCTAGAGGTGATTTATTCTCCTTAACGATACTCTAGCCTTGTTTTCCACATTTTTTTTTTTTTTTGCTAAAAAGAAAGAATTTATTTCAGCCATTTGGATTTATATCATGTTTGACTTCTTATATTTTCATATTCTAAAATCATACAGTATTCGCACTGTCCCTGAAAAGTTTTTAAACAAGAATTTAAATGAATCCCAAATTTTTAACAGTCTGGTAACCTTTAACTTCATGTTATCTGAGAGTTGTTTTACCATCTGTATGCTAGGAGTCATCTAAAGCCCTAAATATCCATCCTCTTTAACTTCAGAATGACAACCTCTATAATTAAATAAGTGGCAGCTAGGGTCCATTAAAGTGACTTTATGTTAAGCCATAAGATCACTTATAGCGCAAACTAACGGCAGAGTTTAAAGTTAGAGTTCTTATCTCGGAAATGATTAGAGATACGGAATAATGTCCAAAGTTATAAAACATCATTAATTTATTCAAAAAGACACCTTGCCCTTATTAATCTAAAACAGTAATTCAGGGAATTTAAGAAAATTGCAACAGTTATAAATGCATTACGTATGCTTTAATATAGAGGCAAGGATTTATGAAAATACAGTTTACACATTTTCTGTCATTTACACTTAAAGTTATATTCTATTATTATGTCACATTTATTTATTTTTGATTAGCATTATATATATTTTTTTTGGTATAGTATAATGTATTTCATGTACCTTGTTGCTTGTGTCAATTTAACTTATAAATTATTAACTAAAACTTAACTTATAACTGTTTATTTTAAAAATAACCTCTCCTCACCAATCAATATTAAAAATGGCAGAAAACTGATTTCATTTTCTTATTATGGCATAAAAATATTATGATTCCTTCTGTACGTTGAATCAATATTTCGTCAATTTTTATATATCAAAATTATAATCATTATTAATTAATCATTTTCCGCACATGGCTGGGAATTTGCAGACTTATATATTGAGAGAAAGGCAAATTAATAGACTTTTCCTTATTTTTATAATATAAAATATTTTGAGATATTCTTCAACGTGAATTAATGCTTTAGCTTGGTAGAATAATTTTAATACAAGGTGACGCAGAAAAACCAAACAAAATTTTTTAATATAATTTGGTTAAAAATAAATAAACAAAATATAACAAATAATAATAAGAGTATACTTTTACTAATAAATAAATTTAATAAGTTTCAAGGTGACCGCTTTTTGCAGCGATGCAGAGGTGCAAACACTCAATGAAATTTTCGTGAATGGGCCGCAAGTCTTCTACTTTTCATCTATCCCATTCCCACCGAAGCCATTGCTTTAGAGAGACCAAGTTTTTATATTCATTCTATATAAGATAAAATACACGTTGTAGTGGATTTCAGAATTATCAATTAATTGTTTTTAGAGGACACAAGTTCTTTGTCACGATAAATGTCTTTCAATAATATCATCGTATTTGCTCACATGATTTATCTTAAGGTTGTGATCTTTATCCAGTTGAATAATTGATGATCTCAGTTTGAAGCAACCGGTAATAAGATGTGTAATTAAATTATTATATAGATATAACTATGTTATATAGATTATATTATATAGATAACTATATTATTATATAGATAACTCTGTTATATAGATTTCCCTAATTTATGCTATTTCGATATAGAAATTGTCCTATTGTTTTCATCTGATTTTATGCTAAATTTCACAAGAATATTGTTATTTATGATTCAAGTTATAGCATTTAAATTCATTAATGGCTGTGTGACATTAAAGGCTTTTTAGCATAACTTTAAACTATTATATGGAATTACGATGAATTGATTAAACATATTCGAATTATTGTTTATTCATTGACATTTTTTAATTATTCAAAAACAATTTTTAAAACAACAGTTGCTCATTATTATTGACGCTATAAATGCTTATAAGACAGAAAGGCTCATGGTGTTATTTTGATAGTTGAATAAATATCAGAGTTACTGGTATGTAATCAAAATGCAAAAACAAATGAAAGAAAATATAGAAACAGTCAATCTGACCAAATATGAAGTTCGAGTTTCATATTCGTTGTATGACGCTATAAATCCCTATATCTAGAAAGGCTTACAGTGGTCATTTTGAGAGTTGACATGGAAGCCTATATCATGTTTTCTACTCTACTTTTAGCTGATACTCGCTATTTATCTTTCATTTACGGAAATTTGAGTATTATTTGATGAGAATAACTAACAGCGAATAGGAACTTTGATATAAACACTCACCAGATACCTGCAACTCCTTTTGTATTGAAACTTATATACTTCATTGATATGGTTGATGTGCATTTCTTTAGACATTTCTTCTCTTTTTAGACTTATATATTTTTCTTGTGATGTCCCAAAGAACAGTTGCTAAATTAAGCTATCAGAAACAGAAATATTAAATAATAATAATTTATCTGAAACTGATTTTTTATTATTCAGTTCGAAATTTTAATTTGTTCCTAAATTTAAAAAAAAGTGATCCAGAATTAGTGAACGACTCTCATTTTCTCTTACTCTAGCGAAGTGTCTCTTTCTCCTCTAAATAAGAAAATTAAGAAAATGTATTATGTAGGTACCTAATATGCAAGTACTGGATGTTAAACCAGTCAAAGCAGAAGAAAGGAAGATTCAAAAGCAGAATAAAATGCTGGAAAAGAGCATCTCTCAATCGCTTTCAAAATGATCAAGAAGAAAGAAATAAAGAAGCAACAAAAGAAAGAAATCGAGTGGATTTCAGATCTTTCTGATTCTCTCTCTTTGTTTTAGAAAGGCTCTGTCAGTGAGATGTATTGAGAGAAATGTCTGGACCGAGTTTATTTGCCATTTAGGTACAAAATGTTTTGTAAATTTGCAGGCGCAGGGAAGTTCTTTATAAACAAAAAGATTCTGTATTTCACACAAGACTGCACAGATGCGAAACGTCACAGAAACTTGCAAGTTACTTATGAATATATCTTCAGAGAAATACACGGCTTAATTTCTTAAAGTCTCTATTTCCAAAACAATTTGAAGAACACTACTTGGGGACTAAACTTCAACTCTTATAGTAATAATTCATAATAAATTCAAAGAAATCGCGCGATATTTATAGTATGATTTTTGGTCAACAAGACCGGTAAAAATTAAAGCAGATTAATTTACTTTACTTCTTGAGAAATGGAGAATGTTTATTGAAAATTGATTACTTCATTATAAATCAGGTCAAAGCATAAAGGTAATATGAGCAACAATTTCAAGGAAAGGTCCTTAGCCCATTGAAATACAGTATGTCGTGAAAATCGGATAAACGCGGGATAAATTTTTATATAGCAGCTAATGTTCGGTCAAAATATTAATTGAAGGACTTTCAAAATTGAAGAAAAAATATGAAAGTAGATCCATTAATCAGATAGGTAGAGGGAAAGTAGTTTGTAGTTTGGCTGAGTTACTCCAAGTAGATTTCATTCTACTGGAAGAAACATTGCAACTAACAGCTTTCAACAACTGATAAATGCAGTAATAAAGTTTATATTGCCGATGAAAATCAATAAAAATATTTATTGTAAAATGTTCTAAATTCAGGAAAAAAAGGAAAGTATATCAATTGATGAAAGAAATGTATAATTTGGTAAATCCATTTCATTATACTGAGGGGGGACCTCATTACTGATAATTTTGTCCATCATTAAAACTACCTAAAATTTTATGAAGTAAAATTTTTGGTTCATTTTACCGAGTATAGAATTTAACTTCTTTTAAGCTATAAAACATATAAATTATTTATATTAAGAAAAGAGCAGCTAAGTTCAAGCAACTATTTTAACTACAATAGTACCACTCTGACTGGTTATCAAAGAATGAAATGAAATAAAAATCTAAGATTTGATAACTAAATATATCATAAAACATTGCTTTGAATCTTAGTTTTGTGTCGGTTAAAAAGAGCAGTAAAAACGCAGGCATGTAGTCTTTTGATGCATGTGGAAAACGCCATCTATTTAATCAGTTTTTAACTGTAAATTTCTCTACAAGCTAAAAGGTATTATTATCATAGGTATAAAAATGTGCAAACTTTTAAAATCGAAACCCACCAGAAAGTGAAAATGAAGATGACGGAAGTTATTTGCTTACAAATTTGAAATGAATCAATTCTAAAAAAATAATTACAAAAAAGTGAGTATTCAAATTACAACTAAAATATATCTGTGCTTTCATTGTAAAGTAAGCTTGAAATTTTTAAGAATGTTTAAAATCCAATACTAAAGAAAATTTAAAAAAAGTCCTCTTATCCGAGTTTTAAAAGTATCTTTTCCTTTTTGTGTTATAACCGCTCATATTTTTTTGTATACAAGAAAACATATTTTAGGAATTCGAAAGAATATTTAATGTAAAGTAAATAATTTTCGCATAAAAATAATTTAGCATCTTTAAGAAAATATTAGAAATTTCTATCATTATAAATATTTAAAACTAAAGACTTTGAGACATTCATAAAATGAAAGGGAAGAGAAATTTCCTTACCAGACTGTATAACAGATGTGTGCACTTTACTTTTTCCATATTTAATCTAAAAATAAAACTGCATATTTCCAAAAAGTAGTCTTTCTTTTAAAAAAAATCACATTTTATCTGTATAAGAGCACATTGCATTAGAAATGGTTTCATACAAGAACGTAAAAAGCAAGGAAAAAGTAGCCGCAAGTCCCCTTTCAGTCAGCTGAATTCATAAGATTAGAATAATATATTGGACTGCATTTTGTTTTTAAATTGCATTAGAGTGTACTTTTTTGTGAAGGCTAAAATTTACTTCTTTTGTATTGAGCAAGTCGAAATAGAATTTTTTTTTCTTTCCTATGAAAACTTCGAATTCTTGTTGCTTGTATTAAAATTTATTAAAAAGAATGAGCAGTCATTATACAATGATGTCCAGAATTAAGATCATAAAACGTTCTACACAATAAGTCAAACCTGCTGCAACTAAAAGTGATAAAATTTTTATATATTTTGAAGAACCGGTAGCACAATGTTAGCTTTTAGTTTTCATTAAAGAGTGTTTAGCGTAAATTTTACAGCAGAACATAAAATTTGGCTGGGACATTTGGCAGCATTGTAAATATTGCAAATATTGCCACACGTTTGACTGACAGCAATAAGAAAAGGATTTCTTAATTGTTTAAATGATTCATTAATACGTGAAGTCGTCGGAAATCTTGAAGCTATACAGCTTCAAGAGGTTACAAGAGATACCAAAAGCAGGTATCCAGGTTGTAAAATCAATTCCAAATGTTTTGTAGTTAAACTGCTATCACCAGGAAGCTAGGCCAAGACCACACAAGTGCCCACCCTTTCGCAGGAACTGTGCTTGGCATTAAATGTACGACGATACCGGTAGATATAAAGAGAGTGGACTGCATAGATTATTGCAATGTTTGGAAAAATATTTTCCAAACAAGCAATGTACCTAGAATGGATAACCATTTACACCGTACGTCTAAGACAATGTCTCCCTCTGAGAGTAGCACAAAGAAGAGTCCGTTTGTCTTGAAACCAAGTACACCGTTTTTGGATATACCAGGATACTTTTCATTGAATGATTTTCGATGAATCTTCAACTGGATTGAACAGGGAACCTGTACTCTCCAACGTTAGAGAAATTGATCATTTTGGTGGCTGAGAAATCCATCTGGGTGGCCTCCTATTAGCAGTCGTTTATTGGCGATCATCTTTAATGTGGTAGTGTCACGGTATGACGCTACAGGTATATATATAAAAAAAAATCTTTGAAGCCCATGTGAGGTTTTACCAAATTTCCGAAGACCTGAACTTCCTTTTTATGGATGATAATGTGAGGCCACACAGAACTCATATTGTTGATGATTTTCTTAGAAAAAGCATTCGCCAAATGGGGTAGCCGGAGAAATCTGCAGATTCTTACAAATATAAATAATAGTATAGTAGCAAAAATTAAAAATAATTCGGAAATGTGACGCATTATGACATAGTCATATATTTCTGTCGAAGTTAAATTTTTAATTAAAAGTGCGAGTATGTATATATGTGTTTAAAAATGTCATGGGATTAAATTATTTACTTTGTTTATTACACCATTTTATAAATTATTGTTTCTTAAGATTAATATATATGGCTGCAAACTTAAAAGCATGTCTATGGGCTCTTTTTTGTTACCTGTAGTTTATATTTGGAGGAAAATATATATATAATTCTTTAAAAACATTTTAGGTAAAGTTTAATGTAAAAGTACTGAAAATCTTTTAATTGAAAGGTGGTAAAGAAGAATACCTTGAATATTCTGAGTTTTTCAATTAAATAAACTCGAAGATGAACGTTAAATGAAATGCAGAAGCTTAAATGTAAAATATTTTGAAGATAATAATTTTTTTATCTAATTTAAATTTTCCATAAATGTATGGTCATCGAAGCAGATGTAAGTAGAGATACAAAAATTCTATATTTTTGATAAAACAATTGCCATTCCTTTCCGATTCCATTTAAAATATGTAAATTATTTTTACAGAGTTAACATAAGGTTTTTATTATGATAGTAAAGTCTTAGATTTTAAGAAGACATATTACATATCTGTTGTTTTTTTAAGTATTATTAAAAATAGTTTGATAATTATTGTAATATAACATTCAAATAAAATCACAATGAAAAAGACCAAATTTGTTTTTTTTCTGCTCCTTTAATTCTTAGAAGTCAATTTTCAAATTATCTACAAATTTTTTTTAAATATGGATACGTTGCTTCAAATTATATTTGTCGATTTACTAAATTATATTAGGCAAAATTTTGAATTGATTTGTTAATACAACTATTATTAAAGTTAATATAAAATTTTTACTGTTCTCTCTGGTAGAAAATGAGAAAAATTATCACTATTTCGTTTTATATCATGTATTTGAAAAAGTAAAGCCTCTGAATGCCCAATGCATGAACAGTTTTTACTATATAAAAGATAGAAAAAAAACTTTAAAATTTTGAAATCATAGTATTGATGAAAAACCTATCATGGATGTTCGTTTGTTCAATGTTCGTTTATTAACGGAATAAACATCTAAATAACGTATGTTATAAAAATGGAATAGCGTTAAATTTTAATAGAATCAGTAGGAAAGTAAGACCAATGAAATAAACAATGACAATGGTTGAATAAAATGAGGAATGAATAAAAAATAGACAATGTTTTTATGAATTTTTGAGTACTGCACCCGATTAAGAAAAATATCTATTTCAAATTATTTAAAAAATAAGCATGTGAGAAATAATACTTTGGACGTATCAATAACATAAATTAAAGAAATATATTTTTAATTTAAAAGAGCCTTCTACGTCAAAATATTTCACCTTAATAACCAGCATGATATTTACAATGCGAAAAAATTGCTGTATAAATTTAGATTAGAAATAAGATAATATATCGTTTTTTAAAAAATAAATGCCAAAGCATGTAAATAAACAAAATATAAATTAAATTATATATTGTATTGTACGTCATTTGTATTTATTGAAGTATGCGATTTTTTCAATTTTAATGTATCCTTATGTTATTAACAGCAGCATGCATGAAATATATAGGCATGATTATTAATATTGTTTTAATTGTAGACTTAACTTTCTTGAAGCAATTTTGTGATATTCAAAAAATAATTTCACTCTTGCGTAACATAAATTATATAAAAACATGAGAGGGAAAAGTGAGCTGAAAATGTACTTATATTAAATTTATTGATCCGTGTCAAATCAAGAATGATGATACACCGATTCAAAAGCAAATCATAGACACGCACTCCATTTATAGGTGCTAAAAATTTTCATTTTTCAACTCCTATACTTTTTCATTTTTAATATAAAAAGGAATGAATATAGAACAAGAAATATATATTTACAAAAAGACATACAAAAAAAATAGACATACAAAAGACATACAAAAAAAAAACTTCTTTGTTATATGCTATGTTTGAATTTTAGCATTCACCACAAGGACAGTATAGATTTAAAATAGAATTCTATCTGGCGCATAAAATTTCAAATAGACAAGAGACCGGTGTTTTCTTGAATACTGGAAAAACCAGTAATATGGAATAAATAATATATGTAGCTATTTTTATTCTTAAGGAAATCCCTTCGGTTTAGTGCAGTGCCATAGAGTTTTAGTATTTGCAAGAATACATATGATTTCCATGGAATAGAGCTCTTCGGAAATATCTTAGAGAGAAATAGAACAATTTTTAAGGTTTAGAATCAAAAGAATAGTTACAAAGCAATCATAAAATCAGAATACGAATGTTTTAGATGATTCAGAATATATGACACATTTATCTATACTTTTACTATGTCCCTCATGTGTCTGAATAATAGTAAGGGTTTTTTACGTATTTTCACATCTGTTTTAAAATGTCTTCACAAAACGGAAAGCGGTGATAGGCTTGCGTTCTTTGTCTTCATGCATTATCGAAACTTTTTCCCTGGAAAAAAGAACTATAACAGTCACTGCTGTTTCATTTGTTTTTGAATATTTACTATAAGATATTTCAAGGCAATATCTGAAGGAAAATGATGTTTATATGTAGTTAGTTTATTGCATTTAAAATACTTTAAACTTAAACGCTTTTCAGAAAAGATTACAGAAAAATAGGAGATTAATTTGAGTATATAAAATGTTGAGTTAGGCCTAGAAAATAAAATATAAATAGATATTTACTAACTATGTAATTTTATTATTAAGTATTTAGTGTTCATATAATATAAGATATTTTGTAAGTAATTTGTATTTATTATACATCTTGTCATTGAATACTTCAAATAAGTGAAAAATTACTAAGTTTTTATTTAATAAGCAGCTAGTTTATTCATCAAGAAATTTTTACTGGCTTAATTATTTTAAATAAAAATTTAATAATTTATTCAAAAATAATATTAACGAGAATAATTCTTAAAATTACACCCACCATAAAATTATTAAAACAAAAACTTGTAATGTTCATAATAACTCCTTGGTTGTTTAGTCACATCAATAACTGAAAGCTTAATTAATTCATTAAGGTGCATTTTTCTTATATAGGTGATCGATAGTTTAATTAATTATTTTAAAAGCTTTCTTTGGTTGTGTTTAGTTAACGTAGCTTTACCGTTCATTTTTCGCTTTTAATTACATTACTTGGAAATAATGTACCGATGGGCCCTCTACTGAACTGTGCTGATGGTTGGATAAAGATAATCATAATGTAAAATTTCTCTAATTTAATTAAATGTTTTTATAAAAAAATGGCAAAATTCTGCAACACATCACTACATTTTTGGGACAAAATAATATAAAATAAAGAAACCGGAAACTTCATATATCCTAATTATATTGATACTAAGAAAATTAGTTAATTTATCAAAATCATTTAAAAAGATGTCTTATTTAAACCAATCAAGGAATCTTATTTAAACCAATTTCTTGATTAAATGAGCGTATCCTTACACAATGCAGTCTAAAAATATAAAAATAGTTGTAATCGTAGCTGAGTCTTAAATAAATTAACTTAATGAAATTAAACCACAGGGAATTTTAGCATTATTCACCATACGCCTTATTCCCGTCAATTATATATTGTTTTAAAAGCATTCAGCAACAATATTACTTTAAAAATGAATTGTTTTCATTTTAAAGACATTTAGATTATGTAGTTGTAAATCAGCTTATAGTAATTTTATTTTCTATCAAGTCAATAAACATTTTAGATAACTGATAAGAGTTATTTTGTAAGGTAACTTAAATATGAAATGACATATTAAAAACTATGTTTTAAATTATTATCAGATAACTGCTTAATTGAATAACAAACATCTAGGAGAAAATATCTTTAAAAGGAGAACAATAATAAATATTTTTCTTACAGCGACCATCAAATGGAAATTTTGTTTACCTTTTAATTCTTTTGAATATCGTACCATAAAGTTATTTCAGCGTTCCAGTGAATTGGAAGCATAGATACGATTATTATTTTTCCAATAGTTAGCACCATCAATTAGTGCCAATGGAACTGAGAGGTATTCCTGTTCTTTCCGCCATTTTCTAATTGAGATTATACATTTTTTTTCAGTAAAAGAGATATTTTGAGAATCTGATAATTCATCTTCATACCCTTGCATATTGAAATTAAACAAAAGAAAAAGAAAACTAATATCTTATTTCCAGCTTTTAGTATCATAACTATAAGTTCCCTTAGATGTAAAACTACTTAACGCAGTACAATTCACTGATAACAGATAATTTAATAATCTAAGGATTAAAATATTATTTAAAGAAGCTTTTAGCTTTATGTTTTACTCATTTTATGATTTCTTTGTGAAAATGACAACTCTTTTTATTATTTCTTCCTTATGATTCAACCACAAATCATATTCATTTATTTGAAACTATAATCTAAAGATTCTCTGAAATCACAAGGTATATCTTAGAAGCAGAATTTACTAAAATATTATAAGTGGAATGTTAAGTAAATGTCTATATGTCATTAAAAAGTGTATGATGTTACTATGTATAATTTGACACTTTATATTATAAAATATTATTTTAGAAACCACTTATGTTCAATTTTGTTTTACAGTTTGATGGTAATCCTTTTGAGACATGTTAGTGAAATTATATTTTCTGGTATGTAATAAAAAAGACGGCAATAGGAATGAAATATCTTACCTTTTATTCAATATTAAAATTTGCAAAGTTTATTCAAAAAAAGAGTAAACAGTTTCTACTTTTGAAGGCCTTAAATTCGGGAAGACCAGGTATCGTTGTTATACTTTTTATTAAGAATTATTTTAAAGAATCTATTACGAATTATTTTCCGAACATCCTTTCAAACTTACTCTAACTATTAAGGATCAATAGCATATTTTTTAAATAATAATTCAGCACAATTAATATTTCTGCATACTTATGTTATACTACGTAATAATTTGCTCCACACTGAGGTAGGGTGTTTGAAAGGGGACTTTTCTTACATTTGAAATGTTAATAATATTTTTATCTTTCTATTATTTCATAATTTCTATGGCAAATCCATTGTCCCATCTCTCTCTTTTGGATCTTCTCTAAAACAATGTTATTTTGTTTTTGCTATGAACTTTATTAAAAATACATTTGACTTCATAAAGTACTCTGATGAACGAATTTTATAATTAATTTCCGAATTATAATTTTTACAAATATGTAATTTATAGAATGAGTTCTTGTATGCAACGGTTATATATCATTCAATAAGCACACCGATCAAGCTTTTTTCCCACATCGATCAAACTTGCCTGAAGTTTGTAAAGTTAGCATGAATCATAGGTAGTTACCATGTATCTTTGCAACTATATTAGATTTTAAAGATTTAATGGTGGTGAAGATTTTATCAACTTTGTGATTTGATCGAAAATAAATGCAAAATCTTTATTTTAGATCTTAATTATTTTCCTTTACTTTTATTTGGCAAATCCATTGTCCCATCTCTCTCTTTTGGATCTTCTCTAAAACAATGTTATTTTGTTTTTGCTGTCCTTTTCCAAATAGAAAAGCAGTGCTGATGTTTTCGAATGCTTTTTTCTGATCACCACCAATTTTTGTATTTGATTTGATCTAGACTGGTGGAGTATATTGTTTTCCGTTCAATCATCTCGATGTGTCTGCGACGGCTACAGTTGTCGTCTTTTGCTAATGCATTATTCTTCGGTAAATTCGAATATATTATTGGCACTTCCCATTTCAGAGATCTAATATATTATTGTCCATCTGCGTGCCTTTGATGATATTTTTTACACGTGGGTCGATAGAAGTTTTTTTTCCTCCCGATAAAAGCGAATTTTCGGAAACTGTAGAAAAAAATAAATGCAATGGATTTATTATTTAAATGAATGAATGAATTATTTATTGAATAAATGCAATGAATTTATTATTTATAAACGTATTAAGTGCAGTATTCATTTTTTGATGGTTGACTTGGCTTTCTCAACATGTGGGCAAGCTGTTTTCTTGGGGATAATTGGCAAGTTATTCTGTTTGGATGTTAGAAAACTTATTTCGGTCAGCTTAGGTTAGCATTTTGCAATATTTCATTCGTTAAGAAGGCTGTTGAAGCAGTTATTTACCAATACTAGACATACTTGCTCATTATTTGAGATTTTTGGATTTAATTAGATTATATTAATCGATTAAATGATGGTTAAAAATTGATAAGACTTATATATAGGGAAAATGCCGTAAATATAACTATTAAGGGGCGAGAAATGCTAAATAAACCTGTGAATGAGGTTAGTTGAAAATTTTCTTGACTTCCAAGCGTAACTCAAAACAATACAAATATATGGAGGCAAAAATAAAATTTAAATAATCTCGCTAATAGAGAAGAGATCAAGGCAGGAAATAAACTTTTAAAACAATAAAAATGCATTATCAAGCAAAATAAAACAGCTGACATTTTATGAAATTGAAATAATTGTAATAATAATTTTGGACTTGATTTGATCGTAAAACTTTTGAATATGACTGTTTAATTTCAAGAGCTGAAGATGGCTTCTTTGAACCATGTTTTCATCCAATTTCATTTCATATGAGAGGTCCAATACATACAATTCCGATTATGGACCAAATATTTCCATGGCTACATGAGGAATAAACTTGAAAAATCAAAAGAAAATAATCTAGTGATGCGTTTCGTAACCTATGTGGAATCATAAATTAGGAGTTCGTAATAAAAATCATGTATTTATCTTTCTGTTTCATGTTATTCACCTTCTGTTGAGTCCTTACTTAGAACTTACATGGGGGGAAAATTATTTAAAAAATTCAGTTTGAAAAGAAATTTAGTATAATTGTAGTATATATTTTCTTTAAATAGTAAATTGTAGTATATATTTTCTTTCTGCTTTTCCATAAAAATATTAAAACTCAATACCAGTTTCGAGAAAATATTCGAGATTTAATTTCGAGAATTGTCTTCAAACTTTTAGCGTGGTATATTTACTAATAAGTTGTCGCCATCATAAAATCATATTATCATTATACATAATCTCATACTTAATTCAGTTTCCCAACCTAGACCTTTACCTTGTTAAATGTAGAAATATGATTTAACTCCAATACATGATAGTTGGTCACTTTTCTGGAATGCATCAGGGAGGCCTTTTCTCATTCATATTTTTCTTGGAGGGTAAACTAGCAGCCAACTTGGCCTCATCAAACAATTATTTGTTAAAAAATGCATTGATTATTAATTTTTGTAAAATGCTAATTAAGTGAAGAGTTAGACGATGTTACCCATTAACCATGTTCTTCCTGAATTATTCCATATCTTAATGCATTAGATCAATAGTGGACACGCTGCTTATATATGTAAGCTACTGCTTATACATTCGAGGAACGTTACGGCAACTCTCACTTAAGTTGAAATTGCAGAACAATCAATTATCCTTCGGCTTAATCCAACGACCATGGTATGGATTTCCATTTAAATTATTACTTGCGTTGAAAGTATCACCGACAGAGTTTCAAAAAACATCACTATCACTATCAATAACTCAAGAACAACAGTAATACTTTTAAAGAATATATCAGAAACTCTATTCTTCAAAACCCGTCATCACCTTTCACATCTGGCAAACATCCAAAAATTCCCCAGAATGAATTACCATCTTTGTCTCTGCTTTCTTCCCCAAGCGATTAATTATTACTTGTGTTTTTACGCACATGATGAATGTACTGAGTATTTAATTTTGGCTATAGATGCTCGGTAACAATGTCTTGGCTTCAAGCTGAGTGAAATGGGGCCTTCTGACTCGATTATAGCTAACGTCCAATATATATGCCCCACGGGGGACACAAAATCTTTTTTGCGTCAAACTACTTCTAAATTGCAAAACTTAATAGATTAAAATGAAAAAAGCATTCAACATTGATGCCACCATCGTTCCTGCCAATTTGTCGTTCATGCCACCATTAACCCCATCAAGAAACTGGTCTCCAAATAGCCTTTTCGTAGCTTTAAACTTGGATTTAATTTAATAAACTAACCAATCGAGCTTTAATAATTTTAATTCTGATCATATAAAAATTAAATGTTAAAGAATTAGGACTAAATACCAAATTATAATTTTCGTCTATAGTTAAATAAATTTCTTTTTTATTAAATCTGTGGAAAAAATTATATGCAAATAATATAATAAAAGAGAAGTATAAATGGTATGTTGTTTATTAAATTTTGTAATATATTTTTCATACTTTAAAATCTCTCAACGTATATTATTTATTTTTTAAAAAAATCAGGCCTTCTATTTATTAGTATTTTCTAGCTTTCAGCACTCAATGAAAAACTTCCGAACATCATTCTTCTGAAAAAAAGAAGTAAAGAGACAAAACATGAAGCACTCGAAAATGCAGAGGTAAAAAAATAAAATTAGAAAAGAAAATCTGGAACAAATTTATTAGCTCAGATTTCCAACTCTGCTTTCACGTCAGGGGAAAAAGAAAATGGAATGTGATGGAAATAAACATTCGAAAGTTTGGTTGAAAGCTTAATTCTTTTCATTCTTCTTGCAGACAATTCTTTTCGGAAATACATATGGCTTTTATTTTGAACTGACATTCTGTTTTTTAAAGTATTAAATGTAGTTCTCAGAAGGAAAGGAAAAACTCAAAAACAAACGAACAAAGTTTTTGTAAACAGAATTTTTTTTACACCGTGTGCTATTTTGTGTGTCAATAACAGCTTCTGAAAACAAATAACAATAACTGGGAAGCATTGTGTTGTAATTAAATGAATCAGCTTATGGAATTTTGCTATAAAATAAAGTACATATACTCAAATGAAGAAAATACCACATATAAGGATGAAATATTAGATTTGGTTTTGGATTATATATGTTCTAACATAGGAGTCATTACCTCTGAGAATTTCCTCCGAAAGCATGTCGATGGCGTTATTTGGATGACTCTTTAGTTGTTTCTTACTGAAACTCAAAAGAAATCTGTTGCATTTACTCATTTAGTTATTGGTAAAATGAAGTACAATTTAAAACCACATAAAGGGACGATAATGGCACTTATAATATAACAAGTTACTCTCTGTTTATGTATTAAAGTTTATGTTGTATCGATTAGAATTTTTCTAACTTAAAGTTATATAAATGTAAGACCATAACTGTGAATCTAAATTAATTGCTCATAGACTGTGTTAGGTGAAACGATGCTTCAATGCTACAGTTTCGGTTATAATAATTCTTAAAATGGAACAACTGTTAATGATAATTTTTTATAGTTTTTGTCTGTTCTATGAGCGCTAAACGTTCTTTAGAAAACAAGCAATAAGCGCTATTAGTTTTTTATTAATTAAATAATTTATTAATATTTGAAAAAGGGCAGAACATTGATATGTAATATATTTATAACATATTGACATACGTTTTCCTACTCATAAATTTCTCTATATTTTTTTCTTACTCTCTCCCTTTATTAAAATATCTTTTGATTTATCCAGTCAAAAAATATTTTAAAAAGTCAGTTATATACTTTAAATTTCCTGGAACTGTAATTTTAAATTCGCAGATAAATAAAAATTTGGTAACTCGTTCTTACATTGATATACCATTCTAAATACAAGTTGAAAATAGTGTCATATTTAATTAATTAAAATTATGAAATTCAAAATCAAACAACTCAAAACATCAAAAAAAATTGGGGGAAATTAGTTGTTCTATAAAAAGAGTTTCATTATTAAAAAAAAATTATTGCAGACAGCATTTGTAAGTTTGAAATATACTTGCAGAATAATGATATATATATATATATATATATATATATATATATATATATATATATATATATATATATATATATATATATATATATATATATATATATATATATATATATATATATATATATATATATATATATATATATATATATATATATATATATATTTGTCTTTTCAGGATTAAGAAATGTTTGCATTAGAAACTTTGATTAAAGGTATGGATTTTGTGTGGAACCCAGGCATTTTTCTTTTCATAAAATTGTTAAATATGTATGCTGAAAGAGCTGCAGTGTAGAATACTACATTCAATAATTTAAATCTAGGAAGATTTATTAGAAATGTAAGTTGTTCTAAGGTTTCCCTTCTCTTAAATGAGATGATAATAAGAATAGTCCAAATTTTAAAAGCAGAAAGAAAAATTGAATATTATACAGACATTTATAAAGTTTTATTAAAC
Source organism: Argiope bruennichi (assembly GCF_947563725.1). NCBI lineage: Eukaryota > Metazoa > Arthropoda > Arachnida > Araneae > Araneidae > Argiope > Argiope bruennichi. The sequence goes on from NC_079152.1 coordinate 127,860,692, forward strand.
GTGAATATATATGTTTTCGAATCAGTGGAATGTTTTTGAAAATATAAAAGAGTCAAAATAAAAATTTATCTGCAAATTCTTAAAAAATAATATTAAATTTATCAATATAAGAATATAGTAAAAGAATATGAAGAATAAATAAAATAATATTTCAAATATCAACCTATATTGGCACTAAAATTTAAGTTGTTTCTCCATTTGAGATATTTGAGCTCGCCATGCATATCGGTTCAGAAAATAACAAAACAATGAATATTAAGTCAAGGAACATTTTCTGATTTTAATCTTATGAGATAGAGCTTTCAAATTATTGCAATTTAAGTTAAATAACTAAATATATAGCAAACAATTTTTTAGAAAAATTAGTACTATTTCTCACATTAGTTTCCTACCTCAGATGAAAATACAAAAACTGAAAAGGAAATGAAGTTTATAAATATAAAAACTTGTTCATGTGTCGTATTTCTTGGCTTTAAGGGATTCTCATGGTAAATCTAAAAGAAATCGAGCAACGTATTTCTTCCCGACTGCATTATAATATAGGTAAATGCCGAATAGCCGACGAGAAATACCATCTTGCTCCGCAGTGTCATTAAATAATAATAATTCATTAAAGAAAACTGAAGAAATTATTATATCTAAAAACACGGTATTTGAAATTGTAGATATTCTCAAGACATTAAACTCAAATTTCAGAATAATGCAACCTAAATTTATTTCAGAAAGTAAAACGAAATAATTTTGTTGGTGGTTTGTAGATACTTTATTCTGTACTTTTTTCAAACTCTCTGTATGTAGGTTTGTTGAGCTTTTCCCTCTATAATAATTATAAATTTAAAAACTCATTTATGAAGAAATGAAATTTAAAAGCAGCACTCTTAAAAAAAATTACAAAATTACAGGAAAACCCAAACTTTCAATACATTACTAGGCAATATATTTAACATTATTACAAATTGAAAATAACAATTAGCGAACCATTTTGAATTAATTTGCATACTATGAAAATATTTAAAGTGGGAAAAAGGTGAATACACTTTAATGCCGCCAATTTATTTTTATATTTTTATCTTATTTCACGTGAATTTTTAATCCATAAACACACTGAAAGGGAAAATTCCGAGGAAAAAAGGAAAATGATGGCAATCTCTTCTCTTGTAGAAAATATTAAAATGCTCATATTAAAAAATAAAAGCATTCTCTTTATTTTTGCCATAAATATTTTTCTTGAATTCAATGCCCATTGACTAGAAAGAGCACAAAAATATTGTAAACATGTTTCTTATGGATCTGCTCAATAAAATATAAAATTATTTATCAAGAAAGAAATGTTAAAATATATGTTTATAAAAAAGTCGTGAAGGGGGAAGTATGAAATAAAACATTCTATGATTGGCCTATTTAAAAAGTAATTTTGATTTTTTTTTAGAAACCCTTTTGAATATCTTAGTTATATACAATTTTAAAAAAAGAATTTTATAGGTACTTAATGACAAACTGCGATTCTTGCTTTTTTCCTCCATGGTGCTTTCTGAGTGTTTAAAAAATATTTAAACGTGCATGTGGATGCACTGGGTAAGCATTTCTAAATAATATGAAGCTTCGAAAATCAAGTATATCTTTTCAAAAATATAGATATACTTACATTTTTTTTCTATTTGAAAGACGATAATATTTTCATTTCTTAAGCAGTTTGTTCTCTTGGCAATGTATTGAATATACTGGAATTTTTTTTCCACGCAATAAAACGTTTTGAAAATGGAGTATCTTATTTGGAAATAATAAAAACTATCCTTATCAGTAAAATATTTAGGTTGAAATTTTGAGATTGTTGCATAAAGAATAAAAATTTTCACCGTGAACAATTTTTTGAATTTAAATTTACTAAAAGATGTAATGCAGTTATGAGCTTCTTTGTAATATTTAGAGGAATAATATTATATAACAAACTATTGCAATATGCCAAAATTTTACATTATTAAAAATAAACACCTTTAAATTAAAGGACTAATACAGATAATTAATTAATGCCGAATAGGTGTATGGTGTTTTACATCTTAAGACGACATTATAAATACTCATTTTCAGTACCAGGATATTATATTACCTAATGTTTGAAATTTTAGCAATGCGTGTCGAAATTTTCAATTTTATAAATATTACTGCTCTCTCGTACAAGAAAGTGTGTTGAAGATCTCCGTTAAAATTAAACGGTAAAGTTCATAAATTAAAACGTTTCAAAAAATCGAAAGAAGTCTTTATTTTGCATGGTTTTACAATTTTTTTTAATTTATTGCCTTATATTTTTAGTTTCAGATTATTGGCATATTTTTTTCAATAACAATGCGACATTTTTATTAAATATTTTCATTTAATTTTTGGGTATCGGTGCAGTCTAATATATCATAATAAGTTGTTTTATTTTTATTAGAATGTAATGAATTTCATTTCCAAGTGATTACATTTTATCAATTTAATTACTTAATTCCTGATTTTAACAAAATTTTGATGAAACATTATACTGTTTCCAATTATATCTGTATAACTTAATGAATAATTACTATTTGTTTGAATCTTTCAGTACAGGCTTAGATGCTCAATGGTGTATAAAAAGTATTTGTTTTTGAAATATTTCTTATATTAAATTAAAATGACAATGAAATGTATAGTTTTATCACTAATTTTTTAAATTAAATAATTGCCAAGACAAAAATTTTATATTTAAAACACAATGAAAGACTAAATTGAAACTTTTGATTTTAGATCAACATAAAGCATTAAATTTTCTTTTCCCTGATCAATTTTGTTGTTTATTCCTATAAAACAATTTTTCTTAAAAATTAAAAGCAATTAAATAAACATATATACAGTAAAATTATAATTTGGAATATATTCAGGGAAGGGATTATTTTTAAGTATTCGTTCAGAAATAAGATGTTGTTTTGAAAACAATCGCAGAAAAAAATAATACATCTTTTCTCAAAATAAGTTCCTGATCTATAAATAAAGTCCGTCAATAATCAACGATGGAAATAAATAAATCCATCTTCAATTTTCTCGCACAAATTGTATATACATCAAAATTTTCAAACTTCACATCTTTAGAATTTGCTTTCAAAGAGAAATTAATTTTTCTTCAGATGTTTATCGAGAAATAGAGAATGAGAATTTTTACGAACGCTCAATACCTCAAAAATAGATTTGAAATAATTATAACCCTTCGCATGAGTAGTAAGTAACAGTCAGACATTTAATTACGTGCTTAAAGTAAGAATATTTTTGTATAAAATTGTGGAAAGTTGTTTATTACTTCTGACAGTGTTCTCAAATTTTCCTCATGAATTATAAATTTTCTAGCAGAATATATTCTCCAAGAAGAGAACATAATAAATTCCAAAATATTCTATTGCAATAATACGCTAAGTTAAAATACTTGGTAGAAAAATTCTTTTGTGAGCCATCACATTTTGTTTTTTACATTTTAGGCTTATATTTTGATGAATAAAATTTAAACAATGTATTGAAAAGATGTGATATTTTACAAATGTAAATAAATGTATGTTATGTGCTTTTCTGGTAGCAGAGTTTTTTCCTATATTTCATTTTCCTCCAACTTAAGAACAAGTGAAAACATTGAATAGCTATTTTTTTCCAACATAGGAAACAAAATACTGAATTATTGATATATTATTTTTGGATGGAATTTATAAAAGGTTTTAGAAAATTTTAAAAGCGAGGACAAACAAAACGAGTTATTTACAAATTTTTTTCAACTATTTACAACTTTTTAATAAATTTTTGATGCTTTCAAATGATTAGTGTCATTTTTGTCACCTCCGATCTTTCGTTTTACAAATGAAGCCAGTAAGTGAGACTACTTTTAAAAAAATATAAGCGAAATCTGGTCCACTGAACAGGTTTAAAAAAATAATAAATCAACCTTATCCCATTTAGAAAAAATACTCAATCATTATACAAGAGCAAATGATTCTAGAATAATCTAATTATGAGCATCAAGAAGTAAAGAATTTGATAATTTTTTTATTATGAATTGACTGTTATTTGAAAGAGGATAATCATATATATTTATAAGATCTTGGACTTTTAGTTTTTGACAGCGTCCAAATGAGCATTTTTCTAGATGCTGATATTTTTTATATACATATAATTGCATTTCTTAAATTGTAAATCCCGTTCTGAGGTTACACAGAGATTATATACTGACGGTGCTAGTAACAAAATTGCGATCAAATGAAGAATGATTATCTGATCCGAAAAATACTTTTCGAATATTCAAGCCACAGAAATGCAAGAATCGTTTCTAGAACTTGGTTAAAAACATAGATCCCAGTCATACAAAGCTATGCATCAGCAGAATCGAATTTCAAACTGAATATTTTTCGATCAAAGGTTGAGGAAGAAGAATATGCAGAATCTTATTCTGTCCTAACCGAAACCATTCAAATGTCATTGAAAATTTCCTCGAAGCAACCCTTTTCAATAGCTTCAGGGAGCAACAGTATACCTGCAGCTAATCAACGAGATTATTTGGAGATCATAGGTCTTCTGGACCAACACATAACAAACTAACCATTTACCCATCTTTGACCCATCTACCCAGCAGTAGGTCCTCAGCTCCTTCAATGCCTTAAAATTAAATATGTAAAACTTAATATCAAATATACCTCAAAATTAAGACCCAATGCCTTAAAATTAGATATTTAAAAAAATAGTGTGTCTTGTGAAGATTTAGTTAAGAAAAGAAGTTCTCCAATTATATTTAATAATTTTCAAAATAATTCTTCTGTTTTTAAGCATTATTCCAAAAGTGTTGGCATTTAATTTTTTTCTGTTTTCATTTCTAACTTGAACGTGTAATCTATCGAAATGAATGCCTATTTCCTCTAATAGAAGAACTGCGTGGGCCAATTTAGCTGCTTTTGCCTTTCTATAGGGCCTTCGTGGGTTTGAATCCCATTAATTGCAAATTCATCTTTCTTTCTTTAAAGCAGTATTTATTCATTTTTTCATTACCAAGGGGAGTCAAAAAGTAAAGGGGCATTTGAGAATACTGAAGCATGCATTTTTTTTTTCTACATAAACTTTCTGGACTTCAACATACTTTTCCCAACGTTATAAAGATTTTTTTTTTATTCCGTCGAAAAAAAGGTTTTTCGGTTGTATCTGTAACCAATTTTTCACCGTATCAAAACCAATCAAATGTGACCAATTTTTCACCGCATTTTTCACTTCTTCATCGGTAGCAAATCTTCTTCCTCTTAAATCTTTTTTAAATGGTTCAAACATATAAAAATCACTTGGAGCCAGGTCTGGACTGTATGACGTCTGTTCCAGCACTTTGAATACCAACTCCTTTATTGTTTCGGCCTTCGTGCCTTGTGCCATTTAAGACTGAATACACTGGACCATGACTAATATGTAAAGCACAGGTGATTTTGTCTACTTTGACTCGTCTGTTTTCAATCATTATACCCTCAACGATTTTCAAATTGTCTTCAGTGGTTGAAGTCGATGGCATACACAATCTTTAATCGTCACATAAAGAAGTTCTTCCTGATTGAAGCATTCTGTCCATCCGTAACAGCCATGGCATACACAATCTTTAATCGTCACATAAAGAAGTTCTTCCTGATTGAAGCATTCTGTCCATCCGTATCACCATGCTTCGCTATAAACAGCTATCACCATGCTTCGCAATAAACAGCTATCACCATGCTTCGCAATAAACAGCTATCACCATGCTTCGCAATAAACAGCTATCACCATGCTTCGCAATAAACAGCTATCACCATGCTTCGCAATAAACAGCTATCACCATAGTGCTCTTACAATCGATGAATAATTTCTGTAAGTTTAAAAACTTCCCCAAACAAAATGCAAATCACAGCTCTCATTTCCTCCTGTGCAGATCGACAATGGAGTTGTCATATTTAACAGTCTGCTACACTCCAATGACTAACGGGGGGGGGAGATACGTTGCATAGAAGTGTTGCCAGCTACACTAATTCACCACTAATTCTAGCAGTGTTACGTAACCGTGGAAAAAGGAATTGCAAAAGTCCCTTTACTTTTTGACTTACTCTCGTATATTTCTTCTTTCATTTACAGAATTTAAAACCATAAATGCTGATCACAAATCTGAAATATTTTTTTTAGTTATTTTCTTTAATCAAATCAAGTTCTTTTTTCTAAGTGCCTCAATTTCTGCTATAAATATTGTATTACACTTACAAACAATATATCTATTTTTTTTTTACTTTCTATTTTATTCTTGAAAAATATAATAGAATGTGAAAAATGGAAGTCAAATACTTAACTTCTGCTATAAACACTGTACTATTGTTACAAAGTATGCATTATCTTTTTTTCACTTTCTACTCTATTCTTGAAAAAAAGCCAATGTATGTCATATTTCGATAATAAATTTAAATATCAAATTTACAACCGAAACAATCAATGTAAAAAAAATATCATTATCCTCTCTAAATTATGGAATAAAATTTACAGAAGATTATTTTGTGAAATATAAGTAAAAATCCTGAAAAAATAAACCACCTGACCCTGTAAATATTTTCTATCACAGTTGTTGTCACACCCATTGAAGTGCATTTTTTTTTGGCAATGAATTTTTAAATAAAAGTGCAAGGTTCATTATATGAATTTTAGCTTCAGTCAAAAACCTCACTTTATCTTAAGGCCTCATTTAATAATTACTGTGGCCTGATTTGTAATCCATAAATATGAGATAAAATTTTATTTATAATTTTTTTATTAATTAACTGTTTTTCATTCACAACAAGTTTATTTCAAATTAACACAACTACTTTATTGAGTAATTTATTGTGTTAGACAATGAATAAATTAATTTTATTAGATATTTTCTTTGATTTATTTTTTATAAAAATTATATTTCTATTCAATAAATTTAAAGCTATTGTTTCTATAAAAGATTAATTATTAATTATATTATATTGATTATTATTATTATATTACATTATATCATATTATATTATTTATATTATATCATATTATATTATAAGATTATTAATTTTAATTTTAACATTTCTATAAAAGATTAATTTGCAGATTCTAAAGATTGAAACATTGAAAATGTTATTTGTTTTACTTGAATTATTTTTATCACTTATTTACAATTAATATTTCTGTCAAATTTAATTACTCTTCTATTACAGATATTTATAATTTAATTTCTTTAAAATTATAATTTATAATAATGTATACAAGATTATAGTTTACTGAAAAATACTTATTATCTTATATAGTTACAAAATATCATTAAAATTTAAAAATTGCATAAATTATTTCACCTTTAAAATATTTATTTAATTTTAATTGTTGAATTTCCTGATGGACTGAGTTTATATCAAATGTATACTACCCAAACTAATCAAGTAAATACATGAAATTTCAAATGACGATAAACGAAAATTGCTACCCTTTCCTAGCAGGTATTCTTCTAATAATTTTTTAAATATTTCCTTCAAAGTCTTTTTGAAGATTTCTTTTTAAAATTAATAAGATTTAAAATTGCATTCATAATTTTTTTATAAATTAATTACAATTACAGATTGAGAAAAATTAATGTCTGTTTTTGAAAGATAAATGGAAGACTTTTCACACAAAATAATTATTTGTCCAAACAGCAGAATAATAAAAAAAAATTATGAATTGACTTTGTTAAAAAGCTAGATTAAATTTAAAGCTGGAAGATTTAAATTTTGATATTCTTTTCGTTCTACGGTAACTTGAAATAAAGTTTGAAGCAATCCGAAAAAAAAGGCTTAAATTTCAGTTTAAAATTCAACACAATTTAAAAATTTCAAATGTGAACGTTATACTGATGGTTAATCAATAATTGCTGCTCAAAATCCAAGTTGAAAATTGGAAATATTATACTGAATATTATTCAGTAAGAATATTTAACATATTTCAATTTGTAGGTGAGCGAAGAAATTTAATTCACCAACAGAAGATGGTAGATAGTATAAGTTGTACTTTTCAGTAAATATAGTCATAATGGTGTCATGCTTATGTTTAGAGTTAAAAGATCGTTTTTTAATGATTGTCTTAATGATATAAGGCTAAACATTGAATTCTTGATCTATTGTTTTTTCCCTTTTAAATTAAAACCTTTGTTAACATGGTTCTTTATATCACAAATTTAAACTTGGAGCGTTTGAAAACAACACATCTGATTTTTAAGGGCGGAGCACTTAATTACTTATTTATTTTCTCAAAATAATATGAAATCAGCTTTATTGAAAAGCGAGATTTTTTCAGATTATTGAAAGAGACAGAATGAAACAATCTATTAAATGCAATATAGATTGTCTAATTCAGTTTATATATTTTATATATATTATAAATGTGTTTGCATTTATTTAATATTTAAATAAATCAAATAAATTTTTGCTTGCTCAGCATTCTGAAAAGAATCAAAATGATGAAAACAGTCATTTTTTTATTCCGCATTATATAGTTCCAACAAACTCATAGATGGTTTCAATTTCATTTCTATTCATGAAGATGGGTTATCAAAAAAACTTATATAGAGTATTTCAGAAGGATTTTGAAGCAATTTTTTATAAAACTTTTAAATTTTTTTTGCTATTCTATCAGTTTTTTTACTCTTTCAAGACACTCTTATCTGCTATAAAATTTAAAGCATAGTTTGAATTACTCTGTAATAAATGCATTATATGCCACTCGAAGTTCAGGACAACTTTACATGAAAATTCATACTTTTTGAGATATTTAGAAAGTATTTCAAAAAGTAGGTATTTTTAAATGTTTTGATTCCTAAACAAAAATGGGTAAGGATGCAAAATAATATTCAATAGCTATAATATATGTCTCATTTATAGTTTGTTTTTCCAAATATTCGATTATTTTATAAACTAATACTTACAATTATATTATTAAGGGCGTAAATAATACATTGATTCACGCGGTTGCAGTTGAGGAATTTATTCGAAATCCTATATGACAAAGAACACAAATTGAACATTAGAATAGAAATCATTTTAAAGAGATTTTATATGGTGTTGAGTTTCGACGAGCCCAACTGTAATATCTCCCTTTTCTTTTTTAAATTATAAACTTTTTCTAGATTAAAATACATCCCGATACATGTGTGTGAATTGGAATAAAATCTAAAGCACTAGTGAATAAATATCTTTTGATCAATGAAATATTCTATTCTTTTTTATTTATGTTATTTTTATTTCAGTAAATTTGAGAGCATTCGACATGAATATGGTACAAAATTCTTTCATAAGTAAGCCTTATGTCTTATCAATCATTGGGTGCTTGAAATTTTGAGAAATATTTATTTTATGCAATAAAGGTTTTCCATCGCTGGCGAAAAATAAAATCCCCTGGCACAGTAACAATATTTTCTAATCAACCAACCTGAATCTCAAACATTACATAACATTGAGAAATTTTTATTACGCCATTTTATATTATGAAACCAGATGCAGAGAAAAATTCTTGCTATTCAGGAAAACGGTGCTGTAAATGTTGATGATTCTAGATTATGTTATCTGAGAATTTATTATTCTCACAATAAAATTTTAGAACAGACATAAAATATTTCACTTTCGTAAGTTCAAAGAACTTTTCTGCTTGGCATAGCATTTTAAAACTGTAAAAATATTTTACTAAAAATTTTTATATTATTATTTAATGTATATATAAAACTATATATATTATGAAACATAACGATTAATTCTTTAAAAATAATGAAACCTGTTTTTATAATCGAATTATAATTTTTTTTTAGTTTAAATTAATCTTTTTTCATCGATTTTCTTGCTTGTTTCCAAGGATTCAATTACTCAATAAAAAATCACCTCCATGAACACCTTGAAATTTTGCATATCTGAAATTCATATTTCCAGTTCTATTATGAAAGATACGTCCTTTTTTATTAAAATTCAGGAATATTTGAATTTATTGTAGTATAAAAAATAAAAACTTAAAGAAAAGGCCAATCGTAAAATCTAATGTTGAAAGATTTTCTACGTAATTTACAACCGTTTTGTATCTTTTGGGCTAAAACAAAAAATTTTATCTTGATTATCTGCAAAAATTATTAGATATATTCAGCATAAATACTTAATTTTATAGCATTAAGTCTTTTTTAAAAACTCTTTTTATTTTATTTTTTTGCAATAAATTCAACAAAACTAAGTCTAACATATCAATAATATAATTTATTGTGATGAAATTGTGTACTGTGTTTCTTCAATCCGGAAAATTTTGGAATCCATATCCAAGTCATAACGAATGATTTTACTCATTTTTATATCATATTTTGTATGTGTTGTCAACAATTTGTCAGTGATTTATATATGTTGTCAACAACTTGTTAGTGGTTTATATGTGTTATCAACAATTTTTTAATGACTGTTATTGACTCTCTCATACGACTATTTAAAAAATTAAGAGATATACTGGATGACACATTTAATAGTAAGGCGCATATTAATTATATTGATGGAAAAAATGGCCAAAAGTATAAATAGATTAACAATAGCCAAAACTCTTAAGAGGCCTCTCGGGCAAAGTTATCATGAAAGAATAATCATTTATGTTGTACCTGCCTGGTGGACTGTGTATCATCAAGCTCTGAAAATTACAAATATCCAAAGAAAAGTACGTTCAACTATAACGGGAACTTTTAGGACCGTTTCTACTTCGGCTCTTCAAATCATTTGTGGAATAAAATCATAGATCTTATTTGTGAAAGGAATACTAATTTCTAAGGCAAAATATGACTTATGCACTAATAACTTCCTAGAAATAGAATCTCATTTCACAGAAAGCGGAAATATATTCACCAACTTTGATTGCGAATTGTGAGATAGGTGGGCATAATTAGAACTCTGATTTGTCCACTTTTACGGATAGTTCTGAGCTAAGTGATCAAGTTAGAGATGTTTTTGTACCAAATTAGCGTCTGGCCAATGCTTGTTCTGTTTTTTATAGAGAACTCATCGCATTATGACAAATGAAATAAAAATGAGAGAATAGGAAATATATAGTAAGTATAGTCTATCTACAATTTCTTAACAACCTCAGTGCATTAAAATATCTGAAAAAATTCAAATTAAAATATAGTTTAGTAAATGAAACTGTATTGATAAATTGTTCCTTCTTCCTGCATTGGGTTAAAACTAACATTGGGATATCAGGTAATGAGACAACATATAAAGTGGCAAAAAAATGCCACAATTCTGCGTGATAAATATTCATTTGGAAATTCAAGAGAACTTTTTTGAACTAAATTGAGAAATTTAGTAAAAAATTAATGCAATGGTGTTGGAATATTGAAGAAAATAAATGATTCACATATGAAATTTTTAAAGAAAAAAAATTCCATATCCATAGATAATAGATTCATCACTCAAACAATTACACTTTATCCCTCTTTATAGCAAGTAACTGCACTGTTTCAACCTTAAAGCCTGCAATTGCGGATTTAATGAAAATATTAATGATGGCATAAACTAATCCATGTACTTTACTGGAACACATCAAGAACAATATAAAAAGGGGAGTGTCTTATTCTGGAACAAATAAACGAAATCCTGATTGTACTGGTCCATATACATGATCATCAATCAGATTTATTCCACCAAATTTAGAATTGGATTCTCTTTGCCACACATATCTGTTTATGAGTTCCTGTTTTTTCTTTTATAAATTTATTTCCTTATATTAATTTATGTATTTTTATTTTATCTATCTATTTATTTAACTTATTTTACAAAGTTTTATTTTATTCAACATTTATATTTTTGTTGATATATGATGGAGGTTCTGCTGCTTGTGCCCCTTTACTTTGTTTTTTTAAACTGTCTTTTCTCTATTTTCGTATCTTTTAAATCAGGGTGGCTTTATATATTTTATGGAAAGAATACTGTTTTACTTTTAATTCTAAGAAATAAAATAAAATAATCTAATTATAGAACAAATAATGTTTACAATATTCTCTCTAATAATTAATAATTACTCTAATGTTAAAGTGTGTTTTGTCAGAATTAGATATTAATTGGAATTTTCGTAAGAAATATTGATGAAAACATGCATAGCATCATAAATCTTGTCATTTTGTGGATCACCTTAGGTTTTGGCATGATTACTTTGATAAAACTCAAATTGATTTATTTTCTCATAATCTATAAATTTCCCATATTTCTAAAGGGAATAATATTTTTTTTATCATTTCTATAAAATACAAAAAACGTAGTTCATGAAAAATATCAATAACAATAAGAACTAGAGCCTCCTTTTCATCTTCTTATGAATTATAAATAAAAATCAAGATTAGAAAACAAAAACAATTTATAAACAAAAGTTATGAATAGACATGATGATTTCTCGATATAATCCTAGTGAAGATTCAGATGTATGCCATACCAATAAACCATTTTCTTCTTTGAACTTGAATTTTTTTATTCAATGGATAAAGTGAAAGAAATGGTCCATATAGTCAGTTATCATATTTAATTAGTGTATTTCAGGTACCTATTAAAGGTAATTACATTGAATAAAATGCCGTTATGTATGGAGCAGATATTCATCTTTCTGTAAGGTTTTACTAAAGAGTGCGTGCATGGAACAAAAATTCAGAACAAAAGAGCGGAAAATTATTAACACATTTTTTTTTTTTTTTTTTACGGAAAATCTTTGAAACTTTTTATTTCTTTTATTGTTTGTGTTGAGACTCTAATACCGGAACCAAGACATAAAAATCGAATATCGCATGCAATTGATAATACCCATATGAGGCAAAGAAATTCAGTATCAAATCTTCATTTTATAATCACTTTCGTTGATTTTTTATTAATTTATTTTTATAAGATTATGAATTTGTAATTGTAATTAAACATATGCATGTATTCATTTCGCTTAGTTCAATGTTATTAGTTCTTTACAAAAAAGTGCACTTTTAAGTGCTATTTTTGAAAGATTGGAAAAAAATTACTTCTTGAATTATTTATTAAAAATTCAGCTTTTTCAAAAGTACAAAACATAATCACTCTGACTTTGTAAGTATTGAGAAATAATCTCTAGATGTATACGTAAAAAGTGTGAAATTTTTAATGTAACAAATAAATAAATACACCAATTAAAATTCTTAAGAAGGAAATAAAACAATTTTTTTTTCAGAAAAAGATATTCTTAAAACTTGGAAAATAGTAGAAACTTGTTAAAATTATAATAATTTGCAATAAAAATGTATTTATATCTATCAATCTATCTATTCACATCTGAGCATGCTATTTATTAATTTAAAAACAAAAAAGTATAAACAAGTTGTCTTCGAATGTAGAAAGTTATCAAGGTAAGGATACATAACAATCATAATCACTAGAAATTACATCAAACGCTGAAAAACAAAATCGAACGGTCTAACTGTGATATAAATAAAATTTTAAATAATTTAAATAAAAAAATATAGTGACTTATGCCGATGTTTTAAAAACTTCCAAACACTATAAAATATTATGTTCGTCAATTTATCATCATTCTCATATCATTAATTTTTCATGTTCATTAAAAATATTCTCAGAAAGCTTAGTAGCATGTGCATCTTTAATCCATTAAAGATAATAAAGTTATTGAAAAAATTAAATTTCGTTCATATCTTACAAAATAACTCACACATCATCAAATTTTCTTCGAAATTAGACATTACATAAAGTTTTTTAAGCTCTTCTGAGAATTACAATTTTTAAACTCTTGACCAAAAAGGTGATGCAAATATCCAAAAGTATTTTTATAGACCAAACATAACCTTCTTTTACATTTTCATTGAAATTAAAATATTTATTTTCTCAGGATGAATAAGTTTAATTGTGATTATTTTTACTGAGATCAGAAGAAGAAAAAGAATGCTAAGAAAAACAGTACGAAGGAAACACGATTAGATGAAAGAAGCTAACACTATCACATTTACCGTATAAATGCATTTGCTAGACTAATAGGTATATTCCATTCATCATGATTAGAATCGTAGAATGGGTGAGAAACATCCACGCATAATCTCAAAGGCATTCATGCAAAAGGACAAAAAGGTTGCTAACTCAACTCTAAACGATTTACCAAGAAACTTCCAATAAATCTCTCAGAGGAGAGAGAAGAAAAAGTATTTTTTTAAGTTCTTTGATCTTTGTGTTATTTTTATTTTCTGTGTTTTAAACCACTCAACATATTTTCCTTTTACATGAGAGCAAAGAATTACTTCCAGTAAACAAAAAAATAAAACAGAAAAAAAAGACTTTCCATTTATTTCAATTAACGTGAGCTCCAAAAGTTAACAGGAATGGAAAATGTGCTTAGCGACTGTAGTGGAAAAGAAATATATTCCTCAAGCAACAAAGAATTCGGGAACAATATTTAAAGGCAGACAGTGAAGAAATTAAATCATTATCTATATAATATTTTCTAGTACTACAATAATTAATAAACTATTTGATTTGTCAGACTATTATGACATGCTGAATATGAAACAATATTAATTTTAATTTCTCCAGTTATTTTTTAATCTAATACATTGTATTAAAGCTTTCTATAGACTCATAATGTTTTCAAGAAATTTATATAATTGCATTATTTTCATTTTTAAAAACGTGTAGGAAACTATTTAAAACTATCATTCTATGCATGGTCTTATGTTTGATAAAAAAAAAAAAAAAAAAAAGCTCAAACTGGTGTAAAGTGGGTGTAAATCGACCCATTCCGTTATTTAATTGTATTTAATACCCCAATCTGCAGGCATTCGGTTTGAAAGACGTTTTCAAACAATAGGTCTGTAAATTTAAACAATATTGAAAAATTTCTCTAATTTCTCTAACAACCTGGCTTAACGAGGGTCATAAATTGGCACATTTTATCACAGCAAAAATGATTTTTTAAGCTTTTGCAGGCTGTGTATTCTTACAACAATAGATCAGAATTAATGATGTAACGCTCGAATCATGATCATTTTTAACATGATTATTAAATAAGCTAAGTTTAAGTTAGTACTGTACAACGAAAAATGTATGAAAGAGATATGAGGTGAATTGCATGATAAATATGGGATCGTAAATTCTATGATTTGTTTATTACGAGAAATGGCATTTTCATCATTTTTCCTTTCATTCTCATAACCTTGGGGGATAAATTTGCCAATTGTTCCCCAATGGCAGAAGATCCTTCATAACCATTTTTACGCCTAAACCATTTTTACTTAATGAGTAAATTCTTCGAAACACGAATATTGAGCATTTCAGTGCAGCGATACCTCATAATAATTTTCCTAAAATTAATGTAGCTTCAAATTTGCGTGATTTCCTTTATGGAAGATAGGATTTCCTAACATGCTAACAAATAAATAAAAAGGTAAGAGGTCACCATTTTTTCTAGTTCCTTCATTATTGTCTCCAGGCGCACTTTACTTTCTAAACTTATTTGAATTAATTTTGAATATTTTATTAGAAGGAATAGGGATCTCACTGTAACAAAATCTGGTTATTTCGTATTGTGAAAATTTATAATATACTGCAAATGAAGACATATCTCGAGGTAAAGCCTTAATATGAAATCAGGACCAAAATTCAAAGTACCTTTCCCAATGAAAGGAAAAAAATAAATTTATATGAATCTTGCAACATATATAAAAAATTTATTAAGAGATAATCTATTCTAAAATTAGTTTAAAATAACGTAATAATAGTTAGCAATTTCAATTTACCTTAGATGCATTCAAATTTCAGAAAAATTAATTAATAGGTAATTAAAGCGCCCAATTTTCTTAATTTCTTATTTTAAATATTCATATTAATTTGTTTAAATTCAATTTATAAATGCTTCCATTTTTTATCCATTGCCTTACTGTTTTAATAGATATTTTCTGTGAAGAAACAAAACGCTTCCTAGCGAATGTTAAAATGTTAGCAATGTCAGATTAAGCTTCAATGTTTATTTTAAAGAAGTAAGAGAAAATAATTTTAAAACTTAATCCCGTTCTATTTTAATGGGATTTTTCTCTTTATTTTACAAATATATCAATGACAAAAAGGAAAATTTCATCATTCATTATAATTTCTAGGCTAGAGATACTTCATCTAAAAATATTTAAGAAATGTACTAAATATTTCTGCATCCAACTTTTCTTCTAATATGATATAGTGGCACGATGCACATCTATATATCTGTAATAGAACAAAAGAAAATGCCCGGGATTCAATAGTTTTTTTTCCAAATAAAATTTCACAATTTTAATAAAAAAATCTTAACATTTTTGACAATAATTTTCTGCAAAATTAAACATTAGTTAGCATTTTCTAAAAAAATTGACAAAAGTATGTATTAATACTTTATATGTGAAAATTGAGAAACATATATACATATATACATGTGTGTGTGTGCATGTGTGCCAGTTAGCCTAAAACCAAATTGTTTAGTACATGATTAGTCAGAGTGAACATATTGTTTAGTCAAATTAGTCAGAGTGAACATATATATATATATATATATATATCAACGCTTGCTTGAAATCATTGCCACTGTGGCGTACTGTTGAAAAAATCCAGCTAAATATAAACACGCGTCCAATTGCTACAAGATCCATCTGCTGACACATTCTCGAGCCAATTGTTAGATATCGTTGATGGAAAAGTTGCTGTCTGTGAAAATACTGGATGCATAAAATTGCCCACTCATTTCTGCTCTATCGTTGATTCGCAAAATGCTCTCATTGACCGCATATATATATATATATATATATATATATATATATATATATATATATATATATATATATATAACAAAAAACCCTGACTTAGATCATGTATGAATTTTTATTGTATACTAGGTTAACTAAGGTAAACGAAATGCCTTAAAAGTAAAATATTCTATATTTGCTCCATAATAATCTCCACGAAAGACGATAATGTAGTAGATATTTCATAAATACAAAAGTACTAAACATGGAGGATTTTAATATAGTCTAGTCACTAAATGTCAGACAGGTTGTATATGAAAATATTGAGTTCTCTTTTCATATTACTACAGATGCCCTGACACTAAAGCAAAATGTATTAAGAATAGCTAATAAGATATAAAATGCAATGAAATTGTAGCCACTAATTATTGTTTTTGTCAGAAAATAAGTAATTATTTTTATTATTATTATAGAACCTTCAAAGATAGATTCCATTTACTGTATTATGTACCTTAGCAGCCATCTTCCCTATTGTCATTGACGATACGACTTTTAATGTCAAAATGAAATAATACCGAATAGTAGATTGTAAGGAACTTCAATTTTTTATACATTTTATTGCATTTTCAATTATGATAAATGTCTAATATTCAAAATATATTTAATATATGATAAATAAATATTTTTCCCTAGAAGTTAATGTTTGCAGAAAATTTAATTATAATACTCCAATTGATTTTACAATATACAATACTTTTTTTACAATCTAGAAATAATACTGATTTCAGATCAGTGCAAATATTTATCTACGTTCTTATTTTTAGTACCCGAATTATCCAGTCATTCAACAAAGAAAAAAAATGAAAAACATCTTTCAAATCAATGTAACGAATGAGCATTATTAGTTACAAATATGAAAAGTATGCAAATGTTTCATTATCCCAGACGATGTGGTTTATTTAGTATTTGATTTACTTTATTTACATTTGGTTATTTTGTTTGGTTTTTTACCATTTAGCAGTTGGTTTAAGCTCTTATTTTTACAATGACAACCCAAATCAACAATGAATTGCATTGAATGTCTAATTTAAATATTTATTTTAAATGCATTAAAAAATATATTCAAACACTAAAATGAATTGATTCTAGGAAAAATATTTTGCTACTTGACTAAAATGTTTCCTTTGAATACTTGTAATAATTGATTTTCCCATTAACAATTATTAAAAAAGGTCTAGCAGGCAAGATAAAATTTTTAATCATTGATTCCATCATAAACATAATTATTTTGAAGTTCATTATTGCTTATTTGTCTAATCGCACAGCAAATCTTTAGGAAATATATAAAATAATTATTTTAAAGTTATTTTTTGCTTCAGCTATGAGCATTCTGTATTCAATTATGTCATTAAAAAATATTTTTTATTTTTTTATTTCTAATACTTGTTGACCAAAGAGATCAACAGTTGTTTCTTACCTAAAATGACTTAAAAATGTGTACTAAATTATTTTATAAATTTTTATCAGTTTTATTTTTTTTAATTATTGAAAAATGTTAAATTAAAATTGTTCTCGCTTATTTTATTTATATTTCCTCTACATTTTTAAAAAAATGCTTTTGTATTATTGATTAAAAACAATACTAATAATTCTTATTATAATTTAATTTAAAGATATTTATTTTAATATTAACTTTTAAAAATGATTTATTATTTATTTAGTATTTATTGATCATTATTTATTTAATATATATTTTATTATAATTTATTTTAAAGATACGTTAGATTGAATACATAGTAAATTTTCGCTCTTTCTTTCGTACTCCATTTTTAGATCCAGGTTTTATTCATTGGAGTTTCAAAAATTTAAATATTTGTTTTTGGTTTTATTCGATTTCAATAAATATATTCTACAATATCTCATTAGCGAAAATTAAATAAATAAAGCAAAAAAGGAAATATTATGGTTAAATATTTTGGAAAAATATCATTTCTTACAATTACAGCTTAAATTTTGGAGAAAAAAAATGTCTTCGAAGCAAAGGGATAAAGAGTCCTTCCATTTAATATGCTAAAGAGTAAGTCAATTACTTATACCATATTTAAAAACCGGTTAAGAAATATTGCAAATTATAATAAGAATTGGTGAAATAACTCAACAGCAAAAATTTACAAAGGTTACAAATAGATTATTTCAATAAAAAACTGAATGTTTTTTTTTTCCTTTAGAAAACAACACTTAGTGAAAATTTTATTATTTATCACTGAGAATTCCGGTGTCATCCAATCATAAGTGGATAAATGACCCGTCATTCCCATTGAAAATGATTTATGGGTACTCATTACCTCTTCTGCCTTAAATCACTCGATAGCAAATGCGATATACAAGTATTTGAAATCCATTTCGAAACTAAAATTCCAAAGTGCAAGAATATTGATTAATTGTAATTAATTAAATTGTAAGGCATTCTTTGATAATTACTTATTTGACATTTCTGCAAAGCGGTTATTAATGATATTATGCAATTATAAAATAAAACGTAGTGTAACTGCTTCTTTAGAAGCTAAAAGTATAAATAAAAATCTTTTACGTGTGAAAAAAATGCTGAAAAAAAGACGAAAATATTGATACAAAAGTAAAGACTTCTATTTATCTTTTATTGGCATAGAGAAACGTGGTTATTGGAATTTTTCACTTCGATTTTTCTCTGATCCCTTGGATTTATAATTCGAATTTATTTTGGTTAATTTAGAATCGAAGCGAAAATTTGTTTTCATTTATGAAAGGCTTTAATTCAATGCACCCCTACTAAACAATTTTCCTCACTGCAAATGAATAACTTTATAAGACCTATAATTTAATTAACATAAATTATTAATGTTGCCAATTGTAAATCAACAAAGGAATTCTAAAAATTTCTCATTTTTAAGCACATTCAATGTGAATTCCTATTTTTTAATCGGAAATATTCATAATTTTCGTCTTCACATTCTTGTGTATTATTAGAAAATGAAACAAAACATATATTTTTATTGAAATTATTATTTTCAAAGCAATCAAAAACTTTTTTGTAGACTAATATTTATTTTAATTACTAAAGTAAATTATAAATTGCTTATCAATTAAAAATTATAATTTTTATTTTTATCAAAAATATTATTTTAAAAAGAAATGCTTAGTGTCATTAATTTATTCATAAATTATTTTTTTAAATTTGCTCTAAATAATTTTAAATGCAGGTTTCTAGAAATTTCGGTAAAAATTGTGATTGTTATAGCTTCGAATTAACTAGATTCATTTTTATTGTATGAATTTAAAAAGTACCAAAACTAATTATCAGTGCAAAATTGTGAGATCTTTTGTCAATATTTAATAAATTTCATGCCTATTTTTTATTCACCTGGTTTTTTAGAAGATATCATTTGATTAACTATATTGTTTTTTTCTTCACATATTAGCTAATATTATTTTTATTCTGCCCATTATGCCTCTAAGTGCAGAAACTCTTTTTTTTTTTTTTTTAGTTGTTGTGGTACCAAGATTAATCTTATTACTACAAATGTATTTTTCCGATAAAACCCAATGCAGAATGAAAAGTTGGTAAACACAAACATATTGGGATCGATAATTTTATTCGAAATTTAATTATACTGTAAATGTTTCAAATTTGCATAAATAGTAAATTTTTCTGCTTTTAATGAAACAATATATTTTAAAAATTTTATTCCTAGGGAATGAATTTGGCATTTGAGCTTTGTCCTGAAATTGGAGATAAAGTGCGATGGACTACTCTGCATTTTGTGGCATGGTTACTTTAGACATTAAAATTCTATTTGCTGCTTATGAAGGAATATAAATTATTCCAAAACAATGTTTCCAAATAAATTATTTAGCTTCGTCCTGTTTTATCTTTCTTCGGGATATAGGAAATATCGTAATGCGGTCCTAATTTTTTTATGAATGCCCACATATTATACAGGGTGTTTATAAAGTCCCGGACCCATTTTGATGTTTAATAACTCGTAAAATAATAAAGATATAAACAAACTTATGGCATTTATTGATGGAATAACTCATATATTTTCCTTTTCAGTTTTGAATATATTTACTTTTGTAAATATCGTCTGCACGTGTGGTTCATTTCAGATAATTTCATTTTCCAGTCTAAATATCTGTACTTTTCTAAATATTGTCTGATTATTAATTGCATTTTTCTCTCTTTTGTTTTTGGCAACTATTGCAATGTTATGTTTACTTTTGATGTGTTTGTTCTATGTAGTACTTTTATATGTGATGTTTTATTCTAGCGGATATTAAGGAGAATGCATACACCACAAGAGAAAGCACATATTTTATGGTGGTTCATAGAAATGAAATCGATAGTGCAAGCACAGAGAAATTTCAGAAGAATTTACCAAAAATATCCTCCATCCAAAAACAGCATCTTGCAGTGGAAAAAGAATTTTCTAGAAATTGGAAGTATCGAACATTCCAGACGTCCTTGCACAAGTGATTTTGATGTTGAGCGTGTCAGAGAGACATTTTTACACAATCCTAGAATATCTGTGAGATCAGCGGCAACAGAATTGAATATCCCAATTTCGACGGTGTATCGTTCGGTTCCAAAACTTGAACAATTTGAACAAGTTCAAATTGTTCAAGTTTTGGAACCGAACGATAGGCCTAGGAGGATGGCCTTTGGCCTTTGCAACAGATATGCTAAGGAGGATAGAAGATGCTGCTGATTTTCTGAAGAGCATAATTTTCTCCGATGAAGCATCCTTTCATGTTTCTGGCATTGTTAATCGCCATAATGTGCGCAAATGGCTCTGTGGATGCCGACATGCTTGTCGCTACCTGGCGTGAAATTGACTATCGACTTGATATTCTCCTTGCGACGAAGGGGGCACACGTGGAAGTTCATTGACAAGGGCCATGAAACTTTTTGAGTCTATTTAACCATTTATGTTATTAATTTAAATCTATCTTTATTATTTTATGAGTTATTAAACATCAAAATGGGTCCTGGACTTTATAAACACCCTGTATATTATTACTTATATCAATTAATACCAAAAACCTCAAATGGTATTCAAAGAAACTACGGAGGATGACCCAAACGAGACGCCCATATATTACTGCAAAACTGTCTTCACCATTCGTAAAGTGTAATTAATCGGATAACAGGGGCACGTGTTTTGTTCTTTAGAGACTCTAGAACAGATGGGTTTCGGAAGCAGGAAAGTTTTCTAAAAACTGTCAGAGTATGTCCCAGTACACATTTGCTTAGTATCCAAAATCGAAGCGGGATCTTCTTTTTTGTATCAACCTCTTCAGAACATGGGCACTTATTGCGGTTTTTGAGAGGAAGTTTGGAAATAATTCTTATCTTTAAAAGAGACACTTGGGCATTCTAATTTTCTGGTACCTGAAAAAAGAATAAGATCATTAAATCTGAGAAAACAGTGTTTGGAATCATATCTTTTTGTCAGTCCTTCAAAATAATGAATCAGCGAATAATGGGCTCGAATCAAAAATTTTGGTAAAAAATTTGGTATAAAAATTTTGGTAATCATTTTACTCCAGATTTGTAGATTTTATTAAATCTTGGGTAAGACAGATGTATGTTCGAAGGTATACATACGAAAACAAAAAAACCAAAAATTAAAAATTCAACAAACTAGATACAGAAAATTTGGTATTTGATTTTATGCTGGCTTCGTAGATATGTTTAAAATATTAGCTCAAATTCATCAAAACATTTTTTGTCTATCGAAATGACTATTTTTGTATGCGATGACCACAAAACTGGTAACAATTGATATATAAATTTTATATGTAATTACAGTTAAATATTTCATCTAATTTTGTTCTCGCTAATAGTATATCTTCGATTATTTGACTACAATTACTTTTAATTACAGTAAGCATCACAAATTATATTTGCTACCTAGTTTTGCCACAAAACTGTTAGATCTATATCAAATAAGGGAATAAAAAGGAAATCAAATATCAATATAATATCCCCTCTCTGTACCCTTATCAAATAAGGACATAGAAAGGGGAAATGGATATTTGATAAATCTCTCTGTACCATAAATATTAACAAGAAACTCATAGAAAGTAAAGAAAAACTCTTTGGTTGTAAATAAATGAGTTCAATTGTTTTTTGTAAGTGTTTTTTATCGAAATAAATTTATTTGAGAATCATCAGATTCTAGGAGATTATACAATTTTTTATAGACAAACGAAAATGATATTACGAAAACATACATAATTGTATTGTCCTGAAGGTTTACTCGCAAGATATATCTTCTTGTATACGTGATATATTTAATTTGGTTAGTTAGTGTTGTGTTTGACTAGTTCTGTTTATTTCTAGATACTTCTTGTATTAGTATTTTCTTTTATAAGTTTATTAAAGATTCGATTGATTGCATTCTGAGTTCTACAAATTTTGCTGCTTCTGTAATATCTTTAAGGAACCACAGTACTATTTCAAATGTTCATTCTAAATTTAACTATATTAAAACGTTTTCTTTGTATTAATTTTATAAAACTTTTAACAGAATCTCTGGGGAACTTGATATCCTTCATAAGACTCCAAACGCTTTTAAAACGACTTGTTTTCATCATTTGTCTATTTGATCTTGCTCCTTTCCTATTGACTTTATTAATTTTTTTTTGTATTCTTGACTACACATTATATTTAGCTATACATATTATGATATTTATGTGTAGTCATACTTTTGTGTTGCTATTGTACTTGTATATGCTTTTCTTTTTGACCCTTACTAGTTGGTTCCATTATTATTTATATATGGTTTAGAAATTTGTAATTCTTTATTTTTTGCAGTTCCTTTTCTTTTTTAATTTGCTTTGTGGCTTATGTTCTCTGTGTGTTTTTGACTAATGCACTCTGTAAATGAAATTAGTAGCTGTAGTGAGCTTATTTGAAATAGATAATAAAATTAGAAATTCAATGAAATATATAGCATATGCATTTTTAATATTCATTTCAATCCCCTTCCCCATTTAAGCCTTTCTGTCAGTCTTGAAACTTTACTGTCTTCTTCTGTCAGTCTTATATACTTAACTCCTTAGTAAATAGTTTAATATATAGTTTAAAATTCTTTTACTAAAATATACTTTTAGTTATAGAAATGGTTTTGTTTTGCACGGAATCCTTAGACATTCAGTGAAATTAAGCGAGCATATGTAAGTTCAGCAAAAGAATTTTTTATGAGTAGTTATGAAAAAAAAAACGCATCATTTTAAATTTCAGAGAGCTTGCTTATTTTACTTTTTCATAAATGTTTAAAATGATGGTTCTCCCTTACTTTGAAATATTCCGTATGCTTTTGAATTAGTTCGCTTAAATTGAATCAAGTGTTGTCTAAGTAGTACTTTTTTCGGAGTACTTTTCTGTTGGAAATTTAAAGGTATGAACTTCATAAGAATCACAAACAGAATTTATTTTTTGCAGCGTCTCTAGGCTCATGAAA
This sequence comes from Argiope bruennichi, assembly GCF_947563725.1. Taxonomy (NCBI): domain Eukaryota; kingdom Metazoa; phylum Arthropoda; class Arachnida; order Araneae; family Araneidae; genus Argiope; species Argiope bruennichi. The sequence goes on from NC_079152.1 coordinate 127,884,959, forward strand.
AAAAAATCAGTTTTATCAATCCTATTGTTTTTCATTTCAGCCACAGAGGTTTTTTTTTCTCCTATTTGATTAAATGAAGGCAATTTTTATTAATCTAAGGAAAATACACTTACTAGGAAACACTTCCAGACATAAATAACAAGCATGTAAAAACACAGATAATGAAATCATTAACAGTTAAAAAAACATCAAACTAAAATCAAAGAGCTAAAAATAATAATGGGAAAAGTTCTAAATTGTCACATTTTTATGTTAGTTTCATTTAGGCTGATTCGAATCATTTGTATTCTTTTCACCCATTTATCGTTTCAACCGTAAAGAGATTGAATATTGAAAATTAATTTTTGACAATTTAGTCATAAAGATTATTTTCTACCTATTTTTAACTAGCCGCCTTTGGCGACCATCCGATTCGCCAGTCTTAATGCTCGTTAAAATTTTAATAATTAAATATTTTATGTAGCTCCTATTTTAATAACTTCTTCATCAAAATATTTTAAAGCTTCAAATTTTGATAGTCATATAAATGATTCATAATATTATAAAGGCCTTCAGCAGTAACATAATATGTATCTCTCTAATTTTCTGTTAGCTCCCGTAGAATTTATGCTTTAAATTAAAGTGGAAATGGTTAAATTGCAATTAATATAAAAACATTTTTTACTGAAAGGAAGCCTTTTTTTTAAATATGAATACTGAAAACAGAATCGCTGAGTATTTAAACCTTATGGGCAATAAAGAATATATTTCTTAATTTATGTAATACCTCAAGAAGTTTTCTACAAAATTTTCTCAGATTCATCATGAACAGATCAATTAATTAACAATGTTTAGTTTTAAATGCATTAAACTCTAAGAAAATAAACAGAACCGTTTGAAATAATCGGTCGGAAATATGTTAAGCTTTCAAAATCAAGTCTGTATCCATTGAAAATAGAATTGTTAACAATCGGAACACAATGAGCATGCGTGAATTTTCAACGTCAATTATGGTAACGCAAATGCGTGCATTTTCTACGCCAGTTGAGGTAACGCTACGCAGATTAAAAATTTTTAATTTCCTTTATTCTGTTTTATTTTAATTCAAACGTACTTCAGAATGAATCTGAAAGATCGATTAATTAACAATGTTTAATTTTGTTGTTGTTGTTGTTGTTGTTTCTTATGCCACTTGCCAAGGACAAGCCCGCTGTTCGAAGACAGCCGATTTAAGCCTGAAGGAGAGCGCCTCTTGTTTCTATAGTAGCGCCATCTAGGGCCAAGAGAACGACTTAGCTACACACACGTCACAACCCCTTTTTACGGGGCGGACTTCATTCACGCATTTCATTCACTCAACCACAGATCGTAATTTAGACCTGAATCAGAGAACGATCACCCCTGATCCACTACCCCCAGTGGTATTACTCTCGACATGGATGCTTAATTTTAAATGCATCAAACACTAAGAAAATAAACAGAATCGTTTGAAATAATCTGTCAAAAACATATTAAGCTTTCAAAACCAAGTCCGTATCCGTTGAAAATTGTTGTCTACTATCATAAAAATATGTTAAGCCTATCTTCGTTAGCGTGGGGAAAAAATCTACAGCCTTACTCATTTGGCGGTGCTGAAATAAAAAGATTTTTTGGCGGGAAAGTTAGTTTTTAATTAATAATTAAAATTCTAATTAAAAATTCAAATAAAAGGTACCCCAGGTGCACATTCCCGACCTCCAAGGTATGCCAAATTTGGTAGTTGTAGGTAGAACGATCTGGCCTGTAGGGCGCCAACACACAAACACGTAGAGTTTTATCAAAGTATAGATTAACATGACTTGTTTCATGCTTGCAAAAGCGGAATTTTGTAACCTCTTTTTTGCTTTTTACCCCATAACCAGTTTTGGGCATTTTATACCTTAATATAATTAAATATTTATGCTTAAAATTACGCTATTTGAAAAATAATACGTAAAAATATGAATACTGGAATTAACTAATTTGGAATTATAAATGAAATGCAAACTATACAGGCTTATTTTATCTATAAATTATTATTGTTTATATTAGTTTATAATACTTTCATGTTTATTTATGCGCATAGACTCCAAAACACTTTAAATTTTCAAAAGCCATTAAAAACATTTGAAAAATGATTAATAAAATGATAAAAATAAATAAGAGAATATAGTTAAAGGGCATTTTATTCCCAGTATTGTAATGAACGTTAATGCGAAAATAATAGTGTACTGCTTAGAATATTCTGCATGATGAAGCTGATAACTATAATACGAGTGTTTTACTCCTTAACAGGAACTTTCAGTTCAAGGAATCCATTAAATTCACTCTCGAAGCACAACTTCGTACTTAGTTGAGACAGAATTTCGTTCTTAATGATGAATAACGACCCTTTCTAATCATTTAGAATGTGATTTATAGCATTTGGCATATTTTTGCCGACCAAGAGAAACATTTTGCTTCAGGTTATAAATATCCGAAACTGCTGGAGACACATCATTAAGAACCACTTCAAAAATCAGAAAATCGTTCAAATCTATTTGCTAGCGAAAAAACTTCGAGACTCATTTTTATTGTTTCGTTTAGCATTATGCTTCTGAAATGTGTTCAGGAACCTATTTTTTTTCAGTATCATATGATAAAAAAAGTTTTGAATTTTTATACAAATGTTTTATATCAGTACGATCAATTTATGAAGAAATCATTTAGGATATCTTAATTGTTTAAAACAGTTCAGAATAATGCAAAATTTAGAAAAAAATTATATTATTCTAAAGTTTAGATGAAATTAATTTGAATTCGAACTGATTAGTTTAGAGCATAATTGTCAGTCGTAAATTTGAAATCGGGTATAATATCTTAAAACAATGTTAACATTAAAAAACATTCTTCAAAAATTGCACAAAACTTTCCCAAATGTAAACAAAAAATATTTTGTTTTTGAGGAAACATTATTTTCAGTTTTTAAAATATGTCCTTCAAAAACTAAAACATATTTTTTCATACACTGTCGTAATGCGAATACAGAGAACCGTAGCAGTAATCAACATTTGCGGGAAAGAGGAAAATGTATGAAATAGGCATGAAAATTTTATCGAATCTAAACAATATTTCTATCAAGTACGAAGTTCATGAATTTTATTTCGAAAACTTTAAAAATGAATTGATAATTAATAAAAGTACTTTTTTACTAAATTTCTTCTTTTATATATCTTTTGTATCTATTTTTTTTGTCTTCTTAAACATGACTTTCATTGTATAAAACTCTACTAGGAATCCTTCTTTTGAGACCTAGAAGACTAGAGACTAGAAGTTTAGAACGAATTGTTTTCTCTTCTATTATTTCAAATTTTGAGCTCTCCAAATGAATTTCAGTTTTATATTACAGAATGATTTCTGGGGTTAAGCTATGTTACAACATGTTTTGTTCCGCATTTTAATATTCCAAGAACTCCCGATAAACTGCGTCACTATATAACATTTGTTCACCAATCAAAAGACAAGGTAACAAATTATCAATCGAAATTCGTTGAAACGAATTTTTGCTAATGCCTGCATTTTCAGAGATATCTTGAAAATGTAATAAATAATATGCTTTGTAGTATAGTAGATATCGAAGCACGCTTTCTCCCGATTTAAATGATTTCTTGTTGATGGTATCTTCAAAATATTGGAACCGAAACAACAACTGCCTACTGTAGCATTATTAATGCTTCAGTACGGCAGTGGTTTTATTATTAAAAGCATTGCAATATTGTTTTACTGCAACTTTATTGCAATACTTCAGTGAAATAATTTGCTAATTATATGCATAACTCCTTATCAACATACTATTCTCCTACTTTGTGATTGTAAAAATCATCAAACGCATAGTTATTTTTCCTCTACTTCTCGTGATTTTTCACGTAGTAGAGGAATAACCATAACCAAAGTAGAGGAATAACCATTTATCACACAATTAGGCTCATAAAAATTTTAATTAGGCTCATAAAAGCTTTAATTTTGGTTTCTGTATAGATAAATCACATATAATAGTATCTCAGCCATATTTAAGATCTATTAATAAACATTTTCAGAAATTTTATGATAATTATGCTAGTATTCATTAAAAGGAAAGAATATAACAAATATTACAAAATTTTCCTACACTTTCTTCGTGTTAACTGCTGAAATTTTTGTATCAATATAATTGTCATCTTTGCTGATATTTTATTGATATCTCATTAGATATCTTATAAGCGTTCAAGAAGCGAGAATAATAAAGTCGTGATGTTAACTGACATTTAATATAGCATTTGTATCTTAATGTACCATAGTTGAATTTCTTTTGTTCTGAACGCTTCTCTTATCTAAAACAAACAGATTGTTTTTGTCTGAAGAGAATCTCAATAAATAAATTTCTCATGTACTGACATTTTGAAAGCTGAAGTTGTTGCTTCAAAATGCAAAATAAATTCTCCCTTGCATAATACAACTTATTTAAATTATGAATAAAGGTAACAGGACCATGTTTCCTTTTCTCAAATGATTATAATATTTTGATATATTATATTTACATTCCACTCCCTAGGATATCGAATGCATTATTCTGCTACAAAGAATAATAATAACTATCAAAGTAATTCTGCTTGATTCAATGAGATGCTTCGTTTGAAAACAACTGCTCTTTCAGATTGGCTTTATAGGCATTTTAGAATTCTAAAGAATGATTGAAGTCATAAATCATTTCTATTATATTTCCTTGTGAGAAGAGTAAAAACCTTTTAGGGCACAAATTGCATCATGATGTTATTGATATGATTCTCTATAAGGCTTCATATTCAGTAGAAACTGCAATAACATAAAAAAAAGCTTCGGCTATATTGGAAACAGGATGGTAATAGTAGTATAGGATATTTATATTTTATTCAAATAATTATATCATTTAATAAATTCTTCAAAGTCTGTTACTCTTCGCTAAAGAGTCAAATACAGTTAGGAAGATTTCTTAAGAGCTGATAATTATTTGTAAGTATCTTATATGTGTGTATGAATGCATATATATTTTAGATGCAAAATATGTAACAAATCTGTGTTGGATATTTTATAATTCTATACATATCAAAGAGTGAGTATAAAAATAAAATATTTAGCACTTGAATCAGATTAGTAACATTTGCATGATTTCTTTAGTCCATTTTCTTTTAATTAAGTAAGTTTTACAAAATTTTAACTTGTTGCTTTATATTTTCTCAGAAATGAACAATTTTGTTTTAGAAAATTGAAATCAATTTCTAAGTTAAATAACTAATAATAAGGCTGTTATTTTGTGATGATTAATTCGAAATACCACTATAAAGTCACCATCGATCAATTGAGATGTCTAATCATATTTTATTTTACTTTACATAACTGACTGTGTCATTCGTATTTTTGAGCTTTTGGAACACCAAGAGAAAAAAAAATGTGTAAAGAAAATCAATCTTCTAGAATCCAATAATGAAATTCATTTCCACGGATACAAAGATATTTTGTTTTCTACCACTGTGATATACTACTCTTTTTATTGACACTAAAATTAATAATAATTGCAAAAACAAAAAATAGTGAAAAATAAAAAATCTTATATTCCAAACTTTTAAAATTTTGAACTTATTTATTTAATAATCTTTTACTTATTCTTCTTCTATAATATTTTTAAAAGAATAATTTCCTATATAGTTGTAAAAGAACTTTTCTTGGATTGTTTTTCATAGTGAAATCGCTAGAAATTCTTAAATTTGTTTCAGGAAAAACACTGTACAATATAGAAATTTCCTTTTCAGATAGTATTTGATCATTACCATAACATTATTGCTTAGTTCATTGAACACCCAATTTTAAATTTCGAAAAATTGGTTTTAAGTTGTTTTAAGACATTTTATTTGAAATTTCCTATATACTAAAATTTCTTAGTGGTAAAAAGAGGTTAAAATCCAATTTATTTTTCTCCTCTTTTGACTGAGGAAGAAAAAGAAATGACAAAGTTATTATTATAATTGTATTTATCCCTCTTGAGAGCCGTTTACTCTCACATTCATCGCATAAATGAAATCTCTAAAATTAAACTAAAAAATATTGATAATCTTCGGAATTGTATCAAGCTTTAGATGGATCGTACTGCCAAATTTGGTCTTTATTCATCATGCAACATAATGTAGATTACCAAATTCACTCAGAAAACTTAAAATATCTATTTATTTTACATTTTTAAATTCTGATTAGCAGGTTTACTGCCATGATTCTTGCCTGGTAATTGGATCATCTATTTAATTAAACACGCTTTCTTTCCTTATAGTAAAGAAGTGTCACTTTAATGAAGTAGATGGCTCGATATATTAGATAATAAGTAGGAATTACAGGTGAGTCATGCGGCAGTTAACGTGTGAATATGTTCACTATCAGGGCTAAAGCCTGGTTTTAGCACTGCATATCTAATAAGATGACCCTTCTTTTCTATCTATTAATTATAGTAGAGAAGGAATCATCAAATTAGAAAAATGATTTGGTACAATTAGAGAGTAGGTGTGACCCACGGGTGATGGGTTCCCTCACCCGTGGGTCACACACTCAACACTTATATGAGTATATTTGTTAATCGCAGTACAGAAAAAGATTTTAGGCTAAAATTCCATGTGGTTTCATGTGGAAAATATAGAAAAAGGGCAAAGAAATGCCGTTAAACTTACTTCTCAAGAAAAATTAGTTCAACACTGATCATTCTTATATCAGCTCTTTATTTTTTTCCATAATTTTGCACTTATTCGTGAAATCATTTGAGTAATTTTATACTGACAAGATAGTTTTTCTCATTTTATTCTATATATGGATATCATAACGCGTTATCTAAAATAATATAAGATACACTAAGAGAATTATACGAATTATGTATTAGAATTGGAGGTATAATAATGAAAATGAATGAAAACAATTGGATTAAATATATATATGAAAATAATTGAAAACTATTGGATTAAATATATATATGAAAATAATTGAAAACTATTGGATTAAATATATATATGAAAATAATTGAAAACTATTGGATTAAAATTACATGGATATCTACTGAATGATTAAACTTGATAATAAGAGCCAAGCCCCCCACCCCCGAAAATGACATAATAATGAGCCCCTTTTGCAACGTGAATAAATATAAAAGAAAACTTAACTTTATCAAACGATAACATTACATTCCAGACATTCCTCAGAGCTTCCAATATAAAAATATGAAATATGAAGTTAAACTAGAAATACTACGTAATAAACTTCAGCATTTCGTATTTCTCCCAATTCTATACTATTTTTTTTAGAACTCTTACTTTTGTAAACGCAATAAAAGATGGTGAAAAAACTTGCCATACTTTCCATTTATACGAGAAAAATCTCTGATCCATAATATATTTTTTTTACTGCTTGAGCAATCTAAAACCATTTTTCTTCTTTTATTTAAATACATATATTTCATCCTAACTTTCATGTCGCTAGAGGCACGAATGTATTAAACTTCTTTTCTCTGAAAAGTAACAATGGGTTCTCTCATCCGTTTTATACTATAAAAGTCTATTTATTTGTATATGAACAAAAATTTGGTGGTAGTGAAATCGTTAAGTGTAAGCTTTGAAACTTTATGTAAATTTGGCATTTTGAAATGTATATTGATCTTAATTTTTGTATGTATAATTATTGGATACGTAACATTACTTTTAATATATTTATGCTTTTTTATTCAACATTCTATCAACATTAATTTAACATTTCAATTCACATTTTATCAAAAAACTTAATTTCGAAAGAAACTTCTTTCAAAATCATGAAGCTTTGGTTCCAAAAAGAAAATATAAGTCTTTCTTTCAAAGATTAATGGTAAATTACTTTGTTGAAACTTGGAAGAGTAATATAAAGAATGTATCAAGTACAAAAATCGATTCCAATTCGAAAGTTCACCAATGTTTCTTCGAAATAAAATAACAAGATCCTTAAAGAAAAAGCTAGAGAGCATGTTTTTAAGTCAATCAGAAATGTTTCAATACTTTTTTTCGTGAATTAATATTATTTTTCAGTAAATAGTAAATAATTTCTGACTATAACAGTAAAATAATCTTGATATTTCTTCGGCAAATCGATTTTTAAAAGATGTATTTATTTTCCCAATTCTATCCAATAGCGAAGAACGAGATAGGCACTTAATATTATTTTTCTACATTTGTAGATTCGCCCCCAGCAATATGGCTAAAAATTTTGCTCATATTAAAAAAATTAAATATAAAATATTAAGTAATAACAAGATCATCAATATTTTAAATATATACATTATTGCAGGGAGGTTAGACGGGTTCAAAATCAAATAAAAGCTAAACAAATGAAAATACAGTATAGACATGTTTATTTCTGAAAAATACATGAAGTAGCACTGGAATTCAAGATGTTTTAAAAATAACTTAATTATGAAGAGACCACTAATGGTAATGAATTTGCCAAATCTCTTTCAAAAGCTCGCTATGGCCCTTTGAATCGATAAATATAACATGGATTCAAATCTAGTGAATCGTGTGGCTACTCAACAAAACCTCGCGATGATACAAAAACACCTAGAAACATATCTTACAAAAATTTCGGATAAACGTGAGAGATGTAATATGGCATCATATTATTAGAATCATGGATTCTCCTAATTATGACCGTTGGGTTCAAGTACAACTGGATACATAAATTTTTCAAACAGTTACAAATAACGATCAGATATAATAATGACTACAATTTCTATACTTTTTTATACTTGGAAAGACAGCGTCGTAGTGGAAAAGCTGACTACGGAGCGCTCATGTAAAGTTTTTAATAGAAGTTCGGGAGGTCAGAGATAATGATAGTAAAAAAAATCTAGTGTATACAGTCGCAGAAGATTTTTTTTTTAAATAACGATGTTAGAAAATAGTATTATCTAAAACATCTAAACTGACCATTTCCTATTCCCACTATAAACCGGACAACTCCTATCTAATTGAAGACGACTTTTTTTTTGTAGTACTTATATTTAAAGTGATATTTTCTTTAAATGGAATTGAGATATTTTATGTTTTATTTTCAAGCTATAAGAAATTCTAAATAGTAAAAAGTAAATATAACGAATTAGCATTTATACTGTGCTATATTAAATAATTTTTACTTTATTTGTTTTTAAGAAAAGGAGTTTAAAAAATAATTTTACTTTTAAAAATCAGAATAAGAAAAAACTGCATTTTGAATATATAATTATAGCAAACCATAAAATATTCCTATTAAATTGTTTATTTTTCTTAATTTTTTCTATTCATTTCATTCGAAAGAATGAAAAAAAATGTAAATCCAAATCTGTTACTCTTTTAAAACATTCACCAATCATTTGAACAAGACTAACAATATAGAATAGAATTGTGTACAAGATTTAGAATAACGAGGAAAAATACTGAAGATTTCCATAAATGTACAAAAAAATGAAAGTTATATGAATTTATAGAGGATAAGTTATATGAATTTATACAGGATAAAACAATAAACATTATAATACAAAGAATAATATCTAAGAATTTTATAAATATACAAATTCATTATATACAAATAATAACAAAATTAAGAATAAAGATTGCCTTTTCAATAAGGAAAAAATTGAAATTTTAATATTACTTATTAGCTCAATAATACTGATAACATTTAATACAAAAAAGAATAAGATAGAAAATTAAAACCAATTGAGATATTATTTACTTAAAATAATTTGTTAATGCATTTATCTTTAAAATTAAATCATCTTCTTTAGAGCACTCATTTACAAAACACGGTAAAAATAAAACTTCAGTGTTTTAATTTAATTAAATAGGTTTTTAAGCGACTTGATTCAATTAGCTTTTAATATATCGAGCTTAGCAAGTAAAATAATATTGCTCAAAACAGGAACAGTCTTTTCATTTTAGTTTTAGTGCATTTATTAAAAGAAAAGATTCATAATTTTCTGCAAAGGAGGATACTGAGCTTTTCAAAAATGAATTTAAAAAAACTTTAAGGACATAATATAATTCTTTGACATAGGTTTTCCTGGAATTAAGCAGTTGAAAGAAATACAAAATTTCATTACTCATAAAAAATGTATTTGCATTTTTTTTTCTATTAATGCATAATAACAATTTTCGAGTTATGTAAATATTTGTCTTATGGTATTTTCAGATCCTTTTTTTAAATTAAAACAAATTAATATTTCCAGAAGATGTTTGATGTAAGGATAAAAATCAACAGATTATAACTAAAATATTTCTTATTAATTTTCTTGCAATTCAATTTAAGTGACCCATTAAATTTTGGAAACATGTTGTTCAAATGAAGGTGAATCAAAGAAATGGTCATAGAATGGAAATCCAAAATCATTTAAAGGAATTCAAAATTTTAATGTAATATTTTTTCAAAAAAATACATAATTAAAAAAGTGTTAATATTTGTATTTCTTATAACTGAATTTACTTCTTAAAACCTATCCATAATTAGGTATATCGGATAAAGTTTTTATATCGAGAACAAAAGTTTCACATAAAAAATTATGTATTCAATTTTCAGTAAAAACAATTATTAATCTAATAAAAAGAAATATAAATGAAAAACTTTTTATTAAGAAAAAATGTTTCCATGAATCTTAAAACAAGGAAATTCTCAGAAATCTTTCACGTAAAATTAAATGAACCATTATTGAATTATTTATTAATGAATTTTGTTCCACGAATTTCTCCATTGACATAGGAAAAAAAATTTTCTTTAACTTTCTTATGTTAGCTTTAGAATTATTATAGAGAGTATGGTCACCAAAACTTTAAATATAAAAGAAAAATTTAGCTTAATGAAAGACTTAGAGAGAAAGATAAAAGATAAAAACCTTACAAAAAAAGTGGACAATTTTATTTGTGTAGGCGTGATGGGTTTTAATGCATCATCCCACTTGCATTAGCTTAATCGTTTTATTTCTTGATTTTCAAAGTATGATTATGAGGATTTTTACAAGTGAGAATTCAATGACGAAGAAGGAATTTATATTACATGAAGATGGACAATTCATGTTGTTCAGAGGATCATTCCCACCTATGCGTGCTACATTGGGCATTTGCAGATGAATTCTTCTACGTAAGAATTCCAGTTTCGGCCTTTTTCAGACGATCATGCCTTTTCAATTCCTGGTCGCACCCTTCTCGATTAACCTCCGTCTCTCCTCTGTTGAATTCTGAACTCTGCCCTCTGACTGCTGGCTTTCACCGGAAGAATGCGCCCTCTCGTAGTTAATTTACCACATTTGCTAAATATGGTGTCAGCAATCCTAAAAATCGTGATTTGGTTATTAAAATTTCTGAAAATGTTAAAAAGATAGGAAATAATTTTCCTACTTAAACTTTCATAAATTCTCTGATGAGGTATTTAACTGAATAAATGGTTTTTTATAGATAATAAATATTTATTTGTGCATATGAGGCATTATGTAATGCTTCATATAAAATTCACACGTACCGAAATTTCCATATATGAATTTTTTCTCGAGGAACCGTTATATTCCATGCAATGGTTTTACTGAATTTCTATATTGAAGTTATTTGAATGTATGTGATTTTTCTTTTATTTCTTTAAATATAAGTAAAATTTTCTATATGATAGTTAAAAGACTTGGATTACATTTTATGATCACAAAGAATGTTAAATAATTATCTGTCTATGCATTTTCATTAAATTTTTAACCATCAAAATCGTAAGAAATTTTTATATTCCTTTCAAACAAGAAATTTGAATTCTCTGTTCATGTTACTTCGAATGTTTAAATTTATGTAACATCTGAATAAGATTTGTAATACATAATCAAAATTTATAAAAGATAATAAATCTACACATTAAAAAATTCAAAAGTTCTTGATTTAATGAAGAATATTCTCCCAAACAGAATCAATTTTCATTATTATCAAGATACAAAAAAGTATTACTTCTACTTATTACTTCTATTACTTCTTACAAAAAAGTATTACTTCTACTTATTACTTCTATTACTTCTTACAAAAAAGTATTACTTCTACTTATTACTTCTATTACTTCTTACAAAAAAGTATTACTTCTACTTATTACTTCTATTACTTCTTACAAAAAAGTATTACTTCTTCTTATTTGTACTCATTATACTGTCGGACAGATCTTGATAATAAAATTAATTAATTTTCTTAAAATGTTTGTTATTCGCGCTATGAAGCGAATGTATAAAACGCTTCAAAGAATTAATCACATATCGAGTAGAACACAAATTTCTACCATTTTACAGTTTACTGATACATTAAGAACAAAATATTAAAATAAATTATCTTATTTTAGAAACAAGAATTATACCAAACTCTTTCTACATTTTGTTATATTCCAATTAATAAAAAGATTCCAATATCTAACAGATTATGCTGAAATTTCAGAAAAAAAGTCATACTTAAAATCTCTGTTTCTCTGTTCTAACACTTATAAAAGAATACCAGTAAATAAAATTCAAATTAAACGAAAAAATTCATAAGGTTAGGTTAGCAAGTTAAAATTTCATATTTTGCTTTGAAGGACCGACTGCCAACTCATTTACATTAAGGTCCTTTGGAATGCCAAATAGTTCCTTTCTGCCGGCCTATTTCTTTCAACATCAAAATTCGTAAATTTATTTTTGGGGGTTTTATTTAGAATACTATTATACTGACTTGTCATACCTGACGTAGATAGTATGAAATAAAAATAAGAAATTCAGCATCAAAATAAAAATATTGGCCCATAATTTTTGTAGCAACATTATACTATTAGAAAATACATATTTACTGAAGGAAGTTTTACTCTCATAAAAGGTGAGTTAAATGTGAAAATGAGAGGTAATTGTTAATTTAATTAAAAATATACCAAGAAATGCCGAGGATTTATTAAAATGTATTTTACAGATAATAATTTCATATGTACATGCAGATCTTTGCAAAATGAACAATAAATGATCGAAGTAAACAAAATAAAAAATTTGTTAAATCACAGACAAATATGAGATATTCCACTAGAAGTTATTCAAAAACAGATTAATTTGATGAAACAATATACACTTATTAATGGCAAAGTTAATTTTAAAAAATCAGTCAATCTATTGCATGCTTTTTCTTTCTTAGAAGCTTAAAAAATTGTCTCTTTTGGGCATTTATTCAGGAAAAAAAAATCAATACTGGAAAAATGCACCTAGTTAATACTACATTAATGTACTTTATTTATCTAACGTCTATTTATCATTAACTACTTGAGGACATTTAAATTGAATTAGTAATTTTTTAAATAGATATTGTAATGAAAAAAATTCAAAATCCGTTTCGTGAATTAACAATAAAAAGTACAACAGGCTCGAAATGTATTATTCTACACAATACTGTATTCTGCACGAAAACATGAATATACCGGAGAATAACATAGTCTATGAGTAGATAAAAACTGCAATTGCAGTGAAAAATAGTGCAAGCAGAAAATCGCTATTAACTTGAAAGAAAGACTTCACTCAATTATTCGTTTGAGCTCAACTCCACTATTCTCTTTTCACTACCACTGATTATCGTCTGGAGCTTCCATTTTTCGTAGGTCCTGTGACAGGCAACGAATGATCTAGAGCAAATTCTGGAACTCTATTCCTAATGGAGACATTACCAAAATTCTCAAATATTCGAGATACTTAATTTTTTTTCGTCAAATTTGACAAATTCTTAGCCAAATTGCTAAATAATTGACACATGTGGCTCCAAGGCTGATGGACATTGACTCGGAACCCACTCAGCACCAGTTATTATATCTGTAAATCTATTATTGCGTTACTGCACAAGAAAGTAATATTACAAATTTGGTGCAATATAGATAGGATCATTTCGATATAAAAGTGCGTGAGATTTAGGAATGTTTGATTAAATTTTTAATTAAGTAGAAACATGAGAGAGGAAGTAAACATTTTTTTTAATTTAGTCACATTAATGACGTATACCTCAAATATATTTTTAATTTCATATGCATTGATAATTTATTTGCTTCTCCGATCAAAACAAAGAATGATTATGAGAGAAAAAATCAAACAATAAGGAGCGTTTCATGTAATACTTAGAGAACATTGAAAAGAATTCAGTATGCTTGCTGTCGGGAAGGATTAATGATTCAAACGTAGAAGTTTATGTGATTTGTATAACTTGGCTTTTAAGAACTCAAATTTGTTCAAAACTTTATTTCGTCACTCCTGATATTTTTTCAAAATGCAGAAATCTTTATATCCGTAAAAAAACAAATAATATCACACGAAATGTTATAAAAGATGGGATAAGGGAATGTTGGTGTAACATCATTTAATTAAAAAAAAAGAAGAAGAATGGTCATGATGAAAGATATTTCAATCAGACGATTGTTAACCAATCTATTCCAATCAGAGAATTGGAAACAGAAAACAAATAAAAAATTTATTAAATATAAATATTCGAATTTTTGACTATGACTCCGAACTTCAATTTAATGTATATATGTTATTAATTTAGAAAAACTATTTTATTTTATAGGAGATTTAAAAATTATTTTAATAAAAGTATGTAAAAATTTCAAAGAAAGTGTGTGTAGAAAATATCCCATGCTAGGAATTACATTTTATTTTACCATAATAAATTGAAAAGTCTTAAGTACAACCTTTAAGAAAGAAGATTATAAATCCCAAAATTTCCTTTGTATGATATATTAATGACTTAAATCACCAAGATGCTATGAAACAAAAATCAATACTTAAAAAGAAATACTTAATAGCCAGTAAACTGATCAATATCGTTATCATTATGACAGAGAGGGTAAATTAAAATAATTTATCATACGTTAGGTTTATAAAAAGTATAGAAATCATGTTTGAATTCTTAGAAAATGAGATCTAATGTCTGTTCAAGTACAAAAAAAGGGTCGGAATATCAAAAAAGGTATTCAAAAATCGCTAAAATACTGTTAAGTATATAAAGAATAATTTTGAAGGAAAATTGCATAACATTATGATGCAGATGAGTATCTTATTTAAACGTCAACTTAATATGAAATGATACGAGAGAGAAAAAAATTCATTGCTCCGATTTTTTTTCCTTTCGTTCCTAAAGATTTTAACTTTTTTACATGCGCATCTATCAGCTTAGAAACATATTCATCTCGATCCCTTACTTTCAGGTATCAGATTACTTTGTTTAGCCTCCTGGTATATAACAGTATAGGCAAACTGCCTTAGAAATAAACTTTATTTAAGGATGTGATTAATAAATAGTTCCTCAGAATTTACATTGGAATTCTATTTTGGCATGACGAAAACACATGGCAACATTAAATTTCTTAATGCTATAGAACTGAACAAAATTAAAACATAGCATTAAATCTCGCAAGATAAAAAAAAGGGAAATTGACGGAGAAGAATAATTTTTTTTCACGTTTAAATGAAATAATTTATAAAGAAAAGTTTAAAAAGAAGCTATTAGTAAAGTAAAGTCTATAAAATCAGCCGCTAAACGCTTAATTAGTTTGAGAATAAATAAATAACATAAATTTTTTTAAAAATTCTCAATTCTTTTTTTTTTCAAAAAATTTAGCTATTTTTAAGGATTGAATAGAAGTTTAAATTTTCCATTTGCTGTTTAATAAGACAGAGAATCTTAATTTTACAGGCATTAATTCATGAAATTTCCGTTTTTGAATTATTTCGAAGGATTATAATATCAAATATTGAGAGTTAAATATCTGAGACACATTTAACAAAAAAAAAAAAATTAAAATGTAAGAAATATTAATGGTCTATATAATTGTAGAGACATAGAGAAATATTAATACAAAAATAACAGGGAAAATTGCTATGGACAATAAAATGAAACAAACTCAAAATGCCTAAGAAGTTGTTTTAAAGCAAGACTCTCTCAATTATTGATTAGAAGTTCTATTGAAAACATGTCTGTAATGTTTTTCCTTTTATATTAGAGCATTTAAATAACATCTCAAAGTAATTTGTACTCATTTAAACAAACTACCATATCTGGGGGTTAAAATTAAAAAAAAAATTCTAAAATTTTAAAATTTTATTCACTTTTTATGGAAGTATTGATTCATTTATTATTCAAATATTTCCATCTTATTTTCAATATCAAAAGCATCATTTTATTCCAAAAGAGTTAAACATATTTATCAATAAATAACGTAAACATTAGATTGTCGAAATGGCCTGTTTCTAAGATTGAATATTGATTTTCCAGAAACAGTAGTGAAACAGAAAAAAAAAAAAAAAAATATCAAATCGGTTATCTGAAGCAATTGCGAGTTTTATCTAAGCCTTTTGCGATATTATGCTAATGTGCTATCACTTTAAAAAAATAAAGACTTTAGTTGCATATAGATTGTCCTAAAAACAAACTTCAATTATATTTTTTTGTTTTTAAATGGCCCAGAAATCATAGAAAGGAACTTTCATAAACTTTGGCAATAAAATTTTGTACGATTTTTTCATACAAATAGAAACAGCCTTTTCCTATTGGAGTTTCATATCACGATCGACGGGAAGGATAAGCACATCAAACAGTACCATTCTTCAAATGAAACGATCTGAAAAACAGATTTAAAGAAAAATTCAGTAAATATGAAAAGAAAAGGAATTTTGAAAAACGCAACAATGAACAATTTTCTTCGTTTCCGAGAAATAGAAATTGTAACATAAACAATGTTCTTCAAAGAATTTTCATCATATTTTTCTACCAAGCAAAAGCTGTGGCATTTCTTCTCTTGCCCATAAAAAACGCTGATATATGGTGACTAACTATTAGATCCTAAAAATAAAATAAATTTGTTTATAAATATTTTTGATAGTGATAACAGTAAAATTCCTTAAGCGAAAATAAATAAATTTAAATATTGGAAATAATTTGACATCTCAAACGAAATTAAATATTAATTAATTCAAATCTCTAAAGCATTATTTCTAAAATAATAATTACCCACACCCACATAAGATTTTTTCTGGTCTTTTTCTTTTCCTTCTGGTGTGCAAAATTTTCATCGTCAAAAAAGAAGAAAAATTTAAATGTAGTTGAGAATAAAATAATTGCATTGGAATATCATAATTTCCTCCTCTCAACTATGATATCAGTAGGCATTCGCACTTTTAATATTAATTAAATCTTCAGGAAAAAAATCCTTCAATTGTATTATTTTTGACCGATAAGCAGTAATCCTTTATCAATGTATTCATTTGTAAGAAAAATATTTTGAAAGTTAATAATTCTATTATACTGTTTGTATAATTCTAATCCTTTTGTAAAATTCTTTACTTTCACTTGTATAAAAGATACTCATAAAAGTGAGTACATTTAAGTGATACGAAATAATTTTGAGGCCTTGATGAAATTTCATTATTTTTTAAATAAAATTTATTTTATTTAAAAAGTAAAGTAAACTTATACTTTACTTTCTTTAGTTCTTACTTTTTTATAAACTTTACTTTCTTTTCTTTTCTTTCAATATTTTTGTCATTAATTTTCTTCAACTGATAACTTTAAAGTATGATAAAATATAAGCATAAAGTTAAAAAAATAATTTATCCATCAAAATAACGTATCTAATTCTCTCTTTATTATGAGACAAAAATTAAAAATCGCCATTTGATTACATATACAAGAAAATTAAGGTAAAAAGGATCCTTCTATTTAACCAAACACAGGTATCGGAATGAATAATTCGATGCCTTCTTTTCTTTATCTCCCCATACTATTTACCAGTAATATTATTTTCTTCATATAAGTGAAAGTTTTAAAAATACAAAAAGCAACGAATATAAAGTTTAGAAAGTAATTTTTTCACAAGACTAAATTTCTTTTAATTAGAAGACAAATATAAAATCAAAAATCGCCATTTGTTTGCATATACAAAAAAATAAAAAAATGAGAATAATCCCTCTGTTTAACTAAGTGTAGATGCTACAATAAGCAATTTATATGCAATTTATCTTACTAGATTTTTTTGCATTACAGTTTGCTCGTAATCATTGAATAGCACGGAAATGGAAAAAGAACGTTTAAGACAGCTTTAAAGATTAAAGGTGCAAGTAATCAGCTTTCAAGATACTGAAATGAATGTCTTATTTTTATTGTTTAAATGAATTGTTGTTTTCAAAAAAAAATGCTAGAACATAAAAAATTTTGAAATGGATTCGTGAAAAAATGAAAAATAATCAAAGAAAATTCTCATTCATTAATTTCAATAGAATGACATCCAAAAGAATTTCTAACTTGGTACACATGTTATGTAAATATAAAAATTATTGGTTGAAATATATTTTTTTATATTCGAAGTATCGTATGATTTGCAATAATATAAGAACTTTTACAATTTTAATTACAATAATATAAGAAAAGAAATATAAGCATAAAATGATATAACAGATTAAAATTCCCCTTACATTGCTATTTAAAAAACAATAAGCTACATGATTTTTCAAACAGTGTTTAAATTTAACAAAATATAATTATACAGACTACCAGTAGTTTATATAATATTTTTTCCAGTGTTCATAAAAACACATTATGCTTAAATGCTCTTCTAAGATAAACGGCATGAAAAATAAAGTACAACAAATAACAGCGAAATTTAAAACATGTAATATGAAAGAACAAGTATTTTACACTATATTTTGGAGAATTCCAAATTATAGTTATTTATATTTTTGTCTGTTTATGTATATGTAGTATAATTGAGTTTTTTAAGACTCATATATGTTATATAACCTCCAAAAGTGGGCACTATAAACAAATCTATGAGAGGATGCTGAATAAAAAAACAGACTTTTGCTCACCTGGAGGATAAAGTAATGTTATAAAGTCGAGTTACCTCCACTCCAAGATAGCTTGTACTTCCAATGGAAAGTTGAGTTTGAGTTTGATGGAGTTTACTGGCGCTAAAACCATTTCTGACTATGCAATGCCGACCATAATAACCATTCCAAAAAAGGAAAGAGTTGTACCATGTCTTATAGTTATTAGAACTCAATCTTAGTTTCTCACCTCCTAATTTTCCGATTACATTGATTTAAGTTATTTATAAATATTATGAAATCAAGGTGAAATTTTCAACTGAAATTAATGAAAACATTGTATGGTTAACAGTGATGGGAATTTTGCTCCCCAAATGCAAACAAATTCTAATGCATTAAAAATGATTGAGATGCATTAAATAAATAGATTGTTAATTTCCAGATACAATCAACCCAAATCTAATTTTGATGAAAATTGCTCGAAAGAGGTGAAATATCAAGAACTGTTCTCCAGAAATTGCAAGATTTAAAAAAATATTTTTTTTTTTTCTTTTAAGATACCAACGCCCTTTAGTTTTAGTTTTTCTTGCAATTATGTGGCTATTTCCATGACTGGCTGAAAAACTTAATCTTCAAGTATGCAATTTTTTTAAAAGTTCTAAGCACTTTGAGTTCTTTCGCTGAAACTTGTTTAATGTCTTCTTAACTCCTGTATAATTTAATATTTTAAAAAATTGCTTGGGTCACATGAAAAAATAGAGAAGAAACTCAGACAATATATTTAAAAACAAACCAAATCAAAAAGTTGCATTGACATTTCAGGCTACTAATATTTTAATCAGTATTGCATTTTGAATCATAATATTAACTAATCATTCTAGCTTTGGATTAGTTAATATTAACCCTGAACTAGAGTCTAAACTCGGTTTTATTAATCTTACGCTAATGAAGAATTTAACTACGAATCTTAAACTTATTACGATTAGCTTTGGATTAGCTAATTAACCCTGAACTAGAGTCTAAACTCGGTTTTATTAATCTTACGCTAATGAAGAATTTAACTACGAATCTTAAACTTATTACGATTAGCTTTGGATTAGCTAATTAACCCTGAACTAGAGTCTAAACTCGGTTTTATTAATCTTACGCTAATGAAGAATTTAACTACGAATCTTAAACTTATTACGATTAGCTTTGGATTAGCTAATTAACCCTGAACTAGAGTCTAAACTCGGTTTTATTAATCTTACGCTAATGAAGAATTTAACTACGAATCTTAAACTTATTACGATTAGCTTTGGATTAGCTAATTAACCCTGAACTAGAGTCTAAACTCGGTTTTATTAATCTTACGCTAATGAAGAATTTAACTACGAATCTTAAACTTATTACGATTAGCTTTGGATTAGCTAATTAACCCTGAACTAGAGTCTAAACTCGGTTTTATTAATCTTACGCTAATGAAGAATTTAACTACGAATCTTAAACTTATTACGATTAGCTTTGGATTAGCTAATTAACCCTGAACTAGAGTCTAAACTCGGTTTTATTAATCTTACGCTAATGAAGAATTTAACTACGAATCTTAAACTTATTACGATTAGCTTTGGATTAGCTAATTAACCCTGAACTAGAGTCTAAACTCGGTTTTATTAATCTTACGCTAATGAAGAATTTAACTACGAATCTTAAACTTATTACGATTAGCTTTGGATTAGCTAATTAACCCTGAACTAGAGTCTAAACTCGGTTTTATTAATCTTACGCTAATGAAGAATTTAACTACGAATCTTAAACTTATTACGATTAGCTTTGGATTAGCTAATTAACCCTGAACTAGAGTCTAAACTCGGTTTTATTAATCTTACGCTAATGAAGAATTTAACTACGAATCTTAAACTTATTACGATTAGCTTTGGATTAGCTAATTAACCCTGAACTAGAGTCTAAACTCGGTTTTATTAATCTTACGCTAATGAAGAATTTAACTACGAATCTTAAACTTATTACGATTAGCTTTGGATTAGCTAATTAACCCTGAACTAGAGTCTAAACTCGGTTTTATTAATCTTACGCTAATGAAGAATTTAACTACGAATCTTAAACTTATTACGATTAGCTTTGGATTAGCTAATTAACCCTGAACTAGAGTCTAAACTCGGTTTTATTAATCTTACGCTAATGAAGAATTTAACTACGAATCTTAAACTTATTACGATTAGCTAAGTGTGATTACCACGGTCATTAAATCAGAAATATATCTATTACCAATTATTATAAATACCAAATGCAAAACATATATTATTTATCAAGAACTTTACTTATCTTGTTTATATTATCTAGTTTGTTTTTCCTGTTTGCTCTCATGTACATAAGTTGATATATCAATAAGAAAGAGTTGATGATATATATATTTAAGAAAGAGTTGATGATATACCTTTGATGCAACTGATGAAGTTTATTGTTTACATCTTGTGAGAAATTTCATTAATCTAACTTGTTTAGTTAGGACTTTTGCCAAAATTAAAATACAAATCTACAATTTGATTCATAATCTCATATACAAATTTCCTGCATACAATGCACTCTTTTATCTATGGGGTTGGCATGTACTTGGAAGAGCGAGCAAATTTTTATGTGTAAAATTTCATAAAACTCTGATAAAAGCCTATAATTTTTTTAAGAATACATTTTTCAATCATTGCATTTTTACAATAGCATTTTTGTTTCATTTTCGGAGCTGTCACAAAAAGGCAAACATAGTTCTAAATATTGTTTTTTGGAGGGAATCAAAGTGTAAAGCTTGAACATTCATAACACTTAAAAAATCACATTATTTTTACCATCATGACTTTTTTTCTTTTTGAATTTTATGTATGCTAAAAGGTAACAAACAACGAAATAAAATCAGATAATTTATTTCCAAAGCCATTTGTTATCGATTCTATGTTAATGTTATAATGCATCGTAACAAAAAAAAAGAACATCAACTAATGAAATAAAAGAATATTTCAAGACTTCTATTCTTCAGTATCCTATGGTTATGTTTGAGATATTAGATAATGATTAAGGAATAACTTCTCTGTCTTTTTTTTATTTTTAAAATATAATTTACCAAGTAGAAGCAACTTGCACTCAAAAAATCCTTTCTAGCATGAACCTAGCGCATGAATATAAATTCAGCAATTAAAACATTGAAAAATAGTGCAGTAATTCATATACGCTCTAAAATAAAGAACAAATTGTAGAAAAATGAAATTTGTATCACTGAAAAAGTAATTTTTCATTTTAAATCACTGAAAAGGTAATTTTTCTTATTAAAAGTAAAGTAATTTTTCATTTTAAAATGGTGTACAAATGATTTTTGTGCACTATTATACTTTGAAGTTATTAAGGAAAAACTATAAAATATTGAATAATTTTTAATCAAAAATCTAATTGAAATTTTAGGCCTATTATCCATGAAATAATTATGAACTTCAAATACAGTGTGTTGCCATAAGGAGTTGGACGTTTTCATCATCAAATCGCATTACGCATGTTGTATGATTCGTCATGGATGTTACATTATGTCTGTTGTATGACCCAATTTACAGACTGTCAACATAATATCATTTTGGTATTAAAGGAATAAAAATTATCATTTATTAAAATGATAATAAATTAATTTTTAATATTTACTTGCTTACAAACATTTTTATGTCTCTCTGGAAACGAACCTCACTTCTATTATATCTTTTTTAGGATGATAGAACACATAAGAATTTTTAGTAATCATTCAAATGAAGAGATTATAATTGATAGCTGTTTGTAACACCGATTAGCATTGATAAAATGTAGTAAAAACTTACAAAACTCGAATTCAGTTACTTTATTGAGTAGTTTATAATGTCAAAAAAACCCCAGGGAATAACAATTTTCTATCAAATTCCAGGCATAATATGCTGCGCTGTTGCAGTGAAAACTATTTCATCTTTCTTTTACAGAATAACTCTTTAGAGTTAAGATGTTGCTACTAGACATAAATCAACTTTTCAGCATTTTGCAACTAATTGCACGTATGACATCACCTTAAATTAGGTTCTAAGGCTCACAAACAAGAAACCTTGTTAAAATATGTTTATAGTTAGACAATTTCCTAAACATATTTCTAGTGCAAGAAACAAGTTTGACGAAATTGCACACGAAGTTAATTGAACGCGATCCGTTAATTACCAAAGGGTAGGTACGGAAAATTATTTGCTCGTATTTTTCCCATAGAGAATTTATCTCAGCAGTTTAATGTAGAGAATATAGTGAAAATTTAAATAACAGAAAACTGACATCGGTCTCTTTTTTGGCAACTCTCTCATAAATGATCAAGTGACAAATTTCACCTTATGTATTTATATAGTGTATAATTTTTGTAAATAATTAGGACAAAACATTTGCATCTAAACAGCTAACTTAAATTTATTTTTAAATTATCTCTTTCGAACAGTATAAAAAATGAATGATGATCATACAGTTGTTAAATGTTTGCTAAAAGGTTGAGGAAAACTCCTTACTTGGTAGATCGAACTTATATACAATGTTTATGGAGTTTTTCAGACAGTGTTTATTTAGTGAAAGAACAGAAAATTCCAAACAGAGAACAGAAAATTCCGAATTGGAAACCAGATTCCACAAAATATTAGCAGTATATGTGATTCATGTGTAGGCTAAGTATCAACATCGATGTGATGTAGTAGGTTGCTGAAGATACGGCTTCTGCTGCGAGAGTCGTCCTCGTTATCTAAAAAAGGTTAAAAATCCGAAATAGCCTTCATATTGTTTCAAAACGGAATGTTAAAATAACTTAAATAACTAAACTTCGATTTTTGTAAGTTGTAATATTAAAGAAACTAATGCTTTTTGTTGTTATAAACAACTTATTTTAAAGTCTGCCTGGATTTAAGGTGAAGAGTAACTTTAACAAATTAGTATTAGGAATTAATTATACTTCAGGTCTTCTCTTCATAATTGTTTGAATATATTCAGAACTGTTTGAAAAGTAATGATTAATAGAATAAAAAGTTCAAAATTTAAACAATAATTTAGTGTCGAACGAAGTGAGAGTTCATACTCCAAATAGATATAGAGATTTAAAATGCAAGTGTTTCACTTGGTTAAAAAAAAGTGATGAAAAATAAATTCTACCTAACGCTTAATATCAATAGAAAGCATTAAAATTCTCGGGTGTTA
Organism: Argiope bruennichi; assembly: GCF_947563725.1. NCBI lineage: Eukaryota > Metazoa > Arthropoda > Arachnida > Araneae > Araneidae > Argiope > Argiope bruennichi. Next base: position 127,909,032 of record NC_079152.1, read on the forward strand.
TAAATAATTTTTAAAGAGTAAGTTAGCAATCATTGTTGAGTACTGTCTAAAAACTGGTGCCACGATTTAATTTGCAATTACCCCAAAAGGTCAAATTAAGTTTTTTTACCCATTACTCAGTGTTTCGAAGCGAATGAAACAGTACACTGTTTCCTAAAGAAACCATCACATTTTTAGATGGGTTTCATTCGAAACTCAAGCAGTATTTTAATAAACGTAATTTTTTAAATATGGGAAAATGGTACCTGATCGACAATTGTGACAGAAATCATATTTTGTCTTTTAAGAAGTTTAAATGAAAATCAAAAATCTATTTCTCTCCAAATATAATTCAAGTATAATAAATCTGGTTCAAAAATGGTTTTAAAATTTTTTTTAACCTAGTAGTTGAGTTATTTTGCATAAATTATTTCAACAAATGAGGGTTTTAAAACTAAAATAGCAAATTTAAACTGCTGAGCAAAAACCTATATTCTTTAAGGCACACGAGTGGCATCAGGACATTAAATATAAAAATTAGGTAATAACCCTATTGTTGTATCCATAATGTTATTTACCGATTTTTTTTAAATAATTCACGCAGAAAAGGAAGTCTGATAAACTATTTAAGGCAAAATGAAGGGTAAAGAACAATAAATAAAGAACAATAAATACCATATAAATTTTGTTGAAATGAAAATTGGTCTGTGATTCGAGAAATTGATTCCACATTATAGATTCAAAATTTATCTTATAGATGTTTTCTAAATCAGAAAGAATGTATTGTATAAAGTTTAGCAGCATTTTTATCATAGACACGTGAGCTCAGCTGATATACAATGACGAGATAATTTACATTTAGTCATTCAAGTATCAGAAACTGTCGACTGTAAATATGCGTTACACTAACACCCGTTACTAAGGCACCCAATACACATGAAAATTGGATTATTCATCTTGTTTGAAAAAACTATGATAAATTGTTGTTTATTGTATCACTTCCATTTCACATAACGACACATCCCAACTGATAGCTTTGTACTTGGTTTTCTTCGAACACACAATCATTTACAGGAGATATCTTAAAGATATATTTTAAGAAATAAAGTAACTACTATAACCACAAGCTTTTCGGTGAGTAGTGAGTATAACAAACTTAAATATAAATAATACCAAAGTGAGTAAAATTTTACTCTGCTTTTAAACAAAGTCAATATATAGTTGCAAATACATAAAATTCATATAGACTGTAAAATCTATATACGTTTTTCAGATGACTTGTCTAAAATAGAAAATAGCCAATAACAAAATTTTTCTTACCTTATATTATTTTATTCGAAAGTTGAGTATATTAAAAACTCTAAAATAAAATTGTTTTTTCACAAAGATGTCTTATCAAATATTTGTTAAACCTTAAATTAAACTTTCAAATATTTGATCTGAAACAGCCAGACGAACCATTTATTGCCGTGTTGAAATCAAATAATTTACTCGTTGAAACTCCATTTACTCGTTAACTTTTTGAAAGCATTACTGTAAGATTCAGGAGCAAATAGGTTTCCTTTCATTTCTGACCTCTTAAACTATTTATAGTAAAAGGAATTCCTAATTTTTGTCCAATTAATCATTTAATAATTACTTCTAAACTGCTAATGCGTTTCCCTTATTCGCTTGTTTTAGAGTATACACTTATGTCCATAAATTAAAGATAATGAAAGTTCAGGAAAAGAAAGAGTCAAAAGTAGAACAAATGTGACTTATTTGTAAAGCCTATTTATTAAACAAAAGGTAAAGAGCAAAAAAGATGTTATATGTTTCAGATCATTAATAAAAATTGCTATTTTTTGCTCCTTGGAGCAAATTACAAAAATAAACCTATTTATAAAAACCAATATTACATGGTTGGTATGATGGTTAATACATAGCATGTGTCCCAGACTATGCAATACAGTCCGTACAATGCCTAGGCATGTTGAGTATCAAATTATCGACCTGATCTTGGGGAATATTACACCACTCATCAAGCAATGCCCTCCAAAGTTCTGGTAGACATGTCGGAGGGGGTTAACGGGCTTCAACTCGTCGGCCAAGTATGTCCCACACATGCTGTCCTGGATTCAAGTCCGGTGAGAATGCTGTCCAGTCCATATGGGTGATATCCTCCGATCGAAGGCATTCATTTACGATGTTTGTACGGTGAGGACGGCCATTGCCATCCATCTGCGCTCATGGCGCCCGAAAAAAAGTACATGTTGTTCCAGAATGACGTCCCGATAGATTTGGCCTGTCATGGTTTTAATTTGAACATGCAGGTCAGTTCTGGAACCCAGAATATTTCCTCCCCAAACGAGCAATCCTGCACCACCGTAACGGTGCCGTTCAATGATGTTCTCTTGGTAGTAACGGGTACTTGCCCCTCTCCATATGAAAGTTCGGCGAGAATCAGACTGCAAACTAATCCTGGACTCATCGGAAAACATCACATAAGCCCACTGTTGCGATGTCCACAATGCATGCTCTCTACTCCAGGCTAACAGCAAGCGACAATTAGTTGCAGTAAGTGTAACACATCTGACAGGTCTACGAGCATATAGACCAATCTGCCCTAAGCGTCTATATACGGTCTGCCTTGAAACTGACTTACCAGTGGCTGAAGAGAGCTGACGAGACAGGTCTGATACTGTGCTCCGTCTGTTTCTTTTGGTAGTAACTTCCAAATACCAGTCCTCATTCGGGTTGAAACTCTGGGGCGAATTGTGCTGTAACGTCTACTCTCATTACTATCATCCTGGAATCGTTGCCAAAGATTATTGATGACACTCTGGGCGATTCCAAGTTCCACGGATACTTCCAGCTGGGTACGCGCACATTACAGGCAGCCGATAATTCTACCACGTAAAAAATCCTTTGTGTTATAACTATGCGGTTATTGTACTAAAAGGCTTATAAAGCGCTTACGAACAATTTTACTTCTTTGTCTGTAATCCGTATACCTCACCATCGTTATTGTGACGTACTATCGGTGTCATATGGTGGCTTCCTGCAATTTGCATATGATTTTTGAAGATGTGTGTAGCCATTTTACGGGTGATATATGGATTTTAGAGTTCGATTTCCGCGTGACTCTGAATTATCCTTAATTAATGAACATGAATGCAAAAAAATCTCAGCCAAAGAATCTGAGAATTAGTATTCCCAAATTAATAAATTAGCAATTATTAATTTTGAAATTACATTTATTTAGATTTAACTAATTGTATTTAATTAGTATTAAAATAACGTCTTTTATTTTAATAAACCTATTAAAATAAAACTGTAAAATGCATCTGGTTGAAAATTGTATAAAATGCTCTTAAAACCTTTCATTTGGACACTCATTTTGAAAAATAATATGAAGTCTAATAGATGAGTATTGTAATTTTTCAGAAATACACATTTTTATTCAAAATTAACACTACTACTGGAAAATAGCAATTTTCCTAATTTTCCCAAACAAATTAAGGACGATATAACGAAGCAAATACAACGGTTTACTAATTAAATCCTTTTCCACTTAGCTTTATAAATGGGGGGAGGGATAGACATTGAAGACAATAGAGTATGCTGACTATAAATATAACTCTAACTATTACATTAACTATAACTTTAACGATTACATTAAACTATAAATTAAAAATCATTTGAAACTCATTCAATAACTCATTTTCAAATTCTAAAACTATTTCAACTATAATTATTTACAGAATTTCTGTGATATTTATTGAATAATTTTATTACTGACAAGAAAGTAATTTAAAAAGCTTAATTTATTTAAATTATTTTCAAGAATACTCACCACAAAATAAGTTCTATTAGAAATGTTCAATCTGTTAATCATTCTCGTTATTTTTCTTGCATCTGAAATTAAATTTTATTATTTCTTCCATTTGTTAGAAATTTTCCAAACATTTGCACAAGTATATTTATTTTTCAAATTTTTCGATTCTGTGATTAAAGTGAAATTTCGTTTCAGAGCAATATTCAGTTTATACATCGATGTTTTTTTTTTCTTTTTCTTTCTCTATATTTTTTGAAAATAGAAAAAAATTATACAAATAACAGTATCTGAAGGCAATTTTTAAAATATGCATTGTCTTTTAGCTATTTTTTCTCCCTAACAAATCCGTTTGTTAGGTGAGATGCTCTTGAAAGAAATAAAAAATCATATTTTTCTGAAATTTTTTTGTTTATCCTTACCAAACTATATTATACTGTGGGAATACTCCACAGAAACAGCTAAAAATGTGGAGCAACGGACCTTTAGTTTTTTATATTTCCATGGACATTTTTTTGGGTATTTTTCTAAATTTTAATTTATGCTTCTAACCATTTTTTAAAAAATTGCAAACTTTACTTTTTTATTAAATTTTACTTTTTTTTAAAATTGTATAATTTGTGGTCTTGATTATAAAGCATTTTATTGTAAAAGCGAATTGCAGTTAAATAGTTTCTATAACTTGAATTTAAAACTACTGAAGTCGTATTTTTTGTTAGTAATTTCACCGGTTCATAACACTACAACCATTTATTCAAAATCAAAAACATTTGTATTAAAAACATGTTCAACTTAAATTTGAAATTAAATATTGCTATTTTAAAAAAAATTGAAATTTAAGCTAAAAAAAAACGGGAAAATGGCCCTTGTATTAAAGAATGGTATGAAAATTTAATGTCTCATAATTGCATAATGAAACAGGAGAATTTACCATCTTTTTTTATGGATTGTACAATTAATTTATGGTTAGATCTATTAAATGAAAATTAATGACTGGTACCAATGCTCTAATTTGCTTTTAAGTTTCTTATATTTAAAATTAGCAGAGCCCAACAAGTTGATCAAAAATGACATTAGTTATCTTAACCCATTTCCAAGAAAGAGCTATAATAAAATATAAGATATCATAAATCAATGTAATAGGAATTAAAGACGACATCAGTACTATAGTAAATGTTCGTAACTCTCAAAACCCTTTAACTTTAAAAGCTTTTCTACACTAATTAGAGCGATAAAAAACATTTTTCACGCTATAAAGCATTGCATTTTTAATATTATAAAGTGATGAACTGTGTCGAATTTTCTAAATTTTTGGTGGGGAATTGCGATGTTTATTAATTTTAATTTTAAATTAAATGCTTAGAGGCGACTCTGTTAAAATAAAACGTAATCACTTTTTAAAATAAACCGTATAAACATTTTCATTGAAAGAAAGTACCATCTTTAATTAAAAACATAAACAGTTAATCATTAAAACCATTAAATAATTAAAAAAAATCAAAATCAACAAAATAACAGATTTTAAGAACGAGTAAAATTAATCAAAAAATTTAATGAATCATCTGATTTACATAACATTATACATCTAATATCAAAAAACTAATCCAAATCTACTTAATAATTACTCACTATTTTGAAAACCATGAACGAGGATTCTCATAGCAAAACGATTTCAAATACGTCAAAGTATGTCAATTTTAAAATTGAAAAAGTGAACTTCTATAGATTGGGAATGCCAGGTTACTCTATTTCCTTAGCACAATATTAAACTATTTACAATACTTTCAATAGACAGATATTGAAAAATGTGCAACAACATTATTTTCCTGATTATAAATAGCTTTCAGAGCATTTGATCAATTATGAAACAAGATGGCGTATTGATCAACTGTAAAGAAACTAAAAGACAAAATGAAAACGGACGTATTTCAAAGTATAATTTGATAACTTCGAATTGACCGCAAGCTACAGGAAATGTTCGTATAAGGTAAGGAGTTCATGATTGTAAACATGTACTAACACGAATCGAAGATCATTAATTGCCCATGATAACCCTTAGAATAGAACAAGACAAGCTACGTATGCACAAAAGGACTTGACGAATTATATAATCAGAAATATGGATACAAATTGTATGAAATCATCTTCGTCAATACGTCTTACTTACATGTTGACCTTTCCTTTGCAATACCTTTGTTGCAAGATCATACTGGACAAGGAGTTACTCGGCTGAGAAGCATCACAATTAGGAGAGTACACAATTGTTCACACAGTAAAGGTTTCTCTTTACAGTCAAGTTTCTGTTTGAACCCCCTTAATCATCTATCTTCAAATTGAAAGAATGGAATATGAGAAACATTCCACATTTTGTGCAACTTTACAAAATTTATGCCGTAAGCTGATGTTTTTGTCTTATTTTGAAGTCATACAAAAGCTATTTTGATAAGAATGAAGTTGTAGACCTTTATACAATGCAGAATAGCTAACTGATGGATAGATGATTCAAAGAAGATACTCTTAATCCTTATGTTCATCATAAACAGGTCATGGACAATACATTCAATTTAATGGATGATTCTGTTGAATATCATAGGACTCGTTTTGTTGGAGACTGGTTATTGCATATATCGAGCATATAAATTTATCAACATGTATATTTGTTGCGAATCTAGTGGAACATATAAGGTACAATTTGTAGAAAGTGGTTATTTCTGGACCTTCATTGACCATTCGATGAATAGAGACTATTCAAGCACATAAATATGAAAGAGTACATTAGAATTCACAGAAGCGCTTTGTAAGACAGGTTAAGCCGATGTTCAACAGTACTAATTGTTTGAGGAAACCACACACGCTACAAACATCGCTTTACGTTCAAAGATAGATTAAATATTTTGTTTTTAAGTATTGAATATATGAATATATTGAATCTGCACAAATGCAGGAGAAAGCCTTTTATCTATTAAAATGGATAGATTAATTAATGAAACATTTTAAATAGTATTTAAAATTGCAAAGGAACAACAAAAAACAGATGACTTTTGCATATAATTTTTTTTTATAAAAAATTGTGCAATCTGCTAATTTTTAATAGTATTTATGAGTAGTTTGAACTAATATTGATAGTTGATTTAATAACAAAGCAACAATTGTATGTTTTTGTTTATTTGTTTGTGTGTGTGTGTGTGTGTGTGTGTGTGTGTGTGTGTGTGTGTGTGTGTGTGTGTGTGTGTGTGTGTGTGTGTGTGTGTGTGTGTGTGTGTGTGTGTGTGTGTGTGTGTGTGTGTGTGTGTGTGTGTGTGTGTGTGTGTGTGTGTATTACAATTTTATGGAACAGATAAATTTCTGTTTGAAGTCTCCACTGAATATAAAAAATATGTCAGCAAATTTAAGTCTTCAAAGAGTAAAAAACAAATGCAAAACCTTAAAATTTCAATTAAGAAAGAAATAAATAATTAATGACTAGATGTATTAAGTCATTAATTAGTAGATGAATTACTAGATGAATTAATGACTAGATCTAATGACTAATCTAAAATATTCAATGACTAGAAGAAACGAAACATTTAAGTGCTGTCACAAAAGTATACTTTACTTTAATTTTTTTTCAAAATAAACAAAATTAAATTATTAAGCATTCAAACAATTAACGATTAAATGCGAGCGAATCACAGTAACTTTGTTGTAGGATTTCTTTCCCTAAACTGAGATGTTAATATTGTTCATGGTGTGGAGCTATTTATAGTTAATTATCTTAATCAGAATATATATAAAGAAACAAATAAACATTTCAAAGCTTGGATAGAAAACATGCATCACTTCCGTCTAACAGAAGAGGAAAAAATTAATAGAATTGACGCCTTACCAGAGCATAATGAAAACGTTTACTGTGCCTCTCATTCCATTATTAATTTACTTAAGGCCTTAATGACCTTCAAGGGGCATTTGAAAAATATAATGAGAGAACTAACATCTTCACCTATAAAACTCACGATTCCCTAATGAGCAGCTGCCGAACGTGATTATTTTCTACAATAAATAGAAATAAATAAGGCTCTTACATGAAGATAGTAAACAGCAAAAAAGTATCAAAAGATTTGGGGTCACGAAGAAGTCTTTTGGGGTGGACAAAGTTAATGAATTTTAAAAATTAAGGACGATAATTGTGAACATTTGCGAATGTAGGTTTCAACATTTTTGGAATAATTCTGATTTTTTTAAAATTATCATTAACCATTTTTTTATTAATTTTATCATAAATCCAAGTTTTTTTAAACTAAGTTGAGTATCGATTTATGTCTTTGTTAAATCTAATCCCAAGAATATTATATATTGAAAAATCTCTTAGCTATACTGATGGTAAAAACAAGATATTTATTGTAATGCAAAGCATTTTCGTTCATGTTTACGCATTTAATTTTTAAACGAATTGTTATTCGAATCAATAGGCTTAGAATATTTTATATACTTCTGTTAATTTTAATCTTTATGGAAACTTAAAATTATCAATTACTATCGTAGGTAATATTTATTTATTTTTTACATTTGGTGTTTCAATTTATGAGATATTTATTCACCAATATCTAATTTGTTTGCATTAATTATTATATTAATTGTAATCCAACCGAAGTTAATAACACATTTATTAGCTTATTTATTCCCATATATTTATTGATTTGATTATCAAATACGATACATCTTTTGTTATGCTTTATAGACTAGCAAAAAAAAAATCAAATATTAGTTAGTAACTTCCACTGTTCAACGACTCCATTCACAATTTAAAAAGAACTTAAAATTTTTGATCAAGATCGAACATAAAATTTCATTGATCTTGCATCTTATATTTTTCATGTACCAAATTTGCAAGGCAACGGTTTCACATAATAATAAAAAAATATTTTCATTTTTTTTTTCATTTTTCAAAAATATATTCATTTACATTTTCTTTAGTGTTTTCTTCTTACAATACTTGCATACATGCGATCCAATTCATCACTTATGATATGTCAGATTTCTTGAATTCGTCAGCAAAGGTCTGCTGCATCTGCAAAAGGCGTGCTATAAACAGATGAACGCAAAAATCCTCTTAAATTAAAATCAAAAGGTATCCAGTCAGGTGGTAGGAGACAAATCGAAAGGTATTTGTAATCTATCAATCAAGGAATTCATTATCCAATCATCATCTTATTGCGGACGTATGAGGAGAGGTACCATTTAATTTGGACTACGTCTATCAAGGACCAAAGAGTCCACATATAATATCATTCAAACTAACTAAAATATTGGTTACCGTTCAACATACTATTGTACATATTAGGACAAAACAAAGAGGCTTCTAAAATCTCTACATTTTATAGAAAATTGTCACTGATGTTTAGCCTCTTTTATACGAAAAATGGACACTTTTTTCCGTTTGGAAAGTTATCGTTTTGGCGATCGAGGTTTCCATCTCGACTTAAACGATGTTCATCTGTCCAAATTATACTTCTGAAGAAAGAAAGATTTGATTCTACTTGAAGTGGGAACCAGTTGTAAAACTCTAGACGCTGATCAAGATCTATTTATAACTGTCCCTGGATTCTACGAATACTATATGGATGCAAATAAATACTTTAAAGTAAATTCTATGCACTTTTGTTTTCAGAATGATGAATCCTTAATGGATTTTTCGTAGTATACCATGAAATTAGAGTTCGAAAAGTCACTCTGCATGAATTTATGTACTTTGCTCTTACTCTTTCTTATCCTAGCATACGTTTATTGAAATAAGCAAAAATACATGATCGTGCTGTCTACATAACGGCTCAACATCCCTGGAGAAATAAGAATCTTATAATTTGTAGTCACTAAACTGCTCTATAAATACATAATTTAGAAAAATGCGGGAAATTCGAAAAATATCGTTAATATTTTTCATCAACCAGGCCGATATTAGAATAAATTATCATTTAAATCATCAAAATTTCAAAACTTTTCTCCTCATCGAAATATGGCGTTCTATTGGAAAGCTTAATCTAATACCTACAATTGCAAGTAAACATTTTTTATATATATTTCACTATTTCTCTGAGATATTTTAAATATTCCTTTCCTGAAATTTCGATCAATGTTTATATCGAAATTTGAATACAATAACTATTTTTATCTATATCTATAATAAGACATCTGAATTCTTATGTAAACATATCTCTGCAGATTTTACTGATAGAAGCATAAAACTTTCTTGATATGTAGATTAATGTAAAAACGATATAAAAATATAATTTCTTTAATTTTTGTTTTAACTTCACCCTGCAAAGAAACTAAAACTGTTTGCATGCAGTTGCCTATCTTGTTTAATGAAATCTTTTATTGAAAGTATATTCCTAGGTGCAGTTTTTAAGAAAATAAATACTTGTTCCACATTGTTTTTTTAGGGGGGGGGATCTTTTATATGTAATTATGTTCTGAAAAATATTTAAATATTTACTATGTTATAAATGAATAGTTATTAAAAAATAATTTAACCTTGAATGATGTAATCTATACTTATAATAAAGCTCAATGTGTGTGTGTGTGTGTGTGTGTGTGTGTGTGTGTGTGTTGGCGCTCTACAGGCCAGACCGTTTGACATACAGCTACCAAATTTGGTACATGTATACCTTGGAGGCTGGGAATGTGCACCTGGGGTTCCTTTTTTCGAATTTTTAATTAGAATTTTAATTATTAATTAAAAACAAACTTTCCCGCCAAAAAAATCTTCCATTTTCCCCACCGCCAAACGAGAAAGGCTTCAGTATTTTTTTCTCCCAACAGTAATGAGGCTAGGGTTAAAATTTTTCGGCGGATTATTTCAATCGATTCTCTTTATTTTCTTAATGTTTGATGCATTTAAAATTAAACATTGTTAATGAATCGATCTTTCAGATTCATTCTGAAGTACTTTTGAATTAAAATAAAACAGAATAAATCAAATTAAAAATTTCTAATCCGCATAGCGTTACCCCAACTGGCGTAGAAAAAATCACGTATTTCCGTTAGGTAACCGGCGAAGAAAATTCACGCATGCGCATTCTGTTCTGATTGTTGCCATGACAACCGTTATCAATGGATGATTTAAATTATTTTTGGGTTAGTTGCATGCTTTTGTAAGTAAATTGTATTTATGTTAGTTATATATTTTTTGTATATGCTTATAGTTTTAAGTACATCGTTTTTTAAGTAGTTTTTTTAAAACCTGTTTTCAACCGTTCATTTTAAACGATTCGTTTTATTTTCTTAGTGTTTGATGCATTTAAATTTAAACATTGTTAATTAATCGATCTGCTCATAATGAATCTAAGAAAATTTTGTTGACCAACTCTTGAGATATTACATAAATTAAAAAAGATATTCTTTAGTGCCCATAAAGTTTAAACGCTGAGTGACTCTATTTTCCGTAATCAGATTATAAAAAAAATGCTTTGTTTCAGTAAAAAATATTATTATATTAATTGAAGATTAATTCTTTCCACTTTAATTTAAAGCATAAATTCTACGGGTGCTAACAGAAAATGAGAGAGATACATATTATGACTGAAGGCCTTTATAATATTATGAATGAATTATATGATAATCAAAATTTGAAGTTTTAAAATATTTTGATGAAGAAGCTATTAAAGTAGAAATTGCATAAAATATTTAATTATTAAAATTTTAACGAACATTAAGATTGGCGAACCGGCTGGTCGCCAAAGGCGGCTAGTTGCTTATAAAATAGGAATTCAAATTACTTTCAGATGTTCAATATAATTTAACTGAAAAACTATTCAAAGCTAAGAAGTAGATAAGAAGTTTATAATTTATTTCAAGTGATTATTTTAAGTGAAACTTAATTTGCCTAGATTTGCAAGAAATATTCAAAGCAATGTATTAAGCTTGTGCAATTTATTTATACGGAGTCTAAAGAAAGAAAAGGAAATATGAATTTCAATTCTCCTTAGAATAAAAATTCAAGATTCTTTGTAAAGATTTTGTAGGCAACTTTATATTCATGACAAAACTGAAGATCCTAGGTAACACTGAAGAGTAACATTCAGCATGTACAGAAGCGTGAAAAACTACCACACGTTTTCGAAATATCAAGAGAATCTCTTTTGCCTTGTTATTTTATGTTGCATTTGCATGATATTGTTATTTCAAAATGTCAGGCGTAGTCACGAAAAGTCCTCTACTTTTTCTCTTACTGCAAGAAATACTACTTAACTACGACTGAACAGTTTTTGCCGCTTTATATCAGCATAAAAAAAATCTTACTCCTTATGTGAGTTTAATACGCAGGAAAACTGTTTCTTTCATGTTCACAACTGTTTAACGATTAATATTCATATAATTGGTTACTTCTATATATTTAATTGTTCTGAGCTCAGAAAATTAATTTTCAGATACACATTCACAAAACACAAAAATAAAATATCTGTAATGAGAATAATGGAAGAGTTTTATTTCATAATTTAATCTATGAGGAATAATATTCAATAAAGATGTGATTCATAACATGAACTGCACATAGAAACATCTAAGAATTACAGAATGTAAGACATTAAAGTGATGAAAGGAATGTGGCAATAATAAAAATCGGTCATATATTTCACATTATCTCATAAAGTTGAATCTATACTTTAATACTATTTCAATACACGACCCATAAAAAGCAATAAAAAAATACTCTGAAGAAGTTTGTGTAATTTATTAAATTTAGAAAATTGTTTCAAATATCTTGCTTTATCATGAATTAAACTCTGGAATTAGAAAGAATCACTTTTCAACATGTTCACAGTTTTGAATACAAAATTCTACTAGATTTTCAGAATATATTTGAAAGATTTGTAGATTCTGATAAAGAGATAAGTTATACTGTTCGGAACAAAGAGAAAATTTGATGTTAGGTATAGAATATCTTTAATTGCAATATATATAAATATATCTTAATATTTTATGAGTCCTTCTTGGCTCCATTTATTGTTATATGAAAATGAGACCAACAAATATCCGTTTTATTCTTATTGATGATACTACGTCGTGCATTGTAGAATTATTCTTTAAGGCATAGTGAATTTATTCAAATTGCAGTGTAATATAATTTTTGGCCCGTAAAGTGTCTATTGCAAAACAAAACCAACCCATTTGTTGTTACATATATATATATATATATATATATATATATATATATATATATATATACCATAAACTCGAATTATTTCCAGTTATTTTTATAACATTTTTTAACAGAGCTTTGCACCTGTTTTTGTTTCCTGTCTGTTGGCGAATGAATGGTCTTTGAACATTATTATTGTTATTTTTTTATTTTTTTGTAATGAGATGATTCTTTGGATAGAGCTCCATGCAGAGAGGCTGTATCTTGGTGATGTTTGTTATGCTAATCACTAAATAAGGCTTAAAATTTCAAGAACACTCCTGAAAACTTTCCAGTTTCCATGAAGCAAAACCAGTTTTTCCTCATTCTACGGATAACTCCACAGCAATTAAAATACAAATGGATAAAGACCCACTGACAATAATTTCCTCCTATTCTTCGCCACATTCAAACATTACCGGGGCAGACTTTAATGCTCACAGTAGAATCAGGAGATACAGAGATGAAAATACCAGAAGATATTTAGTGGAAGATTTCATCGCAGTGAACCATTTGTTTATCCTAAACGATAGAAATTATTCCCCTACTTTTGAAACTAACAATGGGAAAGGTTGGCCAGGCCTTTCAATCGCCAAGGGAGCATACTTTGCCTCACTCTGTAACTGGGAAGTCCTCGAAGATTACTCTCTAAGTGACCATAAATACATCACAATTCATATTTCCTCTCAACACAAAAGTTCGAGCTACTACCGTTTTAAAACCGCATATGGCGGTCACAGTAAAATGATTCAGCAACTCAACACAAAAATCCCAGAGTTTCTCAACCCAATAGCCACCTCTCAAAATCATGAAGATCTCTCTGTAGCCACATTTAATTTACAGCTTGAAATCTTCAAGGCATTCAAAGCAATATGGTAACCAAGCAAGGTAAAAAATTTCAAGACTAAACACAGTATCAACTAGACCTCCAAATTAAGAAAAATAAGCTCAAGGCATTTAGAAGAAGAGTACAATACTCACAAGGGTCTCTCAAACAACATTTTATTGAAATAAAATCAAAGAAAAGAAAAGAATTGAAAAAAGGCCACCAAAAAAGCAAAACTGTCCTCCTTCGTTAATCTCCGCACCAATTTAACAAACTCATATGATAAACCATATAAAGCATGCGTCAAAAACGCCTAACCATCTTCATAACTCTTCAAACTCTTGGGGAGCTCCAACGAAGGAGAAGCTAACACATTCGCCCAAGAAATTCTCAAAGCTCTTTACCCTCAAGCACAAGATACTGAACTTCCAGAAATCCCAAATAGTCCATTCATTCCGGAACCACCATTTTCAAAAAACGAAATAAAACAAGTCCTAGTGGAGTATACTTCGCAAAAAAATGAATTATAGTAATGTTTCACAAGAATTGTAAAGACAAAACAAACATCAGTTCTTATCGTCCCATCTCTCTTCTTCCCACCATTTTCAAAACTCTTGAGAAAATCCTCTTGCAGAGACTTAATCATCAGCTCAGAGTAAATGACTTGCTCCATCCAAACCAATTTGGTTTTAGGGACGGAAAATCCACAGACCTTGCAATCCATCAATTAACCGAAAAAATTCATAATTTCAAACAGCAAAACGAACATATCTTGATAATATCTTTAGACATCCAAAGAGCTTTCGATAATCTGCAATTCTTTTCCATCCTCAATAGTCTCAATAAACTTAATTTCAATTTTAAAAAAAACTACCGAAACACTTAAAAATATCCTAGAAAATAGAGAATTCCTTCTTGAAACATCAGAAGGCACTGCCGCCTGGTCACAGTAGAAAAGTTGCGCGCAAGGCTCCTATTCTGGGCCAATTTTTGGAATCTTGTTGCAAATGAAATTCTTTTAGAAAATTGGCCACCCAACATTCACCTGCAGGTATTTGTAGACGACATTGTTTTTGTTGTAGCTGAATCAACAAGAGCAAAATTGAAATCAGCCGCCAAGGATGCCCTCTCAATCTTCAAGCGCTGGACGGACAAGCATAGCCTTCAAATTTCTGTAGAAAACTCATTCACTATTTTGATAAGCCAATTATTCATTGGGTCAACAATTAAATGGAATAAAGCGACAATCAAACGTCAGCAATATTTAAAATATATCGGTGTTATAATTGATAATAATCTTAACTGGATCCCTCAAATCCTCAACACCAAAACGACGGCGACTTTCTTATATCAAAATCTCAGCAGAATTGTTGGCTTTACATGGGGACTGAAAAAAGCATTCAGACGCCATCTCTGCTTCACCGTTGCTGAGAGAAGGATCCTACATGGAGCATCATCTTGGGCCTATTATCTCTCATCCCGTCAACAAATAATCCTAAGCTCGATACAAAGAAAATTTCTCCTGAGTATTTCTGGAGCATTCCGAGCAACGTCTACGGCAGCACTACAAATTATCGTAGGAATTTTTCCATTTCACATCAAAGCGCAAGAAAAAGCAACCTATATACGAGTAAGTCGTCTTCAATTACCTAGCCATTTTCAGAATATAGCATTCTACCCTGAGAACTTCGAGATGAAATGCTTTCATACAAAAATCTTCCCCTCAGACTTTCTTCTTAAAGACAGAATTTCCCTCAAACAAGAATTCCAACCTACAAATAAGACGGATATTTTTACAGATGGGTCTAAAATCGAGGAAATAACCGGTATTCGATGCGTATTCGATCACAATGCTAAAATATGGATCGATAGTGAGTCCAGTTTAAAAGCGATCTGCTCATTTTCCGCCTCAAGCCCAATTTTATAGGAAATTCAAACCATTCTGATCCGCCAACTTTCTATTAAGTTAGGATAGGTTAAAGCACATGTGGGCCACAACGGAAGCGAGACTTCAGATTCCTTAGCCAAACAGGTCATTTATACAGGCATGACCTTTCAATACCCAGCTCCTAGAAGCCATCTTAAAAATATTATAAATAAATTGAGCCTACATTGATGGCAAGAAGAATGGGACAATGGCTCAACTGGCAGAAATATCTATCAAATTATCTCCAAAGTCTCCTTTAACCCATCATCTTGGAACAGACTTGACTTTCTTTACAACTGGCCATGGCCCTTTCCCTTCATATTTCAAGCGATTCAATATTAAAGGATCGGATCAATGAGGCTGCGGTGAAGTAGGCGATCCCCTTCATTATGCCACTAGTTGCCCTCTCACCACATCTTTCCATCTCAAAAAATCCACCCACGACCTAGAAAACAACTGGTGGATGAATGTTATGGGAAACAAGATGTCCAGGGTCGAAATTAGAAATCTTTGCAGTTCCTACAAGACAACGATGAATTGATCTCCCCAGACCCAAGCCCTGTATAAATTTTCGCCTCGTATCTCAACCAAACTCTTCTCCAAAATGTATTAACTTCAATAGATTTCTCTCCACCGACTCTCATACTCTCCACCGACCACCCCCTTCATCATCATAATATTGTACACAATTATTTTCTCTGTGTACCGTATGTAAAATAAATTATTTTCTTAATAAATATTTCCATGTATATCCTTTAAACCGACAGGGAATCCTAGAGATTCCAAGTTCGGGGATATTCTTCGGCGAAAGAAAATACTGAAGTATTGGTTCAAGTCCATTACTTCAGTATTTAACTGTAATGTTCAGTTGAGAAGTTTGGAGTCATTGAATATTTCAACCCCACAATATGGAAGTATTTTGTGTCCAATAATAATGAAACTTATTCCGGCTGATTTACTTTTAGAATACAATAAATTAGAAAAATAAAATTCGGGTTCTAAAATTGAGGAATTTCCCATGCCTTAGCAGCCAGAGAAAAAACGCAGTCTATTTGTAAGCGTCATACCAGTTGCAACTCAACTCTACTCCAATGTAATTAATTCAGATTTCGTTTTCTCGATGTAAATATGCTTTTGAAACTTTCTATGTAAATATTCGCAGTTAAAGTGTTCTCTCATATCACATCCATAGTAATTATTGAAGATATTTTACACAATTAATAAAACAAATAAATCGTGTATTGAATTTCGTAATCGACGAATGGAGTTTAAACCCCAGGATCGCGAAAATAAAAGAATAAATCAAAAAGGTATCTACTGCTATTGCTAATGAATTACTAGTGACTCCACGCAACGAAAATAGAAACAAAACGAAGAACAGCTGTGCCTTTTGTGAATCGATGACTCATACTACGAATAGCTCTGGATGTGCGATGTCAGTACTTTCTCAACAGGAAAGAAAGAATATTTTATTGCGAAGGACTTTCTGTTTTAATTGCCTTAAAATAGATTGACATCTTTGCCCCATAAATAAAACTAAATGTGATCTTCGTTCAGGATTACATCAAAAATTTTTATGTTTTAGACAGCATTACATAGAAAGAACAAATCTGATTCAGACAGAGTCGATATACCTATGTAATCAGAGTAAAGGAGAGGGTGTTTTTTTTTTACAAACTTTGGTTGTTTACATCAAAAATGGGAATTGTGAACGGTTAGTAAGGGCAATTTTAGATAACGGAAGTCAGAAGAGTTATGTTTCACAATACATTGCTAAAACTTTGGGTTTGAAGAGCCTGGGAAAATAGAAGATAACGCATGGACTTTTTGGCGGTCAACAAATGACTAAAGTTCATGATAGATATTCTATTAAATTATGTCATCTTGATAAGAAATTTTGATTTTACTTTGGAAGTTAACGATCAGAATAATATTTGTTTAAGAATATCTAGAATTACTGACCGTTGTACCGGGTGTCCCATAAATTTGTAAATACTTTAAAAATTCATAAATATTGAAGGACTGGGTATATTTGAATGCGGTTTGCGAAACTATTATTCTCATGAAGGGGGATTTTTTTTTTTTTGATACAGAAAAAAAAAATACTTCAAAAATCTGTCAATAGAGGGCGCTGCGTAATGAGCTTAGTGAAGATGCCGAGATTAACGGATTACTGGGCGAAAACAGCAATCCTTGGAAATGAGAAGGTGAAAAGTATGATGGGGAAGCACAGGTTTCTAAAAATTAAACACTATTTTCATATATCGGATAAGGAATCAGAAGTAAAGAAGAATGAAAGTAGTTTCACTTTCTCTCAGAAAGTAGAGCCACTGCAAAAGTATCTCCGGGAAAAGTTTACGGAACTTTTTAAGCCAACAGCAGAAGTTTCAATAGATGAAGCGCTTGTGAAATTTAAAGGTCGTTTAGGAATCATTCAATACATGCCTCTGAAACCAGCAAAACGAAGAATAAAAATATGGATGCTATGCACTTCACGCTTCGGATATACCTTGAATTTTGAAATGTATTGCGGAAAATCCGACAACACTCCGAGAACAAAGAATGGTTTGGGATACGACGTAGTTATGCACCTTACAAAAGGGTTAGAGAACAAAAACCATACAATATATTTCGACCGCTTTTTCTCAAGTGTAAATTTATTGCTGGATTTACATAAAATTGGAATTTTTGCTTGTGGAACTGTAATGCCTAATAGGAAAAATTTACCCTCAGAAATGAAAAAAATTAAAATAAAAAGAAATTTATACAATTTCCCCATTTCAATGCAAAGATGCTCCAAATTTGCTGTGTACCAGTTGGTTAGATAAAAAAAACAAATTTCTCTCATTTCAACCAATTCGAAAAATGAAATTTGCGAGATGCATAGGAGAAAAGGAGCAGAAAAATTGTCAGTTCACTGCCCAGTTGTTTTCGCACAATATAACAGAAACATGGGAGGTGTGGATTTAGCCGATCAACGCAGAAAATATTTTTCTGTTGCGAGAAAATCATCGAAATGGTGGTGGTAAATATTTTCATTGTTAAGCTGTTAACAAAGCTTTTATTTTAATGAAGTCAACGAATTCTCCTCCAACAAAACGAATTTATCAACTTTATGATTTCAAGTTAGAACTCATTGAAGAACTTGGAAAGGAAGGATGTCGCAAAAGGGCTCATTCTGATTTTAATCGCACGGAAGAACACAGCCACAAGAAAAGAAAAATTGATAGCCGTAAGAGAACTTATGTACTTTGCAGAAAGTTAGGTTTGAAAACTGCTGCAGAACGTTCAATTGAAAGTTCGTGGGAATGTATAATGTGTAAGATCTGCTTATGTCAGAACTGTTTTGTTGATAATTAGTATCATATTTATAATATATAAAATATAACTAATCAAGAATTTTTGTGAAAAGTTTCACCTAATTTTCATTTTATAAATGTAAAAAAAAATAATATGTAGCAATTAAGTACTTTAATAAAAATCATATTAAAAATGCAACGTATTTTAAAAATGATTCTCGCACACTTTTCTCAGAAAGGTTAATTACAACAGCCAATTAGAGCTTTTTAAAATATAAATACAATAATGTACTCCATTATATATAGTGTTAATATTAGATATCTGTCTTTATTTGTCGGGCCAATAGCTGCCTATCTCTTTTTTTAGTATTAAGTGATAGACGTTCAAATTAAGCAACAGTCCTATTCAGCAGTAGAAATGAATTTTTCATAAAATAAAATTATTAAAGCAAAATGACCCATACTACACTTCACGGTTTTATTTGTTAGAAACAGGGTCTTATGATTGGACTAGGTCTTATTCTCGCACAATGTAAGGGGATAACTGATGATAGTCCATTATATATAATATAATCCATTATATTCCTTGATTATTTGGATTTAAACATATGTTTACGATTTTGTAGTTTCTTCAGGGGATTAAGGACTTCATCAGCCATTTGAACAAAAAAAAAGTATTTAAAAAATGGAATGCATGCACTATGTCTTGTAATTTTACAAAGTTAAACTCCAAGCTTATAATTTTTTTTCATTTCTGAAATCCTGTGAGTGTAACATAAAAACTAAAAAAACTTAATTTTTAAAAAAATAATTAATAAATGCCACTTTTTTTAAAATTACAACTTTTAGTATTGTGGCAAAAATTATTTACTTTAAAGCAAAATATTGGAAAGTATGCAAAAATAATAAATTAAAAAAATAAGTGAATTAAAATGCTTATTGCTTCAGAAAACTGTGTTTAAAATAGTATTAATTATTTTTCGAGGCTCAATCTTCCCCCTACCAGTTCTTGAAGCAGTTTTAATTATAAAATAACAAATTAAATATTCCTTCCTTAAAGAATTTCGCAGATCGTTTGAAAATTGGCTGATATTATATTTTTTGTGTAGTGCTTAAATCAAAAATCATAATTTAAAAAAAAATGCTAGCAAACGTTCTCTTTGGTTAGAAATTCGGAGTTTGATTGCTGTATTCATAAAATAGGACATTTTTTTCCGTAGTGTTCATATTTTGGTATTTAACAGCTATTGTGGGAGGCAGAGTCGTTTGCAAGGAAAAGGAGAGGTTTTGATTTGGGATAGTTTTGGCATTATACCTGCAAAATTTTAAATAGTATATATAGACCAGAAAAATATTTTTTCCGTAAAATATTATTTTCCCTGTGTTACTTACTATTCTATCCTTTTAAATCACTATATTTCAGTCAATTTTGAAAATTTACATTGTTAATGAAGTTATTTCTTAGATGTGGATCTACATTTATCTTAATAAGTTTTCAACACTAGAACGTTATTCTCTTTATATTTTAATAAATAAATGCAATCAATTGCTGTGTAAATTAACTAATTTAAAATTTTGCAAATTTATAAAAACCATTTTTAAAAATTTATAAGAATTTTTAAATATTTAAAGTGAGTTATTTATATCAATAACTCTTGAAATGAAAAAAAAAAAAGTGGGAGAGGCAACTCCTGAATGATTAAATTTTCTGATACAGCAATGATTTTAATGAATATGCAAATATACTATTTTAACATTATGCTTCAACATGAAATGCGTCTTTCCGTAATTGATAAATTGTAATCAAACACAGCGGTAAAAAAAAAGAAAACGGAACGTCTGGAAAATATTTAAGTGAAATTATATAGTATTATTAAATTTTGTATACAACCCCTTATTCTTCAGCAGCAATTTGACTACAGGAATAGGGCGATGAGAGTACTCTCCCCACGCTGCAAATGAACTCTTGACCGCAAGAAGGGGGAGGGAAAAGCTCGACTTCTACCGTATACTTTCGGCCGGTTTAGATTTTAGAAGAACTGCGTTTCAAAGAGCAAAGGAATTCAGAGGGTTAAATCACGAAGAAATGAACTCTGTGACTGTGAAAGAGTAATGAATTCAAGACCACTTACTTATGTTTCGGAAGATGCCGAAGATTTGGATACCCCTTACTCCAGCAATGTCTCTGCACAATATTAGAGAAACCGGCGTGCCTGATTTGAACCTAATTGAAGAAACTAAGTTTAATAAAAGATTAATAAAAGAGTCCAACAGGATCTAAGAAAACGTTTTCGATCGGAATACTTAGGTCAATTGTGAGAAATAAAAAGGGTAAAAAGCCTTATGTATAGGAGATGTAGTTTTGGTTGAAGATAACACCAAAAGACTGAACTGGAATTCGGGGAGAATTTTGAAACTGTTCCAGGAAAAAGACAATAGAGCTAGAGTAGCTCTAGTTAAAACCAAGTTTAGTTCTTTTATGCGTCCTGTGGAGAAATTATATCCACTTGAAGTGAGCGAAAAGGATAAACCTGCTGTATACAATACTAATTATCTTCTATTTTCAGATGCTAATATACGAGATACCCATCTCCTTAGATAGGAAGAATTCTTTGAGGCAGCCCCCTGCTGGTCTTCCGCCTCCTTCTAAGGAACCGACATGCAGCCGCTGTATATATATATATATATATATATATATATATATATATATATATATATATATATATATATATATATATATATATATATACCATAAGCACGAACTATTTCCTGTTGAAATTTAAAGCTTTGCGCCTGTTTTTCCTATCTGGTGGCGCCAGCGAATGATCTTTGAACATTATTATTATTTTTTTATTTTTTGTAATGAGATGATTTTTTTGGATAGAACTCCGTGTTGTATCTTGGTGATGTTTGTTATACTAATCATTAAATAATGCTTAACATTTCAAGAACACTCCTCGAAACTTTCTTTATGCGGATTTAGGTTTCGAATCTTGGATTATTTTTTTTCAGTCAAGCTCTCCCGGGACAATTTCAATCGAACGTTAGTAGGGTACGACGGAAAGGAATGTAGATCTTTTTTGTTTATCCCTCAGAAAATATAGAATCTATTCCATAATAGTGTCTTTTCACCAGAATCTGAGTAAAAGGAATTAATTTTTTAGAAACTTGAAGTGATTCAGGAATAATATGCATTTATGTTTCATTTATTTTGATCCAAAACTAATTAATAAACTTAAATGCTTTCTAAAAAGAATTTTTATTAACATGTTTCAAGTAACGGAATTATGGAAAATTAATGCATATTGTTAGAGTTTTGACAATGATGATTGAGAATATGATCTTAAACATTCGACTCTATGAAAGAAATTTTATCGAACAAATGCTCATATAATATAAAAAAAGCAAGAATTTCTTTTAAATAATAATAGTTTGTTTTATTTAATGGTTATATATCAAAACATTTATTTTTCTTTAAAAAACAAATACTTTTTTTATAAAATAATTTTCTGCATAAATAAAATTCTTTTTTTGTTAGAAATCTAAAGCGTTACAACTTTATAAAATAGCAATATGACTAGATTCGTTATTTCAATGACCAATTAAGAATGCTTTTTGAATGAACTCAAAAGATTATTTTTTAAATTAAACTCTTTAAATGAATACTTATTTAACAAAAGTATTTTAATAAATGTCAAAAAGCATTTTAATGAATGTGATTTATAAAGTATTTAAATGAATTATCAATTAGAAAAATAAATCATGATATTTCTAAATAAATGAAAAATTATTAAGACAATTTAATTTAGATTCTTCAAACATAAAAAGTCAAAGCTACAGTGATCTGCTGAATTTAATTCTGCTAACAGAAAAGTTCATTTACATCTTCTTTTTTAGCAAAAAATGTTTTTCAAATTTTGGAATATTTTATTCTCGTTTATTATCTTGTTGTATTCTTTTTCTTTATTCGAAGAAAAAATTAGATCTGCTACAAAAGCAGCTCTTTTATTGTTTTGTCTTACCTCTCAAAAATTTCAAAGAAACTTTATTTTCTATTTACAGTTTCTAGAAAATCGTCTAGTGAAATTTCCAATAACACTTGCTTAACTCTTTGTAGCATCTTTTATTTTTGGGATGAAAGACTTAAAAGAGAGAAATCAAATTTTGAAACCTTCTTATAAGATATGTCTCATATTCTTTAAAGCATTATTGCAAATGTATGGATTCTTTTATGAACTGTTGTAAAAGTCGACTGATGTAAAAAATATTTTGGAGGTGATATTTTATTCATGGGTCTGATAGAAATTAAAAAGTAACAAAAATCTCCACTGTTTATTAAATAAATTTAGAAAAGATATACTCGCTTCATGCAAAATTAAATGACTCCCTAAAAATAAATAAAAGTGAAGAAACAACACAAAAAATATTTTGATTGATATTAAAAACATTTTTATACAAAGTATTATTAATTAAATTTGTTCTTAATTCTAATAATTCTAATAAATTGCCAATTCTTAATATACTTTGAAAAATTTTTTAAGTATTTGAATCAAAGGTGTTTGAAGCAAGAGAGACAATATTTTGCAGCTTTTATCAAGTTTTCTGAAATTTCAAAATGACTGAAATTATTGTTCCTGACAAAAATTTTTATTCATAAAGTTTTCATTTGTAAACTTTATATGTTTGTTTTTTTCATTTAATGCGCACATGTACCCAGCTTATCTGATTGGATATAAGGCCCGTATTGGATCAGTAGCCAAAATATATTATGTATACGCGAAACAAGAGTGATGATTAAAAACAAGAAACAGCAAAAAATTGTAAATAGTTCACTCAATAGTTCATGTTAAAATATTCCTTCATAGCTTCGAGGAAAAAAACTAAGATATAAAGATAAAAGACTAAAAGTCAAAAAATTATATCACATACACAAGAAAAACATAAATAGCAATAAATATTTTCAAAAGTGTCATGAAAGCAATTTTTGAAATAATATCAAAGGTTAAAAGACACAAAGCCGAAAAATTATAACATTCAAACAGGAAATACATAATCTATACTTATAATAAAGCTCAATGTGTGTGTGTGTGTGTGTGTTGGCGCTCTACAGGCCAGACCATTCAATCTACAGCTACTAAATTTGGCACGTGTATACCTTGGAGGCCGGAAATGTGCACCTCGGGGTTATTTTTTCGAATTTTTAATTAGAATTTTATTTATTTAAAAATTAAGCGAAATTTTGGCGTGTTTCTGCTCTAACTTCCGAAAATATTACCGCACAAAAACGATTTTTACATCAAGTTAAAGATCAAAAATTTATCTTTTAAATGATACCAATATTTTAACCTTAAAATTCAGTTTCTATTTTTAATTAATTTTTAAATAAATATTTTAACTATATTTTTCAATAATTTTTTTCGTACAAAATAAAAATAAAATTTAAGCCGCACGAGCCCGTCTCGCATTCATGGGGGAAAATTAGCTTGTTTGAAAGTGTTGCCATCACATCGATTAAAGCTCCATTTAAAAATAAATTAAATCTTTTTGAAAATGAAATCTGCAAAAATATAATTTTCAGCACGTGTCTGTAGGAAATAAAACAAATATGAAATATATTATTTTTTCTAAAAAATAAATTTAAGAAAAAAATTTTCATGATCTTTTACACTATTTATACTATTAATCCAATAAATCAGTTATATTTTAAGGCAACTTTTGCTTAATATGAACAAGATATCCATTCAAATCAGGGCCATACAGCTAATTTGTAAACCTTTATTAATAGACACAGATCTGCTAAAATGGTCTAAATGGAAAATGATTATATTTTATGTAACTTGATTCAATAAATAACTCTAATAAATAACGAATTTTTGATTTTACATAAAGCTTCTGCTGTGGATATCACGTTTAACAAAATGATCTTGAAACACTAATATTTTAAATAAAAAAGAGTTAATTTCCAGTCAACTAAATCAATCACTTCAACTGACAGATTTATGAAAATTTGAATATCACTATTCAATAAAAAAAGGATAATTTTAGATTTTCTACCGATCGTTTCAAAGAAAATACGCCAATCAGCGCGCATGTTTCTCAAGCTTAATTGGCCTAAGATTATGAAAACGTTGAGTTTTTCTAAATTTTTAACATTCAAAACTTCATAAAGTCTTAGATGATCGTGGAAAATAGAAACATTCATTCATTTATTTAAAATTTGGTGTGTCCAGAATATTTCTCAGAATATGATACCTTACTGCATTAAATTTAGACTTCATAATTTTTGAAATATATTTATAGGTCGGAACAAAATATTATTATTGATTTCATTTCAATCCTTTTGAAAGCAAAACCAAAAACTGAATTTTATGCTGAATCTGAGAAATTTTTGTTGAATTATTCTTTGTGATAATACATAAATTATGAAAAATATTTTGTAGTTGACATAAGACTTAAATACCGAGCAATTTTGTTTGCAGTACTCATATTCAATAATAATAATAATAATAATAAATAAATAATAATAAAAATGATAAATAAAATAAAACGCTTGGTTTCATTAAAAAATATCTTTACATTAATTGCAATTTCAGCATTTCCACTTTAAATTAAAGTTGAAGTTTTAACGGAAATGACAACAAATTAAGAAAATATATATAGTAAATTGAACGAAACGATCTAAACAACAGTATAAGCTTGGTATGACTATTAAAATTTGAAGATTAAAAATGTTTTGTTTGAGAAGATATTAAGAGACAAGTTATTTGAAATATTTAATTGAAAACTGTAGCGAGTCGTAATACTGGTGAACCGGCTGGTCGCCAAAGGCGGCTAGTTGATAATAAGTAATTTTTAAAATAAATATTTACAAAAGTTGTATCAAAAGTCCGCGAAGGCAATTTTAGGCATAATACCAAATGTTCACACAACTAAACTGTAAGTATCGTATTTCCAGGGGAAATTAGCTGAATGTTCGGCCAGTTAATACCAGCTTCTTCGAATGGCAATAAAAATTTTCTTAATTATTTGCACAAAAATCTCAGTTAAAATGGAAATGATTAGATTTCGAAATGTTCTTGA
Source organism: Argiope bruennichi (assembly GCF_947563725.1). Classification (NCBI taxonomy): domain Eukaryota; kingdom Metazoa; phylum Arthropoda; class Arachnida; order Araneae; family Araneidae; genus Argiope; species Argiope bruennichi. The sequence goes on from NC_079152.1 coordinate 127,935,114, forward strand.
TCTTCGCGAAAATTCTCCGTCTTCTAACTTTGTACATTGTATTTCCAAAAGGAACATAAAAAATCGGGCTGTTAAAGGAAATTTCTTCGAAAGGGAATAAGAACATTCTTCATTATTTCGAAAAATATTCGAAATAATAAACGAATGATTCGAAAAAAATTCAAAACAATTCGGACAATGAATAGAATTGAGAAAAATAGACAGATAGATAGATATAGATATATATTACTTTATTGTTTAGCGATTTATATAATAATAATATTATTATCAATATTAAGGTCAATGAACAGACTCAAGAAGGGCTCAAAATTCCAACCTTCTCATTAGAATTCTTGTTCGGAATTTATAATCTAGAAAAAAATTAGAGCCTATATATATATATATATATATATATATATATATATTAAATCACTCGGATCTTTATGTTAGAATTAATAAAACATCATAGGTTTTTATGAAATTCATTATTAATAGTTTCATGGCAGTCTGCGTTTGTTTTATTAGAAATCAGGTGTATAAATTTGATTTTTTGAATATTTATGCGAGAATCAGCATCCGTACCTGCAAAGAAATAATTAAAGACCTCAAGACAATTTTGTGAAGACATTTTGTTGAGATTCGTATTACTCTACCAGGGGTTGAAGGATTTAATTGTATTCAAAATATATTAACGAAATAGTTAAAAGTTTTATTAAAAATTGAAATAAACTCTAGATTTGTTAAATGAATGTTGACAATGTAATTGCATTTAATTTATAATTTATTCGCAGTCAGAGGACCTTTATCAGGAGTTAGCAAATTTGATAAGCAGTTATTTCTTAGGTAGTGTGAATATGCTAAAAAAACGTTTTGATTCAAGGCATCAACTGTGAAATTTCAAAAATAAACTGAAATTTCAATTAAAAATTAATCGAAATTTTAGATTTTCCATAATAACAACTTAATATATAATTGCCCGAAATCCTTTTTTGAATACTTTACAAGATTTTAAAAATTAATTTTTCAAAAATATGATGTGTTATTTAATTTTAATAGATTTTTAATATATTTAAATATTTATTGCAACAATACTTTTCAATATTTTGGTAAATGGATTTGTAGATGCGCCTTTCACAAAAATATAATACATTTTGTGTGTGCGTTTTATAGTTTTATTGTTACAATTAATTTTTTGTAATAATACAGAGAGATAAAGCATTAATTTTCAACAATATTTTGGCATAGAAACAAAAATCTCCTTTAAAATTTTTAAGTTTACCTATATAATCAATAAATAATTTTGGCAGATCGTGCTTAAAATACAAAATGTCTTGTAACCTGTCTTGTCTTTAAATATATTTGAATTTTTTTAAAAATCTTTTGAATGATTTCAAAGTTGAAATTGTTCTGCCACTATGACGTATAATCCACTTCGTTTTGATGCATCGCCTGTCACTTCTGTTTCATGCTCTTAAAATGAATGCTTTCTTATGTTTAAATTACTCAGGAAAATATTGTTCATATTTCTGAATACATCAGGTTTTTTTACCTCTTCTAAAATTTGCTTCATTTTGAAGAAAACAATGAAGCAAAAATAATCTAGAAATGATTTTTGAATCTTTTATTTGGGACAAAATCTTCTGGAAAGGCAGCCTAATATTAAATCAAGAAATCTATTAAACATTTATTTAAAAATACATGTTAATCTCTTTATGTTTATTTAACGCTTTATTATTTTTTTTCTCTAATTTGATTTTGAAAAATATTTTGTTGTTGAAAATTACGACATGTTCAAAACACTTTGCTATAATTTTTTTTCATTAATTTACTCGTTTCACACCCAAAGAAATATCAAAACTGTCTCTCTTTCTCTCTCTCTCTATATATATACATGTGTGTGTGCGTGCGTGCGTATATATATATATATATATATATATATATATATATATATATATATATATATATATATATATATATACTAATACTAATAAATATATATTAGTATTTGTATATATATACTACTTCTTATAAATATATATATAAATATATATACTAATATATATATATATATATATATATATATATATATATATATACTATAAAAAGGATATACTAACAGTAAAGAAACTCATCTTTTTTAGAACAATACATCTCTTCTAAACAAAGTTTTAATTTACTGTAAAACTGTTTTTTTAAAAGATTATCAGGTCCTCCTTTCATTTTTTTAACATCATGTAAAGTAACGTTTTTCAAAGGTAAAAGGAATTTAGGGCAATAAACTTCATACATATATTATAGTATCATTTCTTAAGGCTGATTTGGCAACTAAAAATATCTTTAGCATTATTTTGCCAGTATAACCTAGAAAAATACTGTAGCATGTAAGCCCACACTGTAGTTCTTCTTCCAATCTTCTAACAAAATTTATGTTCGTCCCTTCTTCAAAATATTTTAAAAAGAAAAAAAAATATTCCAAAATATATCAGAGTTTTTTAAAGTACATAGATTTATTGTTCTTGTCAGGATTTGGTTCTAGAAGAACGAATAATAAACTCTTTTTTATGTAAACATGTCATGTCTTCAAAATGTTCATTAAAAATAAAATTTATTTGAATTTTGCATAAAATTAAATATAAATATTAAATGTCAATGACTTCGCATGTGATTGAATAGCAATGATTTAAACGGGACATTTATTATTTTTCTCTTTATCACAGAGAGGAGTCGACATTGGTTGAAATGGATTAACTAAAACTAACTAAAATCTGCAAGCACCGGAACTTATTCAGAACTTTTTCACTAGCGTATGAATATTTTCTTCTACTAAGCTACTTTCTATAAGGCTTATTTGACATAGCAGTAGTAGAGACGTTGAGACAAACAAAATAATATAAGGATTTGAAAGATTGATATTTTTTAATTAATATAAAATGTTTTGCAAATGGTTTATAAATACTCTGACATAGGCAGTATAAAAAAACTATTTTGCAAGTATTATTCTGATGGTCATGAACAGCAAACCTATCTCTGATTCTTTCAATAAATCCTGATTAGTAAAAGTTGAATGCAGTTTTAGAACACGTGGGAGAAATCCAATTTCCAAAATTCTAAGATATAGAGAACTTAACTTCAAAACTCTAGGATTTTTTTTTGGAAATAAATTATTTTATTATGGTTTGATGTACATGGCGCTAATAAAAAACGAATCAAAAGCTGTTACGATAGCAAGAAAATAATTTCGAACAATATGTTATTAAATTTTGTTAAAAATTAATGATAAAACACTTGAATTTTTCAGTTACAAGATTAAATAATTTTTTATTGGCTAAACAAGGTCAATGGAGGACAATGTCCTTGACCTCCAATGACAAGACAAGGTCTAAACAAGGTCATCTTCGCAATCTGAACTGTTGTCAGAAAATGAAAACTCCAATGTTACAGGCATCTCCATTCTGTACTCCCTCAGATCACGGTGAAGATTTCATCTTCCATAAATTTAAATGCCTTAGGATGTGTGTGAAAAATAAATGTTTAAAATAATGTTAAGTTTTTGTTAAATAGAATTAGATTAAATTTAAAAAAATATTGATAAAGAATAAAATTCGACATTAAGATTTTTATGATAAGTGGTAATTTACATGAACCTTTAATCTTATCCTTTCTTAATTTTTCAAAATACCAATTATTCAAACCATCTTTTCGCACAATTATTAAAGACATTTAAAGCAATTAAATAAAGGCTTTTGAGCTATAATTTTTTCATAAAAATGTAACAAAAAATCTTAAAATCTTCCGAAATATTTGTCATTCTTAACTCAAATGAACTTAAACGAGATGAAAAGAGAACATGAAACATAATATCTTATGATTGCACAAACTCAGTGGAAAGTAATATTGTGATTGAAAAAAGGTCTACAGTTATTAATCATATCGAAAAATGCAGGCTATATTGATTCCAAATTAAGAAACTTTTTATTCAATCTGACAGTTGGATATGCCAAGCATTTATTTAATATAAAAAATCTCTTGTACAATAAAGATATGATTCTCAGCTACCCTCCTCTTTTGCAGATTTGATTTACGTTAATCTTCTTATGACCATAAATCGACAGCAGAAAGCTTTACAGGAAATGCTACTGAAATATCCTTTAAAAATTTTAGTGGCTATTTTCTCTATTTCTTAAATGAAGCCTTTTCTTCCCTAGTTTTCTTGGTTTCTGTAGCAAACAGAAATGTAAACGGAAGTCATTTATCTAAATAATCTGTCTAGCACAGCTTTAAGAGCAGATTTCCATAGAAAGAGATCGGAAGGCTACAACATGCCATAAAGGATACGAAGGAAAAAGACAACTCATTTCTCATACAAGTTTCATTTTGTTGCCCTTTCAATTCAAGAAGAATGTTTGAAAATCCTTTTAGGCAAAGAATAAAAATGGTTTTGCATAGATAATAAGTTAAGCGAACAATTTATACAGAGGTAATTTATTTTTCGTTTAAGATGAGCCACAAAGTGGTGAAATAAAAGGCAAAGTATAGTTTCCATAAATTTCTTTCCTTTCTAGAATATTTTCCAGTTCAATGTTTGTTCATTCTCAAGGAAACAGAAATTAAATAATGATAGCATAAAAACATTTGAGTTCTAGAATAAGTACAAAAGACAATGATAACATCAAATATGAAATTAGCGTATAATACAAATTGGAGAATCAAAAAGCTGCTACCAAATATATGTTAATGCATTCCTCTATATGCCAAGGATGACAAGTTTCCAAAGTAACATATGTAAAACTCTACAAAGTAAAAATTAGTTCACAAATTGCCAGAATTTTATGGAAAACTACCCAGTTGTGTGTGTGTGTGTGTGCATGTGCACGCGCGTATTAGGAAATGCAAAATACTTATAATTTTAGGTATATAAATTTTTTGTTCCTGAAAATATAAATTTAAATGGTGTAAAAATAAATTTTGCACCATGTTATGCTTCTAAAATAAAACGAAAACACTTAGTAAAATTCTATTCCTACTTCTTTTCCTTTTAGAGGTTATAGAAATTTTTCAATAGCACTGTTAATCCTTCTAAGTGCTATGGAACATGTATTCCAAATTTTGCCATAGGCTTTTCACAAAAATCAAACAATTTAGTCGACATTCAATTTTATACATAAAGATTTGATTTGAAGAAATTTCTTTCATTTCTATATTTAAAAGACTTCAGGAGAAGGTAAAATGTATAAACAAACAAAAAACATTTTTTCTAATATTTTTTTTTACTTCATCATGCCATTATTTTTAATCAAAACATGTCTATGAATTTAAAACATACTGTGCAAAGTGTATGAAAATCATATTCCGAAGAAGATTTCGTATAAAACACACAAAAAAATATCCATTGTAGAAAATCAAATATCTTATTGAAAAAAGATTTTTAAAAATTCATTTCTTAAGAAATTTTAAATATCGGAAACTTTTGTTGCCGAATGTCTCCGAATTTTTTTTATTTCACTTTTTCTCATATGTTATTTTTTAGAAGAATTTCTTATATATATTAAACTAACCAGATACAATGAATGAATACATATAAAATTCATCTTTAAACGCCAAATTAAAAATAAAATTGTTCGGTACATATTTTGAACATAAAGGAGGAAGAATAACTATTTTATATAATGTCAACTTCAATATCTATTTTCAGAGAATAAAATCCTTTTCTTATTACTGAAACGTGTTATTCACATTTATTTCTTTCATCAAAATTGTGTATAAATGTTAAATATAAGAAATAATAATATTTAATGAAGCATATGAAGTTTTATATTAAAATATAAAGCTATACAAACCAATGTATAGCTTTATATTTTGCCAAAATATTTTTGTTACGAATTTGTCAACATATTAATACAATGAATTTAGTGCAGATTTGTCTGTAAATTAATTAAATGCTAGATTTCCAGTTAAGTGTACTTTGTTTCTTTGCTCGCAGTTCATTAACAAGACAGGCTGAGAATAACATTACTTCAGAATAATACAAATTATGTAGATTACGTCCCACTGGTATAATCAGTTTAATTAGTTTAATCTAAAACAACTAATCTGCAACAACTGAGAGGAATCTCTTCAATTTATAGTGATAGTTCTCTTGTGGTTTTAACACTTAATATTAATCAATCCCATTGCAACGCAGCTCCTTTGTGTCTGAATTGTCATTACATGAAATACAGTGGTTAATAATAGATCCAAATAGTGAGATGATTATATTGAATGTTAGAATGAATTGTTTTGGATTGTTCATTTTATTATTTTATAATGTGATTGATTAATTAGATATAAATAAATATAATTTATGCATTCAGCAAAATTTTTTTCAAAAAAAAAGGATTTTTCCTTTTTTTTTTCTCGACATGAAAATTTTAATAGTAAAAAAAACATCTATGTTGCAATTACGCACGCCTTAAGATTGACGTGAAGAAATAACATGTGGTGTCTGATAAATTTAGAGAAGCATTTTTTTTTCTGATAAAGTTTAATAAGGATGTAGTTTAAAAGATATATAAATATATATTATCGGCTTAAGTATAAATGAGCCAAGGTGGACTGTCGATATAGTGTGTAAAGTCTGTAAGGAAAGGATATTTTTTTCAAATACTGTTCTCGTCATTAACTAAGGCTTAAAATTACAAGTTAAAAGAGAACGGAAGTTTTCAAATTTGAAATCTGATTTATCTACATTAAATTTAAGACCGAGGATAAAATCTCTTTTCGAGAATATGTACTGCCTCAGATATTATACTGGTTATCTGACCGCGACTCAAAATTTAGAGATACGCCTTAAAATAGCTCTCATATTGCTTCATTACAACGTCGTAAGCAGAATTTTAAAAACATCTGAAAAATACTTAAGGAAGTTTCATTCTGATAATTACTATAATTCATAATAGCCATCATATTCCTATTCACACAAAAGGCACAAAATTTGATAGTCATGCCGATTTGGCTGCAGTTTTCTCAGATATGGCAATTGCCGACATGCTTCATTCCTTTTGCTTTATTTACACTTTTGAACTCTATGCTATCTATTTGGAGGTTTTAGGAAATTTTTAACTTAAAATTTACGAAAGCGACTCTCTATACAGATTCTAAAAGTGCAATTAATACCTAAGAAATGCTAAATATAAAAATCATCCTTAAATGATTAAATGTTTGGTTCTCCATTATGCTCTCAAAAATACCAAAATCCTGTTGTACATGCACGCTTTGAAATTCCAAGAAGCAAGAACGCAGATGAAGCTGCGAAAATTTTAAATGCAATTCTAGAAACGTTTTTTTACTTTTAGAGATGCCTTACACGCTGTCGAATATTCTCAACAGCGAATATAGCACAGAATCTTGGACAAACAAACTTTATAAAATCCTACCTTCAATCAAAGGTTTTGCAAACCACACTACTGGGAAACATGGTGCCATTATGACAAAACTATAAAACACACGTTTTTAACTTCCGCTAACTTTTATGCTCTGATCCAGTTCCTATATGTAACATGCAATTGTATTTTAAGACTTAAGTATATTTAATGCATATGCATTTTTTTAACTCAAAGACAAGTCCACTTTGGTGCACATATCATTGATTAAATTATCCTTAGGGCCAATCCTAATGCTCCCGGGTTTGTTTGTTTTTTCCTCCTTTTGTTAGTGAAACTCAACTTTTTAAAATAATTGTTTTAAGTTTCATTGAAAAAAAAAGTGTTATTACCTGAAAAATAATGAACAGTTGGCGCAGTAATAACAAATGGACCCTTGTGCTATGCAACCGAACCAAATGCAGCCATATTCTGTTTCGAATTAAAAATTCCACACAGCATGAAATTTTGTAAATTGAAGAACGTGTTTCACAAAGAATGGTGCTTATGTTTATTAATTTGTTTAATTTCTGGTTATATTGTTGACTTTTAATACTACTATATATTTGCAACTAAATTGTATTAAAAATATCATTTATTTCTTAAACATTCTGCAAATTTGCGTGAGATTTTCTACTATTTTCATTAGTTAATCTTAGATATTGTTAAAAAGCTGAAACCACATGTTTAGTTACTAAAAATTCTAAATCTTCTAGTAATTTTATAGTAATTCTCAATCAGAAATCAGAACTAAACTAGGCTCTAGGCTAAAGGGGACCCGTTAGGAGCTCTGTTGACTAAAATATGTTAGTCTACTATCAAATATAAATTTGGTATTCTTATAAAATAATAAGGAATCGCAATGATAAATATTTACATTTATTTTCAAATTATCCATTAAATTTAGGAGAAAGTAATTACTTTTATTATACATTGGAATATTAAAACTCAGTAGCTATTTATATTTCTTTTGATCTAGGCATGCAAACTAATTTTATATATTATATTTGTTGGAAATTTAATTTTTCTGTTTCATATTTCATTATATTTAAATTATTATGAAAATAAGAAAAATATTAATTAATGATTGATTAATTTTTGAAGAATTTTACTTCCCCTCTTTTTTTACGGATTACAAATATTAATGAATTAAATAATTATTAATGTTCGCAAAGGTAACAAAAAATAAATCGTTACCATGCAAATTACTTAAAAAAATGTTTAAAAATGTAAAATGAATCATCTATTGACAGAAAGTGTTCATAATGTTCATCGCGTAAGTAAGGCCTCAAAATTCCTAAATTTAAATAGCTATCAAAGCTAGTTAAATATAGCTATTCAAAAAAATATAGCTATAGCTATTCAAAAAAAACTTCATAATCTTGGACACTAGAAGCTAAAAACATCCAAAGAAGAAAAAAAAATTAGCACGCATAAAAAGAAAAAATGGAGAGGTGTAAATAGCCTAAGCAGAAGAGTCTACATAATATTCCAACAGCATCATTGAAGCATAATTTGTAAATAATAAAATTTACTGAAGATAGGCAATTTAAATTTAGAAAACAGAAAAAAATGAAAAATAAAAACTAAAATAAAGCAAAGAGAAAAACATAAATAAACAAAAAAAAAGCAAAGTGAAAAATATAAATAAACAAATGAAAAAATAAATATGTATAACGGCCCAGTCTAAGCTCGAGTCCATGAATCAGGAACAAAAGGCCAGATAGAGCTCTTTTTGCATTTTTTTTTCTTATACTCACTAATACTGTCCACTTTTAACAGCGCTTGACAAACCAGGATAAATTATTGTTCAATTTGGAAAATTCTGTTTTCATCATGATATAGGAAATCCAATGTACTTTGAGCTTCTAAAGTCAATTTATTGTTTAATAGAATTTGGGAAATATTTAGTCGAGGTTTAATAAGTTTTCTCAAATGATTAAGAATAGGGCAATGGAAAATATAGTGTGGAATGTCATCATAATCGTTACCACATCTACAACTACAATTTCTCAAACTGAATCTTTTAAGATAATGCGGACAAAGTCCATGGTTTGTAGTTAATTGGGCTAAATATTTATTGTCAATACATCTATTTCTTTTTACCTAAGAAAAGATACTAAAGCGGCCTTCTTCATTATTTTCCCATTTTAATTGCCATTCATCGATGAGAATTTTACGAAGACGAGTTTTGATTGTACTTTCAGATTCCCCAAGGTGATAGTCAATTGCGGGTTTAAGTGAAGCAGCTTTGGCAGCCAGATCGGCTAGTTCATTACCTTTGATATATAATGAATATAGAAAAATGACTTATAAAGCTTAAACTTTTAAATAAGAAATTTTCCAAGAAAAATTAACTATTTTTTTTACTTGTTATTTTAAAACCGTTCTCAAAACTAAAAGTATAATATAGTTTGATGTTCATAAATAATATAATAACACATATAATAGTATGAATAAATTAATTTTTATTTGAATTATTTTGTTAGGATTAAGTTATATGCTTAAAATAATTAAGAAAGCCAAAGATTCAGCCATCAGTCCTATTTCCTGATTCAAATTCGTTATTCATATATGATATGAAAACTTATGACCCCTAGACAATTTATTAGTGATCTCTCTTACTTCCGCCATCACCTTATTTTCAAGAAATATCTCAAATAGCAATTTATTATATATGCTTTGTGGAGAAGGGGGGAAGAAGTCCGTCCCATGTTTCATTTTCACCATTTTTTTTTCTTATATGGAAACTCGTGACTTTGAGATAAAGTCTTGCTTATCGCCCCCATTTTAAGGAGATATCTCATATAAAACGCTGTCAGAGACCCCAGCCAGAATAGCTGGAGATACTTCGTTTCCGTCAATCAATTTTTCCACTTTGCCATTATAGTAAACTAATTAATCATCTGCTTTATCATGTAAATCTTGCTCATGTTTACTGCACAAATTTAATTTGAAATAGTATTGTTTTTGTTATGGTAAGATGCAGTTCATCAAATTTATATCACTTTATTAAATACATGATTGTTTAGACGACTCAACAGTTGACTAGTCATTTTAAAATTCACATTGCTTTATTCATATTTTTGTTAATGAAAACCACAAAATTCGATTGCTTTATAATTGGCTATTGCTTTATTCTAGAGAAAAGTCTGATTCTGCATAATCAATTTCTACTTTACAATATTGGCATTAAAATAGCCTGTAAGTTTTTTGCAATCAAATCAACATAAGAACTAACAAGGCTAACATAAAAACTTTCAAAATTCACTTTAAAAGTCTTTATGTTGTCAGTTTTGTTGTTTCTTTTCAGGCTAATTACTTTTTTCAACTATCATAGCTTCAAGTTACCGTCTTAACAAAACAAAATAAAGGATTGAATTTTTTTTCTCTGTATTATAAGTCAGTATTAGTCTTTTCACCTAACTAATAACAATGCTTATAAAATTAAAGAAAGTTAGTCTTAAGAAAGTAATTACTTTGAAATTAAATATTTCTTTATCCAAGAATTAAAATACATAAACAAAATAAATTACATAATTTTTCACTCACGAATCATAAGATTATAAAATAAAGCACATACAGGAAATTTTACTTTCAACTCTAGTTATATATTATATCAATTTTATTATTTTTTCAGCAATTTCCTAAACTTATTATCTTTATCATTTTTTAATAGCATTACTTTTTAAATAAATGACGGTTCAAAATTATACATTAAACTCAAGCAACCTCATCTCAAATAATGTCTTTAAGGATTTCATAAAAAGAAATCTCAATTAATAAATCAAATTTACTGTGTTTTATTCCTATAAAATACACATTTACTAATAAACTTTATTAAAAAACGAGGGAATTGTTAACTCATGGTTGCGAATCAATGCAACCAATGTACCAAAGAGACAGAAAACTTTTCAATGATATGTGGTACAAGGACTTCCGAAAAAAATCGATCATCAGAAGCATCTGTTATATCCTTCTCGAAAATCTACTTCCAAATGAGTTGTTTCTTCTACTAGTCTCTAGTAAGAATTATTAACCGTAAAACGGAAAACTACTATACTTTTGCGAAAAATACTTTTTAGAAAAGAAACGAATAAAATACCTCTGCAACTCCATAATACTTCGGGGGAAAAAATAAATGGTTGTATCAATATCAAATCTTATCCAACCACAGAGAGCAGAAAGAATTAAGTTATATTGATATAGTTTCTGCTTTAGTACTTAGTACTAAATACTAAATAGTACTTTAGTAATATATCTATGGTATTTATTTAAAAGCTACAGATATACCGTAAAGAAGTGAATAACTTTTTTTTTAGTTTTAATAAGTCTTATTCAATACAGACATTAAGAACAGACCATTTTTAAGCATTTATAAATGGAAAACTTTATTCATAAATAATTAAAATCATTGTTGCGTTTTCTGAATGTTATTTACGGTCAATAATTCTGCATAAATGATATTCAATAAGAAATGGCGATTCAATGGAGATTTTTCATGAGATTTTGCACTAATAGATTACATATTATATATTAACACGAATAAAATATATATAATATTCTATAATCAGTAAACATATAAGTTACCGATGCAGACTGAAATATTGTAATGTTTTACAAACACTGGTTTAAATTTAGTACAGGTTTTCCTCGCAAAAATATAAAACTAAAATTTCAAATTGTCTCATTATTTTACTACTTGATATAATTCGAAATATAAGAAAGATAAAATATTACAAACCAAAAATTAAAACTAACCAGTAAAATTTAATTTAAATTAGATTAATTAATTCTTAGTATTTTTACTGCTGCTGATATTCGTTTTTGGTATCGTTTCAATGCTACTTATTGGTTTTTGCTATGGAGAACGCATTCCAATAAAAAAAAAGTTGAAGTTGCTTTTTGAGAATTTTGAAATTTTGTCACTGTAACCGTCATTGTTAGAGTATAATTGTTGTTTTTCATATGATTCTTGAACACATCCCACAAAATACCTTGAACCAAAATTTTATTTTGTTCCTTTGAATGGTGTAATAGTTACGTATATCAAGAATAAATATTTTATAATAAACCGGTATACACATTTCCTTTCATATGTATAAATTGTCTAACTATTGAAAAAGTTATCTTAATGTCCTATTATGGCAATATTTAATACTTTTAATTAAACTTAGTTTTATCTAAAACTTCAAAAACCTGATAACGATACATAAATTCTGTACTTTTTTTATTTTTTTAAATCGCTACTAAATTAGATAGTTTTTTTCTTTAATAACGAAATTTTAACTATTATAAAATTATTTGCTTAGTTTTTCTATTGCATCTTTGTCATTGTTAAATATCTGCTCTATTCTCTTCTTTTCAATCTTAAGTTTCTTTCAATTATCGTTCTTTAAGGAATCTTTTTCAATATTAGGAGCTTAATAATTTTGTGTTTGATGACTGAAAGCTAAATAATAAAATGTCTCCTATCCTCAGGACAAAAGCATGAGCATAAAAAGTTGGGTACAAAAGATTTAATATTAAATATAAAATAATAAGCCAATTTATTTTTTCAGTTTATTTCTTTTGATGCAGAGACAAAAGAATTCATTACTGAAGTATTAGTGAGTACAAAGAAAGTTATTTTTCGTGATTTCCTTCATCTGCTACAAACATTCTGTGAGAAAAAATATTTAGAAAGAAAATCTAAGGTTAGTGAATATGGTTACAGAATAGTTTCAGATGGAAATATGTAAGTAAAAATTAGTCATACATGTTTTCTCATCTCTTTTCACTAGACCTACAACTGGGTAAATTTTGTAGCGATGCGTGAAAACGTCTGACTCTCTTTTATGATATACAATAGTTTGCAACCAAAACTCTAGAAGAAATTTCTGGGCTAATTTTTATAGATTTTAATATGCTGAAAAAATGCTTATTACTAGGGAAAATGCTTAAAAAAATTCGATCACGTATTTTTTATTTCATAAGGTGATATTTTTAGACGTAGTGCTTTAGACTAAAATTTGTTCTCACAAAAGTTGTTTAGAAACTTAAACGTTTTTAATAAACTTTTATTTTCATCTCCAAATATATACTTGTTTTCTCATACTATTATTTCTCGTAATATTATTTCACAGCCTTTTAAGCAAATAGAGCAGCAACTTGAGGAACTTTTGAAAATATTAATATGAATTATATCGAAATAAAGTATGGTGAGCATAATTGGATAGTTTCAGAGGTTTTCGAAATTTTATCCATAATGTTGTTCATCAAGTTAACTTATAATGAATAGCCATGCTGCTTTAGATATCCAACTGGATAGTCAAAGGCGGAAACTCCAATGGGAAAAATCTCATTAACAACTTTGTAATAAACCGAACCGCAGTGGAATAAAATGTGATTAAATTTATCCCTTGGTGATATATTCTATTTCCACCACAACAGAATAATAATCTACTGTAAAATTAGAGCATATGTAGTAAAGTTTTTAACTTAAAATTGGATATTGTTTCTAATGCTTATTTGTACCAGTTCTCAAAACTATTGAATTAGTAATAAGTAGATATACAGGTGCTTTCAAAAACCTTGACTGCGGCTTTTATTCCTTAAATATTGATCATAGACATATAATGTAAATTACAAAGTTGCATAAAAAAAGATGCAAAATATTATGAAATCGATTAAAATTTTCAGGATATTAAACTACAAAAAATACAAAATTTAAATTTTTATACGGACCCCGTACAAAAAAATTCCCAGTAAGTAAAATGTGCCGCATCCTCTTATAAGATCATGTACAAAATTTCAGCAATTTATCGCAAAAAGTCTCAAAGATATGAAACTACATTAATGCTGACTTAAACCACTTTTGGATGCCTGGATATGCGTTCGCAAAGAGGAAAAATCATTTCGGATGTTCGTGTTTTAGAGGTCGGACATAAATTAACAAAGAAAGTAATGATTGAATAAATAAATAATAATTGTTCTATTTATTGGTTCAAAAGTGTTAAAAATTCGTAGAAATAATAACTTAAGAGAACATCAGTGTTTTTACAAGTTTATTAACTGTGCTATTTTTAAGTTATATTCTGTAATTCATGATATAAAATGTTAAAGCATTTTTCAGGAAGCATAGATTTTAAAATTTGTATTTAAAACTAAAGATTTGTGATTGACTCTTCACAAACTTTGTTTTAACATATCTTTGAGAGGTTTCATGAAAAAATTCTGAAATTTTGCAAATGACCTTATTAGAGGATTGGACACATTTTACTTATTGGAAAAAATTTTGTAGGGGGTCTGTATAAAAATTTAAATTTTGTATTTTTTAAAGTTTAATCCCTTGAAAATTGTAATCGATTTCAGAACATTTTGCACCTCTTTTTATGCAACTTTGTAATTTACAGTATATGTCTGTGATCAATATTTAAGGAATAAAAGCCGCGGTCAATATTTTTGAGACACCCTGTATATGCAAGTTTTCACATACCAAAACTTTTACTTGATGCATTTTTAAACATTTTGAATGAAACTGAAAAAGAAGTATGGAACTAATTCAAAAATTAAGGCACTACTTTCGGAATATAGCCAGATTTGGTTTACAAAAGTACAATAGATGTTAACATTATTCGAGGTGCAGAGATACAAGAGGAATGTTAAGTTTCATTTTCTTTATTTTTGTACATAATATTTTTCTGGATCTTAGGAGAATTTAATAAAGGTCAAGGAAGGAAATTTGACCGAAGGCACAAAAGCCTGGGAAAGTCGTTATCAAAAATGTGATGTTAATACATATAAAGGAAGATTAGTGTTGGATCCCTAATTTCGACTGCAATGGTTGATACACAAGAAGATCTATAGCAAACATAAAAGCGAATGAAAAAAGTTCACATCTTAAGGCAAAAAAATACTGATCAACTGTTGACCTTAAAATCTAAAATATGATGTTGAAACATTTGGTTTGTAATTGTTTTCATCAAAATTACATTTTATGTGTGTTTTCATGAAACTCAATAAAAAATCAAAATTAAGTGTCTTCCTTAAGGAGAAAACTTAGATAATTTATGATTCCCTGCATCAATGCACTGAAATTTTCCCAGATCTATGTCACTCTTCATTTTTTTCTTTCTATTCTATGTTTCAAATCTCAAATAATTTAAATTATTAAAAGTTCGGTAAAAACCATTATCATAAGAAGGTCGTCCTAGAATCCTTGCATTTACATATTTAAATGAACACCATTTTTTAATACGCACTTTAATATAAATTTTAAGTAAGTTAGACGGCTGGAATTCATTAATTAGAAAATCATAATTGCATATCGAAACTTTTTGGAGAAAGTTCAATTTGTGCTTTACTACCTATTAGTAGATTTTCAACATCATCGCAAAATGGTCAAAATTTCACTAAAAATCCAAGTAGTATGAAAATCTGTTGTGAGTTTAATGCGACTTCAATCATCAAATTCCTGTAAAAAAATTATGTAGCGTAGAATTTGAAAGACACACTGATTTTTCGTCGTCGAGTATGTTTCAAAACTAAGAGGCACCACCCAAAATCTCTGTGTAACTTCACAATAATACAAAAATATAAATAATAATACATAAATTAATCTAGAAAGTTCAGTATCAATTCTAAAATTGTATAATTTTCATAAGAACAAATTCTTATGATATTTTTCACATTTTTATGAAGATAATATTGTCAAGCTTATTTTTTCGAAAATATAAAGTTTTTGCATAAGTGCTACTACAGAAGTAGAAGTAGGAGACACAAAGATTATTCATAATCTCACTGAATTGATTGGGTCAAAACGGTTTACTCACAAACATGGGTAAAAAGGAATACAAAGACATTTGTTATAAGAGCAAACATGGCAAAATAATTTTAATCTTGAGGTATACATCAAAGAAAAACACTAGAAAAGATGTCCAAACTACAAACTCTTGAACAGGTTTCATGTTGATACCAAAAGAAATTCCTAACATTCTAGAAGATTTCTAAAGGCTTCTAAAAGTGACAAGCTCCTCTTGCAATGACTAAAGTTTTTGCTCGCATGTGTTCCCAGAGCAAGAAGTCCAGACAACACAAACTCATAGTGCTGTAGACCAATAAACCGTATCATCATAAAGAGCTAGCTAAATGTAATGTTTCAATTTTAATACATTTTTTTGATGAAATGATCTGATGACACATGACGCTGGAGCAACATTAAACATATTAAGTAACATCTTTCCAGTGACTATGGGAAATGTTCTTTTATGAAAAGTCTTAACAGGGGAATATTTAGTTTATCGAAATTAATTCTTTCAGTGGTGGCGTGGGTGGTCAACTGTATACAACAAGAACATATTTCAGAAAGATCAAACATTCTCTATCATCCAGACCATAAAGAATACACTATTGTTTTACGAGATAATCTTTCATAAAACTAAATAGTTGCAAGTTGCATGTGTCCAATCCAGGTCTCATATAATGTTTATCAAAGCAAAAATAAGTAATTTCGGATCTTACAATGTAGTTACGTTTTCTACATGTCTTTGTACCTCTAATTCTCCTCAAATTTGGTGCACTGACGTTAATCATATATTTATAGTTACCGAATGTTTATACAATAAATCCATGCAAAGGACAATTTAGTTGTTTTTAATCTAAATATTTGCCTCCAATTGATTTAACATAGGTTAAGATTTATGGCTAATCCGGGATCTTCACTTCGATTAAAGACTTTAGCAAAGAAACTGGAGAATGTTTTCTCCTTTTCAAGATATTGGAAAGAAAATTCTGTCTTTCCAGTAAATTTCCTTGGCGTTGTCTGTACTTGAATTCTCCCTGTAGGAATAAGTCCATCCATCAAAATTGTCACAACAAAAGAAAATGAGAGTAAAATTATCTGAATTCTGATTAAATATACCAGATTTTATTTGCTTAAAGATTAAGTTACCTGTTTTTGCGTGAAGATTCTGTTGATAGGGCATCAATACCGTCTTTCTGAATTACGGCAATTGTTAACGTATATGATTCTATATTTATAAAAGGTGCAAAAATTATATTTTCACCAGTGAATTAATTATTTATTCAAAGAAGCAAGAGGTTATTTCTTGTACACTTCAAAAATTATTAAACTTGCTTAAAAATAAGAAAACCTTTGAATTTCGAAAAAAAATATAACTCATTTTTACGTATATTAATACTCAAAGAAAATATTTTTGAAGCTTCAATAATATTGACGCGACACAAATATTCTTTTTTTTTATCTATTTAAAGTTAGTGAAGGATTAACGCTTACTTAGTAACTTAGCCACAAACACAGCATTTTAAAGAATAGAAATTATTCACTGTTTTTTCTTTCCCTTAATTCTTTAAAGAAGTTTGCAAACATGAATAAAATAAGTTCAAAATACTTTTTCTCTTTCTTTATCTTTCAGAAATCAATTTTTTTCCGGTTAGTTTGATATTAGGTTTCTAAGAAAAAGCTCTTTCTCCTTTTGATTCTTCATCGCATCGTAAAAATTGATTCTTTAATTTCTTTATACTGAATATTTTTATTCATTTTTTTTTATTTATATCTATTTTATTTTTCTCTTAAAAGCAAAAAATTGTATTTTCAAAAAATCGCCCTTAAGAGAATATTTAAGCCAACCAATCTTTTTGAAAGATGTTAGTTTTAAAATTTATTTAGTCAACTTTAAAGATACTTTTTTTTATCCTTTATTAACTTGTTCCATTCTTAGATTATATTTTAGGTCAACAGAACTAAAGTACTTTAATTTCCCTAAATTCAAAAAAAAATCACAAAAATAGAGCTGCATCGAAATGATGTCAATAAATTTTCATATATTTAAAAGAAACAAATTACACAAAAAAGGTACAAAGTAAATTTTCAAAAAGTGAAAAATTTTATTTTCAAAAACCGTGGCAAGAATTTTAATCAGAATAAATGTGTCTTTTTTGCACTGCTCCTAAGCACTGTTACTTAGGTACTTCATTACTACTGCTGTGAGATTAGTACGCATTTTGTTATTTATTAATAGAAAATTTTGCTGATTGTATCCCGAAATAGCTTAGCATGAAAAGCAAGGTCTGCATTTTGCATATTTCAATATTCTTAACAGCGCTAAAAAAATGTGTAGATAAATATGACCATTCAAAATGATATATGTTAATATCATCATGCCAAAATCTTCAACCAATATTATTAACGGGTATTTTTGGATTTCTTGCATGTATTTTTCTCCTCGAATGCCATATTTACTCTTCAAAGATACCAGATTCATCACTAAGAATTAATCAGTTTCAATTCATGGAACCACAATTATGATAATATCTGCTATTTTAACGTGGAATATTTCACAACCCTAACTTAGTAGTAGAAAAATTATGAATTTCCTCATCAGAAATCCTTTTAATGTAATGTACCATTTGTGCATATCTGGATAGTGGTAACGAAATCATTTGAAGTATTTTCTTTCGTCTATCGTACCCAAATAATTTTCCAGAAACATTTGGGCTTGTTTCCGATATTACCCGACCTTACAAATGTCTGTGAATCCCTTCCAACTTGATGATTTTGGATACATTTAGGCTTTTACTGACTTACATCAGTGCTTATCTTGCTTTCATTTTCCGAATACATTCTCTTTCATTCTATAAAAGCATTTAATGCCTTTTCAATAATACTATATTTCAACCTCTAAGTGAAACTTTTATCTAAATACTGCTACGATTCTTGAAATTTTGAAGCAAATGTTTGTTCTCCTTTTCAAACTTACTAGAAAAATGGCCTGAAATATTTGCATATTTTTGTTTTTGGAGATGGAACAACCATGTCGGCACCAACACTACTAACTGCGGTCCAATCATACAGCATGTAAGAAGGTAACATGTACGATATGATTTACATTATAGAACAAAAAATTGCAGATGTCTCCCAAGATACATTAAATGCAATGGAAATCATTCTACGTTTCAATGTGACATTAAGGGGGGGGGGAATAGAAAACTAGTACGCAACAGCTGGAAGAAAAATACCTGACAACGTGGCGAGTGCTGATCTGAGCTTCCCAGGTTCACGTCCTGGTTCATAGATGGTTGTACTTTACCCTATGTTCTATCTGTGAGGTGTGTAAAAGAAACTCTTGTGCTAGAGAGTGTGTGAGGGGCTGTGCAAGAGAGTGTGTGAGTGTCATCTTCATATGAATTGGAAGTTAGACTTCTGCCTTTGGGTGCTCAGGGGCCTTAACCCTCAGAAGTTACTGCATAAATTCAACTTAAATCGCTGACTTCGTCAGCGGGCTTGTTCTATAATAAATGCCATAAATAACAATAACATTTTCATAGGCTTCGAAAAAAATTTGTATCTCCAAATTCGAAACTAAAGCAATCTATTTTTTTTAAACTTCAATCTAATGAAATAAATGTCGGCAAAATAATATCAGATATAATAAAAATAAATGAATAGTAATAATAAAGAACTAAATCTAACTACAATGACATAAATTTTATTCTTGCAAAATGCACACATGCTATGATCTAAAAGATTTGTTCGAAACTGTAATCTTATTATTTAATTAAGTTAAAACTAAGAAAATTAGGCAACTTTTCTACCCTATCATCAAAAATCACATTCACGGTTTTGTTGCTTAGTAAGATTGCTGAAACAGTTTTTAAATACTTTGCAAAGTTACAACAGAAGTGAGATTTTGTTGTTAAACAGTACCAATTACACTGAATATTAAAAGGGATAATACATATACAGAAGAGATTTGATATTAATCATTGTTCTCAGCATTTTTTGTGGGATTATAATAAAAAACAAGTAATTAGTATCTTCCCGATTTGAACCATCCTGAATCCAAAAAATAGAAAAAAAAACACTTTTGAAATTGTGATTATCAAATTTCTATCAAAGCAATTTCTGTCTTCTGTCCTATTCTTGTGTTTCTGAAAACAGTGACTCAGAAAAGCAATAAGGTAGGTAAATGGAATTAAGTATGCCATCGCCTCATAAAAATTCATTCCTCATAAAAAGTTATAACAAAATGAATATTCAGTGAAAGGAAAAAATTGATTGTTATATTGATTCGTTTATATTCATAACATTAACTTTGTTCCATTTAAAAATATACCTGCACAATAGATATACAACATTCTCCTTGGTTAGCTATGCATGAAAAATAGCAAAATTAACTGGGTAATAACACTGGTGAAATCAATTTAGTTGTTGAAGCTGGGTCTGTGTCAAAATTTCATTTTCACATATTTCACTAAAATGGAGGAACACAGGAAATGATTTATGACGTATATAAAAGTCTGGAGCTTCCAAATGGAATATAAATTTAGGAAATATGCAGGGTGTTGCCGAATTCGACCGACAAATTCAGAGGGATGATAGTAGGCATCAAGAGGATAAAGAATCACCATACAACATGGGGTCCCAAACGTCGTGTAGGGGGTGAAAATCACAAAAATATAGGAAGTCGGTGAACCTTTGGAAACTGTAAAAAATTAATAATCAAATAACAATAGGTGTTTCAACTATGAATTTTTTTAAAGTTAAAGCACATTCTTAAAGACTATTTTTCATGTAAGTAACATGCCGATTTGATGAACCAGGGGGTCATAAATTATTGAAACCAAAAAATAGTTTAAAACCCTTATCTGCAAAAATATTAAAACTTTAAGAAAAATGAAAGCTTGAACATATTAGGAATTTTATACTCTTTAATTTGATATAAGTCTGTAGTGTGAAAACTGAAGAGGTTTTAAAATATTCAAGAAAAACTAAATGTTTGCCTGTAAAGATCGCTGCAACATCGGCAGGTATTGCAAAATTCTACCGAAAAATTCTGATAGTAGGCATCAAGGCGATAAGAATTTTCAAAGAAATGTAAAGTCGCAAACGACGGTGAAAATTTATTTGCTGGAATACAGATACAGCATACATTTACAGCACAGACATTTTAACATAAGAAAGGAGACGATGTGAAACTTTTATAAAAATTGCGGAATGTTGCGGCCACGAAGGTCATTACACAACCGACAACGACATTTAAAAGATCGCCAGACGAGCTTAAACATACCAGGTGTGCTTGCGATTTTTCCAGCAGCGACGACGATCCGTGCTATGAGATCTTTCAATTTCAAAGGTGTCTGATAAACAAGTGATTTCAGATGGCCCCAGAAGAAGAAATCTAAGGGATTGCGGGCCGGGGAGCGTGGAGCGTGGAAAATTTCATACCCTGTTGGCAAGGTTATACACTTAGAAAAGGAATTACTTCGATCCCACTGTAAGTCTTACGCCGACAGCAGTTGCTGTTATTTAAGTAGCGATTTGTTGCCTGTACAGTGATGGCTAAAATTGCGGACACTTTTGAAAATTTTTATGTTTTCTGACTTTGTACGTTTATAGAAAATGTTACGTTTCACAAAATGCAAACTCTTATATGTCATTTTAAAGAGAATTTAATGCTTATTTAAATACATAAAGCAAAATTCAAATATTTATAATACAAAAGAAGTTGAGCGACATTAATTATCGACATACATTAGATACTGATGACTGCAGTGAGTTATCAGTACTTAGTAGGGTAGCCTTTATTTTTTATTGCAGCTTCACACTGATGTTTCATTGAGATGACGACAGTTTTAAGCTCTTCTTTGATTATTACATGATGCCAGGAAACAATTGTAGCCTGAATTTATTCTCTTTAATGATGAATGCTTCATATGTACAAGAGTTTTCAAACGGCGTCATAAGTTCTCTATAATTTTCAGGTCAGAACTGTTTCTGGGCCATGATAACAATTCAATGCTCTTTGTACTAAACCCCACTTTCGATATTTTTGCTGTGTGGCGATTAGCTGAATCGAGCTGAAAAATAAATGATGTGTTGTCGGGAAAGAGATCACTGATGGAAGGTGCAAATTTTGGCTCTAGAGTAGTGTCAATGTATTTTCTTGCATTTAATGTCCCATCGATAACATGAAAGAGACCAATACCGTCTGCTGACATGCTTGACCAAATCATAGCACTAACTGAGTTCTTCATAGTTACTTGAATGCAGTCAGGGTGTAGCTCTTCGCCTCTTCTACGTCTTACATATTTTCATCATCACTATCGAATAACAATATCATTGTCTCATCACTCTGTATAACTTGTGAATACTGATCATCTGTCCAATTAATGCATCCTTTGTCCATTGTAATCTTTTTATACGGTGTTGTAAATTGAAATAAGGATTTTTTTTCATTGAATTCTACCTCTTAGAACAACATCTAATAATCTTCTCCTGATTGTTCTTGAACTGACATAAATGCAGCATCATTCAATTGACTTATGATGGTCGCTTATGACATTATTCTATCTTGGAGACAGTTTTTTTTTATTCTTCTGTCATCAACAGATGTGGTGCACCGTTTTCGGCCATTTCCTGCTTTTTTTTTATTTAATTTGTCTTCTGATATTGTAAACAAAATTTTCTGACTCCAGATGTTGTCACTGAACCACCCACCTGTCTTGTAATTTCAGCATAGGAAAGACCACATTCTTGTAACACAATAATCTTAATTCTCTTTCCAGGTGTCCAATCTGTTCTTTTATTTGATATCATTGCTTCTTGACTAAATATTAGAAATATTTATAGAAATCCGAACTGCATATTAAAAAGTTTCACAAAATTTCTAACTTGCAATTTGATTACATAAATAACAGTCTTCCTTCTACAGAAAAAAGCTTAATATTGACTTTTTCTAACTTTTAACATGATGTCAGGGTCTGCTAGCAGTTATTAACATTTGATTGGTTCCCAGAACAAGAACAGTGATTTGTTAGGAAAGTTATAAATTACGATCCACTTCATCACAGTGTTTGTATTCAGATTGAAATAAGAATAACTATTTTTGTATTGCAAATATTTGAATTTTG
The DNA here is from genome assembly GCF_947563725.1 of Argiope bruennichi. Classification (NCBI taxonomy): domain Eukaryota; kingdom Metazoa; phylum Arthropoda; class Arachnida; order Araneae; family Araneidae; genus Argiope; species Argiope bruennichi. The sequence continues at coordinate 127,958,402 of NC_079152.1, forward strand.
TTTTTAGTATTGAAATTAGCATTAAATTATCTTTAAAATTATGTGTAAGAGTTTGCATTTAGTGAAATATAACATTTTCTATAAGCATACAAAGTAAAAAAAACATAACGATTTTCAAAAGTGTTCACAATTTTGGCCACCTCTATACATGTTGACTGGGTACGATTAATGTGTTATTGTTGTGGATTATCCCACCTGGTCGACAGTGACATCAAACCAGGTCCATGAGCCGGAACGTTTTCAAACAATGTAGCACAGCCTCGCAATGTGCTCATTGTCTCCTAATCGACGAGTCATGATAAAAGGGCCTCGATTCCAGCGGGGCGGTTTGGGGCGGTTTGGGGCGGTTTGAGAATTTACCCTATAACATCCACGTGGGGCGGTTTGGGGCGGCTGTAAGCCGTTTTAGGGGTGATGGGTATTAAAAGAGGCTACTCTACAGAACACTCCAGGAGGTCCTCGTTATCTTTGACAATCGCGGCTTTTTCACAGTAGTTTCCCCTGTGCCTTAGGGAGGTAGGGGGTTGAGGAGGAATTCACTAAATGGGTTGTTGGCGTACATTTTGTATTTTGAAAGGGTTTTAGTTTCTGTTTTCACGTGTTGTTAGCTCAAAATTGGAAGGATTTTATGGCCATTTATAAAAGAAATTTTCCACTGAAGTTCTCTGGTAACGATGAATGATATATAAGGATACCGACACGTTGTTTATTTTTCGGACAAGCATCAGAAGCCCTTTTCAGTAGTAAGACTATTGTAATGATATAAAGACAAACAATTGCATTGTCAATGCGGCCTATTCACATCGCAGTTTTCTCACAAAATGGGTAGCGACAGTTGTTACTATGGAAGGAAGTCGTTTTACACTCCAAGCATCTTATTCTTTCATCAAAGGACTGTCGGAAATTCTGAGGCCGTGTACAAACTACCGCTTTTAAAATAGAATTAAAAAAAAAAAAAAAAGATTGGATGTATCGCCCTCTTCAAAGAATGATATAAGTTATATAAATACTGAGTTCCTTTTTAGAATGCCATTCTGAAAATTTTTCTTCAGTTGTGAATTTCTGAATCTTTATTTTATGTACTGTGAATCGGGTGTTTGGATTATCAGAGTAATTTTTCTACGCTTATTATTTCTTCATTATGAGTAAAAGAAATCGTGAACACACTGAAGAAGAAATTAAAGCAATTTTACTTGATTCTGATGAAAGTGACAGTGATCTATCAACGAAGATGATGGTTGGCCAAAAAATGATACTTTAGCTGATCTCTCGTTTATTCTAAGCAAAGAAGCAGGAGATGAAACTAACGAGGGTCAGATGAACAAGAGAGATAGAGATGAGGAGTCAAAAAATGCTATATAATGTACATATTATCAAAAATTTGCAAATGATTCCCTCGTGTGGAAATTTGTGGAAATTTAATATGAAGCTTTCGTTCAAAAATTTATCTTGTCTTAACAATACTATAGAAAACATCACATAACATTTTAAAATCAGAAATTCAGCTTGAAAAATTCAACATGATAGTTCATACTAAAAATGTAATATTTATGATTAATGTAATTTTAAATGTGTTAAATCTTCATATTTAGTTTATGAAGAATGTATGTTTTAGTAAAATGTTCAGGCTGAAAACTGAAGGAATGTATTTTCGAAATATATTTCGCTGAGTAATTTTTCCCCCGAATTTTATTTCATTATTAAATGAAGTTTTAAAAATATGTTATCTCATCTATCGAAACAATTCGATAGATGAGATATATAACGTTTGACGTAATATATTCCCTTGGTTAGAAAAAAAATTTAATAGTTATATTTTAAAAGATTAGTAAAAATGAGTGGCAAAATAAAGATATTTTTGGAATTTATATTTACCCTACATTCTTTTTCGATTATTTAAGGTAAAAGCAAGAATCCGGAAGGTTTTGGGGAAAAAAATGTGAAAACTTCTTTAAAAATTTAATTAAAGTTCTAAAACTTTTCTCTTAGTATCACTATCGAAAATGCAAAGTAATATTTTATATTTAAAAATTCAATAAAGATAATCGTTTATATTAAAAAAAATGCTAAAGACAATAAAAAAAAATCTTAGCTGAGTGTTGAAAGAACATATTATTTTCGAAACATCTTTCAAAAAGAGCAATAACATTTTTTTTATCCAACGATTGTTTTTATTTCGGTATTAAATGAAGATTTAAAACATTATCTTGTTTATCACTGGAAAGCATTGACATCTATACTATGTAAAAAAATGTACTATTTGCATTGATATATGTATAATGTATGTTTTACATTACTATGTAAAAATTTTTTACATGGTAATATATGACATATTATTTAATTTTGGCAATAAAAAAAGTGTAAAAGCCTATTGAGAATTAAATGGAACATAAAGATGTTTTTGAAATTGCTAGTAAAGCCAGTTTTTATTTAAATGGTTTGGAAGCCTAACAGGAAACTTACAAAAAAAAATTAATTATAGAATAAATTTCAAATTTTTTGTAAAAAAATATACCCCACAAAGATGATGAGCGAAACACTTCACACTAAAAAATATAAATACATTAGAATAAAACTCTTAAACTGATGGAAAATGAATCTCGTTGTCGAAAACCGCAAGGCAATTATTCAAGGTAGAGCGTCGACAGTTTTATTACTTCAGAGTGTGGGGGGTAACTGCCCCTCAGCTAGGAAGAGTCCATGTCTTTCAGAGACACGTTGAGAAAGTCTGGATGTTAAAGGGAGTGCCACTTGAAAAGTGCTTGGATGTTAAAGAGTTAAAATGCAGCTTCAAGATGTCAAGGACCCAGCGGCACCAATGGCTGAAGTCTGACTTTGTCTCCTGCCTGCATTGCATTTAGCTGAGCATAATCGAATGACCTTCACGTCTTGTGTGACCCTACCAGGAGGATTCTCTCCCGACTTACTTCGACCATTCCGCCCAGGAAAACTTCCCCCGCCGCGATGAGGCAACAATGCAGGACTTTAGGGGAGCGATTAATGTGTTGTTGATTTCACAAGTGCTGTTTTTTATGCTCACCTTTTTTCCGTTTTACTAATTGCGTTTCATGTTTCCGTATGCAATAAAACGCCATCATTCGTTATCGTGTTTATTGGATTTCTCAAACCTTATACTTAACAGACCCATCTCCGTAACCATATAGATGTATATATTGTTATATAATGATTAATTGTATGTAATCAATTGGAGTATATAATTCCAAAAATGAGTTTTCAATCTAAATCAAGAGATAAACATTTCAATGTTTCCAGTAATGAGCTAGTAAATGCAGTTGCTTGAACTTTAAATCTAAAAGAGGGCCTATCGGTTTAAATAAACTGATTGCTTAAAAAAATAATTACAACTGATGTTTTGAAAATAATTTAATGTTTTACTTATAATCCAACATAACTAAAAATAATTATAAATTATATTTCCTGTTATTAATTATTTTGTTGAAAAAACACTGGAAAAATTACTAGGTAAACAGATATTCGTATGTTCAAATCATAAATTACAAAGAATAAATTTTTGAATTCTATTGGTAACAATAAGATTCAGTCTTAATGAATGAAAATTTAAAATTGAATTCCTCTATTTGTAAGTAGAATTTTTTTAAAAATCATGCTAATTTATAATGGAAATTTATGAGCTTTAAACATAAGTACAATAAAGCATTAGAACAAAATAATTTTGTTCTTTCCTGTACAAAATAATTTACAGCCTCTCTTTCAGAATATGAAATTTCCTTTACTAGCTTTAATTCATCTCTACATAATTTTATGAGATTATTTATAATGAAAATTAATAAATTAGCTGACTTTCAAAAATTTCAGTAAAACTTAAACCATTTTTGATGAGATTAAATTTATCTGTATGGAAGAAAGGAAAGGGCATACATGTAATGTAATCTTGTTTATTCCGCAAATACTATTTTAAGAAATGCTGAATTAGAAATTTATTATATGTTTTGTATTTTATTTTTATGTAAAGCTATGGCTTAATTTTTATGTTTCTGAGCTAATGGCAATCGGGTGCTTTAAATCTAGAAATTTCATCATATCATGGCAAATCAAAAACAACTATAATCGATTACATAACTTATATGAAACATATAACTGGATAAAAAAAACTAATTATTTAAAAACATAAAAAATGTGTTTAATAAAATAAATGGAAAAGGTTGGTCGGTATAAAAATTTCATTGATGAAATACATAGAAGGTATTTGCAAATACATTGCATTAAATCAAATTGAATCTGAAGAAAGAATAAAGCTTGAAATTCCAGAACCTCGTAGAATTCGAAATATCAGATTTCGATGTCCAATACTATTCGGAGGAGGAATAATAATTTGAAAAGCAGATGCGCCATCTTTTCCGCTTTCTAAAAAAATTCGATTCTTTTGAATACTTCAACATAAATATTCGGATGTTGGATAGAGTTCTAAATACTTTTCTTTGGCTTAGACGTGTATATTAAGGTAAAAGAATGGAACACCTATTTGAAAAAGGAAAATATTTATTATGAAATTGAGATTAAATACAGGAAGTAAAATTAGATAAAATCATTAAAATACGTTTGTGTAATTTATTTTATTTTAATTTGCCTTTGTGGCTAAATGACGCCACAAGATAATATTTTTTGTTACTTTTTTTTTATTTAAAAAGCATTTTTTTTTTGTTAATTTTTTATCCTTTATCGTTTTGTAGCTCATATTTGTATATTTTTCAAAAGTATTCTAAACTTTTATTACTTTTCTATTTTAACTATCATTATTTTTTATTTGTCATTATTATTTATTTTATTTATTATTGCTATATTATTTTAATTTTAAGTCTGCAATATCCTTTCAAATGTAGCTTTTGATATTCATTATCAATCAATCGATATTTTTGTAATTTAATATACTTTGAATAAACCTAATTCATTAATATTCTATTAGAAAATTATTTTCATGTACGTGCTTTAGAACCTTCTAAAGAGAAATGGAAGTCTAAATGAAAATTATCCTCTGAAGTTCAAGTTTTACAATTTCAAAAAAGAAAAAGAAAAAAAAAGAAAAAAAAAAAAAAACATGATTTTGGATTTAATGGTGTGTGTGGGTTTTTTTTTTTTTTTATGTTTATGTATGAGGAAAATACAGAGCATATCAGCAGAATGTTAACATTTTGACTGATTTGGCTCAAAATTTAACAATTTACATTTTTAGATGATAAATCTGTATACCAAATTTTATCTATCTAATTCATTACATTTTGTAATTATGGTGTTAACTTATATTTGAACCGTCGGACAGACAGGCCTCTTCTGAAGAGATTCCATTCAAAATTTGATATTAATTCTTCACATTTGGTGTAAAAAAAACATATATCAAATTTCATCTTTATATCTCAAAACGTTTTTGGATTATTTTGTTCCCAAAGAGGTGGACAGTCATGATTTCAAGCAATGGGAGGGGTCTCCTTGAAACTTTCTCGCCTACTTTCCAATAAAGGTCTTATACTTTTCTTTTCCAATAAGATCGTGGTCCTTGGATGAGCATGGTGAATATTAGTTACGAAATATACATATTTTACATGAATCTATTATTTTTACTGAATCTATTGTATGACTAGATGTTTCCTTTACAGTCGATTGTAACCAAAATTTAACACAGAACTACAACTGTAACCCCAAGATGTTATAGCGAATTTCATTGATTTATGCCATTACATTTCTGAGTTATTGCGTTTGCATGCATGGGAAAGTATGGATAGAACATACGATAGGTCAGGCTACTGACATATTTATTTCAAAATTTAATGAGAATCTACATTTTAAATGTTAAACTTGCTTTAAATTTAATCTACTTAGCTATTTGAATTTTTAGTTATCGATCTGACTTTTATTTGAGAAGCTAGACTTAATTAGAATAGATTGCTGAGGAAATTTCAAAAGCTCAAAATTTGATAAAAATCTACAATTTGGTCTAAGGTTCCTATATAGAATCTATATCCAAGCGTTTTTTGAGTTCTCGTGCTTGCAGATATAATGTCAAAAATGTGTTTCAAAATCTCGAGTTCGAATTTTTTAAAGATTTTAATACTTTTTCCCTATATACTTGGTGCAAGAGAAAATAATTACTGAGAGGTAATGTCTACAATCTACATAAACCTTAATACCAGTTTAATGGATAAATATGGAACTCTAAAAAGTTTGATTTATATAATTGCTTAGCAGCGGTTTTTCAGATGGATTGCAGATTTAATGGACAAACGTATAAAAAGAAATGAAGAAAAGCAAACGCATGAAAAATAAAATACATTTCCTCTATTTTTATAATATCGCTGCATACTAAGTTTTTTTTTAAAGATTTGTTAAAGATAATACGGAGATAAACTTGAATTATTAAAGATAAATTACTAATTTTATTTCAAATTTTTTTGCAAAACAAACGAATATAAATTTTTCATAAATAAACTTTGGAACCTAACAGCCTTCTCTCTGTAAATCTGATAAAAAAAATCTCTCTAAATTAAGTATAACGGTTATAAAATTTCCTATTAAGCTTTTAGGTCATTTGTACATATTATATGTTTGGTTTCCCTTAAAATTTCGTTGAAAAATTGTTAGATCGATCAATTTTTATATCTAGTTTTTTTTAATCTTTTCAATTAATGGAGAGATATCAAGGTTCTTTTCTATTCAAATAATAGAAGTAAAATAAAAAGGCAACCCATATTCTGTTTTCCTGCCAAATACTCCTTAAACGTTTTTATTAGTTAATTAATTTTTAGGAGCTAAATTCATCGCTCTTGCAAACCATTATTCCAGAAATGTAAAAGGCTTATCTTCATTTTTGGAAACATAAGCGAAAGTTATACTCTATGTTATAAAGTTTGTAATGAGAGAAATAATAAGCGGAGTTGCTAAGTTCGTGATGGTATAATGAAAGCATACAATACCAACAAACTTTTCAAAAAAGTAAAAAAGATAAGAAGTTTGTTTTGTTTTTTATGCATATAAATAGAGATCCAACAAAGACTTAATGTTTGGCAAATGAATCAGCTTTTTCAAATTATTTGCTAAATAAAGCGAAACATTCATTTTAGATTACTGTTTTATTGAAGAGTTCCTCCATAACAGTTTTTTTTTAAATATCACATTTATACCACGGCCAGAGAGTATGAAAGAACTTCTTTTCAGTAAGAGTTTTCAGTAATATTATGGGTAAGACATTGAATGAACCAACTTTTCAGAAATAGAACGAAAGTAATCTCGTACAAGTCTTTTGTTGTGGCCATAAAATTTAATCTTCTTAAAGAATTGGACAAGTGCAGCTTCTGAAAGCGAGAATGAAACTTAATGCACATAAATGTCTCAAAGGCTATTTAGTTTCTCTGATTTTTGGAGTTTGATTGCCCAATAGAACACCCCATTTAGGAATCGCAAATGACGAAGACATAAACTAATTCTTAAAGACTCAAATGAAACAAACAGTCTCAAACATAATTTTATGTTTCTCAACCATAATGGTATCTATTTAAGCATATTTTAACTTAACATTTTCCTGCCTGAAACAAAAACAAAAAATCTCAATAAGAAAACACTGCATAAGAGCCGCTTATTGATTATTAATTTTTTAGGCCGTTGTACAACTGATATAGAATGCATTCTTTAAATTTCATTTTGTTATTTGATATGAATAAAAAGCATGAATTTAATTGAATCAATCTGTTACAAATTACTGCAGTGAGTTGAAAAGTGTATATACTACAAATAAAAAATGGAAGTAAAAATTGTTAAAAAAATCTAAAAATGTTAAATATTAAAAAAATGTTAAAATGTGCATCAAATTTTGAAAAAAATATTAAAAACAAAAAAAATTGTACAAAAATGAAATTTATATCATTAGAAAAGTTTTTTTTTTTTAGTTTGAAGATAATGGAAAAATTGTTTGTGCAATATAATAATTTTGGAAGATAAGGTCATCAATTCCCATAAGCAACTCATAGCTATTATCTATCTGGCGACGGTTAAGCTTATTTTCGCTCCTGATTATACTTTCTGTTATTCTCTATAAAAAACGTCTATTTTTATTATTAAACGTTTATTATTTAGACTTAAAAATGTATATTTTTATTATTATTATTATTTCTTTTGCATCTACTTTCCTCTGACTGAATGGAGCTTTCGATGACACGGCGAGCCATCTCCAGTCCATTACTAATGTTTGCTGCTCTATTAATTAGAGAAGCGTTAAATGAAGTAAGTTACAAAAACATTCTGTGAAGCAATTTTAAACGTTGTAATGTCGATTTGTTAGCATTCAACTATTGTCGTTCGTCAATAAATAGTAAGAACGATTTCTGTATCACATACTTTAGCGTTTTATATACAGGATGTCCAAGAAAGGGGGGTAAATGCTTATTTCGTCAACTATTCCATATATACTTCCAGTTGTAACTTTGCATCAAATAAAGGAATCGAAATGTATGAAAATACTTTGGCATCTGTGGAGGTAAATAAAAAAAAGTTACAAAAATTAAATTCTAATACCATCCTTATGGTGGAAAGTGTCAATAAGTAACTTCCTTTTCTTGCACTCGTTTCTTTTCATGCATTCATTACTTCATTCTTTTATCTGTAAAATTTGCAGAAATATCTAAATGCCAATTTATGCAGTTAGACTATTTTTTGATTATTTCTGACCGGTATTTAAGTCAGACTTCCTTTGCAATTTTTAAGGACGATATATACATCACAAAGGATTATTAAAAAGCTGAAATCAGTAAAAAATAGTATACATTATTCATTTCGATTCGATAATACATTACTTCTTTTTTAAATGTGTTCGAAATTAACACTTTTGAAATTTATACGATATTGTATTCTTTTAAATATACGCGACTTGTGACTTAAAAACAGGTGGGTTTTTTTTCTGCGACAAAAACACTACTAAGTATGCATTGCTAAAACCAATTCATCTCTTATTTAGCACATAAAGCTAATTAAAATTAAATGAATATATCTATCACTATTCAGCCCATTGCTCTACAAAATGGGACCAATCAAAGCATTTCTAAAAAGGCCACACAACAAATTTATTAAAACGTGACCAGTTATGAGGAATTTTAACCGTTTCAGAAGAAATGGTTTTGAAGATTAATATCTCTATCTAGATTAAAGCAACATTCGGCTCACCAAATTGTATTTAGTAAAAATGAAGGATTTGATTTTACCAAGGTAGGCCTCAATTGCAAAACTTTGGACATAGATCGTATAGTTATTCATTTAACTGTTGTATTGGTGTATGGACTCCACGCATACAGCATGAATGCTAGTTAATACGTTGAAATTTTCTCTAACCTGACCATTTGGTGATGCTAAGTTCTGAACTGACTATTCGTACTGTAAGGGCGCTGCGGATGATTAGAACCAGAAAACGAACTGAAGGGAAGAGTGTGGAGAAGGAGGACGGCGGGAGAGACGGTGCCGAGAGAGAAGAGAGATGGATGTTCGGAGTTCTATGATGTTCTCATGCTAAATTTTGTAATAGTGTTCATATATGTTATGTTTCGTCCTACGTCAATTAAATGTTGTCAAAAAATTTAAATATGGTGTCATGCCAATTATTTTCGTTTACATTTATTTACTAAAAGGGCAGTCTTTGTCTTATTAATTTTTCTGATGAGAAATAAGAATTAAAAAAGCTCGGCAGCGCCGACATCTTGGTGGCAGCGAACGGGATCTGGATTAATGAAGGTGTCTATTATATTTCCGGCTGATCCAGAAGGAAATCGAGGTAACCCACCGAATCCAGGTATGTGATGAGGGAAGTTACGGGAGTAGCTAAAGGAACTCAGGTAAGCTAAATGTTTACTGATTTGGTGCGCATGTAAAGATATAGTTTTGTTCCGTCCGGAATATAATTTGTTGTATCACGCCAGTGATTTTGTTCCGTCAGGAATATAGGTTTAAGTATCACGTCAGTGATATCCAGATTTCTAACTTCTGCATGTTGTGTCATCTTCTAACATAGTGGTAATATATCTTTACAGCACAAATAAATATTAATTTATTATAGTTTATACTTTGTTCCGCCAGGAACTTGCCATTTTATTTGTTACGTCAGTGATAATACCGCGTCAGTGGTTACGATGATTAAATATAGTTTACGTCAGTAAAATAAAGAGAGTAAAAAAAATTGATTATTGTACCTTTTAGAGAAATAAAACTAAAACATGCTGTGTTAAGAATTTATTTCTATCAAGAAATGAGCTGAACAACTGTTGACACTATTGTTTCGTTTTGAAAGGGTGAATGCTGTCATAAATAATTGTATATCATTTTATAATAAATTCTTTATTTTTATAAGAATAAAACTGGTGTTCTTTTGATATATTTTTTTTAATATATAATAAAGTAATTGTTCCATAAACATTGCAACGAATTAATTCTTGGAAAATACAATAATAAGCTCTACGAGTTTTTGTTTCACTTGTTTTGATATTTATGTTCTTTTTTCAGATATTCTGGACATTAAAGAATTTATTTTGATTGTTGTCTTAAATAAGTGATATGTTTAATTGAATTTTATGCTTGATAATTCTGTATTCTAGTAAATAAGTGATATGTTTAATTGAATTTTGTGCTTGATAATTCTGTATTTTAGTTGAAAAATAATTACCAGTAACACTTTCGTTTCGATTCCGAACGAAAGATATTTTAAAAATAATACTTTTCTGATTGATATACGTATTTCCGGTGTTCCGGATAAATCATTCTTGTTTTATGAATCCTGTTGACGGCAGTTAAAAAAAAGAAAACAAGAAATAAGTAAAAGGAAAGAGTAGATTTATGGGTTTTTTTATCATTTAATTTATGCCATTTGTGTTTTTTTTTATTAAAAGGATATTTCTTAGAATTAATACTATTTGCTGTTATTCGGGAAAGCCTTCTAATACTCTCTTCATTTTATGATTGTTAATGTATTAAATTCTTTCAGTTATTGTTTCGTAACATTTGACTATAGCTCAAACAAATAATTCTTGTTTAATAAATATGAATGATCTTTATTAATGGAAGATTTATTACTTTTACATTTTCTTTTTTATTGATATAAGTATAAAGTGAGTGCTGTATTAGAGATTATATTTTATTGTTGTGAAATAGAACGACAACAAAAGTTGTTAAAAGTTAATTTGTGTTACATTATAAAAAGTGTGTCGCAAATGCATAAACCATTTTATGTTTAATATTTTAAGGAATGTTTTCAAATAAAACAGAAATTGTTTGGAACATTTACTTGCATTTTTGATTGTTAAAATAAATTTTATGAATTTAATTATTTCCATAATAAATTTTTGTTTCACAAAGAAAAAGTTTTAGGGGAGTCCGTTGCTCAGCTAGTTTTGCCTAAGAAGCGTAGACTTGAAGTTCTAAATTTAGCTCACTGTTCGGTATTTGGAGGTCACATGGGCGCAAGAAAAACTGCTGAAAGAATAAGGTATTCTTTTTACTGGCATGGAATATCCAAAGATGTCAGAGCTTTTTGTCAACAGTGCAAAGAGTGTCAGTTGACAAGGCGAATAAATCAAAAGGACAGAGTACCAAGAACTCCTGTGGCAAGACCAGAATTGCCGTTCCAAGTGGTAAACATCGACACAATTGGACCTATAGATCCGCCGAATGCACAAGGTCACAGATATATATTATCTCCAGTTGACCAACACACGAGATGGGCTGAGGCAGTACCACTGACCAGTTTAACTGCCAAAGCTACATGTGAAGCACTGTTAACCATCTTCATGCGGACAGGTGTGCCTAATATAATAGCATCAGACAATGGGACTAATTTCAATGCTAGTTTGACACAAGAGTTTGAAAAAAGAATGGGATCCAGTCCAAGATTTTCGACACCATTGTATCCAGAGTCGAATGAACTGGTAGAAAGATTTAATCAGACGTTAAAGCACATGCTACATCATGTCATTTTGGAAGAGCCACGTACATGGCATACAAAAATACCATTCATTTTGTGGGCCTATCGAGAAGTCCCCAACAGCACGACCGGCGTAGCACCTTTTCAGTTGTTATATGGACGAAAACCAGAAGGACCCTTATCTATTCTGAGGAACACTTGGGTGGCAGATGAAGAGGGTTTGCAGTTGGATACTACTCCAGTACCTCTTTACATGGAAAAGCTTAAGAAGCAGCTAGAAGACGCAGCTGAGAAAGCAAAATTGATTTCAACAGTACAGCAAGAAAGAATGGCTCGTTATTACAATTTGAGATCTACGAAGAAAGTCTTTAATCCAGGAGACAAGGTAATTGTTCTATTACCTGATTCTAGAAACAAGCTTTTAGCTAGATGGCAAGGTCCATGTACCATCGAATCACGAAAGAATGAACATTCATTTTTAGTGAAGATGCCTGATGGTAGTCTGAGGCATGTGCATCAAAATAAAATGAGAGAATTTATTGCTAGCTCCGGAAGTGTGAACGTCATATTTGAAGGGGAAGAAGAATTTGGTGACATCGAAAATACTCCATTGAAAGAAGACTCCTTTTGGCAGGAAGTCAAATCCGTAGCCTCACCTGACTTATCAACTACGCAGCAAGCAGAATTGGAGAAATTATTAAAAGAATTTGAACCCTTATTCAAAAGACCAGTGCAACCAGTTGCAATAGGGGAGCACGTGATTGAACTTTTGCCCAATATTACTAGACGGAAACCGCATTCCTACAGTGTTCCAATGTCTTATAGAGCAGAGGTGGACAGACAAGTGAAAGAACTGTTGGACTTACACTTGATTGAACCTTCGAATGCAGACATTACATATCCTATAGTATGTGTGGCAAAGAAGGACGCGTCCATTCGAATGTGTATTGACTATAGAGCCCTTAATGCTGTAACAAAAGTTCCTAATTACCCCATGAAAGATACACAAGAATTAGTTTTTACTGCGGGGATGGCTCAGTGGTTATCTTGTCTAGATTTTCTAAAGGGATATTACCAAATTAAAATGAATGATGAGAACAAAATTTTAACAGCTTTTTCCACTCATAACTCAGTGGAAGGTTATGCCTTTTGGTCTATCGGGAGCATCGGGTACATTCCAAAAAATAATGAATAGTGTTCTTCGAAACCATTCTAGTTATGCTCAAGCTTACATTGACGATATAATAGTGTACTCCAAAACATGGAGCGAACATTTAATTCATCTGAGAAAGGTATTGCAGGAATTAGAAAAGAAAGTGTTTTCTGTAAAATTTAAAAAATGCACTTTCGCGGCCCGAGAACTACAATTTTTAGGTCATAAGATAGGAGGAGGTAAGCATGCACCAGACGAGGAAACAATTGCGGCCATAAAACGACTAGAAAGGTCAAAGACGAAAAAGGAAGTAAGATCTGTGTTAGGACTAATGGGGTTTTATCGATCATATATTCCTAATTATGCGGAAATTGCAACCCCTCTAACTGAACTAACCAAAGGGAAAAAATCAGGAGATGTAAATTGGGGAAAACGCGAAGAAGAATCGTTTTTTAGATTGAAGAAAGCTTTATGTGAGGCGACAGCGTTAAATACCCCTGATTTTGGTAAACCTTTCGAAATTCACTCAGACGCTTCTGACTATGCAGTTGGTTGTTGTCTAACCCAAAAAGATGAAAAGGGAAATTATAAACCCATCGCATTTGTAAGCCAAAAATTTAACAAAACTCAAAAAAAAAAAATTGGTCAACCATTGAAAAGGAAGCTTATGCCATTTTGTTTGGATCTAAAAAATTTGATAAATGGTTGCATGGAACTACGGTAGAAATCGTAATTGATCATAGTCCATTAAAATACTTAATTGAAAAAACTCCAAAAAGCCCTAATTTAACTAGGTGGGCATTGGCTTTGCAACGATGGAGTTACAAAATTACTCATCGTCCTGGAATCTTAAACAAAGACGCTGATGCTTTATCTCGTCTACAAACTTAACATTAGTTCTTTTTCTTGTTAAAATTAGTTCTCAATATCCATTGTGTTAATGTATGTTTTGTTCAGTTTTTATTTCAACATATGTATGCTATATTCTTATTGTGTTTAATTACTTTCAATATATGTATTCATTTTTATTTAATATATGTATGCTATGTTCATATTTCGTTTAATTATTTTTCATATATATATATATTCGGAGCTTTCATCGTTATTTCAATATGTGGGTGAGATGTTCTTATTTCGTTTAGTTATTTTTCCTTATATGTTATTAACTTTGTCCAAAGGAATCAGAGAAAAACTTTTGCCGTTTGAAGAGCAGTTTTTCTTTTAGGGGCGGCGTGTGAGGGCGCTGCGGATGATTAGAATCAGAAAACGAACTGAAGGGAAGAGTGTGGAGAAGGAGGACGGCGGGAGAGACGGTGCCGAGAGAGAAGAGAGATGAATGTTCGGAGTTCTCATGCTAAATTTTGTAATAGTGTTCATATATGTTATGTTTCGTCCTACGTCAATTAAATGTTGTCAAAAAATTTAAATATGGTGTCATGCCAATTATTTTCGTTTACATTTATTTACTAAAAGGGCAGTCTTTGCCTTATTAATTTTTCTGATGAGAAATAAGAATTAAAAAAGCTCGGCTGAGCCTACACGTACACTTGAGGTAACTTGAAAAATAACCCAAAATGTCGATTCCATCACACCTCATTCTGCCTTTTCCTTTAACGGAAAAGAATGGATGTTATACTTTATTTTCGTTAAACCCGTTCTGTAAACATACTTACTGGAACTTCAGGAGCTTCAGGTAATGATATTTGTATTCTACAATTTGGCCGGCATTATGATTACACACGCCATGTATCATAGAAAATATACTAACATTCCTTGTCATTGCAAAGGTATTCTTTCTGAAAACCCAAGATTTCATATAATCGATTTTATTTTCTTGCTCGGCATTCCAGTACTTCGTTGATATATCTTAAATGTTCAGTTTCTCAAGCTTCTCTTTCCTTCTAGATAAAGTCGAAGTTGCAACTGTCACCAATCAAGTGAATATTATGCATGATAAGAAATTTCTTTAAAATTATAATGACCAAATTATGCACAACTAGGCAAATATTCACATGACAGCTTCACTTTATTAAGAAAATTTGTATTTCTGAAACAAAGTTTGTCATTTACATTTGGGATTAGAGCCTTTAAATTTAAAAATAAACATGTTTCTGCAAATTTTGTAAATAGAAATATGAAACCTTATGTGCGCTAAATGAATATAAGAGATAATTTTACTGATTTACTTTTAAACTATGGGTGAAGTATAAAAAAATATTTTTTTAAACTGTTTGCTATCAAAGTATTTTCATATAATTGTTCATCTTATTTTATGAAATTTTGTAGTTGGAAATGTAAGTCTGAATGCAATACTTAGGGAAATGAAAACTAATTCCACTTTTCTAAGTATCCCTCAAATAGTTTCTTGGGAAATTTCGGTCATGTCTGTGAAGTAATTAAAAATATTTATTTGAAATTGAATTTAACCCAATAAACAAAATAACGAAAATAAAAATAATTGTAATAATCTTTAGCATGTTTCATAAATGTTTCAACCCTTTAAAGAGCCATTTTTTTCTACTAATGGAACATTAAAATATTTTCATGATGAAAATTAAGGAAATGTGATTCATTAAACTTATTAGATGTAATAAATTTGATTTGCCACTTGTTTGGGCTAATTAACAAATTAAGAAATTTTATTTTCTTGTGAGATATGAAAGTAAATCATTCAGAATTTTGTTGAATTAGTAAATTTGGGATCAAAAGATTAACTACGCACTCATTGTATGGTATATAATTGCACACATTGAATTTGGTGGTAAGTATATTTACCATGGGCTCAGAAAAGTTTGATCAAATATTAATTTATTGTTGCGTCGATTAATCTTTTACAAGAAAGGGAAGGGTAATATTTTGAATGTAAATTCTAACTGTGACTCATCTGTCATAATAACTTCTTTATAGAAGAGTCCTTATATGAATGCTCATATAATATTGTCTGTGAGCATAAATAGTTCCTCGGATAACGAATACATGTTCATTTAAATAAAAATAACAATTTGTTACAAAGCTTAATAATAGCAATTATTTACATGGAGTTGAAGAAAGAAATTTAACTAATAAAGAATTTCATATAGTTTTTAAACGTAATCTGCAGCGGGAACTGAAATGTTGCCAGCAGGAAAATAGAAACTTCTCTTAGTATTATAAATAAGAAAAAAATAAAGCACGACAATAAATAAATGATACAGTTTCTAGGTTCCAAGCAAATATTAACCCTTAACACCATGACCCGATAGTGCTTGAAGCTTCATTTGAAGTATGCATTCGAGATTTTCAAGTAACCAACTATCACAAAATAAATAAATGGAAGTAAGCGATGCATCAACCCTTTGTTACGAGCCATAAAGCTTGATTCTCATAAAGTGCAGGGCTAATACAGCTGGCTGTGAAAGCGAGAATGAAGCTGCATGTGCATAAATGTTTTATAGGGTACTTAATTTTCTTTGATTTTCTGACTAGTAGTCCAGTAGAGCACTCCATTTAGGAATCGCTACCAATATTAAAGGGCAGAGCAGTTCACACGCAAAAAAAAAAAAAAAAAAAATTGAATTAGGCAACTGTACTAAAAGATATTTTTATTTCTGTCACACACAAATCCATCATAATTCATTATTAAAAGAAGTACATGCTTTCTTTTTTATATGAGAGACAAGAATGTTTCGCATTTGAAAATGATACTCTAACATGTCTTCAAAATTTAGCGTTAAAGTAAATTTTCTGAATTCCCAATTTAGTAAATGGAGAGTATAAAATACAGAAGAACATAAAAGTTTTGTTTAAATTGAGAATTTGATCCTTTAACTTGAGAAAAAACTCTGTGTGGCATGAACTATATGACCAAAATAGTCGCCAATTAATTTTTTTTAAATGAAATATAAATATCATCTTGAAAGTATGCAGTCACATATAAATTGGGAAAGAATTTTTCTTATACGTATTGCATAAATTTCGAACATTTCTGAAATAAATAATTAAATAATGATAAAGGCCATTAAAACTAGTATAAAAAAGAATCTAAATTCTAAGAGGCCGAGGATAATAGAATTGAATTTTTTGAGTTAACAGCTTTCATAAATACATAGGTTAACATTTTATTTTGAGATAAAACTTTTCATTCTTATAAAGATATTTAATATTTTGCATTGGTTATCTTCTTTCATAAATAAATAGATGAACGTTTTGTTTTTCAAAAAAAATTACCTTTTCTAATAAAAAAGATTAATTATTTTGCATTTTTATTCTTTCATACATAAATTAACGTTTTATTTTGCAATAAAATTCTCTAATTAAATAAAGCAATTAAATATTTTGGATTTGCTAACTGATTTCATAAATATATGGATTTACATTTTATTTTGCATTAAAATTGAACATTCCCAAAAACTTTTTAAATATTTTAAATTTTTCAAACTTTTTTTCCTAAATATATAAATTAACCTTTCATTTTACAAAAAAAAATGTCCTTTTTACTAAAGAGATAAAATATATTTTTTGAAAATAAGATAATAGCAGAATATAAAGCAAAATCTTTATCATCCAATTCATTTAATAAAATTGTGAATTGTGTTTATCAGCTTTGATTTTGTCTGTTTCCGAAAATGAGATACATTGAAGTATTTAAATAGTCCAAATTTTTTCGCATCAAATCAATGGTGAGTTTCATTTCAATCACGTCATATTTGAGATTCCATGTATTCATAATTTTCGATTAAAACCCATTTTAAAGGAATGAATTCATCCATAACTACTTTTTTCATTTTGATCGAAAATAGATAACACTTATAGTCTGAAAGACTTAAAAATCTGTTTTGTCTATTAGCTGAACTTAATCTTAAAATTTAAAAATCATTTTGTGAGTAGATTTATAAGCTCTTGTTATCACAGTTTATGAACATCTGCTACTGTCAAGAGATGTTTCTAGTTTAGTTTTCAGAAATCTCTGAAAACTAAACCAGCCGTCATTCAAATTCGTGTTAATATTTGTCTTTTATCTAACATCTGTCAGGTACCGTAAATTATTGATAATTCGTACTAAACATCAAATATTATTAAAATTCATCGCCTTTGAAAACCAACTCGATCGTGCATCATATTAATAGCAAAAATTTCATAAAGTAGGCATATTTTAATTTGACTATTGAACATTTCAATATTTAGGACTTGGGTGTATTAATTTTTACAAAAGGTGAAGTGGGTAATGCAAAAGAAAACACTGCACAATATATATATATATTGATGATTAAACAGAATAAAAATGTTCTATATGTTTCAATGTTAAAGAAGTTAATTATTTAAGCAGTTACAACTAATTGTTAAAAAGTGTTAAGTAGAATGATACTCTTAAATATATACGATTTATTGAAAAATATTTTTAATTTGGTCATACATAAATCTATTTTATATTGCAACATTTACACAGTATTTAATTAATTATAATGTAAATATTTCAGCTAATTATAACTCATTAAAATCATCAATAATTATCTCCCACAGATGTTTTCATGAAAAATATAAATTAAAAATCATGAAAATTAAAAACTATTATTTTGCAATTTTGTTAAAATTTATCATTATTCATAAGTCATCGTCAGCAAACAATTTCACTAAATATTTCACACAAATATCCTGTTTCTTTCCAATGAAATGTCTTAATTCTTTTATATTAATATATCTTTGTTTTTATTCTTAAGGTTCAAAAAATATATATATTATTTGTTTGTTTAAAAGATGAATCAGGGTTACAGTGTCAATTCGAATCGTTCATCGCGACTTTCTTTCAATTTAAATATTTTTTTTTCATTCCTAATTATCTTGAGAATTTGAAGAAGAAATAATATCTGATGGATAAGGGAAGAAAAATTTTGTGGATCCGTTAGCTAGGAATATAAAATGCACTAAAGAATGAAAAAAAAAAGAGATTAGTAAGGAATATATTATTTTTCTTAAGAATAATTTTATTTACCAGGAAAAATTTATAAGAAGCATGCATTTTTAATATACCATATTTATTTGGAGTTACAAGAAAACTTGCTGTAGTTTCTGCACAGAAATCGAGTCCTTTGCATTTTGAAAATATATTTTTCGATTTCTCTCGAAAATAGAGAGTATATGACAACATGAGGGGACCTTTAATCTAGAAGTCATGATTTCATATAAAATTAAAGTTAGTAAAATATGTTCAGCATTTCAGTCTGCGTTCACAGGATTTTCTTATTATTTCAAATATATAGAATTTCATTTCGCTAGTCATTTAATCTGATATATTTCAAAAAAATAGCTGAATGTTAATTTTATATATCCAAAAATATTTTGCAGAAAAATTTATTTTTGGCATCTATTAATAGCAAAAATTTCCTTCCATCTCTTCTCCATTTTATTTGAATGAATCGTCCCATTTTCTTTAATAAAAAAAAAAATCATCGACAAATGCTTCGAGAAAAACTTTTTTTAACCTAAGAAACATTGTCGAATCATTTAAATTGGTACGTAAATCCTAAATTGATGAATAATAAATTACACCAAAAATTCAATTTGGTATTTCTAAAATGGAAATTCTAAGAAAGTAGATTATAAATTAGCTCCATAAACATAAATATTTTATGAGGATAGCAAATTGTTTCAATTCTGTTCCATAAAAGAATTCAATTTATCAGCATTAAGTAAAGTTGATGATGCGTAAGAAATAAAATATTGCATTGAAGTAACGCCCACCATTATAAAAATGCTGCTTGTAGAAGCATGAGGAAAAGTTTCTTAAAGAAAAATTGGCTTATTGACTTTTAAGAATACCAACAACTAGAATTTTAGCATAAAAGTTGCAAGAAGATATATTTTTTAAATATCTGTGGTAACAATTTACACGAAAGGTTTAAAAAAAACCTATATATAATTTAAATTATTTTTCTAATTTGAACTTTTTTAAGAGCATATTATTTTTCACTTTCTTATTATTTTCATTTTCTTATACAATAATAGTTAAAAAGCAAGATATAAACTAACCAAATTACAGAATTCAATATAACTATCTTATTTATAAAATGTATATACTCCATATTTATAAATATACTACTTGTAGTACTTGAGATTCTGTCTGTGCTTATTTGTTTGTAAGAAAAGCAGACTAATGTCTAACAGTTGCTAAGTAATATCGATGTCATTTCAAAACCTAATCAAGTCAGGAGGTTAAGAAAATTGAGTTCAAGAACTTCGTGGCACTCTCTTAAACCGGCAACAATGTCTGTTTTCGAATTCTTATATTCAATCATTTAAGAGTCTTAGGAGCCTTAAATGCAATTAATATATTTGTCAAAAACATTGGTAAATATTGGCAGCAATTTTTGACATTTGATGCATAATAATGCAATAAAAATTAACAAATTTATCAAATAATATAAAATTCTACTCAGTTGTCTCAAGCTAAAACAACAGTAAATGGTAAATGGACTGTATGAATTAAAACTTTTTAAAACGCTAAAATATGAGACAAAATAAGATCAAACATTTAAACAAATTACAACAATTTATAAAGGCAGTATTTAATTACTTCACGTACTTATTAAGATTTTTATTTTTATTCTGTGTATTAATTTTTTTTTTAGGAAGTAGCTTATTATTAACATTGGCAGTTTTTAAGAATGATATACGTAATCAAACAATAAAACAGATTTCATATTTTGATACAAAGAATGGAAATAGCAAAAGGTTTATATTAACTTTGAAAAATTATTTTTAAAATATCAGAGAAAACTAAATCAATAATAAAAGTGAGATCGCTATAAAATAATTAACTTTTTAATAGGGTATAAAAGTATTTTTGTGCCATAATAAAAAACAAATTATGGCAGAAAAACGTAAAATCTTTTAACTCCCATTTCGCCCTCTTAAAAAAGCCGTAGAAACCTTTTAATTAGCTCAGTAGGTGCAAAGAAACATGTGTGGCTAGTCTCTGTCAAGCATTTTGGAATTATATAAGATTCAAAGAAAAAAGTTATAAATTTGATATCTGTAAATAAAGCAGAAAATATGTGCATCTATCGTAACAGAAAAGTGATTGTCACCAGAATGTCTTTTAAATAGTAAACATTAGAGATATAAAACGATTTTTAAGTATAATGCATTATTTTAAATTAAATTGTTTCTAATGATATATCATTAAATAATAAATAAATTTTCTTTTATTTTAATTAATCTTTAAATTACATTCAACATGATTTGTGTCAAGGGCTAATATTTAAATTAAATTCAAAATAAATTTATTATTATTTTAAATTTCGCCCTCGTTTATTTTCGCCACTTAAAATTGTAATTAAAATATTGCTTTCGCTTGACATCAACTCCAATACAGTACTTTTACTTCTGCTTTTATTTCGTGGCATATGCCCCTTTCAATATGCAAGCACAGCAATTCAGTGTCATTAGTTAAATTACTACGCTATGTATCGTTTAATTTTTATAAATTCTTGATTGATCCTAATCAATGCAAAGATCATTCAAGGTTACTGAGTCCCATTTCTACAGTAGAAAGAGAACCTAAGGAGAAAAAAAACTATGCTATATTTTTAAATAGGTACAATTAGTTTAGGTTGGTATTAGCCATCCAGTACAATTTTAGTTTGAATCGAAGATATTAGAGATTTCAATAAAAAGACATGATAGGAGAAAGCCTCTGTTGTCACCCTATCGATGGAAAATAGTACTAATGGTTTGTTAGACTCTTCTCTGGTTTTTTTTTTTTTTTTTTTCCCCTTCTCTTTTCTGATTTTTTTTTTTTTTTTTTCCCTCTCTTCTCTGTTTTTTTTTTTTTTTTTTTTTTTTTCGGATTAAATGACAGAAGTAAAACCAAATTTACGAAAGAAGTTACAGTGACAAAAAAAAATTATCAAGTTATTCTGAGCTTTGATAAAAGTAAAAAATATAAATTGATGCCGGTTACTATTCTTTTGAAAAGCCTTAAAGGGCTCTTATTTTAAATACTAAATACCTATTTTACATTATGTTTTTGAAGTATAAATATAAATATAAGAATATAACATTTCTTATCCATATTCGCAGCATCTTTAAAAGTGAAATTTTACTTTTCATTTTTAATTAAATGAATCAATTCATCTCTTTCTCTCTAACTATTACTGCATTCCAGATTCAAATTTATTTGATGCTTATTAAATAACAAATCCTAATGTTGATTTTAGGCGTTTATGCGCAGCATAGAAATCGCATTTACTCAATTTATATGTTCTTCTTCATTACATGGCTTCTTAAATAAGCAGATGTCTAATAAGTTCGCGGAGCCATTGACTTCAGCTGCCTAGAATACGAATTCGCTCTCAAAAAATTGCAAAATTATTAATCCTCATTCTTAAAAATAAATGGATTAATCAAAAAAATGAGATGATTAATAAAATGATCAATAAAAAAAATGAGATGATTAATAAAATGATTAATCAAAAGATAACTGGATCAATTGCAAAATTATTAATCCTCATTCTTAAAAAGTAACTGGTTCACGCCTTTTTGTAAACATTTCATTTATTTAAATGGAATAATTTTGTAACCTGAAAAAAAAAATAGAAAAAAAAATCATGACCTTCTGTTGATTATGTAATTTGACTAATATCAATAGATATTTCCTCATGCTTATTAAATAGAATTTTCTTCATATTCTTTATTTATCTCATAGCACACATTTTAATTAGATATTTAAAAATTAAATATGTTATATATAAATGTACTATGTGTTAAAATGATATAAAAGCATAAGCATTTACCATGATATTTTAACTAAAACTTTTTATGCAGTTTCGAAGCCGTTTTTAGTGCTCTGTGCGAAATATCGTTTCGATTTTCTTATTAAGATTATTGATTTTTTCATTTAATATATTCTACATAAATAATTCATCATTAATAATTGAGATTTCTTTCGATCATAAGTCTAAAATTAAATTATTTTTCAGATTTTTTTCTTTTGTTTCTGAAATGTTTTAGCTCATATAGATACTTTTTTTAAAAATTTTTTATTAAAAATTAAATTATAGTTATAATTATAAAAAAATCTATTTTTATTTTATTATTATTTGGTATTTTTATGATTCTTTTCATTTGATGTTCTAATCATTTTTATACTGGAGCAAAAGCAACCTAAATAAGTTTTCAGTATTACATTAAATTTTACATTATATCAAATCATCATTTACTACAACATTACATGTTTCGGAAAAGGTTTAATCTTTAACAAAAAATCGTGTACATTAAAATTACATTACGAAAAATTACAATTACGAAATTAAATAAATCAATAGTCAAAATTTCTTGTCTTAAAAGCAAAAATAAAATACATTTTCGCTAAGGTTTCTTCCGTTTCTTTTGAAGGTTATCTATAACCTCGTACGAATTCAGTGTATAGAAAAAAAATCAGGGAAAATGCAAAATAAGAAGCATCTTAACTTTTCTTTTTATGAATCAAATGCTTAATACAAAAGTACATAAAGTGTTTTTTTTTCATGTGAATATCAATACATTCTTCGATTTTAAATTGTAAATTTATTATTATTTTTATTTTTAAAAAAAGCATCATTATTATTTCAAATATGGCCTTTGTTGAAAAAATCTCAAGAATCTTAAGATATAATCATGATGAATATTTAAACTAACTAAATTTTTTTGTTTAAATTTATTTCTCATTATCATTGAAAGTATTAAAAATGCATAATCTTGTGACTTTGTAAGAGAAACTTTCATTTTTTTTATTTGTTCTCATTACTAATTTAAATAGAGAAACAAGACTCGTTAAATCAAATGAATTTTTATTCTTTTTGAGTTAGTAAATATTTTTCAAAATACTTGTTAAATTATTGAGCTAGGTAAAAACAATATGGGCGATTTTCTAGAACAAATTTCTAATTTTTTTTTTTGTTTATTTATTTTTATCATAAAATCGTTTGCTATAAAACGAAATATTATTTTTTTTCAAAAATGAAAAGCTTATTACCATAGTTCAATACCAAACGACTTTTACTTATTATTTATCCCATTACTGCGGAACTACTCAGTACGTGACTAATAAAATAAAAGCGAATCTTCAAATAACTTTTCAGAAAAATAGAAAAGATAAGTAATTTCCTCAGTCTTTAAAATGAAACTAGAAAAAAAAATGTTGTTTCAACAAAGGCGTAATGATGAAGTAAATAAATTGCCCTTTTCGAATAATTTAGCGAATGAAGCGAGGCAGACAATTTAGACTGCTGCCTTATGGTAGTTTCCCTTTACAAAAGACCATCTAAAATTTCACATTTTCGCCGCAACCTGATAGTGTTAAAAAAAAGAGTTTCTTTTGAAGTGTGTATTATTAGAGGAACGTTCAAGAAGCCAGCTATTTTGAAATAAATGAAGGACTGGCGATATATCAGTTCTTTATTACAAACCATAAAATTTAATCTTCTTGAAGTTCTTGGCAAGTACAGCTGAACATGAAGGCGAAGCATAAACTTTACTTGTGTAAATGTTTTATAGGCTGCTTAATTTTGTCTGATTTTCAAAATTCGGATATCCAAAAAAAAAAAAAAAATCCATTTAGAGATTGCCAGTATTAAAGCTCATGCTTTTTCATTAAAAAATCAAATAAGTAAAAAATTCTGAAAGATATGAAAATATATTTGATTTAAAATGTGGAGCATTGAAACTTACTAAGTCATTCCCTTTTATTTCATAGAAGCAATTGCACTATACTTTTATATCACGCATAACTTAAATATTTTACTGTATTAAAACATCTCTATAGAGATATTGATGTAAGAGAAATTAAATATCCACAAATTTTCTATTTTGAATGAAATTATTAAAACTAGCTATTGAAAATATATTAGGGCCAACTCGTTGGATTAGTTTTGCTAGCAAAACAATTAAAGATTATATTTTACACTTACTCTCTGCCTGAAAAAATTGAAATTAAAAAAAGAAACACTGAAAAAGTTAATTATTTTCGGAGAACAATTGAAATTATTCTGAAAACTTTATTAAATATTTCCGGATAATCTTCGCTTCTAGCTGTCTTGTATACAGAAGCTATATTTTTCTCGTTTGAAATTTAGTCACTTAAATTGCTATCAAAAGATGAGGCCAACTTTAAAACCACAATGCAGTTTAAAACCACAAAATGTCATCGCAATTGAATGCAATAGAATGGCTCTCTATAAAAGATTATCAGTCATTTTATATCATCTTCGCTATATTTCACTTCTTAGTTTTGATTAACTTATAACAGGTAAAAAATTCATACTACATATTACAAGCGTCCCTCTTAGTTTATATTAACTCCACACAAAACCGACAAAAATCATAATTTATTTATTTCATACTAAAATTATACAACATCATGCCTTTCAAAGCAAAACTCCATATATATATTAGATACGTGTCTTATGATTAATACCTATTGCTTTGAAAATAAAAACAAACTGCCGCCAATTCGTAATTTCTCACTTTTCTTTAATTTGTTCCTTTATTTTTATAAGATTAAATGAAAAAAGAGATTCGAATCTCTAACCCGAAACATTGGAAAATATATATTTTAGTTTTAAAATGTGCGCTTAGTTGTACAGCAAAAATCATTTTTATATTAAAAAAAATGGTATTTAATACCGTCATAGCGAGTATATAGATCTAGTAAATAAAAAAGATTAAAAATATTAGGAAAATACTTTTTTGTTATATTTATATTCCTTTTCTTCGTTTTTTTTTAAATATTTATTATTTATACCAATTTTTACTCTTATATGCTGTAAACTATAAGATTGAAACTGTATTATCTTTACTTTTTGACATCTTTATCTTTACAAATCTTTTCGGAAAATAATTTGTTAATTTATTAACGATAATAAAAACATGATCGCAAAAAAAAATTGAAAAATATTAAGGAATAAAAATCTGAAATAATAAAATTTAAAGTTTTTTTTTCCAATCGATGAACAAATTTTGCTTCTGATCAAACTTTCAAAGCAGATCGAAATTTCATGAATTTCCTCTCAATCAACTTTGAATTATGACTTAAGTTTTCCTCTTTAATTCGCTTTCTTTTCTATAATATGTGCTTTTAAATTTTCAAAAATATATAATATTTGGATGTTTATCTCCAAAAATATTGCCATCTATTTCACAATATACTGTTCTTCAAATTTTGTTGAAATTATGTTGAAATTGTAAGTTGCCTAAAAATTGTTTTGTTATTTGTTATTGATTTACTGTTCTAGAATGTTCTTATAATTTCTGTATCTTTCTAAATCTGTAAGATTGGAGTTATTTCGTCTTGTGGATAAAAACACATGTAAGGTTTAGTTCCTTGAATGAAGTCCGAATTGAGATTAGCGAGCGTTATCTTTGACTAGTTAACACACGGTTTATCAACACGAACTTCATCTACGCAACAATATTATCATAATTAATGAAATGAAATATTATGATATATTTGTGTCTGATATGGTGTATTGGAGACATAGCTGAAACGAAATGCTATTACAACACTCGTTATTGAAATAATTTTAAAGTTTAAATCATTATAATTTAATTATTTTTTGAAAGAAAAAAGAGATAACGATTTTATATTATAAATAAAAATTAAAAAGGTAATTGAAAATTTCTCTTGTTTTGTGAAATTCTGATGAGTTCATATGTTACGAAAAGTTAATTTATTTTTTAAATAATAATTAATAAAATCCTAATATATCGAGAAATATCGATTTTCCTTGGACGATATATCGTAACGTGTTATATCCGATATATCATATAACCAAAATATCGTAAAGTTCAGTCATGTCTTGCCCTAATCTTATTTAATTCATTAGATGTGGTAGCATTCGAGTAGCTATTGGAAAATATCCTATATCTAAACTGCATTCCTGTATCTAGAATCCAAGGCATTACTTTAACATGTGCAACGTTTTCCAAATTGGAGAATCACGTCCTAAATTTTCAGATTTGGAAACCGATAGCCTTCACATTACTCTAAATGACCATAACTTTATGTGAGACCATATCGTTACTGTTCGTTGATTTAATGTGCAGCTTTACGCCCGCCCATTCCTGATGCTCTAGAATTCTCGCCACATGGAAGAATGGATAATTTGCAAACATTATGGCACTAATGTTTTCAGAACGCGTTAATGAAAACTTTTCGATGGGCTATTTTATGCTATTATTCCTTTTAAAAGCAAAAGTATTTTTCTGCATTATTCGGGTAAACAATTAAATACTCTGTAGAATTAGATTTCTCGAGAAATTAATTTAAAAGAATATGGAATTAAATTCGTTATCTGGGTAAATAATTAAAATGATGTAGAATAAAATCATTTATTTAGCAAACTAATGATTTCTTCATTTGATTTTAATATAACAAAATTTTTGATAAAACTTATCCCAATAGAGAATGAATGCGCTAAAATATATGTATATATAAACATATTAAAAAGTCAAATATTTATATTTCGGTAAATAAAATGGCTACAATTTACAATCAGTTAAAATTTGAAAAATATGCAGCGTCCTCCACCATCATATGAAAATTCACGTTTAGTCGCCTTTTTGTTGGAATTAATTTTATATAAAATACTTAAAAATTGTATTACAAGCATATATATATATATATATATATATATATATATATATATATATATATATATATATATATATATATATAGATAGATAGATAGATAGATAGATAGAGATAGAGATACAGATATAGATATAGATATCGGAATCAAATTAAAAAATTAAAAGTAAAAAGTAAAAAAAATTAGAAAAAGCATCATTGTATTTAGAGAGCGCAAATGCAGCTACTACAAAAACACAGATGAATCTAGACTAATTAGTAATAAAAACAAAATTAAAAGGAAAAATAGAATCAAAATTAAACCAAATAAAATAAAAATCCGGCCTGAAGACTTTCTCAAAGGTCACCCTCAGGCAGGGATTCAAAATAAAAGATTTTTCCTATGAGGAGTCTGACCTTAGTCCAACAGTATTGACCCCTCGTGACCCGAAAATCAACTGAAATTAAGGCCAAAGAGATAAGCCAATTTTTACAGAAATGAAACAAAACAACGAATTATAAAAGAATACGTCCACTAATTAAGCAAAAAGTACAATAACAAGAAAAACAATAACATAAAACTCTCATAACCAGTTATTAAAACAAAAAGGAACGCACATATCAGCAGCATGTAAAAATTTTATAAAAATTATTATTTTGTTTCTGCAAACGCCATTCAAGGTGATAAATAATTGGAGATTATTAGAGATGAATAATTGGATTTTTTGGCAACTCAATAGATGGCGCTAAAAACCTCCAATTATTTATCACCTTGAATGGTGTTTGCAGAAACAAAATGAGCAAGATGGGACACTTTTTATAAAATTTTTACCTGCTGCTGGTATGTACTTTCCTTTTTGTTTTAATAATTGGTTATGACAGTTTTATGTTATTGTTTTTCATGTTATTGTATTTTTTGCTTAATTAGTGGTCGCATTCTTTTATAATTTTTTGTTTTGTTTAATTTCTGTAAAAAAAATGGTGTATCTCTTAATTGTTAATTTCAGGGGATTTTCGGGTCACAAGGGAACAATACTGTTGGACTGAGGTCAGACTAATCACAGAAATAAACCCTTATTTTGAATTCCTGTATGAGGGTGATCATTGAGAAAGTCTTTAGGGGGGATTCTTATTTTATTTGGTTTAATTTTGATTGTATTTTTCCTTTTTACTTGATTTTTATTACTAATTAGTATGTATGGAGAGAGAGAGAGACAAACCTAATTTTTTGAAGCCTATTCGTTACCGAAGACAGAGAAGACACTTTGAATTTTTAACTTCGTTTTATTCTATCACGGGAGGCATGATTTATGTACAAGAAGTACGGACAAACCACTTACGTTCACAGCGCGGCATATAAGTAGAAGAGAGTGAAAAGGGGGAAAGAGAGTGAGAAAATATTTTTCCCAGTGTTTATATACTGTGAGATTTTGTTAGGAATTTCTTTACGCATGTTGACATAGGTTAGGGGAACTTAAGTATCTTTTAAAAGAATGTGATTGGCTGGACAGTTTTTTGCCCCCTCACTCTGAATGTGGGAACTCGTCGATGTCAGTATTTTTATAAAGCTTCTGCTGAATTAATTAAATAGAAAAGGTGGAATGGAATCAAGAAATAAAAGAATATTTTAGAATGAGGTTAATATGGGATGAATTAATATAAAATTTAGATAATTAATTAAAGTTTAATTTATATTTTAAAATATCCTTATATATATATATATATATATATATATATATATATATATATATATATATATATATATATATATATATATATACTTCCCGCGAATTATGCACCATTATTAACGATAAT
The DNA here is from genome assembly GCF_947563725.1 of Argiope bruennichi. NCBI lineage: Eukaryota > Metazoa > Arthropoda > Arachnida > Araneae > Araneidae > Argiope > Argiope bruennichi. The sequence goes on from NC_079152.1 coordinate 127,987,877, forward strand.
TACGTTTGCTTTTCAGAAAAAAAGGAATTAAATCAAAATAGACAAATAGAGAGCAGTTTGGTTGAAAGATGTATATCGTTTAGAGTGCATTCTTTATGTGCCTCTTTAGTGGAAGGGCTTACGTTTTAATATTCATTTGCTACTCCTCAATGCAGTTCCCTGTTAGGTAACCCAAACTCCAAAAATCAGAGGAAATTAAATATCCTATAAAGCATTTATTCATACAAATCTTTCATTCTCACTTTCAGGTCGCTGTACATGCCTTACGCTTAATGAAGATTAAGTTTTATCGCTCGCAACAAAGGACTGACACGCCATTACTTTCGCTCTTTCATTTTCAAAAAGTGAATAATAAACACTTCAAAAGAAGCTCTTTGGCACTTTCTGACGAGGGAGTAAATGAGAAATATTTTAAGAACTCTTCTGAAGAGATGCATCAATGAAACATTGGTTTAGAAGGGGTGTTTCACCTTATTCAGTAAAGAATTCCGAAAAGCCGATTTATTTACTCGTCATTATATCTTTCTTAAACTACTATTATTAAGCATAATAAAGACAGAAGAAATTCGTAACTTTTCAGTTTCTTCTGAAAAGTTCTTCCTTCAGTTTGTGCACTTTTATAGTTTCTAGATATTTAAGAACTCCGCTAAATTCTCTAACAAGAGAAATAATAAGCACGTGAAGTAAAGTTCATTTTCTTTCACGAAAAAGACAATAAGCCTTTTACATTTTCGAAATAAAATTTCCTCACGGAAGAAAAAATTGTTTCCAAAAACGAGCGATTTTATGACGCTAGTAACTTGTAACAAAAAAGAAATTGAGAGATAATCTATTTATAGGCTGATTTTTCTTTGGGAGAAGTGAACTATCTAATAATTTGGCAAGTATTTTAGAACACTACACTAACTGAAAAAGAAAAATTGAGTTGTCATATTTTAATGGGATTTTTTTTCCTTTTATATTATTTTTAAAAGCAAATTGAGTAAATGCCTTAAAGGACAATAAATGTATTAGATATAAAAGAACTTTTAGTGTGTATTTATTCTTTTTTTTTCTTACATTGATTAGTAAATTTGAGAAATTTAGAAAGCGTATGTGCATTTGTGTCATTTTCAGTTAATGTGAAATATTTTTAGTAGTTAAAGCTTTAAATATTAATTACCAGTTTTTATTCAAGGTTTAATAGAAATGCGTTTACAATGTGAAAGCATTTTATTATTATTTTTGAAATGAAGAGTCAAAAAAATAGCTTTTTAATCCTCTAAGCAAACGAATTACTTTTTTCTTCCCATATTCCAATTATATGTACTCTAATATAAAGATGCAATTATCTATGAAAGCCAGTGCTTAATAACTTCAAAAATAAATAAGAAAGAATTATCATATAAACTTAAATCATTGACTGCAAACTACTAAATTTTTCTAAGAAAATTGTAATGTTTTAAGTATTAAACTTAATCATACGAATATCTGTAAAGCTTGCAGGAATCAAGGATGGAGGGATACTGGAGAAAAAGGGGGCACTGCTCCGGCATTACTTGTTAATTTATTTTGATTCTGCTATATTTTTTTTAAGTAACGGTGGAAATAAATTAAAGGCATGAAATTTACAAACACATATATATATTTTATACTTTGATTTTGAAAGTACATTTGATATATCCATAATATTTACCCATGATTTTAATACTTGAAATACTTGATTTTACACTGAAATACTTGACTTCAGTATGTTTTAAAATCATCATATGTTTTTAAAAACATATTCTTTAAATTTTCATCATATTCATGTTTGAATGACTGCTCACCTTAATGTTTGATTAAAAATGAAATATAAAATAATTTATTTATTTGATGATTAAAATTTCATCACTTCATGATATTTGTGTCTAGATAAAATAAATTCATATATGTTAAAAGCACAAAAAGCCATTTTATTTTGAAAAAAAAAATATTTTATTTGCTTTCCTTATCATGTGCATCATTTTGTCCCTTACCCTCATCCTCAGCAATACTACCCAGATAAAAGCTAATCAGCACTGCTTATTTACTTTATTACTGGCAGGAAAAATTACGCTGTCGAAGCCTGGTTTAATGTCAACTACAGCTTCAGAAAATGTCTTCACAGATGAAAATAATCGGCAAATAATTGTGGAAGAAATTTCAATCAGATAAAAATATCAATTTAATATTGGAATTTTCATGCGATTCGTCTGTTATTAAGAGTATCGAAAATATTTCATAAAAATATTAATAACGCAGACATAAAAAAGTGTGAATGCGTGTGTGTGTCTGTGACTGCGTGTAATCGTTTTTAATTTAAAAAAAAAGGAATTTTATAAAGGATACCAAGTATAAAATTTCTGTTCTAAAAATATGTTTTACTACTTGAAGATTAAAGTTGATTTCATTTTCAAGATTAGGGTATTACAATCACTATTATTTTATATTTTCATTATTTAAATGAGAATCAAGAAGAAGCAAATAAAAAAAACGAAAAATTAATTAATTCACCCATTTCATAAGTGAACGTAAGCAATAAGATTGGTTACACAGATTAGTTTGCTTTTATCAATGAATAATAACAATACTTTTTTATATATTATTCCTGTTGTTTCTTTAATTAGAATTTCTAGTTCTTTGAAACATAAAATGGGCAGATTAAACTAAACGCAATAAACGAGAAAAGGCAAAAAATAAACGAGAATCAATCTAACCAAGAAATAAAGAAAAAAGAAACTTCTTTTAAATCTTTATAATTAAAGCAAGAACTGCTACGTGGTCTCTTTCTTTTTCGTTGATTGATTTATTATTACAAAAGAAGATGTCTTCAAATTAAAATTACATAATAAGAAGCAACGTTTGACAAATTTTGTAGTTCATTGACTTATTAATTTAAATTAATAAAGGCTAAGAAAGAATTATCATTCTTTATCTGAGGCTTTTTTCCACTGTAATTTTTTTTCGAGTGTTTTTCAATTGAATCTGTAAGTTATTATTATAAATTTCGTTTAAATATTTGTTTAAATTATTCCAATTGCAAATATATAATTACATGATTATTTCAGAAAAATTATTCCACTCCTTGAAATGTCGTTAAAAATTTTTTATAACTAAATGAAAAGAATTATCTTATGAATTCGTTTTCACAGAAAGAGAATACAACTTCCGAAATCAAACATAGTAACAAAAGTTTCTAAGGGAAGATAAAAAGAATACAGAAGTAATTACACAATTGCAGATCCTCAAAATATTTCTTTCTAATGAAATCAGTATTTCCAGCAACTGTTGTTAATAATGTACTGCTAATATGATCCTTTTATCATTGTTTACATAGATACACTTTTTCTTTCTTTCGTCCTTGTTTATTTTTCTCACTTAAAACAGACTTTATTGCGACGACAGCATATTGGCACTCTCGGTGTGTGCGTGCGTGTGTGTGTGTGTGTGTGTGTGTGCGTGCGTGCGTGCGTGCGTGCGTGTGTGTGTGTGTGTGTGTGTCATTTTTAACCTTTATGGACCAGACCGCTTCACTATAGAACTACTAAACATGGTACACAATTAACAGAGAAAAAATGTGCTTATTGGACATTTTTTTTATTTTAATTAATAAAAATATTAAATGAAATGTTGATATCTTTCCCCTATAACTTCTGAAAATATTACAGCACAATAATTTTCATATGATTTTAAAATTTAAAAAACTCATTTTTAATGACTTAAATTTTCAATGATATTTTGAAATTAATTTTTGGAAGACATTCATTCTTAAGCTTACTTTACAACAATGCTCTATGTTGGTGAAGTGAAATTCAAATCATTTTTATTTTTGTACTAATATTTCCTCTAGCTTCTTTTTTTTTTTTTATTGCTGATAATCAAGATATGAATATTCTGTTTATTTTTTTTAATGCTGAATAAATTTTTGTATAAAGAAAGTTTTTATTAAAATTTTCAAAATGTTGTCGTACTTAAAATTAAGATTTAACTTTATAATTAATCAATGGCGAAAAACGTTTTTAATTGTGTCCATTTTAAAGGCTAAAGCTGGAAATATGAAGATACAGAGAGAATAGAGAAATCTATAACATAAAAAACAGACCAATGTAAGATTTCTAAAACTGTACGAATTATGTGTCTGTCAACATTTGAATTTTAAAAATAATTTGCTCAAGAATTTATCGAGATCAAGTTACACAAAATATTTCATTGAAATTTTTATCAGCCATTAATTCTAGTGACCCGACTTGTTGCCAAAAAACGCTTACTGGTTAATATATCAATATATATAATAACAAAAATCATTAAAACAATAAAAAGTATTAACATTTTGTTTGGAGTGTTAATACTCCCGTTATCTGAGTTACAGGAGCAATCTTTTATTGTCCAAATAATCAAGAATTTCATCATTTACTTGATTGAAATATTTGAAAATACACAAAATTAAAATCATTGAGTTAACAGTTTATTTTTATCACATTAAATTTATCTGCGGTGCATTGTATGTACAAAGTATAAATCACAGAATATACTTAAAGAGAATTCGCTATGTCTTATGCTATATGAAGAAAAAAAATAATTATTATTTCCATAAATTCTTTTCATTTTCTCTTATAATTTTAATTATTTGCACAAATAAAATTGTAAAACCCTTCAAAACAATAAAAAAAATCAATAATAAATCAATTCAAAAAGGGGAAAAACAAAATTTACTATGATGATCTAGTTTGTCTTTTTCAATTAGGAAACACGCTAGCAACATAGTCAACGATCTGAACTGAATTTTCCGTTGCGTTCTTCTTTTGCTAATACGGTGGAGGGGAGCGGGGAACAAATTGAATAAGTACGACTGATCCGTGTGAGTATTATTTTACACCAGACCTTTTTGATCATAACCATAGAGCTGATATATAAATATCATTTTTTCAACTCTGTGATCATAACCTCAAATGCAATTACTTTCTTCTCTTCCAGTCCACAATAATGTATCATGATCACATAACTTTTTCCTTTTTTCAAAAGTTCTTGGAAATTTGCATGATTTTTAGAAGGTTTCACAAGCAAGAATAATGAAAAACAAAATCTTACTTTAAAATATTTCACTGAAAGTTTTTATTCTGATTCTTTGCATTAATACTATTTATATTTATTATTCCGCATTTTTCTTAATCTCTTTTCTAATTAAATTCCCTTTTTATATCAAAAATGTTTTTCTATCTAAAAGTAATGTAAAAATCAGAATCTGAGATCAGAATTCAAAACAGAATTCAGTTGATATTTCTGAGAGCATTTTCATAATGTAAAATCTGTATATTATAACGAGTTTCACAGCAATATAGAACATTTTTTACGTCTCTTCTTTAATGCAAATTCCTATATTCAAACACTTCTACAAATCTTAGGAGCGATTCATTGGAGCTTTATGAGATAAACTATGTGTGATGTTTGGCAGCCATTGGCGACGTCTGCGGAAACGATTAACGAGATTCGCCGCTGCCGCCATTCAGGGTTACTGTTTATATTGTTACAAAATTTCAGGGGTTCGTTTGGATAGTGGGAGTTATATGGTGTGGAGAACGCTCAATCAGCAAGCGACAATAAAAAAAAAAAAAAAAAAAAAAAAAAAAACGACGTTTATTTACACGAAGACACACAGGACAGCACAAAGAAGACAACTATATACAGCATAGGAGACGATTATCTTCAGCCGAGATGTGCAGCATACAACAGCATACAGGACTCTACTGCAGACAGTAACGCACAGCTTAGTTCAGCACTAGCTTCACTCCGTCGCTGCTCCGCTTATCTCTGGAAGGCCAGTTCTTTAACGTCGATTCCGACTCCGACCCACGGCCGACTCCTTTTATAGGTCTCAGGGGGCGGGGCTAGAAGCCTCTCAACCAATCAGAAACGTTCGAGGCGTATCTCGGTTCCTACTAGACGGATCGGGAAAATTCTCGTTGTTTCAGGTATAATCTATTTTGGTGCCAAAGTCACCAAATTCGTCGTCAAGTCGCCAAATAGTAGCCAAATTTGCAGCCAAGCTCCGGAACCTCCTATGGAACCAACTATGCTGGGAAGCCGCATCACAGATTCGTAACAATATATGTATATATTATATGATTTGAAGATCTTGTGTGGCGAAGGGAGAAGGATGGTTATGCTTTTGCTTTGATTTTCAATAGATAATTTTAAGAAAAGTCTGAGTGCTGCGTTTTATTTAAAATATGTGTTTTCTTTAAAAATACGCTTGTGTCATTACACTATGGAACTAATTATTAATACAATATGTTGAACAATAATTAATAATAAAGGATATTTATTGTTAAATATTGTCTAATCAAAAATAATTCGTAGTGTTATGTAATTTATTCATTTTCCTGTAATTTATTTCCTTTTATTCTTCCATCACCCATTGATAGAAAAAAAAGGCTCAACTTCAATTTTTTCCCAATAAAAATACTATACTTTGAAACTAGGAAAAATATGTCAAATGATTTAAATGGATAAGCAAATCTTAAATTGGTGAACAACAAATTCAAATTATCATTCTTTAAGTAGATATTCCCAGAAAAATTTCATAAAATATGCAGAACAGTACCGGCATTCAATATGCACAGCAAATTGTTTGAGGTCATTAAACAAAATTCAATGGGGTCAATTCACGGTCACGTGTCATGTACCAAACAAACCGTTTCTGTTCAATTTTCAACCGTTCTGCGCATGTCGTGATGTCTGCCGATAACGTTGATGAAACCATCGTTTAGTAAATATTACGCTAGCCGATCAATTATTAAAAACTTCTGATTTTTTTTAAAAAAGATATTATTTTGAATTATTTAATCCAAATTTTCGTAGTTATATAATTTTATTTCTTATATTAAAATTTTAATTAGTATTTTAAATTGAATTATTGTTTTTGCATAATTAATTAGCATCGCTTTTTAATTCGTTTGGTGCCGCTTTATTATTTCATTTCCCATATCCCTTTCTTTTTTATCCAAAGGATACATTTTGACAAATGACTATGGAAGTGTTTTTGAAAAATTACATGTGTTCTTTTTTACTTATTATTTAAATATTATTGAATGTTGAATCTTATTAATATAGTTCCCCCAGTTAATTCTTTTTAAAAATAATTATTACTCTTAGATAAGTTAATATTTTAAAGCTTACTAATAAAATTATTACATTTTTTCTTATGTAATTATTTTTATTAATATTGAGACTTTGATGTTTTGAGTTTGCTCAGAGGGAAGAACATGAAACTCAAATTAGTATATATTGAATAAATTAAGTTTACAATTTCAAATTATGAAATATAAAAGGCATAGATACCTTTTTTTAAATCTATGAAACATATGAATCAGTTATTTTATTTTAATTTGTAGAAATCTTTAAAGGAAAACAAACAAAATCACATTTTCATAATTTTTATTTACACATTACAAAAAAAATATAGATAAAATATGTATGATAATTATTTGGAAAAATAGGATCAAATGGATGTTTTAATGCACTCGCTAATTCAAAAAAAAAAAAAAAAAAAAAAAAAACTATTTACTATTTATCAACATTTATTTTTCTAGACACTTAGAAATAATATAAACACAGTATTACAAGAATGTCTATGCAAATGATGAAATCAGTTTTATTCAACAGAAACATCCTAGATACTAAACAACATTTTTTTTATCATCAATAAAAACATAATGTTGAACAATATACTTTTAAAGCAGAACATTTATCAATATTTTTTAATGATAAAGTTACATTGAAAGAATATCATAAAATAAAAAAAACAAACATATAATACAGTAAATTTAATAAACAAGAATAAGGTCATGATAAATATATATATATAGAGAGAGAGAGTTAAAATAGGATATAAAGAGTAGTTGAAAGAAATCCTTTTATGCTTTTACAGAATTTTATAATTCAAGATTGATATGTTAAAGAAATAGAAAAAAAAAAAAAAAAAAAAAGAGTCTAATATTTTCTGGAATGAATCTGTTTCTTTCTTACAGAATCCTGAAGTTCTTGTAGCTCATTTTGCAAATTGCTGATCCTGTAGATTATTTCAGAAAAAGTAATAGTCTGGGAAGAAGCAGAGTACATTCCACTGAAATCAGAATTCATATAATTTTGCTTTGTAATCAATTCTCTTGCATTTATATACTTAACTAAATGACATGAGTTTTCAAAACTTAAATATATGTATATAACATTCAATTTATCAAATTAAGACCACTTTTAATAAAATACATCAATTATATATATGTTATAACAGTCAATAAGAAAATTGGATTTTCAGTAGTTAGTAAATTATTCACTTACTAAATATATCTTTAAGAAATTTATTCACTTCCACCTAAGTTTAGCATTATAACAGTTGTTATTTTTGCAACAGGAATTTGTTTACTTACATTAATTAAATTTAGATAAAAATTTTGTAGAAAAATGCAATGTAATATTCATGTAAACATTTTAAAACCTTCTAAGCATATTCAAAATTATCAGAAATTTCATCAAATGCGAATAAAGTAAATTAGAAATGCACTCATGTTTTTGATGGCAAATCACTTACCGATTTCTTTTTCTTCGAAGAGTTTTTCTAACAAATTACTGGAACAGCTATATTTAATAAATGAACACACACTGAATGAATTCTTCAAAATGATCGGAGCATATCACCGACTTCGAAGGCTTGAAAAAATCTGTACCAAAGCTATCAACCCGTCAGGATTATTGAAAAGAAAATAAGAAAGCATTTTATCATGACAGTCACTCTTGTGTTTCGCATTAAAGCATGCATCCATCAGCACACCAGTATTTCCTCTGTTAACACATAATAAGAGCAAAGAAAATGACTCAAACATTATAAATTCAAATGTAAACAAAAAATCCGCTTCATACTTGGCGGAGAACGTTAATGGCAGACTGCTCGACGAAAGCGGTGCGGATGAAACTTAAATGCCATGCGCGGATATCTCATGACATGTGACTTTTACGTCACATGAATTGACCCCATTTAGAAGCATCAAATGCTGTTCATAAAGCGAAAGAACAGAAACTATAGAAGAAATAGCGGCCAATCTCACAAAAATCTTTCCATTAAAATAAGAAGAAAGCTTCTTTTTTATATTTTTTTTTACAATCTTATTTATTAAAAATTGAAGATTTTCAGCAAATACAATTTTATCGTGTAAAATACTTCAGAGAAACGAATTTTAATGATCCGTTCTATAACTTTTTTACATCAAAAGCAGCCTGACTTTCCAGCTGCATTTCATTTAATTCTTTCTTTAAAATCTATTCAATTTATTTTAGCTTTCCCTTAAGTTAAAATAAAGAATATCCTTTAAGTTGATCAAGTGTTAACTCATGACTGAATTATCTTTCATTTTATTTGATGTTTTTATCAATAGTTGTAATTCGCAAACGACACAATTAGAATTTAAATTCTATACCAATAATTTTCATTCATTTCGGAGTGACAAGGAAGGACGTTCCCCTAAAATAGAACAATGCTTCTCAATTTTTGAAATAAAATTTTCGTTTTTCCATCTCGCTTAGAATAATTACCAATTTAGGTGATATTATCTATTTTGAATCCAATAGAAAGATTTCAAATTAAATTTACTATACCAGTAAACAGTTAATTTAAGAAACAAGATAAATAGCAAAAACTTTAATAAATAAGTAAAATACTAAAAATAAAAAAAAGAAAGAAAACTAAATTAAATTTTTAAGGATTTCAAATGGATGAAATAGAGTTTTTCAGTTTACTTTGACTATTTTTAGTGAAAGTGCGCATTTAAATTTAAAAAATAGTTTTTAAAAAGCAAGTGCCTACTTTATTGTGTAGTTTCTCATGTGAGAACTTGATAATACTTCATTGAGTATACTATAATCTCAACAACTAAAATATCTGCATTTCTTGTCATTAAATTCCACAGTGCTAACTGATGATCCTAACTGAATACAACGCTTTTTTCTATACCATAAATCCGTGACTTCAGCATCTTCTCCCGTTTCCTCACTTTTTTTCTACCAGATGGACACAGTATTTCTCATTTTGCTAATGAGAAAATTAAAAAAAAAATTCCTGTTGAACTCATTAGTAAAATAAATGTTTGTGTAACAATATAACAAAACATTTATTCTTGCATACAAAAATGAGTAACCTATTAATTAAAACCATTTATAAATTGTTAATTTAAGTAATTATCAATATTTTTAAAAATGCATGTAAATTTATTTTTCTTCTAAAAATAAATTAAAATACAAAAGTTAAGAGAATAAATATTTATTTTCGCATAAAAAAATTTAAAAAAACATATTAATTAAAATTATTTGTAAATTTTTTAACTAATTTGAAATAATTTTAAAAGAAAACAAATAATTAAAAAAACACTACCTTAGCAATCAAATTTATGCTTCGTGAATGCTAAGTGAAACTTTACAATATGCCCTGCCGAGACGCTCAGCATCGATGGCCCATTATTCGTATGTAAACTAACAGAAACTTTGAAGACCATTTTCTCGAAATTGATTGATTATTGTGCTTTAATATTTTAATCAATGAATATCATCCTAAAGCTATACTGCTATTATACTAAATCTCATCCCGAACGCAATTTTCCAACCATATGAAGTTTGTTCTATTTAATATCCTTAATGATTGAACAGTTTTTTTAAAACTGTTTGTATTTTATTTCCTAATCAATTTATTGGGAAGTTCCACTGATTTTTATATTTGCATTTACATACTTTTTACTGCTATTTAACATCTTTAAAAACAATTTTCTTCAATTCTAATCTTTGGCAGAATTTTCTTATGAATATCCTCATAAATTGAAATCTAATGCATGCTCTTTGCTCAAATTCAATACAATAATTATTGCTCAGTATATTTTGCAATTTCTGAATTAGAGAATAAGTAATCTATTCAAAATATTCTATAGTTGCTGTAATGCTTCACAATGCGAAAAAATTGAAAACGGCATGCTATTTATCAATGGAACCTGAATTATTTGAATTATTAAGGCGTGGTTAGAAACTCGGATTAATTTTAATTCAGGACTTAAATAATATATTTTTAAGCTATATGCAAAACTTTAAACAATTCATTTAAAAAACTTCTAAATTAAAAGATTTTTGCTTTTTTTTGAAGGTATGAAACAAAAATCTAACATTTTTTACCAATTTTTTAAAAAACGTCAGCCACAATTTATTTATTTTGGTTTCATAGACATTTTTTAATCTTTTTTTTAAGCAAAAATTAATTAATGTAACTATTTTAGAAAGTTTTCAAAAAAAAAAAACATTCCGAACATTGTCATATATCTTAATTAATTGAAATTAAATATAACCAATATCCCTACCGTTAATGGCGATGAATAAAAAAGTGAAGTTACAATACCGTGGATGTTAGAAGGTGACTGGACAAGACATTTTTTATATTGCTTAGATGCCATGGGACTGATTTCCGTTAGAAAGATTCATATGCGTAATGAACAGAACATATATCATTCAGATCAGTAAAAAATTCGTCTCCATGAAAAATTGATGCTTTAAAATATTTCCCGATGGGAAACTGAACATTAACTTATGCAAAAAGGATTTAATTAGAAATAGCATAAACAATATACCTGGCAGAACAGCTGGTAGCCAAGGCGGCTAGTAATGAATAAAAAAGACGGTAACTGAAAAAAAAAATCTTTTGAGTATACTTATAAAATTATACTTTTAAAAAGGTTTTTTAATTAATAATGTATTTGATTCACAGAAAAAAATATGACCGGTGAAATAGTGAATATATATGGAATGGCATCTGCGCTATTTTTTCTTTTGAAGTTTTGAAATAGAGAGTTGCTATTTGAAACGGTCTAACACTGAAAATCAGACAGTATTAAATACCCAACAAACAATTTAATATTATACACTTTCAATCTCGCCTTCATGTCAATATATATATACTTGCCTATTAGTCTATGAAGAATAAATTCTATGACTCGTAAAAAAGAACTGACATATCATTACTTTCGCTCGTTTATTTGAGAAAGTTCAGTACCTCTCAAATGAAACCTTTTAACATTATCGGAACATGAGAGAAGGGGAAAATTTAAAACTGGCTTTCAATAAGGCGGAAATCGAAATTGTATGTTTCAATTCGTTCAATAAATTATTTGAAAAAGCCAATATATTTATTTCATCACTAAGCCTTTGAAATAAGTTTTTTTGAAAATTGAAAATACTTGTTATTTTTCCTTTTTTTTTTTTTTTTTTTTTTGAAAATTTACATTATGGTGTGCTTTTATTTTATTTGTCACATTTTTAGAAGCACCGCAGAAGTTTGTAAGGGAGGAAATAATATGCATACGACGTAAAGCATTGGCATTAAAAAATGGAGATAAGTCTTCCGCACTTTTAGAATAATGATGAAAGATAAAACAGTCTTCAAGAACAAGCAAATTTGGCTACTAAATATAAAGTTTAAGCTGCCTTGACTGAAAGATTGTCTCTGGACATTTTTCGTTTGATAATTTAACAAAAGATTTGATAGTACGATATGAAATAAATAAAGGAATTCTTATGATTTCATGTAAAAGATTTCTTTTGTAGATTAAATTATTCATAAGAACAAAAATGGACATCGAATTGCCATCACAATTTCAGAATTCATGTGAAAGTATTTTGAAGTTTTCTAATACCTATCTCCTTCATAGAAATTTCATACACATTTTTCCCGAGAAAAATTCAGAATGTATATTTTACAGATAATTTACAGTTATCACTTCTCAGAATGTTGTCTTTACATGTTTAATCTGAAATATTAATGGTGCATCGTTTCAAAATTTCGAACATCACGTTACTCATGAAAATACGTTCTTGAGAATCTCCCCAATAAAAATTTTTTTTGTAAAAAAATTTATAAGAAAAAGTTTGTTGTTGCTTTGATGATTTTTTATCGTCTTGTCAATTAATATTATAATTTTGAGGAGTGAGATACAATGTAATTTAAAGGATTTTTTTTTATTTGTAGAGTTATACAGATCATATTTTCTGAACTACACATTTGTCGTATTTTTTAAATCATTAGTAAAATTTAATTTGTGTGATAAATTAACTAAATCTTTCTTTGATGTCATTTCAGCATGTTTTCTTAAAAGTTCAAAATACAAAAAAGAATATAAGAAAGAATATAACTCAAATTCCATCCCGCAACATGTTATTTTTTTCATTATTAAAATCTCTAGAGCTATTAAATTGTATGAAATCTTTTGTATCTATACGTTGCTATGCGAAAAAATTCTGAGATCCAGTTCACATGTGGGTAATAACAATCATATTAACTATTAGATAAGAATACCGGGCACTTCATCTAATTTTGTATTGTCCTTTTAATTTAATAATTTCTTTTTTACAATCCCGAAGCAAGAATATGATTTGAAGTGTAAAATGAATCGATTTCAGTAATAACAAATATATTCTAGGATAACACCTGAATAGATATTCAACTCTTCAAACCTCAACACATTTTTAAGACATTTAGAAACATCAGAGCAGAATAGCCATGCATGGAGCAAGTATATACGGTGAAGTCAGGAATCGAAACTACAATCCTGAGCGAAAGTGAGTATCAGTAATAAAATTTATTGTTTCCTATGAAAAAATTTCCTGTCATTAGATATCATGGATAAACAGTTATTAGCACTTTTTCTTTCTTATTTACAAAACTAACTTATATAAACCAAGTAACTTTTACAGATATCCTTAAACAATATTTTCATATCAATTAAAGAAAACGAGAAACAAACAAACATTTCAGAACTGCATTCTGACATCAAACATCATATACGAAGAGGTGCTGTAAATATATTCACACTAATAAAATATCTTTGGCTGCTTCCGTTCATAATTCTTTGATGTTTAACTTCAACTTAATAAAAAACTTATTTCAAGAAATAATTTATTTTCACATATTTTATTTAATATTATCATTTAATTTTTTTTCTCTATTTTTAATTTGTGAAAAATTTGAGTGAAATGAAAGATCTGATCAATTTAAAAATACCTCACATTCTGCAAAAATTCAATTTGTGTTGGCCATCATATTATGCATACACCATGTATAAAATATGACAAAATTTATAGTCATTTCATCTAAGTGAAAATATATTAAAAATGCTCCAACAAAATGAGACAAATAACATTTTATTATGTATGTGAAAAATCACTGAAACACAATACATTTAAATCTTTTAACATTAAATTTCACTTTACATATATAATTAACATTTAACCTACATCATTTGAACAAGACACTACAGCTAGTAACACCACAACAAAAAATATTACAAGATACAGAACGACTAGTAATTTAAAATCATGTCAATTATTATGATTATTAAAGTCATATTAGACATAATAATTTTTAACACATGCTTTCTCAATAAAAATATTTTACATTTTCCATAATGATTTGGCATCACTCTTAATTAATACAAATGCCTTTATTTAAAAACTGATCTTATATAACTAGATAAAATTAAAAAAGAGAGAGATCAGACATTAAAAAAAATTAGTACAATCAGGAATGGAAACTATTAGATCTCATTAAAATTATTGTATCAAATCATTTTCAAGGTTTCAATTATTTTTCAAATAGTAACTTTCAATAAACAACATATGATAAAAATTCATTCTCATTTATAAAATTGATAATATATTTTGAATTTAACCTTCATTTTTCATGGAAAAATATTGTATATGTTTGAAAATATTCCTGATAAACTCTAACATATATTTAATTAATTACTTTCATAAAAAAAATAAATAAGTTTTTTAGAAAATTGTCACAGACCAAAAGAGAAAGTCATAATAATAGAAGAAAAGCTCATATATTACTTTTCATGCATGTTTAAATTTCATATACAAAAAAATAAATAAATAATTAAGGAGAACAAACATTTTTAGATTTGCAAAATATTTTTTTAATATTCTGATTGAAAAACAAAAATAAAAACAGCTATACATGTCTCTAATTAAATTACAAAAATATAAAGATAAGGAACTCAAAATTTAAAAAATATATACTTATTATACAATACAATAGCATTTTTCAAGCATGTTATCACAATGACTCACAAATAGTACAGCACACACAACTTGATGGATAAGGGATATTTGAGACATCTAAATAAATTGTCAGTAAATACTTACAGGGATCAAAGTATCTGATACTAACAAGTTACTTTTAAAAAAGAGCAATAAGAAATTTGTAATAGTTTCAAACTACTGACTTAAAATTGTGTAACTAAAGTTGCAAACACAAATTATAATTATTGTGTTTATAAAAATGAGAAATTCATAGAAATAGATATCGAACTGGACGTTATTCATTTATATGCAAAAGGGATTCTATTCATTATGGAGCAAGTTTATAATGTACACAGATAAAAATATTCTTCAATATAAAGTATGTTTATATTCAAGAGCAAATCAATTACATTTTACCTCCCCCCCCACATGAAAAAATTCTACTGAAATCACTGGACACATGAAATTTAAAATGATAACATTTTTCCCCTCATTACTTTATGTAAAGAGAGAAAAACAACCATGTGAATAAAAACAAACTACTTAATTTTCCCTTTTTTTCTGCAGTATTTTAAAACATACAGAACTGCTTATGTTTAAAAAATGCATGTCTCAAATTTAAAATAACTTAACAATATGCAGGGTATATATATATATATATCACAACTTTGCAAATCTATCAAAAGAAAACAAAACCAAGTACAGTCTTGTTGTTCATTAAAAATAAAAATAAAATTAAAAAAAACAGTTCAAAGGTTAAATTTAACACAGTTATAAATATTCAGCATCCGTAATAGTATGAAAACTCATTTTGCAATATTTTTAGCATGCTTGGTGTGAAGCTGTGAAAGGATGTGGATATGTGTGTATGGTGATAATTTTCTTTTCTGGGGATACATCAAACCGCAGGGGTTTGTCCTCCCTCTACCAAACGATGTTGATAAACTTATGGCATATATGCAAGCTTTCAAAGCAACACATCAGAGATGCTGAAAGAATATGAAATGAGTTATCATATCTCATTGATATTGCTCATATTTGTGGTGCTGCTTTTAATGAATACTTATAATTGTGTTAAATTTAAAGCTTCAATTGTTATTTATAATTCCTGATGAACAACAAGGTTATAATTTGCTTGTTTTCTTTTAAATTTTTTTTTCATCATCTTCTTTTCTTTCTTTCCCTGCAAAGTGGGATATTTATTTATAAATATTTTGTAGTTAAAAAACGATTTAACAGCAATAACCTCTTACAACACATAGTATTTCATTAACAAAATTAAAGTTAATTTATGTACTCAAAGATATAGTATAGATATAGTATTCATATAGTTTGTTTCAAAAAATATCTCCTCCATTAGGTAAAAACAATTTGAAATTTTCTGCTTTGACACCGCTTATAAAAGTTAAATAATCATTATCATAAAAAACAAAAACCTTAATTTTTTTTAATTAATTCTCCATATAATTCGTAACAGAATACATTCAATTTATAGCATATGTAGATATACTAATAGTATAATTTCAATTTTATACCATTGAAATGGCATTAAGAATATAGCCTCTTTAATCAATAGATTATTCAACTTCATCTAAATGAAAACTCTTTTCAGAAGTTTCATCTACAAAACTTATTTGCATATCTCTTATAGCTCTATTTATAAATAAAGATAAAATATTAAAGATATCTGTAATTTTTTTTAATACTAACAAAATATTTACATTTTAAAATCAATATTTAACAGAAATTAATCAGATTATAATCTGTAATTTTACATAATATCTACTGCAAATATAACAATTTATCAAAATATATATATATATATATATATATATATATATATATATATATATATAAATATCTGCTCCACTATGAATTAATCTCTCTTTAGTTAAACAATATCAGAGAAAAAATATAGTGATAAACAACAATGTAAGAATGATTTACAATGACATAATCAATGATTTCAACAAGGTTATAAATTCAATAACATATCTACAAGTAACTTGCCTTTGCATTACAAGTCTGAATTTATCCTCCATCAGAGGATAACTTTAGTCATTATATAATCATCCAATTCCATTACAAACATGTTCACAATAAAATACAGTGTATTTACATATTTGACGTTCTGCATTGTTCAACTCTTTGTCTATATGATCGGAAATTTAACGTGCATCAGATTTTTACGCAAGAGAAAATTATAAGAAATTTAACAAAACAACAACAAAAAAAAAAAAAAAAAAACTGGTAAGATGAAGTAATCAGGTTGTTTCTTTCAGTAATGATTGAGTAGATACATTCGACAAGTTATGTAATAAAATAATATCTATTTAAAGTAAGTAGAAATACAAATGTTGGAAATCAAATCTACATTTCATAACAATATTTTTCAACATTATTTGCAAGTTTAAGTAAAATTTCATAGATGTTTTTCATTTAAATATCTAAGTAAAACAATTTTAATTTCAATTTTTTTTATTCCTTTATTGTTTATGTATTAACCAAAAAAATAACAGTCAATTTTACTGAAAGAAAAAAAAAAGTAAAATTATAACTTGCCCAGGAAAAGAAGTAAAGAAAAACTAAAGGGAGGGGAGCTACATAAAAAAAGAAATTTTCAACATGAAATTTCTGAATTAGTATACCAGCATCCAAAGTTCTAATAATTTTTAAATAAGTATTTTTGAAGGAAAGTTTTCTAAAATTAATAAATTTTCATAAGTGCAAAATAAAATAATAAAAGAATAAAAATATTCCACCTTCAACAAAAATTTTTTTAAAGTAACAAATTTGATCCATTTAAAATGTTCTCTAATTTTTTATGACAAATATGTCTATATTTATTCCATTAATTTATAATAGTTTTTTTTTATTAAGAAAACATTATTCAAAGCTGCATACAATATTTAGCTCGTTTCCAAGATCTGATATTGCTTTCCATTAGTTAGAAGAATTGTTATATATCTAGAAAAAGATTATAAAGGAAATCTTCAATGAAATAATTTTAAATAATTATTTAATACTTGACTTTTAAGTTAGTCTTAATTACAACTAATAGTTACACGAATTTGAATTATGTTTTAAACTACAATTTCTTAACATTGGCTAAAAAATACCATAAATTCCATCACAGACTTTTATAATGGAAGCACCTTATGCAATTAATTTATATTTGTAAATAAATAAAAATTGTTTTGCAGACAAAGAGTGAAATAGCATACAAATACCATTTAAAATATTATTAAATACCAAACACTATTTCAACATTAAAAAGTAGTACAGACATTGTACGAACAGTTTAACATCATTACAAATCTTTTAATAATAAGTAACCGGAATTAAATATTCCAGATAATATATTTCAAAGTTAACATTATATTTCTTTCATATCAGTAAGCAACTGGAATTAAATACATTAAATGGAATTTAAATAATATATTTCAGTACTTCTAGATAATGTATTTTGAAATTAACATTATAACATTTAAAACATCAATATTTCCAGTTTTCTTAATTACCTGTCACTAAAACAAGATTGTTTGATTATAATCATATATAGCATATAAAATATTTTTCATAAGAAATGTTTTTAAACTTCTGGATGAAACATCAGACAAATATATATACTTTCTATGCCAAATTTTACATTTTGAAATTGAGATGCTTCAAACAATCTACACAAGTTTGAGATAAAATATGATGTCATACTCCCTTTAAAATTGTAAAAAAGATATCCATAAAAGAAATGTGAGTGTATCAATATTTAAAAAAAAGCCAACATGGAAGATATTGAAAGACTAATATAAAAAGCTCATATTGTGATATTTTTAATTAAAAAGAAAATAACTTATTAATTAATAAAATTAACTTTCAAATATATAGAAAAGGTATAATACTTAATTGTTTATTGTTAAAATGGTCAAAAATTACTTTTTTTATAAACTTTCTTCTTCATTAAAATACATTTCATATCAATGTTGGGAAATGACTGCAGAGGGGAATATATGATTAAATTTTAAATATATAAATTATTTTAATCATCCAACACTATTTAAGAATATAATTCAAACTATAAACAACATCGCTAATAAAAATTAAACATACTTCTCAGATTTAAAAAATTACATTTTGAAACTCAAAGAAATTTTTTACAGTATTTTTAAGTTATATAAGATTCCAATAATCTAAATTATCTTAACAATAGAATATACTTTTATCATAGGAAAATGAGAATAAAATTATAAAGTCTTTTTATTTTAAAATATATACTTTGAGATGGTATAAGAATAAAAATGAATTTTGTTTTTGCTTACAAAAATATTTTAAATCTAACTTATGATGTAGTTATTTACCGACATTATGCTAGTGCTGAAGCTCTTTTATATTACATATATCTAATCTCAATCTTAATTTAAGAAATTACAAAATGTACTTTGTGTACTAAAATCAGGAATTTTGATATATATTTAATGTTTCGAACAACTTGAATATTATTGATATATTTAATTTTGTTTGATATGGTTTTTTAAATCTGTACAGATGCTTTTAAAAGGATAAAAAAACTAATCCAAAGTCGGCTCCACCCAACTACTGTAACTTCCATGTTATGAAAAGATCCACATTTTAAACTTTCATTGGATCTCTTAAATCAATAAACATCAATTCATGTTTAACACATCAAACTCGCCACATAAGCAAGTGATTTGTACTGTCATCACGACCAGTCGTATCTGCAGAGACCCTACTGCTGAAGTCTTCATATCCATCACCTCCGCTAATTACCAGAGCAGAATATGGGGAATCTCTTGAAATATCAGCAGAAGTGCATGGTACTGAGCTATCATCTAAACTGCTCAGTCCTTCATGTGCAGATGAATCTCTACCAGATGTGGCGTATAAACTGGTAATAAAACGAACATAACCAAAATGCCCATGTGGCATACCTGAAGAATGAAAAAAATACATTTCAATGTATGAAATATGATGACTTGAAAAAATCAGTTCAATTTTTAAAAAATGCAAATGAATTTAACCTATTATGTGAATTATTACTTTTAAACAATTCTGAAAAATACTACAGTAAGAAATAAACTTTTAACTCACCAATGATAGTTGGTATAAGATCTGCAGATGAAATTGGTGAGGAAAAAGATGGTATGGGCAAATTTAAAATTATTCCAGAACTTGTGCCAATCCAAAGCAGATTCTTTTCAACACATATAGATGAAATGCGTAAACAAGCAAGTTTATGCCGTTTGATGATTTCGCCATAAGCTGAAATTAAACATTTTTTTTTTAGAACTAAATAAGATAACTCAATAGGAAAATTCATATAAAACTAGTTAAATGATATTTATCCTAATTACTTCAACAGAAATTATTCACTTTTAAAGTATTCTAATGGGAAAAAGAAACTTTAAAGATACTAATGATTTACATCAAAATTATTCACTTTACACACCATTATTATAATATGAACACTTTTTAACAATAAAATATGTGATAATTTTATTTGTTTAAAAAGATGTCTTACTCAAAGTATCTTAGAAAGTTATATTATAGAAATACAACTTTGCTTATTTCAAAAGATACAACTACAAATTAATCTTAATATAGCAATTTAATCTATTTCTAAAGAAAATTTTCATATAATTAAAAAAAAACATTTAGCATACCGAAGAATTAACTCAGATATAAAAATCTGAACTAAACTTCTATATTAACTTTATGTTTTGTGCATTTGTATTTGTTTTTATTCACAAAAAAGACAAAAAAATTATTTTTTTAAAAAATTAACAGATAGGTCAAAATTGAAGTTTGTAGCCCTAGTGTCTTGTTTATACATATATAAGAGTGTTTGTCTATTCATTGCTTGCCTCAGCAGTCTTTTCATTGCAACTCAGGCTTTTGTTCACCAATAATAACAAATATTATTATTACATATATAAATGTAAATCAATAATAAAGGTGGAAATAAAATGCATAAAAAAAGATGAAACAGATACTCCACATATTAATTGGTCACAAAATATTTTCCCAAAATATCTGGACAACATCCTCAACACAAAAGTATAAATTATACATGGCTAATAAAAAAATGCAGGACTACTAATTCTCACTAACTTACTGAAAAGATCTCTTTACCTACTGCAATCACAATAATTTTAGATTTAACAAATAAAAACTATCCTACAAGGAAGGAACTAATTATTCTTCTCTACTGGCCAATCTATTTCTTTACTTCTTTGAAAAGACTCATGTTTAAATAAAAACTCTAATTAGATTTCAAGTCTAATTGCAAAGATCCAAAACTAATTAAAAATAGCTAAAGCCCTGCACTAATAAAAAAAAAAATTTAAATGATATTTATAACAAAAGAAATGAATTCAAATTTAATGCTAACAAATATAAATTTTGGGAATTCTGTAATACAAAAACACTATTGTAAATCAATTTATCAAAATTAATAGAATATGCAATGAAATACACATTACAAATCAAATCAAGTATTTAAAAAAATAACCTTACAATCAAAATATATTCTTTGAATATTTAATGAATGACTTTAAGATGTTATTTAAAGATTGTTTATTAAAGTGATATTAGTAAAATTGTAAGTAGTGGAAAAGTCATTCAAGTTAATATATATTACAGAACCTCGAAAATACAGCTTTTGGACAGTATTTAAGGATCCCAAATAACAGTACTTTCTGTTCATCCGTTTTCTAGTCATCTTTTATTTAAAAAGTAATTTTATTTAAAAGTGCTTTTTTTCCATTTTATGCTTTTAATTTCAAACATAAATTTTCTATCATTATCTGCACCAACACCTCATTATCTCCATTTTTAGCCTTCACCAGCAAGACTCATAAACAGGTGTAAAAATCTTATAGCTACATACACCAAAAATATTGGGTATTTTGCTCCATAATAAATGGCCAATGCACTGCTTTTTTTTTCTTTTGTGATTTACATTTCCTTTTAATTTCTTCATTTTGTATCACCTTTGCATGTGGAAATTTGATTTACCTGGGTCTATTTGCACTTTTCTCTAAATTGTTTAGATTGTACTTCAATTTTACATCCCTTTTTTTATCTTCCCACATTCTTATATTATAGCATTTAAAGTGAAAATATCTTTTTCGCTTAATTACTCAATAACATTTGATGAAAATTCTAAAATTCTTCCTGAATCCACACAGATCATCTGATGATACGCAATTATTAAGCTAATAAGTTGATTAACTTATCTACTTCAGCAATTATCCATTAGTTAATTGACTTAACTTTTTTTATTCCTTTTAATTTCACCATAATTAGTGACTTATTTCCACAACATTTCTTGAATTGGAAATTTTTGCAAATTCATAAAATGTCTTTACTATCCCCCCGCTTTTATTCATATATCTATGCATTTTCCTTATATCTTTCAGTTTATTTTTGGCCTCTTACTTTTCTTTATTTCTATTGCTGTATTTTTAATTTTGTTTTCTTTTTTTGGTTTGTGCATTATTTGTATGTGTGTGTTTGATAAATTTCTAATAACTAATTAATTAAAATACATTTTAAGAATACATAAAGATATTACATGTCCTGTTCAATATATGCACCTAAAAATATTTATTACAGCTTTTCAACATTTACCAATTAATGGATCAAAGAAAAGGTAAAAGACAATAGGTATTTCTTTGTTGAAAATGTGTGTGATAAAGTGCTGATGCTTCAATGTGTATGATCAATTTAAACTAATAATATTTCCATGTCTCTTTTGAAATAGAAGAGAATAGAATAAAGAAATTTCTAGAAAGAGATGTAGAAAAAGGTAGATTCACATAATAATGTACAACATCAAACAATAAAATAAATTTAATAGTGGAAGCAAACTATAAAAAAAACACATTAAATGTATATATCTAAAAGAATCTAAAAAGATTAAACACACACATAAATGAAAAAATGGATGGCATAGTGTTTAGATATTCAAATTAGAAAATATTAGTAGTGATGGACACTGCCAATGAAAGTAGTTTAGCTTAATATATATTACTTTATAGAAAATATCAGCAAGGGTGGCTAATGTGTATCATTTTGCCTTTTATTTTGTAATTTGACTATATTATATGATTATTCATTTCTGGAAAAATGTCTGGTTTAAATATATGAAGCAATTACTCATTTGCCTGATAATTTTATCGGCTAGATCATTACTTTAAAATTCACATAATTTTTAATTGATAAAAAGACAAATAATTTATACTATATACTGAATATTTAATACTTTTGAAATGCAACAAACTTCGTATCTGGCTTTGAAAGTAAAAATATTTTGGTATTGATTAGTAACATAGTTTTTATTTTAAATAACAATGCAATTTCTTGACATATATTTTTTGCTCGTTTTTCATTTGAGCAATGGGCACTGAGCTGATGGACCATAATTGGATATAGTTATAAAGATTCATAAACATACAATATGATTCAAATTATTGGTGGGGAAGAAAATGTTGAACATGTGCTCCTGCTATGTTCCAAGTTTGTCAAAGAAAGACAGATCCTAAGACTGGCTCTCAAGCATATGAATATAAATTGGCCTACAGAGTTTCACCAACTTATTTCCACTAGAAGTGCTTTTCAAAATTTCTGTAAATTTATTGTTGACATCTGTAATCCTTCATAACTTTTAAATTTTCTTCTTTTTCTTTTGTTATGTGTTATATACTTACTTCTGTAAGCCCCCTGTGATACTTTGTGGTGCACGGGGTTTTTATAAATGTCCAAAAAAAAAAACATGACTAAAACAAAATCAATTAACATGAAAGTTCGAAATAACACAGTATGAAAGAACAAATAAACGAGGAATAGATTCCTTACCACTAATCATTTTAGTGATAGGTGATGATATATTCAGTTCCAAAAGATGATCATATGAAGTTGAATGATATAAATGAATGACGGGACTGCTCTGCATAGTAACCCAAACTCCTTGGTCAGAAAGAACCATTTCTGATATATGTCTCCCAAGATCTGGTGCAACTTGGAATGTGTGCTACAAAAATAAAATACATTGCATTCAAACTTTCATACCTCTCTTATGAGACTCAAATGAAAACACTTGTACGTAGTAATTGAAGAGATAGAATTTCTCAAAATGAATAGTTGCCGGAAAATAAAAATTATATATATATAATAAAAAATACAGATTCAATATCTCTTTGATAATAGCACTGTTACAAAATTACATCCATATAAAAAAATAGACAATATTGCATATTCTCACTTTTACTGAAAGGAAGAAAAAGAAAAATCAAAGATTTTCAAGTACTTTTTAAAGAAAATTAAAGAATCAAAATTACTAATGATAAATTCAAATTAAACTTTTTCATCATTAACATTTATACCCTTGCATAACAACACCGTTATATTCTTGCTTGTCACTTAAGTGAAAGATGCTAAAATGAAAAAACAAGAATTATGCTCATATTTCAGTTAATAAGCAAAATATTTACAGTTCTAAGTAGGTTTTGTGATTACAATGGAAGTGTTTTTATTATCAGCCACTACACAGCTATTAATACAAGCTGATTTTTGGGTTCTTACAAGAGGATGATCTTTCAACCTCAATATTTCTAAGAAAAACCATCTTCGAAGTCTGGCTATGAGATAGTATCTAAATAATCTTAATTACCTACCAAATGTTCAATAAATTCAACCTACTAAATAATCTAATTACCTACCAAATGTTCAATTCTTTTTCTTGGGATTTAAAATAACTCATACTTTTGGCAAGTATCTAATAAAACTTAACCGAAGCTCTAAGAATGAAGGTATACATAAATTTAAGAAAAATCACCTTTAAAATTTAATTGTAGGATGCTTTTTAATTCCCTCAAAAATTTTGATAAGAATTTTTATCTGTATATTTTGATAAAAACTTATCAATTTGATTTTTGGATATTTCAAACTCCTTAAATTCTACTAAACTACAAACTACATTACATTCTATTAAAATAGAATCAGATTCTTGTTCTTGTAATTGCTTGCATGAGAAGATAAAGAATGGATTTCCTCTTGTTATTGAGGACTGAGCGCACATAGTCATTCTCCTCAGATCTAAAATAATTCAATCCTAGCAACTAATTGAAAGGGAACTTAACCAAAACACTAATAAGGAGAGCATATGCAAAGTCCTAATATTCATGTTTCAAATTATTTTTTTCTTCTTTAATTAATAAGCCTTTTTTAACAATCTTTCCTTGTTAATTGCATATTAACTTTGCTGATATTTGTACAAAAATTTTGCTTGAAAAAATCAAATCTGGAAATACTATTTATAGCTGTTAGTTTAAAAATATCATTTTTCATAACATTTAAACTTTTCAAATAGTCCATAATCAAATTTCTAACATTCTGCATCAAAAATGGGAAAAGCGTACAATCTCTCTTAAAGAATATTAAAAATGGGGCAAATATTTACACCAATAAAAAAAAAATTGAATGATAAGGACAAAACTTTGCTGCACTAGGCAGCATATTTATTCAATTTAAATTTTAATGTAAAAAATTTTTCTTTTTTAACATTTAAAACATATAAGTTGCCCTATAATTTGATTTATCATTCAGCAGCAGTCACATTCTTTAGACACATTATATTTTTTTAAAAAATTCTCATTCACTGAAAATTTCAAGTCTTAGCTTCCGGCGTACAAATAATTGAATAAATAACACACAGAGACATGATAATTTTTTTTAAATAAAAGAAATTCATAAAATAATGAATTATGACAAACATAAAGACCAATGAATAAATTTTATTAATTAAATAATAAAATGCAAAATTTATTAAAAAATTTGCTTGAGATATTAAAAATATTGTAGAATAATTACATAAAAGATCCAATGTTAAGAAAAATACAATAGAAATATTACATAAAGATTAATCGATCTCAGGAGTAATAAGATTCGATTCAGAAAATGGTAAAATCCACATCTCCAAAGAAATAAAAAGAAGCCAACATTTCATGTGGATATTATTTCATCATGTATAAATAAATTGTTGTTCCTTACAAATGTCCACATTTATTAGCAACGTTGAAAATAATTTTTCATTATTCAATAAGGGAATAAACTTTCAATTTATTGTTGTGCCATTCATCAAGGTAAATAAAATATTTTAATAACTTTTCGATATCATGCTTCTGTAGACATTCACTGGAACAAGTTTGGAATCTTATATGAATAATAACTGCCCATAATTCAAAAATCATTTCAGTTTGCACTAAGCATTGCAAAGATACAATGAATTACAGAATAATATTATCACCAACTGATTGGTTTGCTGAAGTTTCCTTGATTGTTGTCTATTTCACCCGACTTCCAATGACTGTGGGAACTTGATTTCACATTTTGATCTAATTTGCTTTGAATGAAGATATATATATAAAAAGGAAAATTACGTTTTTAATAACACTCTTGCTATTTTGTCTGAAGATGATGAGCTTCATTCCTTGAAAAACTATCCATTTCATTAACAATGTATTTTAAGTTTTCTTAAAAAGTTGGCAAAATATTTGAAGTGATTTACTCATTTATTTGTGGCATAATTCAGAAATTAACAAATATAATTTATATATATTTTTATTTATATATTTATTTCGATTTTTTAGGAACTTATTAACAAAAAAGAACTCTTACAATTACTGCATCAATAATTAATGAAGCTAATTTTTACAATCAAACCAATGTATCTATAGAAATTTATGTACCTCCATCTCAAGTGATGTAGGATCTAGAATAGCAATGGAATTTACAGTGGAACACCACAACTTTTCAGCAACAAGTATCATTTTCAATATAGGAGAAACTTCATTTGCTACTTGAACTTTATGAGGACTACTTGTATTCCATAGACCACCTGCAAAAGAAAGAGGAAACGAATTAATTAGGTTGAAAGAAGTAAATTATTGCCTCCTACATATGAAGCATGAATTGTTGAAAAAAGTAAGCTTTATCAAGTACCAAAATTATTACCACCTATAGAAACAATATATATTTTTAGTGATACAAAGTTTGTGAATAATAAAATTGTTAAGATTTATTAAATACTATTATTTAACATAAATTGGAATTATCTTTATTTGCTGAATTGAAACCATTTGGGATATTAATAAAAATTCAAAAACAAATTATTTATTGTTAATTTTTAGTAAGTAAAAAAGAATTTCCGAATGAAATTGTTAAAAATTTAAAGTAGATTATAAATAAAAAGGTTAAAGAAAATAGTTTTATTAAAAGAATTTTAAGAAGATAAAGACAGTAAAAGGCTTCATAAATCCAATGCATTAATGGCAGAATCTTGGCTTTATGATTTGAAGTCATTTACAATATATAAAAAAAGAGTGTACAATACCATGGCGCTTAGAGCCATAGTGCTGTACAGGGACTGGAGATATATTCCTTTGGAATCATAGCTGCTCATCTCCAATAACCCAGATGAATACAATTCCCCTCAAACGTAACTGATAAGATCTCCTAGAATCACATTCTAAAAGTATTACAGCTATCAATGTTTCCTATGCCATTATCCTTTATTTTTTCTAGAAATCCGTATTTTAACTAATAAAGAATATTTATTAATTTGATAAATAATAAATTAGTTAATTCAACTCAAATCCTCAATCGATGTCGCAAGTTGACAAAAACCTGCAAATTCTCTATATAATCCAACTTTTATTCAAAAAAGAAAAAAAAAATTATACAACATTTCATTATCCAAATTTGGAAATAAAATTTATGCAAACTATATTAAATAACAATTAATGATACAGAATAATCTGAGAAAAGATTATAAATAAAACTTTTATTTCCCACAATAAATACTATTAAAATAATTTGACTTCATTTTGTTCTGACAAATAATATAGTAAGATTTGAATGTAATAATATATTTTTCTTTTTGTAATGGTATCTTTTAAATTTTAATACATTAAATATACATTAAATTTTAATCACCATATGAAATGAGCACTTTTTAAATACAAAAGAATTTTTTAAAAATAAATGTTTAATATTTTTTTTTTTTCACAAACTGTTTTGCAAACACAAAATAACAATCAACCATAAGGAAAAAACAATCAAATCTGTGACTTAAATATAACCATTAAAAAATTTGGTATGTGAAATTTTTTTAAAACTAATAACGGTCAAATGTAAATTGTCTCAGCAGCATTTTTTTTTTATCTAATTATATTTCCATAGAATTAATGATATTCGTCAACTTTTCAGTCAATTTAGCTGCTTTTAGTGACTAAATATTTCAATGGAAATATTAGTTACAATGAATTATCTTTACTTTCTTACACATAATTGATGCTAATGATTCTCCCAGCAATATATTTCTAAGAGTTAAATTAACATAGATATTAGGTATTCTAATTAATAGCCTCATAATATCCTTTTTATTCTGTATATGAAATTTCCTAATGGAGTGAAATTCTATGGTATATATTTCATGAGATTACTTTTTTTTTCTCTGTTTCCTTTTTTTATATAAATAAAAAAGATTAAATATTAATTAGTATAAATAATAAATAAATATATAAAATAAAATAACAATTATGTGACAATGAGGAAAATGAAAAAGTGACCACTTACTATCATCTCGAGAATAAATAGCTATTTCCCCATTTGCCAAAGAAACAAACACTCTTTCATTTACATGCCTGGAAAACAATAATATTGCATCATCTAACTGTATATAAATTATTCAGATTTAAAAAAAAAATCTTTTAGAAATACAAAGACAGAATAAAATACTTACAAAATATGATATATGCTAGTTGAATGATACAGCCGCAACTTTGGTCTCTGGAGCCTCACATCAGTGCAATTATAGATATAAATTCTAAGAAATATGATTAATTTTAAAATGAATAAATTTATTTTTTTATCTTACATTATCTAATATACATCTGTTATTAATAAAAACTGTTTTTTTTTTTATTAATAACAGATGTACTTGACAAGAACCATTTAAAAAACTTTATTTCAAATATTCCTCCAAATATACACTTATCAAAGACCTGAAAGGGCCAGTTTCTCCTACAAAGCAATTTGTATTTAAAAAAAATTAACTCTTATCTATCAATTATTAAATATTTATTTGAAATTTCCCAAGTGGTTAATTTATTTGATCAAATAACTTTAAATGTTAAGAAATTAGATTTTAAACTAGACAAGAATAAATTTTAAGATAAATGATTGAAACTTTAAAATTAAGAATATTTTATTTATATAATTTTAAGAAAATATAGGAATAAATTATAAATTACAAAATTTTTCAGTATAACATGAAAATGTGATAAAACCAATTTGGTCAAATAACGAGTTTAAATTAGAAAAAAGTATAATTTTAATCAACTCTTTAAAGCTTTTCAATATAAGAAAGAGTATCATGATGAAGACAATTCCACGTACTAGTTTTATAATAACTTGTTCTAGGGTTTAATAAGCCAACTTTGTGCCACAAAACAATTTCATAAGTTTCATAGGGCGACATTTTGTTTGATCTTTCAAAAAAAATTGTTCCATTGAAATAGCAGATACATTTTTAAATTTTTAAAAATTACTTTTTTTTCATAATATGAAACTAGGCACTTATCTTTTATAATTTTTAACAAGAAATACAAAATAATATTATTTTTTTGTAATCTAACAAAATAAAGATTTTATAAAAGGTATTTAATTGATGAAAAATATAAATAAAACTGAAATGCAGCACAAAAAAAACCATTTGATTATATATAAAAAAGAATAAAATAATTACCGTCCATCTTCAGTACCTAGCCACATAGTAGGTTGCAATGTATTTGCATCTTCACTACCAAATTCATCTGCAAAAAATTTTCTCATGAGATATTTTTAAGTAATTATTATTTTATAAGAACATGAAAGCATATTATACCTAAATTACCAATTATTAAAAAAATTGAAAAATATTTTAAAGAATTCTCACTTTACTTAGACTGTTGCTTTTGTATTGTCAGTATATAATCTAGTGTCATCTATTATCAGTGCATTATCACATGAAATTAATTTATTTGTAAATGCTGATTATAAGATTTCTTTGCTTGACCTGGAGTGAAATCTATAAAAAATTTACTGTATAAAGATAATGTGTACTATATTAGAGACCAAACTGAAATATTTGGTATGTGGAGAATAGATATTTTTTTTTAATCATTCACAGACAGCACAAAAATCACTCTTAACTTTCATATTAAAATATATCACATTGCAGCAAATATTTCTACATTCCTGAACTGTACAGATAATAATCTTGCTAATGTGAAGGGTATTAAAAAATATCTACAATAATTACATGTAACTTCACAAATGAATGCTGAACAGGTCCATATTATAATAAAATGCATATTATATAACTAATGCAGCAATAAATGGCCCATATTAAATGAAAATTCTCAATGGGATGAAATATTATTAATTTTGTATTTCCTCCTATTCGCAACACTTCAATCAACAACTTCATTGACAACAAACTACAAGATTAAGAAAAACTGTATATTAACTAGAAACAATTCTTTAGCATTGTTAAAAATTATTAAAAATTAATGCAAAATGAAGTTTTTTAATAATTATGTAATATACCTTTACTAATACATTTTCTAATCATTTGTGTCAAAGAAATAATCATATGTATACCCACACAACAATTTTTAAATGTTTTTCTTCAAATGATAGAAAAAAAAATGAGTGCTTTACAGAACACAACTAAGTTCTTTTCTTGACAGCATATGAAATTCTTCAAAATGCATTCTCTCAAAAACTTTATTTTTTAAAATTTAATTAACACATTTATAGCATCAAATAAACATTTCCTCAGGAAACAATTCTTAAAATTTAAATTACTGAATTAAACTATTCAAACTTAATCATCAATATATATTTTATTAGCAGGCAAACTGAAAGAATAGAATCGGGCTATTCTTTCTACACGGCGTTCTATACCAAGCAAATAGAATACTGTAATTTTCCTTTGGTATATTCTTTTGATGAAAATACCTTTAAAGTTTTTCAGCATGTAATATGTTATACATTTTTCTTAATCAAGCATTTTTAAAGTCTGGTTAATTGCTTTCTAAGCTAACAGATGAAGAAATTTTAATTGTTAAGATTTATTCAAGCTTACACATTAATTATTTTCTCTGCTTTTCTTTTACCATAAATTAATTAAGCATGATGAAAAAATTTTAAAAACTTTTTAATCCTCTAACTAGCAATAATTTGATACCTTTTCTTAGATACATAATAATACAACAATCACATTAACAAGGTGATAAAAAATTGTTTAAATAATATTACAAAATCAAAAATAAAATAAATACATATTTTACCTGTAGCATCAATATAGTCTTCATCTGAATCACTACCAGGAAAAGAAAGCAAAAATTACTCTTTAATATAATTCAAATGAATATTTAATTAATAATACTAATAAATTACATAAAGATATTATTCATTTTAAAGATTTGAAATTCTTCAGATAATAAAATTATCTTTACAACAAAAAAAGTCATAAGTCAGTCAATGCAATGATAAAATTGTATATGAAAGTTCTATTTTGATTTCTTGAAGACTTCAGTAATTTTAAATATATGTAACACATATTTCTTCATAATAAAATTCATTTTTATATCTTATAACAATTTTTGTAACCTTTTTAGATTGTCATATATACAATTGTTTAGTTTGTCATATAAAGGATGTACTTTTTAACAATATTTCAAATATAATTTCATTTTCTAGAAAGCACATAATAGTTGCATCACTATGCAAGGACTTCAAATTTAAATAAGCAAATTTATCTAAACTTTTAACAAATTTTGAAAATTTACCCTAAAAGTAAAACAAAATATTCTTTTTATTTTTCATATTTTTTAAATATTTCATTTTTATTATCTCTCATTATCAATATTAATAATCAAATGTAAGCTTATTCTATATTAAATTTAATTGTTTTCATAAAAATTTACGTCACTCTTTGAAAAATCAAAAAAAAAAAAATTATTTAATTATATACGCACTTAACTCACCTGTCTAAAGGAAATCTTTTAGATTTTCCTTGGTCAATATCACCTTTATCTAATTTCTCAAATTTAAATCCTGGCAAATATGGAAACAGTGTGCTACGTCGCCTCACAAGAAGAGAACTGTACAGTTAAAAAAAAAAAAATTATATGTATTAATTGTTAAAAAGAAAAAAAAGGAAAATTTCACTTTTAATTTGATTTTTTTCCCCTTGAAAATTTGCAGTTAATATCTGGCACATTGTTTATCACAACTGTCAACTTCAGTACAATTTTAATATTAAAAAATACAGTTAGATGCTTTCATAAATTTGTGAAAACATCTAATTGTGTGTGAATTGTGTTTGAATTTCATCATCAAACACAATCCTTCTTTAGCATTTAACAGTGAAAAAAAATAATGTGATTAAGTATATGGTGAGACAATGAAAACGGTTTAAGTTTCAGAATAACAATGTAATGTATTATAACATCGTTGACAAAAAAAAAGACCACCAAAAATCTGGAAAATTGCTTTGGTATGATTAAAGAAAAAAGAATTTTTAAAATCTTAAGTAGACCAAAAATTATTTTTATTCAATATTTTGGAACGTTACTGCAGAAAACAGCAGAATTAAGCCTAATTTGTAATTAAATTTCTTTAAAATTCCTTTGAGGTGCATATTGTCAGGCAAGAAGGCATAATTATATTACATTTGATAGCTGTAGGTCAAATGGCCTGGCCAATGGACCAATACGTACGTGTGCACATGCACAAACACACACACCTGAATACTTAAAGAAAAAACACTTTTAAGATGGATCAAATATCACTTCAAGTCAAGTTATTTTATAGTCAACTGCAATCTCAAATTTTCCAAAATACTCACTCATAACAGATGCATGATTAACATAAATTCTTCTCATATTCATGTATTCAAATGATTCATCATGTTTAAGTGATAACCATATAAAAAGAATAAGTTGCATCATTTCTTTGATTCTCAGTTATGAATAAGTGTTTAAATTATGTGTGAATAGAATATAATATAATATCTTAGTTAGAAAAAAGTATTTTCAATAAGATGTTTCTTCCTCCATAATGCATGCTTTCCTACTGAAATGCTGTCATATAATAAATGACTTGCATCATAAAAAATAAAAATAAAATACATAAATGAAAAAATAATAATTTGTTAGAAACTTTAAGAAGGGAAAAATATTGTAGAAATTTGTCTTTTTAAAATGTTTTTTTAAAGCATTATAACAATACTACATAAAAAAATGAAAAGATGGTAAAAATTTGTTTAGTGTATAGTGTTTTAAATAGATGAGTTATTAACAAAAAGAATAATACAAAGCAACTGAATTTTATGACGTTTTATAATAGAAAAAAAATGAACATCAAACTCTAATTTCATTTCTATCTATTGAAGGTAATGTTCACAGTCAGCAATAATATAAGATGATGGCTGCATGATTCATATTAGATGTCATGATAGCATGACAGATTTGATAAGGTTTCCTGTAGAACTTCCCCAAAGAAAAAAAAATGCATAAATTAAACATTTTTATTTCCAATAAAAATATTCATTAGACAGACTATCAAGATTGAATATTAAACTAAATTCTTACAAAAATATAAGAATTAGCTTTTAAATGCATGAAGATCTTATTTAGGATTGAGCAGAATGATTTATAGTAAAATCACTCAAATCCAACACCCAATTATGAGGCAATTCCAAAATGTCACTTTTGATGATTTAATTTTAAAGTGGAACTTCTAACCTATGTGACGAAAAGAAAATAATTAATTAGTCAAGAGAAGTTAAAAGAGTTTCTGTAGAAGCAAACAATTCTGTTGTTGATTTTTTCATTATCTTAATAGTATTAAAATAATCAATATATATTGGGAAAGGTGAAAAAAATTGAAAAATAAGAAAACATGGATTAATAAAATTTAGATGGAAAGAAGCACACAAAAGATTGTAAAATGTGACAATATTTACCAAGCAAAACTTAATAGTTACTCCAGAGACAATCTCATAAAAGGCATTAAAGAATGCATACCTTCATACTAAGAAATGGGTAATTTTCATGTGATAATGTGTAATTTTTAAAAAAAATGTTTTTAAATTTCTTTTCTGAACATAAAATTCTATGAACGTGTTCCAACAATTTTTTTAAATTTATTTTATTTAACAAAGTGAAATTAAAAATTGAATAGCATGATCAGTAGCTTTAATGTGCTGAAGTTTCAACAGATAGCATTACAAAACATAAATTCCAGAAGCATATATTCTATTATCCAGATTTATTTTTCCCCCGTCTAGTCAAGATTCTATTGATACTGATAATGAGGGATTATATTGTGCTATGCCTCTTATCTTTTAATGTTAATTTCAGTTGTCACTAACATTAATAAAGAATTTCATAAGCACAAAGATTTGAGGTTTATTTTTATGATTATTTCATTAATTTCAAAAATGAATGCAGATATTATATATGCAGGAAGAGATGTAGTATATCCAGAGCAGCCCAGAGAAGAGGTTTAGCCTCATAATAACAAAGAAAACTTAAATAATATTTTTTTAAAAAAAATTCTTACCCAGAACTAACTCCAGGAACAGCAGCAATGCAAATTATCCTAGCTTCACATATTGCAACAGAAGAAGCAATCACAGGTTCATTTTGAAAAGTAAGTACACACACTTGACCAACTAAACCATCACTACTACATATCCATAAATCAGGCAAACCATTCTGGCATGTGTCTACAACTGCTGCAGCACAAGTTATCTATGAAATAATTCACATTTATTTGAAACAATTTTAAATAGCTGGAAAAGTTACGTTTTTTTTAAATTTCATTCAATACACAAAATATATTTTCATAAAGCATGAAATCTAATCTTAACTTAAATCTGTATTTCTGAATGATATCCGATATCAAAAAATAATAAAAAGCAAATTTCTCTGACACTTAATATTTTTTTAAAGATTTATAACAAAACCATTTTTTTTCCTTCAGTTATAAACAAATCTTTACATTACAAACAAATATATACATATATGTATTTGTAATGATATCTCTTAATTTAAATACTAATTATTTTTCTAAGTTTGACCTTAAATTAGCCTAACTTCATTCTAAAATGTTATCTTATTCCCTGATTCAGATCCTGCTTTTTTTTTTTTTTAATTTAGTTATTTCAAACACACAAACTCTAAAAAATTGTAGACTCTGTTCTTTCTCATGCCAAGAATGAAGGGATAAAAATCATATATATTTCATTCAAAGATACCTAAGATTTCATTTCCTAAGTCTACATGTGTCAAAGAAATCCATATCAGAAATACATAGTAAACTCATTGAAGGGGAAAATTTCTGTGACTTTGCTCTTATATCAAGATGTAAAGATGCATCTTTTTATCTGCTCCTCCCTTGTGCATAATATACCATCCATGTAAAATATACTGAATTCCAAAAGTTTCTACTTTTCACATCAGCAAAAATGCATCAGTAGAATTATGTTTATATACATTTATATATACATAAAATATTTACAGCTTTTCAAATTGTTTCCAACTATTTCTGTGTAGTTTTCAAACCTTTAATAAGGTAAACTAAGGTTAAGGCAATTAATTTCAAATACATCAGTTTTATTTAAATAACATTTATAAATATATGCAAGAATATATTTTGTTCTCACTTCAAAATCAATAACAAATTTTGATCTTAGCCTGTTCATTCAGATATATATTTCTTGAATATAGTATTTATATCTGTAAGTATCTAGCCAACTAATTCATAAAATGATTAAAATGAGCCATGAATTTAAAAAGCATACCAAAAGGCCAGCTCTTGTTTTACGTAGAGGAAGAGAACACAAGAATTCAGGGGATGGAGTTTTTTCAGCAGCATTATCTACCATACAAATACAAGCAATAGTTTGTAAAATTCACATTACACTTTAATTTTCATGCAATCATCAAAAACATTATTTAATTAATAATATAAAAATGGCTATAAGAAATAAAAAAGCAATATTCTTAAAATTTAATTAATAATTAGGAAAAGAATAAAATGCCAATCAAGCTCAAGAGCAAAAAAAAGACAAAAGGAGTTCTTATTCCCACACAACTTTCAGTTTTAAAACTAATTCATTTAAAAACTGTATAGGTGTAGTTGAGAATAATTGGAAGAATGTAAAAATATAATTAATAAATTTATTAAAAATACTTTTTTTTCAGTATTAAGAAAAAGGCACAAATATATTCTCACAAAGGCTTATTCTTGAAGTTTTATTTGGCTTCAGGTAAAAGTACATTTCTAAAGTATTTCAAAAGTTGCACAAAAATAAAACTTGTATTATCTAGCAAAAAAAAATCAAAATTAAGACAAAGTAATATATAGATTTGTTATTTAAATAAAAGGAATTGTTGCAGAAAAAATTGAGTTTAGATTTAAGAATGGAAATAAAACCTCAGTTTTAAAAGGAGGAGGAACTGCCTACCACAAAGATAAAGATATAAAAATTGTAATCTTTTAATGAGATATTAAGATTTAGTTTTATTGTTTATTATTTTATTAATTATGATACAGGCTTCCAAAACTAAAGAAATACATCAGACTTTTTAATTTAATACTAAGAAAAATGACTTTTTGTGGAATAATTTTGTTAATTTTTCAAACATAAACTTTAGAGCACTAAAAAGTACCCTGTCATTTTTATAATTCCCATGATAAAACATTTTTGATCTTTTTGAACAATAAATATCTAAAAAAAACGTATTTTAAACTATAATGCTATTTAAAATACAGTATGCATTTAAAAAAAAGTCATGCTTCACTCAACAAGAATCTCCCATCTATAAAGAGTGTTTTACATAATGAGCAAAAATAAATAAATAAATAATTTTTAAAAAAAAGACTTTTAATGAGTGATGTTTTTCAAAAGAAGTGAAGAAGAGAGAGATATCATGATGTTACATGAAGAATTTACTGGTAATTTAGGTATCAATCTGTGTTGAGCATTTGCTTGAAGAGAATACTTATTCCTGCAGGGAAGAAATTCTAGCCAAATAGTAGCTTTGAGCAATCGAATAGATTGCCTCTCTTACAGGGTCTTTCATACGGTTAGAAGTAGATATCAAAGATATTGCTGATTGGTGGAAGAGCATAGTCAGAATTACTGAAGAACTTATGGAGCTAGATTCTAAGTCACAACAAAACACTATGGAGAAGATTTGATCAGAAGAAGAGGAAATAATACCCTTAACAGAGCAATAATTTTCCAGTGAAATAAGAAAGATGTAGAAAGCACAAGAAATTAAAGCATCACATATTAAAAATCACTTTTAAAAAAAAAAGTAGCCCTGCTTTTTTTTTTTTTTTTTTTTTTCTTATTTTCATGAAATTTTGCAGCACAGTCAAAGGCAAATACTCTCAGACAACTCTCTTGTAAAAAAAGATGCATTAAAAACAATGAATTACATTATCTTAAATTTGTTTGAGTATTTTTTTCACAGAATTTATTAACATTATTCTATTTTACAATGAATCCAATGAAAAAAAAAATTGTTTCACTTAATGAGTGGTTTGCATTGAGAGTAAGATATAGGAATGAGTTATGCTTGTGAAGAGAGGTTCTACTCTATATAACATAAATAATAAATGCCTGAAATGTAATTACTGAAATATAAATTACAACACAAAATCTCAGTCTGTTGAACTTTAACAATGAAATGCTTCTTATGTTTTAATCAAATAACAGAGGTTTTTAAATATTAAGCTTTCTTAAAAATGAGTTGAACTCTACGAACATATATTTACTAAAAATATTTTATTTAAACATAAAATATCATAAATCTTGAATTCTTATTATAAGTTAAACAGTAAATTTTGATTGAGTAGTAATATTGAAAGTAGTTTTTGATTTTGAAAAAGCAATTGCAGTGGCCTTTTAAAATTTACTACTATTTTCATGTTGTGAAACAGAAAAAATCATTAAAAATCTAAAACGAAATCACTGATTATAATTAATGTTTCCTAAAATGATATAAAATATATCAAAGTATATATCAATTTAAACAATATTCAATATGGTTCAAATTAATATCAGCTCACCTAATTTTTCCTTTGCATCTAAAAATGCAGCTTCAAAAGTCATTCTTTGCTCAGGATTTGGAAAGACGAGGCTTATATTCTCCACCTCATCACTTATGAAAAGAAAATTGAATAAATAAATACATAGTAAAAATGAATACATTACAACCAATGAAGAATGCACATAAAAAATAGTTTGTCATAATAAGTTATATGATGAAAAAATTTTTAACCTTTATTATAATCATCAATGATTGTTTATCACATAACTTTATTTTATACCTTAAATCATGTTAATAACATTCTTTTTTCCTGGTATTTTATAAAATCTAATTTTTTGAAAAAAAAAACTAATATGAAATAACACCCGAGAAAAAAATTTAAAATTTAAATATGTAAAGTAAACAGTTCATCTCCAATATTATTAAGACTACTTTTCATGACTTTACTGTATAATCAAATTCATATTAATTTTCAAATGATGTCATTTTATGTAACAATTTGTAAACTTTTAATCCATTCAAAATTATTATACTAGACAATGAAAAGTACACAATAGCCAATGCTCAGTCATATGAGATAATACTGAAATGAGCAAGAATAAACTATAATCTGCTCAGTAAATTCAAACATTTAATTATTAATATTTAAATAATAATTTTTAAAATTAATGGCTACTAATAAATGAAAATATAAATTTATGGCTTCTATATATTGGCATGTTCTTTGCAAATGAAAGTATCACATAAAATATTAATCCACTACAACTATTCAAATTATATACAATTTGTTTTTTAACATAGGAAACTATTTTCCTGCACTGAACAATTTTATTCATATTTCATACTCTGCTCCAAAGCACTAAATTCTAATTTACCTGTATGTTTTCATAAAACCGTAGAGATAGTCTCTACATTACAGAGATTTTATTCACTTTCAAAGTACACTTTTCAGAATTAAAACTCTCATGACTAAAATAATTTTCTATTTGAAGGATAAAATTATGATATTCACTTCAAAAATTCAAGAGATACAATTAGAAGTAACTAATATTCATTTACTAAGTTAAACCCCGGAAAACCCCCGGATTTTACATATCACTGTAAAAGATTAATTGAATATCTAACATGTTTCAAGAAGAATAGCATGTTTGTTCTTGAACCTAAAATCAATGATGGCTCCAGCACTTCAGTCACAGAGGTGCTGAAATTTATTTCACCTTTCAGGCATAATTTAAATCTTGGCCTTTTCAATTAATTTTGAATTTTTTAATACAAAAAAATTAGGTTTTTAACTTAATGTAGGTATATTTTATCAAAGAGACTATAACTAAGTAATAATAATTTTTAAATAAAATTCAAAAAAAATTTTTTTTTAACTATTTCCTTTTTTTTCCACAGTCTAGTCACTATTTTTGTTTTTAAAAAATGTATGCAAATATAAATGAATAAAAAGTTATAAAAATACAAAGTTAAATCAATACACATGTAAAAATATTATTTTCTTATTTCTTAAAAAATTGTAATCGGGCTGAACACAGGTTCAGAAGGAAAAAAAAAAAATGCTGAATTTTATAAAATAATGAATGATGCCAAACATAAACAACAAGAAGTAAAATGATGAATTTATACTAAAAGTGCTTTAGATATTAATAATATTGCACAATTATTACATTAAAAAAATTAACCAATCTCAAGAATGCTAAACTTCAACTCCAAAAAAGATGAAATCTGAATTACTACAGAAATATATCATGTCAGTATAGTAGAATATTTTAAAAATAACTATTATTTATAATTATTCATCCTTCATTTTTTCAATCATTATTCGTTTTTTATCATACATTGATAAAAAGGAGAAAAGGACTTGTTTTCTTTTTTGAATACAATCTAGCATTTGCTATGATATTTCTAGAAGCAATCTTTGTCAACCAAAATAAATTTTAGAGAACCCATGCTCAGATAATTTTACTCACTCAGAGGGATAATTTTAATAAATATTGTAAAGTTCAACATATGTACTCATTTTACAAATTAAATACTATAAAACATTGATGTTTATTATTACTTCTGGTAATCTGCCTTTAAAAATCCCTTGTTTTTACTTTTATGTTTTGAGCAATAAAATTCCAGATATGTTTTATGTTTTCTTGTATGGAATGAGAAAGATTCCCAGAATTCTTTTTAAAGTTAATTGCTTTATAAAAATCATAATTTTACTCCAAAAAAATCATAATTCAAAAGAACAATTAACACTTATTTTTTTAAAAATTAATTGCAGAAAATGTGAAGTTTCCAAAAAAGTTTGACCCTTTACATCAATTAAAAATTTTTCATATATGGAATTTTGAAACAAGAAAATACAAAATGCTAATATTTTGTAAAAGAAATAAGATGTGCATATTTTTTATACTTGTATTTAAATTAAAGATATTTAGAAATTTAAAATAGCAGTAGTTAAGAAAATTATAATAAAAATACAAATTTCCAAATGACACAGTTCAAAATTTAAAGATGTGAAGGAGATGATTCAAGAATCAGAATCAGATAATTTCAATCAACCAAAATATGAATTCAAAAATTTACCAGTAGGTAAATTAATTTTGATGTTGACAAAATTGTAAATGAATGCAATTACCTGTTATCAATTCTCAAATATTTATTTTAATTTCTTGTTGTATTACTGAAACAATTTGAAATGCAGTTTGATTTTATGTAAAAGGGACATGAAATAAAAAAAAATAATAATCTACATAACTCAAACTAAAATTAATAAGTATACAAAAGCTAATAATGCAAAACAAATTTTGAAAAATTTATACATTTAGAAATGAAGACCTTAATATGTGCTAAAGCTATTTAAATGATTTTTAAACTGTTTTATTCTAATTGAATTTGATGAAAAGCTTGTTAATAATTTGAAACAGTACTAAATATTTACTGTAGAAATCTTATTTAAAAAAAGGCTATGAGACATTAAATTTATCATTAATAGAAAAAATATTTTTCAAATTTGAAATTGTATGAAAATGTTTACAACTTTTTCATTATCACTTAAACTTTTAGGA
This sequence comes from Argiope bruennichi, assembly GCF_947563725.1. Classification (NCBI taxonomy): domain Eukaryota; kingdom Metazoa; phylum Arthropoda; class Arachnida; order Araneae; family Araneidae; genus Argiope; species Argiope bruennichi. The sequence continues at coordinate 128,029,242 of NC_079152.1, forward strand.
AATTAAATTAGAACTTTTTTCTGCTAAGAAACAATTAAATTCCCTCTCTTCCTTTCTGCTTTATGTCCTGTTCGATTTCATTTATTTTTTTTAATTCTTACATCTTTTGTGAAGAGAACATAAACCCTTTTCTTAATGCTTTTCCTTGAATACTCTCAATTTTTTAAAAAAAAATAATAATTACATTAAAGGTCATATAATACTTAATATATTATCAATGAAAAGATAAATTTTCACACATTAAAATTATGTAATTTTTTTCTGTAATCATTTGCTCAAGAGTTATTAGTAAATAAGTAACAGAAAACACTGCCTTTTTTTTAAAAAAAATTCAAAAGATTAAAATTTAAAAAGTGCAATTCCTATTTTTCAAAGTATATCTATACCAAATTCACAAGCATTAAATTCAATAGTCTGTTCTGTAAATTGCTAACTTTATTAACCATTATAAATAACAGATATACATTTCATACAGAATTTATAATAATAGAGATAATAATTATATCACTACTTACTTAATTTTAATAGCTAGATCTAAATGCATGAGCTGTGAGCAAGAAGCTTGTTTTTCAGCTAACTGTTTGGTTAAGCTTGATAGAAGATCTTTAATAACTTCCTCTAGTATCTGAAAAAAAATTTCATTAGAATACTTTAAAATAAATATTTCACTAAAAAATTCAAATTAAAAATTATCTTGTATGATTTTTTTGTGAAATCGCACTCAAATATGTTTCATATATGAACAGAAACATTTCCTACATTTTTTTACAATGGGTAATTAAATTTAATATTTTGAATACTATTAATTTTTTAAAAATAATGCATATTAATAGGAACTCAATCATGGATGCAGTGTTGTGATATGAACCAATATTCGACACATAGAATGATCCATTAAATAGAAGTGGATGTTGAACTTTCAAAATTGTGAAAGAGAACTGAATATCATACTTATTTTAGCTTCATTTTTCTCTCTGCAATATTTTATATACAAACGTAGAAAAAATATCTTGAATAAAGAAGGAAATAACTTACTTGATGTTCACAATGCAATGATCCAATTATATCAGAAATTTTTCCAAGGGTTCCAATGTCACTTTCCAAACCTGAAACTTCTTTTAAAAAAGTCCTAACACAAGGTTCTTCAACATCTGCTGAGAAATTGTTTTAAAATCATTAGAAAGCAAAATGCATTTAAAAAGTTCATATGCTTAATTTTTTTTTTCAACAACAAATAAATTACATAGATTTTTTTATCAACTTACTTTTTATTATATCAACATTGTGTAAGGATGTTCTCATTAGAAGCTTATACTTATTGGATTCTAAAGATCCACATGCTGCAGCAGATCTAAAAAATATATAAATATATAATGTATTAAAAATAATTATTATTTTTATATAACTTAAATAAAGTTTGACAAAGCTTAGTATTTTTTTAATCTTCCATTATATTCAATGGTCTCTTTTCAATTATATTTAATACCAATTTTTTATATTCATGAGAAAGGCAGTCTCAAGAATCTTATATTCCATTTGAAGATAAAAGATTCTTTTGTATGACAATGGCATAATTACAACAAAATATCCAATATTAAAAGCTATTTTTTATACTATCATTAATATAGTAAATATAAATAATATAAATTGTGCTAATTCCACAAAAGAACAACAAAAAATAAATACTGAAATTTCCAACAAATTCTATTTCCTAGATACAATTTCCTTCTGATTCTTATAAGTGAGATTAAGGCAAACGGAATAGTGATGAAATTCGAGAGTAAATGCTTGTTAAGCATCAAAAATAAAAATTTAATGTGAGCATTGATATATTATTTAATTCATAATGAACCCCAATTCATTCTTATGATATAAATAATTTGACTATATTCAAAAATTACTACCAAAAATCTTTTTTTTTTCTAAAATATTAAATTTCCTCTGATAAAACTAAAACCTGATACAGCCTTGGCACTTATATTTACAATATCTTGTAGAAAACTCTGTTGTATATATATAATTCTAAATTAAATCTTAATTTTTCCAAATTTTTATCTTAATTTAGCCCATATTAACTTGATTCTAAAATGCTTTCTTATTTCCTGATCCAATTTCACCTTTTTTATTTAATTAATACTACATGAGCTCTGTAAAACTACTTTAAACAGCATTTTCACACATTCTGAGTGAAGGCATAAAAACCTGTCATCCTAAGCAAATTCTTTTAAAAGATGCTTAAATTCCCTTTCCTAAGTCTGTACATGTCAAAGAAATCCCAATCATAGTATAAAACTATTGGGAAAAATATTTCTATTTTTGGTCTTGAGTAGTGCTGTAGATCAATGTATCTCGTTGTTCCTTTCTTGTACATAAATTATACCTCCCAGAATGGAATAAAGCAAAGTTTAAAATTTTCAAAAGTGTTTTCTTCCTTTTCGGCCATGCTGCTGCTGAAAAAATTATGTGTTTACATTATATATATAAACTTTACTGCTAATTTTTGAATTAAATTTGATTTTGGTTAGTTTGAGGTCTTTTAATCTATTACGGTTTTTGATGAACCATGGCATTTGCAACATTTATCTTATCATTTTATCTTGGAGCTTTTCTAGTTCCCTGATATATATATACTTTACTTGCTGTTTCCCAAACAAGGGAAGCATAACTGATCAATGATCTGAATAACAATTTGTAAAATTGCAGCTTGTTACACAACAAGAAATTAATAGAAGATAAAGTTAACCTTTCATCAATCTATTCAGCTTTCTCTCTTTCTATTAAATTTTCCAACATTCTATACATAAATTTTTTTGTCTTTTTTAAACCAATGAATTTTTTATCTAAATAGTTTGGATGGGGATGAGATTGTTTTTCACATAATGAAGCAAGCTGTTTGGCATTTTTTTTTATTTATTTATCTTAATTTTTATTTAAGCAGCCAATATTTTAATTCAATTAATTAATTATTTAAATTTTTCATAATCATTTCTAGTCTTTAATGGCACTAAAAATTGCAGTGTTACTGGCAAATAAACAAAGTAGGGTGTGAGGATTTTAACAAACATCATTTATGAAAATGTCAAAGTATAGAAGGACCTATTTAAATTTCTGCACCACACCTGCTTCAGTTTCCTATCTTTTACAAGATTTCCTTTCCCTCTTCACTTAAACTTCCTTTCTTTGAGGTTAAAAGAAATAAGTAACATCAGTTTAATCTGTATTATCCTTTCATTAAATTTGTAGCTTACATTTCTATATTCACATCTTTTGAAATATTGATAAATACCACTACAATCTTTTTACTATTATTAAATCATTCGCAGATAAAGTTGGCAATTCTTGTTGGCTGTTTGATTGTGGACAGACCTTTCCTAAAAAATGAGTTGTTATTCAAATGCAGTTCCTAGCCTGTTTGGAATTGCAGTTTGTAATAGTTTCCTTTACATGAATTTTTCTCTTATTCATGATCAAAAATACAATTTTTGTTTAATAATTGCGCTCAGTAATACTGTCTCCAATTTAAGTAAGTCTAATAATCTTTGGAAGGACATGCCTGATCATTTGGTTGATAATAAAATTAGCAACTAGAATTTTCTTCTTTTGAAGTAATTTTTTTGTTTTCCTTATCAGCATGACAAAAATGGTAAGATCTGGTTAATTCGAATATTAATATAATTTAGATTTAACAATTTAGTTAAGAAAGTTTTCTCACCACTCTACAACATCAATTACGTTAATGATAAATTTGTTTAAATATTCTTTCCCAAAATAAACTATTACAATGCTAATAAATTTTTTTTATAAGCAAGAAGCATTTAGCAATAATATATCAAAAAGTGCTAAATTGGTTATGACTTTTATCCACTGGAAGAATTTAAGCATTTCTACTTCTTAAAATATTTGTATTTCGAATTATATTTTCCAGTCTCAAAAATAACAAAATGAAACTGAAATTTCTAAATCAATACAATCCATTAACTATAATTTAATATATCTTCAAAATATAAAAAAATTGAAATTATTTAAATTGCATTCCTTCCTCTAAAAGACAGTGTTCATGAATAGTAATTCAGACAATACAGCATTTAAAAAGAAAATTGGTGGTAAGATATTGCTTTAAATTATAACATTAATAATACAATAATTTAAATTAAAATATGAATTTTTAATAACAACCCTGTATGCTTAAAAACAAAAAATTAGAAGATAATATTTTCATATATTAATTATAAAATAAAGAATATCAATCACATAACACAAATTTACATAAAAATTGAAATCTTACACTGCTATTGAAGTCTTCCTGATTGCTCCGCCTTTTCTTTTAATACTTGTTATGAGCAACATATCAGAGAAGAGGAACAAACATCGTTCTTTTTTCAATCCTAGCCCACCCTTATGAAACAATAAAAAGAATATAATGAAAAAAATCATCAAAAGCTTATAAAGTGACAACTTCAAAGCATAAAAAACATTTTTACAAATTTAAGCAATATATCCAAAACTAGGATGACACTAAATTTCAGAGCATTCGGTACTGTGAGAGGGCTTCTTTCTCCATGCAATAGATTTGAAGGGATTAAAATATGTTTTTCAGCTTAAACCCTTCAATGATGTAATTTTAATTCATTTGATAAATTTTGGATAGAGAAAACTATTCTCACACTAACTTCATACTGATCTTTTCAATTATGTGAAGATATATTTTTGTATGTAATTATAATATTTAATTTGTTTTTGTTTCAAATGACATATTTCATATTTCACAATCAGAATAATACAGGTTTCTACAAAAAAATATTTTGACTAAGAAAATAGAAAGAAACTTTCATTCTGTAAACAATTCATTTAGGAAATTTCAATTTTAATTTTTTTCACCACTTTTTAATGCTTTTCCTTAATATATATTTTTTTGGAAATTTACTTTATTTATCAGATTCATTTATTTTTTTAAAGCACTATACTGTTTTTTCATTCAATATGTTTATTGATGCAGGGATTTTGCAACATTACTCACATTCTAAATCTTTTTCATAGTCAAATTTAGCTATATGTTGACATTTAAGTCCAAAACTTGTTAAAAAATATCTTATTTCAAATCTATCTATTTATATATATAGCATAAATTTTAATTTTCATAGATTCATATTTTTCAATCTTATCAAAGAACAAAAGAGAAATTTCAAATAGTTCAAATTAATAATTTCAAATTAATTCATTTCAAATTAATAACTTAACAACTATGAAAATCAATATTCTATCCATATAAGTTGAACATTAAAGAAGGCTAGTTTTATACATAAACCAAAGTTAAATAACAGTTGCAAATTATATAAAAATCATTATGCTGAAAATCACTCTTATTAATAAAAAAGCAAAATCCATATAAAAAATATATAGTACTTGTATTAATGGTCAAATAAATCCAATAAAAAATGGGGAAGAAAATCAAAATCAGGACCAGGTTTTACAAAAAATGGTGTGTACACTGGTTGAAGTTTTGCATTGGACAATGAACTCCACATGAACACATCCACATTTAAGGTGTGAATAACTTTGTGTTTAATGAAAAAAATAATTGAGATATGGTTTACTACAAACCAAAAAATCATGTTTACTAGTTTTTAAAAATAGTAAAAGTCACTGTTTATTAAGATTTAGAAAATAAAATTGAAGTATTTACAACAGCATCATTCTTATTTTCAATTAAGTTAATAAAATGAATAATTGTCAGATATTTCTTCACAGTTCCAACTTAAAAGAATGAAATGCATTGAGGAATAGATAGTAAGCCGGTTCACCAGGAAAGACAAAATACAAGAATTCAGTAAATGTGCCTATAATACATATAATACAATGTGTACAGAATGCATTTTTTTAATTTCTAACATCCACATATGTGAATCACTGTTTATAAGTTATTTGCAAACTATTCAGTTTCCAAGTATGTAACAGTTCAATATATAAAATGTCATATATTATAATCGAAAACTGTCTCAATATCAATACAATAATAAATTGTTCTAATCATGTCATTATATATATTTCAAAAAGAATTTATAAATACCTTTACATTAAATTGACATGACTAAATTTTTATCATATTCTTTAAACAGTTTAAAAATTATGAATAAATATAGCTTAATTATATATTTTAGTGTCTCGTATTTTAATACAAAATCAAAATTTTAATGTTTATAGCATGTAATTGTTACATTATTTTGTTTTGTTAATAGCACAGAGTCATGTTGAAAGATTAATGCGAGACCAGTTTCATAATTATGAAGATTTTTTATTATTATGATTATCTTGGCTTATTACTTTTTTAAACAGTGAATTTTAAACATAATGCAAAGTCAAAAATAATACTATTCAAAATGGAATTAAATTTCTTAATTTTAATTGCTTTACAAATACACTAAACATTTAAAAAAATTACTTACAGGAATTAAAACAAAATCATGTCTAATAAAGCTCCTGTCTCCTTGTGTAAGCTGTGAGAAAAGATAAAAAAGAGTATTTCAAGAATTATGCATGAAAAATAAATTAATAACATAGAAAGAAAAAGTTATAAGAAGAAACAAAATCTTAAACAACCCTCAATGGAACTCAAATATTTTAAAACAAACCAGGATTAAAAGAATTTGGCTTCAATAAACAATAATACTATATCTCAGTATTAGTACCCTTAATTTAATTAATATGTCTTAACAGTTTCACATTTTATTTAGCTATTTCAATATTTAAAATCAAGTTATTTAATGTAGAAGAATAAACAAAACAAAAAATAATTAAAAATGGCAAAAGTCTCTTAATTTGAAACAAATGAAAGAATAAATGAATAAGTAAACAATATTTTTTGTTAAAAACATTAAAATAACATTCTTTTCTTGAAAATTACATAAGCATTATTCATTAACAAAAAGTAAACATTAATTAAATAAAAATGAAATATTTATTCACTGATGGCAGATAATGCATTGAGCACTCTCATTAAAAATTGTATCCAGTTGGATATAAAAGGTTATTAATGTGTTAAAAAAAAGATGTTTGCTAAAAATACAATAGAAAATTACTAAATATTGGTTTCAAAAAATCACATTTAATAACAATAATTTTAAAAACAAAACTACAAATTGACTTGTAAAGAGTAAAATTATTGATTATCATATTTCTATTTCAATAATGGCCAAAAATAAGAAATTTACATCTGTAATGCCTTCAATTAAGTGCTCAACTTCTCCCAGCCTTTGTAGTCTTTGTTCTAGTTGCAAAGCCTCCCTTTCTACTTTATTGATTTTGACTGCTAATTCATGAACTTCTTTCTGTGCTTGCAATAAAAGTTTATAATCAGGATGATCCATAGGTGTATGTTTCAAGAGTTCCTGAGAATAAACAAAATATAATAAGAAATTAGGAGGAACAAAATAAATTCAGCATAATCAAGTAAATAATAACAACAAAACTATCATAATAATTCACTAATTCATAAAATTAAATGTTCAACAATGACAAAAATGACACAAAACTGAAAAGATAAAATATTTTTAAGCAATTCTATTATAAATAAATATTAAAAATAAAATACTGATTCCCAGTGAATTATTTAAATGATTTTGAAGAGCAAAATCCATGTGAAATAAACTTATAATGTAAACAAATATATACTGACAATGTATTTCTATTTTAAACTAACACAAAACAATAAATAGACTGAAATTTACTAAAATGATTAAAATGTGATTACATAACAAGGAATAGAAAATCATACATATATTTTTTTTAAAAAAAAGGAATATACCTTTACATCTCATAATTTCAAAAAAGTTTTAAAGTTCATCAACATATTTTAAATTTTTTCAGAGTTACATTTACTTTGCGATTAGCATAACTGATATGAAAATACGCAAGGGACAGGTATTGTACTTCGAAATGGAATTCAGATAACAAGGATTAGAATGGTTTCTGTATTCATAATGAATCTTTGAAATAATTAAAACTCAAATCATGATATCAATTTATTTTTTTCCCTCCAAATCAGTATGGTCTGAAAAAATTAAATACAAACAAAGTCTAACAATTAGTTTTAAATAAAAATTTGGAAAGAAATGTTTTCTTTTCTCTCTCTCTTTAAATAAACATCTTTAAACTGCCATATAAAATATATTTTGATTAATTTGTTGTAAAAATTCATAATCTGCAAGGAACAATTTCTTCTTTTAGTTAAAATTCTACGAAAACTGTATTGTTCAAACACATTTTTCAGCAGAAAACAAAATATATTGAACTAAAACATGAATTGTAGTTTTCATAATTATATTTATTAATAGATTGAAATAATTACTTATCTAACAGAAATCATAGCTTTTTCAATAACAAGCAAATATAATCAAAACAAGTAATAAATTAAAATAATTATTTATTTTATTTCATTTTTATTTATTTATTGAAATTGCTCTAAAGAAAACATTTAATATGGAGTTTTCAAAAATATAATTTTCATTACATTATTTCATAAATAAAATTGCCTGATTAAGAAATATTATAGAAAGCATGGCAATATACAGAATACAAACTAGAAATACAGAAAAATATCAACATTGATAATGTTCAAAATGAACAAGCTCTTTATAATATTTGATGTATCATTTATTAAATACAATTCTCTGCAATTCATAACAAATAAAATTTTTATCATTAACTTTTTCTTTCCAATTAAAAATTTTCAAAAAGAATTTTACAAAATATAAAAAGATTTATCACAAAAAATATTCTTAAGCAATAAAATATAAATAAAAAAAATTAACAAATATTTACATTTACCTTAATAAGTAACTCATAACGAGGAATACGCTGTACAGGCATAATAAGTAAAGCATCCAATGTAAGTTTGCCTTTATGTTCCCTTGATGTATTCTGAAATAAATAATTCAACAAATTTTGGAATTATTCTGGTTTATATAGTCATCTCATTGATAACAATCTTATACTCTTGTAAATAACAATGATAAGTATGAAACTACTAATAACACAAGCCAGGTTTCAGAAAATTAAATAATATTCCTTTAAGATGAAATGAAAATTAGATTTCATTACATTTTGGATTTCAGATGTTCATACAAATAAAATTCATCTTTGCATAGACACATTAATTGCAACTTTATTAATCACTAACTCATATACTTGGAACTACTCAGCATGAAAATGCTTGATTTAACTTGATAATACTCATCTTCAAAAATTAGAATTTACTTTGTCAGTCTGTAACACACCCAGCACAAAGCTATTATAAACAACTGATAAAACTACAAATAATTTATAAATTTGAGTATACAGAAGCATCTCTTTTTATATAAAAAACAGTTTAGATATAAAATAGATAGAATTATTCATATATATATATTTATATATATATATATATATATATATATTGCAAGCATCATATGACAGGAATTTAACTCAGCTATTGTTACCCATTTTCTAATTTCCCTTCTATAAACATATACTGTTCGGAAAAATATTTATGCTAAAATAATGAAAAAAGGTGAGTGTGTGCATATCTGCATGCATACATACATATGTGTGTGTATGTGTATAAAATTATGTAAAATATTATACAGCAAAAAATTCGTTTAAGATTTCCAATTTTATTTTTAATTAAATTAAGAAAAATAACTGCACCCAACAATTTCAAAAAGTCATAATTTTAAAAATTACAGATTGCATTAAAAGATTTTTAAAAACCTATGAAAGCTAATTTCTTCTCCACAAGTTATTGATAATTTTTTTAAATTCATGTAAAACTTACCTAAAGCATGTGAATAAAAAATTCACAGATGAATAAATAATATAACTAAAAATACTAACAATATTTTTATTTGATTGAGATAACAAAATGTGGTTTCAGAGTGTCGATTCTATCAAGGCATGCTGAAATAGAGCCAACTATCCAAAAAATAATCAAAAGTCTCATCTTCATTGACCACAAAAAAATCATAATAAAGGCCCTTTAAAGTTGTAATCAAAATTATAAAAAATACTACACTAGACAAAAAAAAAATCAACAAATCCAATTTTGACAGCAGTACCTTCTTCAGTTCAACCGAAATATTTTCTTTAAAGGTAAAAATATACATACAAAAAAAGGCTATTTTTTACATTAAAAAAATTATTATTCATTTAATGTCAATGAATAACCAAAAATTTTCTTTATGCTTCATAATATAAACAAAATTTGAAGAATATTTATTTAGCAGTTCTATAGCACAGTTCTACTTAAGTTTCTTTAATATGCAATCAATTTATGAGTTTTTACTTTTATTTATTACTATCAGTGTAATTTATTAATCATCATTCATTTTATATTAATCATGGGAAAAAAATTCCCTTCTATTTATGCAGCCATATATTTTCTTTCTCAATCGAAAAAAAAATTATACTTAATTTCATAACACATTTCCTGAAATATTCAATCTTTGAATTAATGGTTAATTGAACAAAGACCTACCTTTCAAGTTTTCTTTTCCTGAAAAAATCACTAATCCGAAATAAATTTTCAATCCTAGATAAATTGACAGCTCTCAATTTTAAAAACCACTTTTTAATCTTATAAAAAAGTTAAGCAGACTGTGTTCTTTTCATTGCTCAAAAGAAAAAAATCTAATAGAGAAAAACTGGGAAACAATTTTTGTAGGAAAAATAAATTGAAAAATACTTCTGTTTTTAGATTTAACATATTTAACTTGATTTTTAGTGTAACTTGTGCAAATAATCTATAGTTTTATAAACATATGTATTTTATCATTCTATTGTATAAAATAAATTAGAACATTCTATATGGTTATGTTTCAAGTAATTTCTTAAAATATTTATTTTTTTAAGATCAAAATCTATACTAAAAAATTAACCACATACTTTAACTTAAATGCTTGTAGATTTGAATACATAAAATGATAGTTTTTGGAGTAAAATTGAAGAAAAAAAAATTGGTTATTCTAAGAGTTGTAGAAAATTACTGTACCTCAAGGAACTTTGCAAAGGCTGGTTTCGCAAGGGAAATAGATTTGATCGCATCTCTTGCTGATTTCCAGTTATTGATGAAATTAATATATGTATCAACTACGGCAGATCTTGTAAACTAAAACAGAACAAAATATTCATTTAGGAAAACTCATAACATTGTCATAAAAAATAAATAACAAAACACCTTTAATTGTTATAATTTAACTTATAATATTTTTTGAAGTTCACTTATCAATCCATACAAAATATACGATGATATTATAATCTAACATTCTAAATATTTCAAAACTTTTTCTAGTATAAATTGTGCACATAAAGTGAAAATTATATTTAACTGCTGCTAGATTTACAACAGATGGGATTAATTATTGTCTTGAAAATAGAATGGAATATTCTGCTCATTTTTTGTACTTATAAAACAGAAATGATTTTTAATGTTTAAATTACAGGTAGTTCATGATTCAAAAGGTTCCTTTAAATTAGAAACGTGAGAAACATGTCAATTAGGAAATGTTTGTTCCTTTTCAGTCATTAAGAACATCTAGTCATTATGTATACAGTGATAAAACAGAATGGGAATAAAACTATTTACAAGCTGAATACATCAAAGAGGTATAAAATTCGAATGATTTAATGGTTTTTGTCTGACCAAACTATAGGAAAAAGAAAAAAATTTTAGTAATAAATCATCTGTCCCACTTCAAGAAAAAGGCAAAACAACTATACAAAATAAAAAATAAGTATTTATGGATAAATTTAAAGTATCAAAGGCAATACAATTGCTTTAATCCATAAGATATCTCACAGGTAATAAAATTGTCAAAGTATGACATAGCCCAAACATGAAATAAATATATGCAAGTAATATTTTCAATAATATAATTTCCATTAAACAGAAGGGAAAAATTCGTTAGGAATGCAACAAAATAAAATACGTTTTCAAATTTTATTTGAAAGCAGAATGAAGTATAACATTATTTGGAACTATTCATTTAAAAAATAGTTATGCATTTACAATGGCCAAACTGTGCTTTTCGGGTGAATAATTTTCTTTCGCACAATTTGCGCCCAATATTTGGTGGTAATTAGCACATTAAACACAAGTAATTAGCAATAGAATAATTTGTACATTGCACTTGACTTGAATGTAAACAGATTTAAAAATAGATCTTCATTCCGAAACCAAACGTATAATATCAAAGTATTTCAAAACCGAACGCAAAACGGAATTAAGTACTAAACAGGTTCAGAATGTTTTTGTCAAATGAATAAATTCGAGTACGGCTACTGGTTCAGCAAACAACTAATCGAATCCGTGAAATGAACTTGAGAGTAAAGTTACGGTTACATTATCACGTGACCCAGGTTACATGTCTTCCGTAAGTCACGGACAGGATCGATTAATTTAAGTCCAACCCTGTCACGGCCGCTTGTGGTACGCATTGTCGGAATATATGGAAATTAACTCTATATTTTGCATAATGGCAGTTAGTTCATTGGTAGACAAGTCATTTAAAATTAAATTTTAGAAAATCGAAGTTGATGGAGTTATTAACTATTTGAAAGTTTTAAATACTGATGTCTAATTCTTAATAATCTCAAAAAATTGTTTAAAGCTTCACGATGACTAATAAGACATTTCTTTAGAGTATGGAGTTAGTGAGCAATGCAAATTTCATTAAAAAAAATTGGTAGTGCAAAATTTGAAGTGCAAAAAATTTGAAATTCATATAAAGTCTGTACTAAAAACCATATATACAAGCCAAGAGTATCGCTTATCTTCGTCATTAGAATGAAAACTTTAGAAATTAACATATAACATTTCGTAATACAAAGTTACAGGAAGAATATAAGTCATTTTTATATTATTTTTATTATTTTTAATTAAAATTAGCAAATGAATGAATTTATTAATATAAATAATCGTATTAATATTAATTTAATAAATCACTAGTATTCGATTAAATTAGTCAATAATTTTTAAACTTTTAATAATATATACATTATTATTAAAGAAATTTGAAGTAATAATTCAACTTGAAAGTCAGATCCAGACATCAGAACGAAATGAAGTCTGGAGCAGCTGCTGAATAGGGAACAAGTTTGGGGACCAAAAGTGAGCGGTTCCAACTCATGAAAAAACAAAATGGGAAAATCTAGCAACAAGACTGTTATCCTCTGTAGGTCAGAAACTTAATGTTGAAGGAAGCTTGAAGGAAGACAAACTGGCGATTTTGATTGACAATAGTTTGTGATAAAGTAAATTAATAATGATTCATTGAGCAGTGACTTGAGGTTTGATTGAGCAATTTTCAATTTCTTCCGAAGGTTCCATTTTATGGACAAAATATTTTTACATTCCAACATGTGGCCGATGTCATTGACTTCGTTGCAACTATCGCATAATTGACTGAATTTATGCAGAAATCCTAGGGTAATGATCATTTTGCTCGGTATGCGTGCAATGATTATATTCTTTTCTAGTTTCGAGTCAATAAGAATTTCAATGTTTCAATTCATGTTTCAATAAGAATTTAAGAATTAGCATCGGTGGTAGTTTCAGTTGTAATTCGCAGTGACTACTTCCCACATTAGAGATAATATCTTCCGGAAAAATCCAGCCTAAAATAAAGATAGATCTGTAACCTCTTTTGCAAGAGAATCTGCTATGTAACATGTCATAAAATATTTCACTCTGTTTATTTTTTGTCTTATGTATGTCTTCAATTTAAGATTGTGCAATATTATTTTCAATGTCTGAATACAAACCGTCCACCTATAACCTAAGAATTATTTGTTTTGTTTTGATTTAGCTTGTACTGTATGGCAACATCTTGTAAATAGTGTAGTTTGTTTTGAATGTGTTGTCCGTTAATAAAGAGCTGTGATATGCAATCAGGTCGTTAATTGCATTTAAGAACACTGATTAATACACTTTTTCGTGAGTATATCATTCATCTGGAGATCTTTTGATCATTTGAGTGAATTGTAATAGAAAAGGCGTCCGCAACGATATTTTTACTGACATTGTTTACATTTCTGGCGTCCGCGACAGGATATTGTTTTTGAATACAAACATGTTTAAAACAGCTAAGGGCTTCTTGAAAGAGGACTTGTTGTTTGTAGCAGAAGAAATTGGAGAGACACTGCCTGATAAGGTAAAAATTTCTGAACTGAAAGATATTATTTTGAATAGCAAAGAGTATTTGGATGATCCAGACTTTGTGACAAATATTTTAGTAACGGCCGTGAGCCAACGAAAACTAAAAGAAGAACAAAAACAAAAGCAAACAGAATTTGAAAAAGCGGAAAGATTAAAACAGCTAGAATACGAAGAAAGTGGAAAAATAAGAGAACACGAACTGGAATTGGCGAGAATCAGAGCAACGTTGCCAATTACAGGTGAGTCTCAAAATACTGTTATATCTGGTGCTAAAAAGAAATTTAATCTGCCAAAATTAGAATTTAGACAGTTTAATGGCGATATTAAAGATTGGCTACAATTCTGGAGCCAGTTTCAACACATTCATAACGATGATGAAATCGCGCCTGAGAACAAATTTCAATATCTTGTGCAAGCTACTGTAAATGGATCACGAGCCCGAGAAGTAGTAGAAAGCTTCCCGGCAACAGCAGCCAATTATGCCAAAGCAGTTGAAAGTTTAAAAGCACGATTTGGGAGAGATGAACTATTAGTAGAAGTTTATGTTCGGAAATTATTAAAGCTGATAATCTCAGTTCAGAAACATGAGAAAATATCGATGACATCTCTCTATGATAAACTCGAATCTTATTTGAGAGCCTTAGAGACTTTAGGAGTGACTACTGATAAATGTGCTTCAATTCTTTATCCCATGGTGGAGTCTTGTTTTCAAGAGGATTTTTTGAAAGCATGGAATAGAAGTGCTTCTTCAGCAGTCTCAACTGATGCTAAAGACCGTTTAACCAACTTGATGACTTTTCTTAAAGCAGAAACGGAGGGCGAAGAAAGAATTAATTTGGCTATGGCTGGTTTTGGCTTGGGTGCAGATGAAAATCGCCAATCATTTAAGAAAAAAGTAAGAGATTTTCCAATGAAAAAAGTACCTACAGCTGCCAATTTATTTACTACAGCTTCAAAAGAAGTGAAGAAAGAATGTGTTTTCTGTACTGGGAAACACTCGAGCCCAGACTGTTTTCAAGCTCAGAAGATGAGTTTGGCTGAAAGGTATAATATTTTAAGAGAGAAGCAATGTTGTTTTGCTTTCTTAACACCAAAGCATACATCTCGTTCCTGTAAGGCATTTTTAAGATGTGTAATATGTGGGAAAAAGCATGTCCCACTTATGTGTGAGTCTCTAGAGGCTAAGAATCAAGATTCATTCAAGAGTGAGAATAAGAGTCCAAATGTTGAAGTTAATATGGCCAACAACACTTCTAGTCCCAGGGTGTTCCTCCAAACGTTGAAATTAAAAATGGTGTGTGGTAACAAAGAAATCCCAGTTAGGGCAATTCTAGATTCTGGGTCACAAAAGACTTATGTATTAAAGAATGTTGTTGAGAAAATGGGATATATCCCACTCAGAAAGAAAATTCTGATGCACTCATTGTTTGGGGGCATTAAATCTGACAAGTGCGAACATAATTGCTATAGGATAAAACTGAGAAATCAAGACAACAGTGTTACATGCAACCTGGAAGCATTAGACCAGCCATCTATATGTGACAAAATTTCATCAGTCACTCCAGGTTCATGGATTACAGAGCTCCGTGAGATGAAGATCAGGCTATCAGATGTAGGGGAGGAGCCACAATCTGTTCAAGTGCTTCTTGGTTCAGATGTGATAGGGAAGCTCATGACTGGCCAGCGTAGAGTTCTATCCTGTGGGCTTGTTGCCATGGAGACACTACTTGGCTGGACTCTGTCAGGTAAAGTTCCTGAGAATGAGATGTCATCATGCAATGCTATGCTGGTGGCCTCCCTATTTGTGAAAGAGATGGATATCTCCCAATTATGGAGATTAGATTCCTTGGGGATCCAAGATCCTTCAGAACAAAAAACCAAAGAGGAGCTTCATAAAGCGTCGATGGAGCACTTCTTAAGAACTGTCAAGGTCGATGAAGAAGAGCGATTCCTTGTCTCCCTACCTTGGCTTGACGGTCATTTGCCTCTTCCAGACAACTTCAATTTGGCACTCAAAGGGTTGCAAGTGACAACCCATAAGCTGAAGAAGGAAAACTTATTTCAAGAATACGGTGATGTCTTTAAAGAATGGGAACGAGAAGGCATAATTGAAGAAGTTCCCCAAGAGGAAATAAAGTCTGCTTGTCACTATCTGCCCCATCCACATGTGGTGAAGCCGAACAGCACTACGAAAATTAGGCCCGTCTTTAACGCTTCATCAAAACAAAAGGGAGCGGTCAGCCTCAATGACTGTTTGGAAAAGGGATTAAACTTGATTGAATTGATCCCTTCCATGTTAACAAGGTTTCGACTGTATAGGTTTGGCATTTCGGCTGATATACGGAAGGCCTTCTTACAAATAAGTCTATATAAGGAGGATCGAAATTTCCTGCGATTTTTGTGGCACAGTGAAGAAGGAGAACTCATACATTGCCGAGTGGTGTTTGGTGTTTCCAGCAGCCCTTTCTTGCTTGGGTCAACAATCCAATACCACTTGGAGAGAAAGTTGGAAGAAGCGCAGCAAGGCCGTGGAAGATACCCTGAGTGCATTATTCAAAAGTTGATGAACAGCTTTTACGTGGACAATTGTTTAGCAAGTGTCAAAACCCAGTCGGAGCTAGAACGATTTATTGATGTAGCCACGGAGATCATGGCTGAAAGAAAATTCGACTTACGAGGGTGGGAGCACTCTAGCCCATCTGATCCAATAACAAGTCCTACAATCATCCTGGGAACGATTTGGGACAGACATTGTGATACTCTTTCAATAAATATTCCGGATTTGAGAGAACTAATGGAAGAGGTTATCACGAAAAGAAATATTCTTGCTGCTTCCCACAAAGTGTTTGATCCCTTGGGGATTACTAGTCCAGTGTTGCTACTACCAAAACTCTGGCTACAAAATTTGTGGAAATCTAAAATCGGTTGGGATGAAGAAGTAGATCGAAAAACACGTCAAGATTTTCTGAAGTGGCTACTGGAGCTGGAATATTTGAAGCATGTTAGAGTACCAAGATGGTTACACTGTGATAGCGGATTTGAGAATATTTCATTGCATTTTTTTTGCGATGCGAGCAAACTAGCCTATTCTGCGGTTGTTTTCCTACGAGTTGATAGTGGAAACTCTGTACACATACAACTGGTGCAGAGTAAAACTAGAATTGCACCTTGTGGAAAAAAGGAAACAACTATTGCAAGGCTGGAACTTCTTGGTGCTGCTATATCTGCTCGTCTTTCTTCCACTGTCTTGAAAGAGTTTCCAACAGACAATGTTTATTTCTGGACAGACTCTACTACTGTGCTGGCTTGGTTGAAGAGAGAAGAACCGTGGGGTGTATTTGTTTACAACCGTGTTCAAGAAATTCGGAAGCTGACACCAGTCAAAGCTTGGAGACACGTTCCTGGATCACTGAATCCAGCGGACTGTCCGAGTAGAGGGTGTTCAGCGAAGCAGCTTTGCAGTTCGAAATGGTGGGAAGGTCCCAGTTGGTTGTATCTTTCGTCTCATGAATGGCCTCTTAGTGATGTTGTAGTAGATGTCAATGAGGAAGAAGTGAATAAAGAGAGAAGAGCTATCGTGACCTCTATGGTGAATATTCAACCAACAGATATAAAGAATGAATATTTTTCCACCTATAGTAGAAACATCAGAGTAGTGGCTTATCTATTGAGAAGACTCCTGATTTACCTACTGACCGTGTTCCTGATTCACCTGCTGATCATGTTCCTGATTTACCTGCTGACCAGGTTCCCAATTCTCCTGTTGAAAGGACTGATATTTCTGAGGAGATACACCATACCAAAACCAGATTAGGAAGGACCATAAAAGTTCCTCGTAAATTGGACTTGTGAACTCCTTTCAATTTTATAGATTTCACGAGGAATTAAGTGTTATAAATTTCAGTTTGTTTTATATTGCAAAGTTCAGTTTGTAACCCTTCACTTTGCAAGGTGGGAGTATGTAACATGTCATAAAATATTTCACTCTGTTTATTTTTTGTCTTATGTATGTGTTCAATTTAAGATTGTGCAATATTATTTTCAATGTCTGAATACAAACCGTCCACCTATAACCTAAGAATTATTTGTTTTGTTTTGATTTAGCTTGTACTGTATGGCAACATCTTGTAAATAGTGTAGTTTGTTTTGAATGTGTTGTCCGTTAATAAAGAGCTGTGATATGCAATCAGGTCGTTAATTGCATTTAAGAACACTGATTAATACACTTTTTCGTGAGTATATCATTCATCTGGAGATCTTTTGATCATTTGAGTGAATTGTAATAGAAAAGGCGTCCGCAACGATATTTTTACTGACATTGTTTACATGCTACGTCATTTCATTAGATTCCTGAATGATTGGAATACAAAGAAGTTTTTTTTAGTGCAAGCCTTTTCTTGTATGAATTTTTGTAGCGAATCACTGTAAGAACATGGTTCAAATCTGTGTAGACTTTTTAGTTTTAGTTAAATTAATCCTTTACGGTTGCTAATTAGTAAGAATTTTTCGAAACTTTTTACAGCGTTTTCAGTTTGATTTATTTAATGAACAAAGAAATTTCAGCAATTATAAAAAAAGGTGAAGCTACCATATTAGCACAAAATATTATACGATATCCCCCTTCTTTTTTTATGTTTTTAATACATTGTAATACATGTATAGGCATTGCCTTATGTTTTCAATACACGCCTATTTATATTTTTAATGAGCTGAAAATCAAAAGCAGCTTTAAAAAATTATTTAAATAACTTAAATTTTTAATAAAAAAGAAGAAACTTTTAGAAATTAAAATGAAAAGCTCTGAAATTAGAATTTTTTGCTTACTCTGAAAATTTAACTCGTTAGGAAATATTTCACAAATGTTAAATTGAATTGAAGAAGCTCTGGCAGTGCTATAAGATACTCTGGAGAGCATCTAATATTTTAAAAGCGATTTCTGAGAATTTTTCCGTCAGTTGTAAATTCAAATTATCTCCATCTCTAACCATTGGAAAAGAAGTAGTCTGCAAATAGTTCAACAAGAAATTAAAGTGCCAAAAGTTTAATTTTTTCAGAGCGCATTTCTTGCTCTGATAATTTTCAAACCAGTATTCTGAAAGTTAGTCCAAATGTTCATTGTTTGTGCAATGTTGTTAGAATTGAGATATAATATTTAGATATAATATACCGCAAATTTATTAATGACCGATGAGCTGTAATGAAAAACATGAGGATGGTCTTGTCGGTTGTTGTATTTAAGTTTTTGTTCACGGGTCATTTCTTTCGGAATCTAAATTTTTAGACCATTCATTTTCTTAAGGCTGCTGATTTTGAGATTTTTTTAAAAAATTGTTATTAGTTTCTGATAAAGTAATTCTAAGATATGTAACCGAATGGCACCAATAAAAGTGGATTTCCAGCATTAATTATATAAAAATTGATCGCTTTTTAATAAGTCAATTATTACACTTCTTTCCGTAATTACAGACAATTTCCGTAATTACAGAATATCATTATAAAATGTTCTTCATACTCTTCTGGAGTTAAGATTTGATGTAATTTAATGATGCGAACAATAAATAGAAATGTTATTTGAAAATATACAGCAAATCTGCCAAAGTATAAAAAAATCACCTATAGGAATGAAAAAAAAAATAAAAAGTGGATCGTAGCAAGTACGCTACCATGTGACAGACTTACATAAAAATTTTTTATTTTCGACATATCTTTGCGCTATCTAATCTGAAAAATTCTTCCTTGAAAAAAATTCCTCATCCATTTCGAAATATCACCAAATTGAAGGCATTTATATATTAATTCATCAATATGAACAGTCATAAGCACTTGTAATGTCCAAACTGATACCAATAAAATACTTCTTTCCATTATGTTCCTCCGAATTTATTAGCATAAGATTGTAATGTCCTGATCTGGACTGATCAAATAACGAAACAGAATTTCTAGACAATTCTTTATTTTACAGCCCTATATATATACAAAGAACAACTTGTTCTAATCTTGGTTAAATAAATAGTTATTTACACCTGTAGTAGGAGATACAACAGTCAAAAACGAAGGTTTTCCTTGAAACTCAGTTCTTCATCTCGTCAACACGACCATTCTAGGGGTAGTTTCTCAGACTTCGAACTCGTGGGCGTAGTTCAACAGTTCCTGCAATTCGTTTCTTCCCTCCTCTCTAAAAAAACCCCTCCGCGCTTTATTTCGACGACAATCTCAGCCTCTTAATTTACATTGGTCATTTGAGCTCTCCTTCGGCCAATCGGGGTTCAGCCATATGCTCTCTCAGCGTCGCCAGTGGGTCGTGGGAAGGTCCTTTCACAAAGAGAAACATCTAGCATCCAGATGTTTAGACACCCCTTTCTCTTTGAAGGTACTATCAATACCTCTGGGATGAGGAATTCCATATGTGGTCTTTCATTGTAGTCGCTAATGAACAGATGCGAGACCATTCAGGTGAAAAGATCCACCATCTGGCTATCCCGAGGAGTTTAGTAAGTAACAGCGACGACACAATGAATCAGTACAACACAATGTCTTATCAGTACTGAGAAACGGGGAATGTTACAAGATATTGTATGATAGCACAACTAATATAGTAACAATGTTGTTGAGCATTTTGTACTAATAGAGATATCGTCATTTAAATTTTGAAGATTTTTACCGCTGAAAGAGAGAAAGCCGTGTTCATTTGAGTGAAGCTTTTTATTAGAGGATAAATACATATTTGTTTGGCTAGAACACACACAAACAACTTTCAGAAAACTGGTATAAGAACTATGGTCTTACATCATGATTTGATTGTCTCATCTTAGTTATAATTTTTTTCAGTCTTTATTGAACTTTGAATTAATATACGAATAATATATTTTAAGTTTTTTTTTTTTTTTTAACAACAAAAATTCAGTTATCATCCAAAGATAAGAAGGATTTTTGAAGGAGCTTTAAGAACAAGTTTATTTTTTACCATGTTGCTGAGATTTTGTCTGTATTTGAGGTGGAGTTTCTAGTTTTCAGAAATTTGTAATAATTACGATAATCGAGTGGGATAAGTTCATATCGGATATCATGCATTGAAAAATATTTTGCAAACACGTTGCTTTGCGTTTTTTTAAATTGCTGATGTATTTATTATTACGATAAATAATTTTGTCCTTTTTAAGAATGGGATTATTATGATTAGTTGTCTTATTTTGTATTTTAAAGAAAGAAACTTTACATTACTGGTAGAACATTCTACCAGTAATTATTTCTATCTCTTTTAATACAGTATTTTAATTTACTTATATGTCCTTTATATGTTTTTTTAGTCGATTAAAATTATACCATGCAGATTCCTCTAAGATGGATAATCTTTTTTTGGGTAACATTTTATTCGTAGTATGATTTTGAATTATCTGTGAAATTTTCCCTTTAATAATTTCAACAGTTGGTTCATTAGTAAGGTTGAGGATATTAGAAGCCTTTTTTTAATAAATGGATGCCAATTAAGAGTTCTCAGATATTTTGTAATGATTGTGAGTTTTCACCAAGTAATACAAATTACCAAATAATCGCTTTCGTAAGAGTATTGGATTATATAACAAACTTCTTTCTTCAAGTAGAAATTCAGAACAAAAATTTAGGTCTAGAACAAAGGTCGTAATGGTGTTTATAATATGAGTGGGATTAGAAGAATTGAATATTAAGAAATTAGAATATTTAGCAATCCACAAATTCTTCTTTGTGAACTGAGTAGTGTTTTCCGAGTGATGGAGTTAGAAATCTCCAAGAATGAAGATTGGAAAATGTAAATTATGTAAGAAATTTTTGCTTGATTGATGTTGAAACCAAAAGAAACATAAATATTCACAAATGAAAAATTTTGATTTTGTGTTTAATATCTGCAGTAAGGATTTCTAGAGCAGGATCATTTTACTTACAATACACACCCTTGCCTAACATATTTTTCGGAATGCCTGAAAGTAATCTGTTGTGATCTGTTTACTTATCTTACTTAGTCTATTGTTGCGGAGGATTCTAAAAATTCTTTTACTTGCATTCAAGAAGTGGTTTC